>NW_025110934.1:0-1200000 GCF_015476425.1 Leptopilina heterotoma
TTTTTCATAGAAAGTCAAATTTCGGAGTTATAGGCTCTTAATAGCAAAAAAATACTAAAAATCCGAAAATAACGATAAAAATCAAAATTTCTCAAAGGAAAAAATTATAACAATAATTTCCACATATTCTCACCCCATTGTACTTAAAAAACACTTACATTAATCAAAAACTAGTAATTTCCGGAAAAACCACCGTATATATATATTTTTTATCATTTTTTTAACAAAAAATCCATATTCCGACTTAATTATCTCCAAAACTATTGCCTCTGGGAGCTTGCTACCATAGACTTTTTTTCTCGTCTTCCCATCAGCTACAACTTTGCTGTTGACAACTTTTCACTAAACTTAAAACTTTTCGACTTATTTGCAGAAAACTAATTTTTTATTACATTCTCATCATATGAGAAAGTATTAGTTTTGCGTCGAAAATTGACTTTCGCTAATTTCATGAAATCTCGACGTTTTGGGGTCCCCTGAGTCCGAAAAACATGGTCTAAAAAAAGTGTCTGTCCGTATGTCTGTCTTCGTGTCTGTCTGTAGACACAATGGTGTCCCTACGATAACTCTTGAAAAACTTATTGCATCAACTTGCAACTTTGCATGCACAAAGTTAGTGTTAAAATACAGATCGAGTTCGTTAGCCAGCAATTTTCGTCGAAAACTACGCAAACTACAGTAGTTTCAAAATTTTGAAAATTCAATTTTTTCAATTTTCATTATTTTTAACTTTATATTACTTTAGATTAGACAAATACAAACAACTTTCCTCTACAACATTTTTTCATAGAAAGTCAAATTTCGGAGTTATAGGCTCTTAAATAGCAAAAAAATACTAAAAAATCCGAAAATAACGATAAAAATCAAAATTTCTCAAAGGAAAAAAATTATAACATTAATTTCCACATATTCTCACCCCATTGTACTTAAAAAACACTTACATTATTAAAAAACTAGTAATTTCCGGAAAAACCACCGTATATATATATTTTTTATCATTTTTTTAACAAAAAATCCATATTCCGACTTAATTATCTCTAAAACTATTGCCTCTGGAAGCTTGCTACCATAGACTTTTTTCTCGTCTTCCCATCAGCTACAACTTTGCTGTTGACAACTTTTCACTAAACTTAAAACTTTTCGACTTATTTGCAGAAAACTAATTTTTTATTACATTCTCATCATATGAGAAAGTATTAGTTTGGTCGAAAATTGACTTTCGCTAATTTCATGAAATCTCGACGTTTTGGGGTCCCCTGAGTCCGAAAAACATGGTCTAAAAAAAGTGTCTGTCCGTATGTCTGTCTTCGTGTCTGTCTGTAGACACAATGGTGTCCCTACGATAACTCTTGAAAAACTTATTGCATCAACTTGCAACTTTGCATGCACAAAGTTAGTGTTAAAATACAGATCGAGTTCGTTAGCCAGCAATTTTCGTCGAAAACTACGCAAACTACAGTAGTTTCAAAATTTGAAAATTCAATTTTTTCAATTTTCATTATTTTTAACTTTATATTACTTTAGATTAGACAAATACAAACAACTTTCCTCTACAACATTTTTTCATAGAAAGTCAAATTTCGGAGTTATAGGCTCTTAAATAGCAAAAAAATACTAAAAAATCCGAAAATAACGATAAAAATCAAAATTTCTCAAAGGAAAAAAATTATAACAATAATTTCCACATATTCTCACCCCATTGTACTTAAAAAACACTTACATTAATCAAAAACTAGTAATTTCCGGAAAAACCACCGTATATATATATTTTTTATCATTTTTTTAACAAAAAATCCATATTCCGACTTAATTATCTTCAAAACTATTGCCTCTGGGAGCTTGCTACCATAGACTTTTTTTCTCGTCTTCCCATCAGCTACAACTTTGCTGTTGACAACTTTTCACTAAACTTAAAACTTTTCGACTTATTTGCAAAAAACTAATTTTTTATTACATTCTCATCATATGAGAAAGTATTAGTTTTGGTCGAAAATTGACTTTCGCTAATTTCATGAAATCTCGACGTTTTGGGGTCCCCTGAGTCCGAAAAACATGGTCTAAAAAAAGTGTCTGTCCGTATGTCTGTCTTCGTGTCTGTCTGTAGACACAATGGTGTCCCTACGATAACTCTTGAAAAACTTATTGCATCAACTTGCAACTTTGCATGCACAAGTTAGTGTTAAAATACAGATCGAGTTCGTTAGCCAGCAATTTTCGTCGAAAACTACGCAAACTACAGTAGTTTCAAAATTTTGAAAATTCAATTTTTTCAATTTTCATTATTTTTAACTTTATATTACTTTAGATTAGACAAATACAAACAACTTTCCTCTACAACATTTTTTCATAGAAAGTCAAATTTCGGAGTTATAGGCTCTTAAATAGCAAAAAAATACTAAAAAATCCGAAAATAACGATAAAAATCAAAATTTCTCAAAGGAAAAAAATTATAACAATAATTTCCACATATTCTCACCCCATTGTACTTAAAAAACACTTACATTAATCAAAAACTAGTAATTTCCGGAAAAACCACCGTATATATATATTTTTTATCATTTTTTTAACAAAAAATCCATATTCCGACTTAATTATCTCCAAAACTATTGCCTCTGGGAGCTTGCTACCATAGACTTTTTTTCTCGTCTTCCCATCAGCTACAACTTTGCTGTTGACAACTTTTCACTAAACTTAAAACTTTTCGACTTATTTGCAGAAAACTAATTTTTTATTACATTCTCATCATATGAGAAAGTATTAGTTTTGGTCGAAAATTGACTTTCGCTAATTTCATGAAATCTCGACGTTTTGGGGTCCCCTGAGTCCGAAAAACATGGTCTAAAAAAGTGTCTGTCCGTATGTCTGTCTTCGTGTCTGTCTGTAGACACAATGGTGTCCCTACGATAACTCTTGAAAAACTTATTGCATCAACTTGCAACTTTGCATGCACAAAGTTAGTGTTAAAATACAGATCGAGTTCGTTAGCCAGCAATTTTCGTCGAAAACTACGCAAACTACAGTAGTTTCAAAATTTTGAAAATTCAATTTTTTCAATTTTCATTATTTTTAACTTTATATTACTTTAGATTAGACAAATACAAACAACTTTCCTCTACAACATTTTTTCATAGAAAGTCAAATTTCGGAGTTATAGGCTCTTAAATAGCAAAAAAATACTAAAAAATCCGAAAATAACGATAAAAATCAAAATTTCTCAAAGGAAAAAAATTATAACATTAATTTCCACATATTCTCACCCCATTGTACTTAAAAAACACTTACATTAATCAAAAACTAGTAATTTCCGGAAAAACCACCGTATATATATATTTTTTATCATTTTTTTAACAAAAAATCCATATTCCGACTTAATTATCTCCAAAACTATTGCCTCTGGGAGCTTGCTACCATAGACTTTTTTTCTCGTCTTCCCATCAGCTACAACTTTGCCGTTGACAACTTTTCACTAAACTTAAAACTTTTCGACTTATTTGCAGAAAACTAATTTTTTATTACATTCTCATCATATGAGAAAGTATTAGTTTTGGTCGAAAATTGACTTTCGCTAATTTCATGAAATCTCGACGTTTTGGGGTCCCCTGAGTCCGAAAAACATGGTCTAAAAAAAGTGTCTGTCCGTATGTCTGTCTTCGTGTCTGTCTGTAGACACAATGGTGTCCCTACGATAACTCTTGAAAAACTTATTGCATCAACTTGCAACTTTGCATGCACAAAGTTAGTGTTAAAATACAGATCGAGTTCGTTAGCCAGCAATTTTCGTCGAAAACTACGCAAACTACAGTAGTTTCAAAATTTTGAAAATTCAATTTTTTCAATTTTCATTATTTTTAACTTTATATTACTTTAGATTAGACAAATACAAACAACTTTCCTCTACAACATTTTTTCATAGAAAATTAATTTTTTTTTTTTTTTTTTTTTAAGTTTTTGGGTCAGGCTAGCTTAACTGGGTTAAAAAATTTTTATTGATTTTCTAAAATGTTATAACTAAATATATTCATAAAAGTTTTAACATTTTAGAAAATCAATGAAATTTTTTTAATGCAGTTTGGCTGGTCTGACCCGTTGTTACATTTTAATTTTTGGTCCTATCTTGTTGGAAATGGTTTTTTACATTCTAATCACATGAGGAGGTATTAGATTTGATGAAAAATTGACTTTTTATACCTCAGGTTGAATGAAAATGGCGACCTTTTTTTTCCCATGGACAAAAAAACAGCTAGTCCCATGCGTTATTTTTGCTCATGGAAAAAAAATGCCGCCATTTTCATAGAAGTCGAACAAGTGAATGAATTTTACTCCCTGTCGTCTGCTATCTTAAATCGCCACTTTTGTGCCTTTAGAATAAAAAATATCGTAAGTTACACGGGACTTAAAGGCTGCCTTTACGGTACCTTGTTGCTTAATATACTATTTGCTAATTTTATGAAATCTTTGCGTTTTGAGGTGCCCTGAATCCAAGAAACATGGTCTGTCGATTACGTCTGTCTGTCTGTCTGTCCGACGATAACTTTTGAAAAACTTAATTTTTTCAAAAACTTTTTTCGAATTTTTGACTTTTTGTCTCAGCTTAGTGGAGGTGTTTTACTTTTGCTTGTTAAAACGATGGGTAAATATCACATTCACTGTATCCAAATTTACATGTTTTTAATCATACACTTGATATATATTTACAAATCACGTATATAGGGAAAACGGGACATAATGGCTAAGGGGCGTAATGAATAATTGTAATTTATTCAAAAATCGTAAATCGAAATGATTTCACTCCAAAGACAACTTGATGTACTGCAAGTTTCTACAAAGGTTGATTATTTATTATTCAATAACTATTGTAAGAAATATAGTAGAAAATCTGTATTTCACATATGAAAGTAACTTTTCAAAATTTTCATTTTTTCATTCTAATTTTTTTAAAATAACTTTAAAAAAGAAACTAAAATCGCGTTTTAAGCTTGAAACATTTTTGAGGGTCAATTTTAGATTTTTGATTCACACTTACTGTATTGATAAAAATTACAAAATATTTCCTAAGTACCCCTAGGGCGTGTTGGCTAATGCAACACGCTATGTATAACCCGTGTAGAAATTTACCGTGGAAGTGTATGAGAAACTGTCCAGTTGCGCTAGATTCAATCTAGCAACTAGATGGGAAAAATGGACAGGCTTGAACGAGGGATGTAACACTAGCAACGTCAAGATTTTGTACAGTTATTTTGTCTAGTCCTTGTCTAGTAAAATAAATCATTCCTAGCCAGTTCCTGGATATTAAAATAAGCAGTTTCTACATACTGGGAATAATTGTTAGGTTTATAAATAATAGAACAATATTTTTCAACTTTACTCTTTTGTTTGTTTAACTTTTAAACAAACAAAACAGTAATACAAAAGTATTTGTTATTATCACAATTCCTCTTACAATTATTTTTGAAATTAATTGTAACATATTTTGCTACATTGGATTTTTTCTTTAAAACACAAACACATTCACTATAAAGATTCGTACTTGTATACCGATAATAAAATTAATTGTATATTATATTGTTGCAATCACAAAAAATTTACTTAAAATTACCAAAGTTTTATTATTTATTATGAACATTATAATATGAAAAACAATCTAGACTATTAATGATGACATCACATGTCCTTTTTCTAATAAATCTTTTTTTCGCTGTAATATATTTAAACTTGTACACTGTCCCTGTTCAAAAATGGAAAACTGAAAACTTTTAACTAGATTTATAAATTTGATTTTATTTATTTATTTAGTATATAAACGGGCTTATATTGCCCTTTCGTACAATGTACTGAACAATGAGAATCTTACGTTACTAGTTGACCGCATTGTTATTATTATTGTCGAAAATCTGCTTGCGTAGTTCTCTAACAAACGCATTAAGCGAAACGCCATAAAAATTTACTCTGTCATAAAACTGATTTGCCTCACGACTCAACCTATTGACCACTGAATTTTCTAAGTAATTAGTTCTAATAAGTTGTTCATTAAATAATGGAACTTCAGTTCTGGGAGAATGCTTTGCTGCAAAAAAACAAAATAAGCTTAAGAGATCTGAACAATTAAGTAAACCATTAATGACTTTAAATAAAAACAGGAGATCTGCAAAAAGAAATCTCTGAGATATAGTTGGAATATTAAATCTTTTTCTAAGGTCAGTATAGTCATGATCATAGAAGTTGTAAGGCACTCCAGTCTGTTTGGCGAGGAAACGAATAAATTTGTTCTGAATTCTCTCAATATCATCCACCCAATAGTCCTGATAAGGCCTCCACAAAGTAGACGCAAACTCAATGACAGGTCTGACTAACGTAAAGAACAATATTTTTATTGCTAACTCGTTTCTAAAATTTGAGGCAGTTCTCATGACAAAGCCCAAGACCCTGTTGGCCTTACTGATGGTGTAATTAATATGATCATCATAATTAAAAAATCTATTGAGCATTACCCCAAGGTCACGTATAACTGTTACTTTAGAAATAATTTCATTGCCAATTAGATAAAGGCAATCAGGATCATTTCTGGATCTGGAATAGGACATGACGTAACATTTATTAATATTAAACAACAATTTATTTTTTACAGACCATTTGTAAAGACAATCAAGATCAGATTGCAGATCCAGTCGATCCTGAATGCATGAGATAGATTTATAAATTTTCAAATCGTCTGCAAATAAAAGAAAAAATGAATGCTTAAAAACCGTTTTAATGTCATTGATAAAAATTATGAAAAATAATGGACCTAAATTTGAACCTTGGGGAACTCCTGAGGTAGCTATAAAAATGTCGGAAAAGTCATAATTAATTCGCACCGATAGAGTACGTTCAGTGAGATAACTTTTTATCCACAATATTAGTCCATCAGAAAAGCCCAGGGCCCTAAGCTTCGCCAGAAGAATACCGTGGTCGACCTTATCAAAAGCCTTAGCGAAGTCTGCATAAATAGTATCCACCGCACAACCCGATTGAAGATTATTCAAAGCAAAATTAGAAAAAATAGTAAGGTTAGTTAAGATTGATCTACCTCTTGTGAAACCGTGCTGCTCGTCGATAATCAAGTGATTAATTTGAAAATAAAGCTCGTCATAAATAAGACTCTCAAAAATTTTCGAGATAGTACTTAGCAGAATTATTGGACGATAGTTAGTGACATTACTTTTATTACCATCTTTATGTATAGGAATCACTATCCCTCGTTTCCATACTGATGGAAACAAACCACATGAAAGAGACAAATTAAATAGTATATACAGTGGCTCGACGAAGGAAGAGCAGCAGGATCTCAAAAGAGAGGGGGGTATCCCATCTGGCCCAGCCCCTTTTTTAATGTCAAGTGATTTTAGTTTCAAAAAAATAGATTCTCTAGAAATAGCAGAAACGTTAATAAAATTATTATTATAATAATCCAAGGTTGCGGTGGAAACCTCAGATGAGGAGGTAGTATAAACAGAAAAAAAATAATTTTTAAAACAATTTGCTGAGTGAATACTATTATTAGCCAAATTAGTGCCGTGAAAAACTTCTCCAGGAATTCTAGAGTTCGCTCGCAGATTGTTTACAAATTTCCAAAAAACTTTAGGGTTAGATATAATCGAATTTTCAACACTTGATATGTAGTTTTTATAACAAATTTTAGACTTAATTTTGCACTCAGCTCTTAAACGGGAAAAAACTATGTAATCAGTAGGAGATTTAGTTTGTTTAAAGGTAACATGAGCTGCCTTTTTTAATGAAACCAAACGTTTGAGTTCGCTATTAAACCATGACGGATAAGCAGTTGCCATGAACGTTTTTACGGGAACAAATAAGTCGAAAGCATTATTTAAAATTTCATAGAAAATGGCAACTGCATCCTCAATGTTTAAATGACTCAAAGTTTCATTCCAATTTATGCTCAAAAGGTAAGTGTTTAAATCTGCATAGTTTGTTCTAACAAAATCGTACTTATAGTGAGACTGATTATTATTATTATTGTTATTTAAATTCGGATCAGTATCAAAAGTAACAGAAAAAACCATAGGTGGGTGATAAGCATCGACAGGAAGTATATTTTCAATGGATAGTTCTAATCTGAAATTTGTAATGTTAGTAAACAACAAGTCCAAAATGTTACCAGAGCCATTCACAATCGTATTTACCTGTTTGAGGTTTGAAAATTCCAAAGTTTCCAAAATTCGATTAGCAATCAGGTTATAAGAACGGGAAGACTGCACTTTAGAATAACAAATAGGTCCGTTATCAGAATGTAAGCGCCATGAAATAAAAGGTAAGTTAAAATCACCACAAATAATAATTTTCGCTGTCGTATATAAAAGAGATATTTTATCGAGAATGTCGCAAGCAGATTGATAAATAGATAAGTTCGAATTAGGCGGGATATAAAAAGTGCCAATAATATAAAGAATAGACTTATAAATAAATTTAACAGAAACATGTTCAATAGAAATGTTATCAGTATCTATGACTGAAGTTCTTAACGATGATTCACACGCAATTAACACACCACCGCCACGTAGAAAACCACTAGTGTTGGAATTCCTATCCATGCGAAAAATGTTATAGTTAAAAACCCGAGTTCGGAAGAACTGAAAGACTCATTCAACCACGTCTCAGTAAAAATAAAAACGTTAAATAAAATAATTGATAAGGAATGACAGAGATGTTCAAGTTTACTTCTCAAGCCTCTGACATTTTGGTAATAAACACTGAAGCCTTAAGAGTCAGCTGATTCGAAAATATGGGCTAAATGAGAAAAAGAAACAGTCTGTGTATTGACATGATGCGATAAGCCGGCACCAACACAGCGACATACCGTGTCTACGGGACACTCACACTGTCCTTTCGTTTTTGACGTCGAACTGTGTTTACTATCATGGGAACACCGTGACGATACACTATTTGAATCCCCGTCTCTCCTGCCTGTTGACGATTTTGAAGTTCCAGCTGCAGCACAGCTATCTCCTTCAACTGCATCTTCGTCATATCCCACGAGAGACGCATATTTTCCAGTGAAGGACGGTGTTTGTCGCTTTTTTTTGCTGCCAAAAATGACTGGTGAATTTCTTTTGCCCTTTCCACAGTACGGCAAATTATTTTGACAGGTCTTGGTCGAGTCTGAGTCTGCGCAAAGGTACCAAGTCTAAATATTTGTAAATCAGCAAGAAGGTCCGGCTTACAAAAATTTGAAAACAGTTTCGAGACAACATTTAATGTGTCAACATGACTAATGTTGTCAGAAGAGAGGCCAAACAATATTAGATTACACGACCGGGAAAGACGGTCGTGAATCTCAGACATGCAATTTTGGGAGATTGTGCTTGTGTTGAGATCTTTAAGTGTACCTTCTATTACTGCTATCCTCTGAGAGTGGTCAGCAACATTGTTTATTACTTCATCCACCTTAAAAGTAACGGCATCAACCTTGGTTAATAGATTGTTTATGTTTGTGGATAAAATATTTATTTCTTTATTAAGGCCAATTTGAAGGCCATGTATTGCACTTTTAATTATCCGTTCGACACTTTCGTTTGTCATGGCTGTAGAAACAGAATCTGATTGACTAGAGGTGCTCGGGTCAGTTTGTGACATCATGGTGGGTGACTTAGGAAGGCAACACTTAGCATAACCACCACTGGGAAGAACACGGGTACGGGTTGCACACTTAGGGTGATATGGAGAAGCACATACCTCACAAGAAACCGCGCTAGTCCTTGTCTAGTAAAATAAATCATTCCTAGCCAGTTCCTGGATATTAAAATAAGCAGTTTCTACATACTGGGAATAATTGTTAGGTTTATAAATAATAGAACAATATTTTTCAACTTTACTCTTTTGTTTGTTTAACTTTTAAACAAACAAAACAGTAATACAAAAGTATTTGTTATTATCACAATTCCTCTTACAATTATTTTTGAAATTAATTGTAACATATTTTGCTACATTGGATTTTTTCTTTAAAACACAAACACATTCACTATAAAGATTCGTACTTGTATACCGATAATAAAATTAATTGTATATTATATTGTTGCAATCACAAAAAATTTACTTAAAATTACCAAAGTTTTATTACTTATTATGAACATTATAATATGAAAAACAATCTAGACTATTAATGATGACATCACATGTCCTTTTTCTAATAAATCTTTTTTTCGCTGTAATATATTTAAACTTGTACACTGTCCCTGTTCAAAAATGGAAAACTGAAAACTTTTCACTAGATTTATAAATTTGATTTTATCTTCACAACAAGATAAGTTACAATTGTAGACTCTTGGTTTCTTTTCATCAAGCACTACGTCAAGAACTGATTTCGTCTGCTAGCTTAGTAGACTCTCAGAGCCACCTTCTCTACGAACTTGTACTAAATTCTTAAGTCAGCGTCCTAGACAGTGCCCAGCTAATTCTTGGACAACCTGCTATACGAACTTGTACTGAATTTTCAATTCAGTATCCTAGACAAATTTTAGCCAGATTCTAGACTGTCTTCATAGCGAAGAAAATAAAGGGGAAAACTGTACATTAACATTTCGGGGCCAGGACAGTTTATTCAGAATAATTTTCCACGACAAATGCTATCTAGCTGTAGTCTATTTCTAGGAAGGCCACGACAAATTTCTACACGGGAAAGAGCAATACCTACGATACCGACGAAGTGTACGTTCATTGTAGAAAAAAAAGTAAGCGTAATATAGGAACGTTCGACTTTTTAAAAGAAAGCTGAGGTACTAGAGTAACTTTTCTAGGAGATAAACACTTAATTAAAACAAAAATGTCCGTGTAAATCAACAAAGAGTGAAAAGTTAGCCATTACGCTCCGGTCTACACTACACAAAAACCTTGATACTAATACTTTAAGAATATTTTATCTGCTTCTGCAAATAATATTTCTACTAAGAGTTAGTATAATTAAAAATAACTTCACAATTTAAATCATCAAGACCAAAAATATACATTTAAAAATAAATAAATTACATTTTAAAGCGAAGCGAGCCATTTGCGCGCGAAGCGCGCAACAACACACGGAGCGCGAAGCGCGACGTGTGAAATAATCGCCGGAGCGCGAAGCGCGACGATCAATATTCGCGCGCCCCGAGGCGCGCTGAAACTTGCGAGCGAAGCGAGCCCCCGCGCGAAGCGCGGATGAGAATGTGTCCGCGCTTGCGCGGACAGATTTTTTTTTAATAATGTAAGTGTTTTTTAAGTACAATGGGGTGAGAATATGTGGAAATTAATGTTATAATTTTTTTCCTTTGAGAAATTTTGATTTTTATCGTTATTTTCGGATTTTTTAGTATTTTTTTGCTATTTAAGAGCCTATAACTCCGAAATTTGACTTTCTATGAAAAAATGTTGTAGAGGAAAGTTGTTTGTATTTGTCTAATCTAAAGTAATATAAAGTTAAAAATAATGAAAATTGAAAAAATTGAATTTTCAAAATTTTGAAACTACTGTAGTTTGCGTAGTTTTCGACGAAAATTGCTGGCTAACGAACTCGATCTGTATTTTAACACTAACTTTGTGCATGCAAAGTTGCAAGTTGATGCAATAAGTTTTTCAAGAGTTATCGTAGGGACACCATTGTGTCTACAGACAGACACGAAGACAGACATACGGACAGACACTTTTTTTAGACCATGTTTTTCGGACTCAGGGGACCCCAAAACGTCGAGATTTCATGAAATTAGCGAAAGTCAATTTTCGACCAAAACTAATACTTTCTCATATGATGAGAATGTAATAAAAAATTAGTTTTTTGCAAATAAGTCGAAAAGTTTTAAGTTTAGTGAAAAGTTGTCAACAGCAAAGTTGTAGCTGATGGGAAGACGAGAAAAAAAGTCTATGGTAGCAAGCTCCCAGAGGCAATAGTTTTGGAGATAATTAAGTCGGAATATGGATTTTTTGTTAAAAAAATGATAAAAAATATATATATACGGTGGTTTTTCCGGAAATTACTAGTTTTTGATTAATGTAAGTGTTTTTTAAGTACAATGGGGTGAGAATATGTGGAAATTATTGTTATAATTTTTTTCCTTTGAGAAATTTTGATTTTTATCGTTATTTTCGGATTTTTTAGTATTTTTTTGCTATTTAAGAGCCTATAACTCCGAAATTTGACTTTCTATGAAAAAATGTTGTAGAGGAAAGTTGTTTGTATTTGTCTAATCTAAAGTAATATAAAGTTAAAAATAATGAAAATTGAAAAAATTGAATTTTCAAAATTTTGAAACTACTGTAGTTTGCGTAGTTTTCGACGAAAATTGCTGGCTAACGAACTCGATCTGTATTTTAACACTAACTTTGTGCATGCAAAGTTGCAAGTTGATGCAATAAGTTTTTCAAGAGTTATCGTAGGGACACCATTGTGTCTACAGACAGACACGAAGACAGACATACGGACAGACACTTTTTTTAGACCATGTTTTTCGGACTCAGGGGACCCCAAAACGTCGAGATTTCATGAAATTAGCGAAAGTCAATTTTCGACCAAAACTAATACTTTCTCATATGATGAGAATGTAATAAAAAATTAGTTTTCTGCAAATAAGTCGAAAAGTTTTAAGTTTAGTGAAAAGTTGTCAACAGCAAAGTTGTAGCTGATGGGAAGACGAGAAAAAAAGTCTATGGTAGCAAGCTCCCAGAGGCAATAGTTTTAGAGATAATTGAGTCGGAATATGGATTTTTTGTTAAAAAAATGATAAAAAATATATATATACGGTGGTTTTTCCGGAAATTACTAGTTTTTTAATAATGTAAGTGTTTTTTAAGTACAATGGGGTGAGAATATGTGGAAATTAATGTTATAATTTTTTTCCTTTGAGAAATTTTGATTTTTATCGTTATTTTCGGATTTTTTAGTATTTTTTGCTATTTAAGAGCCTATAACTCCGAAATTTGACTTTCTATGAAAAAATGTTGTAGAGGAAAGTTGTTTGTATTTGTCTAATCTAAAGTAATATAAAGTTAAAAATAATGAAAATTGAAAAAATTGAATTTTCAAAATTTTGAAACTACTGTAGTTTGCGTAGTTTTCGACGAAAATTGCTGGCTAACGAACTCGATCTGTATTTTAACACTAACTTTGTGCATGCAAAGTTGCAAGTTGATGCAATAAGTTTTTCAAGAGTTATCGTAGGGACACCATTGTGTCTACAGACAGACACGAAGACAGACATACGGACAGACACTTTTTTTAGACCATGTTTTTCGGACTCAGGGGACCCCAAAACGTCGAGATTTCATGAAATTAGCGAAAGTCAATTTTCGACCAAAACTAATACTTTCTCATATGATGAGAATGTAATAAAAAATTAGTTTTCTGCAAATAAGTCGAAAAGTTTTAAGTTTAGTGAAAAGTTGTCAACAGCAAAGTTGTAGCTGATGGGAAGACGAGAAAAAAAGTCTATGGTAGCAAGCTCCCAGAGGCAATAGTTTTAGAGATAATTGAGTCGGAATATGGATTTTTTGTTAAAAAAATGATAAAAAATATATATAT
Source organism: Leptopilina heterotoma (assembly GCF_015476425.1). Taxonomy (NCBI): domain Eukaryota; kingdom Metazoa; phylum Arthropoda; class Insecta; order Hymenoptera; family Figitidae; genus Leptopilina; species Leptopilina heterotoma. Next base: position 13,541 of record NW_025110934.1, read on the forward strand.
ACGGTGGTTTTTCCGGAAATTACTAGTTTTTTAATAATGTAAGTGTTTTTTAAGTACAATGGGGTGAGAATATGTGGAAATTAATGTTATAATTTTTTTCCTTTGAGAAATTTTGATTTTTATCGTTATTTTCGGATTTTTTAGTATTTTTTTGCTATTTAAGAGCCTATAACTCCGAAATTTGACTTTCTATGAAAAAATGTTGTAGAGGAAAGTTGTTTGTATTTGTCTAATCTAAAGTAATATAAAGTTAAAAATAATGAAAATTGAAAAAATTGAATTTTCAAAATTTTGAAACTACTGTGGTTTGCGTAGTTTTCGACGAAAATTGCTGGCTAACGAACTCGATCTGTATTTTAACACTAACTTTGTGCATGCAAAGTTGCAAGTTGATGCAATAAGTTTTTCAAGAGTTATCGTAGGGACACCATTGTGTCTACAGACAGACACGAAGACAGACATACGGACAGACACTTTTTTTAGACCATGTTTTTCGGACTCAGGGGACCCCAAAACGTCGAGATTTCATGAAATTAGCGAAAGTCAATTTTCGACCAAAACTAATACTTTCTCATATGATGAGAATGTAATAAAAAATTAGTTTTCTGCAAATAAGTCGAAAAGTTTTAAGTTTAGTGAAAAGTTGTCAACAGCAAAGTTGTAGCTGATGGGAAGACGAGAAAAAAAGTCTATGGTAGCAAGCTCCCAGAGGCAATAGTTTTAGAGATAATTGAGTCGGAATATAGATTTTTTGTTAAAAAAATGATAAAAAATATATATATACGGTGGTTTTTCCGGAAATTACTAGTTTTTTAATAATGTAAGTGTTTTTTAAGTACAATGGGGTGAGAATATGTGGAAATTAATGTTATAATTTTTTTCCTTTGAGAAATTTTGATTTTTATCGTTATTTTCGGATTTTTTAGTATTTTTTTGCTATTTAAGAGCCTATAACTCCGAAATTTGACTTTCTATGAAAAAATGTTGTAGAGGAAAGTTGTTTGTATTTGTCTAATCTAAAGTAATATAAAGTTAAAAATAATGAAAATTGAAAAAATTGAATTTTCAAAATTTTGAAACTACTGTAGTTTGCGTAGTTTTCGACGAAAATTGCTGGCTAACGAACTCGATCTGTATTTTAACACTAACTTTGTGCATGCAAAGTTGCAAGTTGATGCAATAAGTTTTTCAAGAGTTATCGTAGGGACACCATTGTGTCTACAGACAGACACGAAGACAGACATACGGACAGACACTTTTTTTAGACCATGTTTTTCGGACTCAGGGGACCCCAAAACGTCGAGATTTCATGAAATTAGCGAAAGTCAATTTTCGACCAAAACTAATACTTTCTCATATGATGAGAATGTAATAAAAAATTAGTTTTCTGCAAATAAGTCGAAAAGTTTTAAGTTTAGTGAAAAGTTGTCAACAGCAAAGTTGTAGCTGATGGGAAGACGAGAAAAAAAGTCTATGGTAGCAAGCTCCCAGAGGCAATAGTTTTAGAGATAATTGAGTCGGAATATGGATTTTTTGTTAAAAAAATGATAAAAAATATATATATACAGTGGTTTTTCCGGAAATTACTAGTTTTTTAATAATGTAAGTGTTTTTTAAGTACAATGGGGTGAGAATATGTGGAAATTAATGTTATAATTTTTTTCCTTTGAGAAATTTTGATTTTTATCGTTATTTTCGGATTTTTTAGTATTTTTTTGCTATTTAAGAGCCTATAACTCCGAAATTTGACTTTCTATGAAAAAATGTTGTAGAGGAAAGTTGTTTGTATTTGTCTAATCTAAAGTAATATAAAGTTAAAAATAATGAAAATTGAAAAAATTGAATTTTCAAAATTTTGAAACTACTGTAGTTTGCGTAGTTTTCGACGAAAATTGCTGGCTAACGAACTCGATCTGTATTTTAACACTAACTTTGTGCATGCAAAGTTGCAAGTTGATGCAATAAGTTTTTCAAGAGTTATCGTAGGGACACCATTGTGTCTACAGACAGACACGAAGACAGACATACGGACAGACACTTTTTTTAGACCATGTTTTTCGGACTCAGGGGACCCCAAAACGTCGAGATTTCATGAAATTAGCGAAAGTCAATTTTCGACCAAAACTAATACTTTCTCATATGATGAGAATGTAATAAAAAATTAGTTTTCTGCAAATAAGTCGAAAAGTTTTAAGTTTAGTGAAAAGTTGTCAACAGCAAAGTTGTAGCTGATGGGAAGACGAGAAAAAAAGTCTATGGTAGCAAGCTCCCAGAGGCAATAGTTTTAGAGATAATTGAGTCGGAATATGGATTTTTTGTTAAAAAAATGATAAAAAATATATATATACGGTGGTTTTTCCGGAAATTACTAGTTTTTTAATAATGTAAGTGTTTTTTAAGTACAATGGGGTGAGAATATGTGGAAATTAATGTTATAATTTTTTTCCTTTGAGAAATTTTGATTTTTATCGTTATTTTCGGATTTTTTAGTATTTTTTTGCTATTTAAGAGCCTATAACTCCGAAATTTGACTTTCTATGAAAAAATGTTGTAGAGGAAAGTTGTTTGTATTTGTCTAATCTAAAGTAATATAAAGTTAAAAATAATGAAAATTGAAAAAATTGAATTTTCAAAATTTTGAAACTACTGTAGTTTGCGTAGTTTTCGACGAAAATTGCTGGCTAACGAACTCGATCTGTATTTTAACACTAACTTTGTGCATGCAAAGTTGCAAGTTGATGCAATAAGTTTTTCAAGAGTTATCGTAGGGACACCATTGTGTCTACAGACAGACACGAAGACAGACATACGGACAGACACTTTTTTTAGACCATGTTTTTCGGACTCAGGGGACCCCAAAACGTCGAGATTTCATGAAATTAGCGAAAGTCAATTTTCGACCAAAACTAATACTTTCTCATATGATGAGAATGTAATAAAAAATTAGTTTTCTGCAAATAAGTCGAAAAGTTTTAAGTTTAGTGAAAAGTTGTCAACAGCAAAGTTGTAGCTGATGGGAAGACGAGAAAAAAAGTCTATGGTAGCAAGCTCCCAGAGGCAATAGTTTTAGAGATAATTGAGTCGGAATATGGATTTTTTGTTAAAAAAATGATAAAAAATATATATATACGGTGGTTTTTCCGGAAATTACTAGTTTTTTAATAATGTAAGTGTTTTTTAAGTACAATGGGGTGAGAATATGTGGAAATTAATGTTATAATTTTTTTCCTTTGAGAAATTTTGATTTTTATCGTTATTTTCGGATTTTTTAGTATTTTTTTGCTATTTAAGAGCCTATAACTCCGAAATTTGACTTTCTATGAAAAAATGTTGTAGAGGAAAGTTGTTTGTATTTGTCTAATCTAAAGTAATATAAAGTTAAAAATAATGAAAATTGAAAAAATTGAATTTTCAAAATTTTGAAACTACTGTAGTTTGCGTAGTTTTCGACGAAAATTGCTGGCTAACGAACTCGATCTGTATTTTAACACTAACTTTGTGCATGCAAAGTTGCAAGTTGATGCAATAAGTTTTTCAAGAGTTATCGTAGGGACACCATTGTGTCTACAGACAGACACGAAGACAGACATACGGACAGACACTTTTTTTAGACCATGTTTTTCGGACTCAGGGGACCCCAAAACGTCGAGATTTCATGAAATTAGCGAAAGTCAATTTTCGACCAAAACTAATACTTTCTCATATGATGAGAATGTAAAAGGAATAAATATTCCGAGCTAAATCCTCACATCGTCGCGGTAATTGTTTGCATCCGTTGCTCGCACATATTGCCAAAGAATGACATATGCACAAAAGAAGTGTGACACCGGGCAATAATCTTTGCAACCTGATAGCCACTCCGTTTAGCTCCTTCAGCGACTGCTTCCGGATCTTTCCCGTTAAAAACGTTTACCACTTTCCAAAAATGACTTTGAATTGATTTACGATTTTCGTCAAAAAAACGAGTACAAACTGCTAAATTTTTCAAACAACCTATATCAGTCGATTCGTCTATAATAACACTGAACTTCGTTATTTTTAAAATAGTGGACAAGTCTTCTGTATGGCAAGCACCAATCACATTTTTTATAATACCAGTCGATTTGGTTCTTCCCAGAGTTATTGACTTCGCGATCAATGAATCAGGAAAAGCAGACTTCACGAGTGCAGGAATGTGTTCCGACGTATTAAATGATAAATTGTGTTCTACCATAAAACCACATAATTTTATCTCTGCTAATTTAACATAATTTTCTTGTTTTCTTGCTATTTCGTTATTATGTGCACCTTCAGTGAACGCTTTTTGAATGGAAGAATCTCCAACCCCTGTTTTATTTATTATAATTTTAGAACATTTTAATTTTTATAGTTAAAAAGATAAAAACATGCCAAGAAGAAAAATGTGAAAACTATAATAAAATATATGTGGAAAAAAAGAAAAAATATAAGAATAAGATTATTATACCTTGTGCAATTTTGATGTGGTTTTTTCCTTCTGCGTGCTTATTTATAACAGAAATGTCAGCTTTAAAAAATGTCTTGCACAAAATGCATTGGGCACGAGTCGAATTTTCTGAATCTGGTCGCAACCATCGGGACCTTTTTGAATCTGCTTGCCATTCTTGTCTATACTTCTGTATTCTTTTTTCAGTTTTCGAGCAACTGTCACCGCGAGTTCTTTTAGTTTTTTCGGGTGTCTCTGAGCGCCTTCTTTTTCGTCCTTCCCGGGAATTGTCAATTGAATCTTCCTCCATAACGTTAATCGATTTGTCTCGAAATATACTTAGTCTAGAAATATTCTAATCTTCTTAACCTCAGAAATTTACATGTCGGTTTGACCGGTAAACAACAACAAATTTTCCAAAATGGAGGAACGCGGAGTCGTGGAACAGTGAAACACAGAACATAAAACATAAAAGAACGTCAAATCTCTGATTGGATGTTATAAGGCTCCGTCCTCATGTGCCTTGGCTGGTTAAAAGCGGACAGTAATTCTAATAGAGCGTTCCTATTGGCTTAATGTTTTTTGCTTTAAATCTATGCTGCTATGTGATGAGGCCTTTATGTTTCTTACTCAGTGACAATCATCCAGAGCAATTTACTAATTTGTAAAAAAAAGTTTAATTCTATCGAAAATAAAGATTGAGTCAAAATTATGGTACGCGACAAACTATGGATGGTACATGGTACAAGGGGTTAAATTATGGTACGATTACATAATTATAGTACGGTCTGGCAACACTGATTAATTGTATTAAAATAAACTGAATGCTTATTTCAGCTTTATCCAAAGAACATTAAAACATGTAAAGTATTTCCAAAATTATATTAATTTTATTAAACAAGACAAAGTCAAGAAATTTTTTAATGATTTTGGAAAGTTAATTAAATTTTACTTTTAAGTTTACTTTTTGAATACTTATATTGAGTTTTAGTGTCTTAGACGAGAAAAATGTTAATTAATACATTTTGCAAAATGAAAAAATTATTTATAGCACTAAAATGTAGCATTTACATAATTTTTGCAGATAGTGTACAATTAATTAAAATTGATTTAATAAATGGTAATAAATCATTAATTAGAGAATACAGTCGGGCCGCAGAACTGCACGGTACCCCAGAAATAACCCCTCCACTTGATTTCAAACTGAACGCTGACGAACTCATCCCTACTATCTAATTCTCATGACCGTACTTGGATATTTATCCTCTGGGATTAAAATTGAGTTCATAGAATTTTAAAATATAAGGCACTGAATTTAGTAGCGCCACCGTTCACTGTGGAGTACTTAGAAACTAAAGCCAGCGTGCAGTTTGGCGACAGCGTTCAGTTTCAAAGCGTGCAGTTCGGAGGCCTGACAGTAATTTAATCCCAACAAAAACATCTTTGATGTTTTAACCCTTAAACCGCACACTTCCGAATCCATCCTTAAACCGCACACTGGGTGTGCGACACCCGGGGACTTTAATGTGTGTTCTCCAATCTGGAAAAGGATATTATGGTTCAGAAAAATTATCTTCTGTAGCTCAGTACATCTATTTTGAAGAAAAATAAGTTTCATAATGATTTATTTAATCTTAATAATTAAAAAAATGTTTTTTAAAACTATTGAAATCACCTTAAACCGAAAACTGGGTATCAGCCACCCATAAATTTTTCGCTGTTAATTCCATAAAGTTATCAAATACACAAAGACACTTGGAAGACTAATGTCCCTCACGAAACATAAAGTTAAGTACAAAATGTGTCATTCAATAGCGACATATGATCAATTTTTACGACTTTAAACGAAATATTAGAGTAAAAAGCTAGAATATGGGTGTCGCACACCCAGGGTGCGGTTTAAGGGTTAATATAATGGGTTTTAACCCAATAAGAAAAAAAAATTTTTTCCCAATAAGGGAAACTTTTTCAAAAAAAAATTTATTATTAAAGTAATTTGGTGTTAAAGTTTTAGATCATTTTATTTTCATGTTATTATTACTTTGAAACAAATAAAGAAACCGCTGCCAAGTTGTATATTTTTTTTAATTTTGGTGCGCTCATTTCATGAACACTTTGCTTCCTCATAGAGATAATAATAATAATAATAATAATAATAATAGGAAGATATATGAATAACTTTTTATAAATATGGTAAAAGTGATTGAATCTTGGGTCAATCAATGTATTTTTAAATACTCTACAATATAGTTGTAATAGTTTAATAGTTAAACAAAAATTTTCAAACAAAAAATTTGAGAAAATGTTATTTTCCACAATTTTTGGTTTTTAAAATACCAATAATTTCGAAATTTATTATCGAATTAGGTTCAAAAATAGGTCAATCGAATCATTTTATAATGCTCTACAAGTTGGTAACGATAATTTTAAGATTACTTCTACATTTTTTAACAAAATTTTCAAAAAAATGTTTTTTTTTTAAATTTATGATTTTTAAAAGTTTAATATCTCCGGTTAATATGGACGAAAAATGTTCAATTAGGACTCAAAAGATGCGTTTAAGAAAACTCTACAAAATTATGGAAAAACATTTATAGGTGTCCTAACATTTTTTTAAAGTTATGGGCAAAAAACGTGTTTTTGGAAAATTAAAAATCAAAAAAAAATTTAGTTAAACTTTATTAATCTATCACAAAGTACTCTCACTTTATGTCCGCAACTCCTGAGGTCAAATAACATAAAGATATATTAAAAAATCGAACTCGAAAAATTTTGGTATTACAATACTTCCTCTATGAGGAAGTAATAATTAAGTAATTTTTTTAAATTAAAGCTTAAAGTCTATACTTTAACGATAAAATAAAGGGATTGTTAAAAAATGAAATTTTAAAATTGTTATTAACAATTCTTTAATACAATTGCAAATTCAAGAATGTTCTCAATATTTTGGAAAAATTAAATTACCCTGTATTGATGTGCAAAACTCTAAGTATTAATTTAAAAAAAATTTCGCCTGTATTTTGGCAGAAAAATCTACACAATTTTTATAATATAGAAGGTTACTGATTTTTTTTTAAATTAATCCTCGGAGTTTGTACATAATTTTTCAAGTCATTTGATCAATATTTTATTTAGACATTTTTAAAAAATGATAATTTTTAATGTTTTACAAAAATTTTAATGACTTCTAAAATACTGAATGCTTTTTAATGATTTTAGGCTTATTTTAAAGGTGATTTTCTTCAGGATGAGAATTTCTTATAGGCATTAACGTGTAATTTTTTATAGAAAATTTAATTCATCAAACTTAGATTAAAAAAAATAAAAAATTTTTAAACAATCTTATTAACAGAAAAATAATTTTTAAAATATAAACATATGTTTTTATTAAATTAAGATTTAATTTAAAGTTACATTAAGGTTTTATTTTATGTGTTAAAGGACCAGGAGTGGGCGCGCAACGCGCGCCCTTTTTGTTCTAGTTATTTATAAAATGATCAAAGAAGAATTTTACTTAAAAATTGAAAAAGAATAGGATTCTAGAATATTTGAGTTTACAAATTGTATAAATTATGAAATTCTTAAATTGAAAATTAAAATGTTAAAAAGGTTTTAATTATATTTTCTGAAAATTGTATCGCAAGACGAAAATAATAACCTTTATCAGGAGTTCCATTTTTTGTTGACATAATTGTTCCTTTATATTTTGCTACATTATCAATAATTTAAAAACTATTTTCTTTTTTTTAATTATAAAGACTCATACGATAGATTAAAAAATTGCGATAAAAGTTAAGCGTTCAAAAGTTTTTAGTTTTTCCAATAATAGAGACTTTAAATTGATAAAAATTTTAGTGGTTTCATGATTTAGATTAAACTACAATTATAATTTAATAACTAAAATTCACAGTTTCATACTACAATATTTTTTTTAATTTTAACTCATTTAAATAATATTTTTTGTATTTTTCTAAACACTATTTTAACGATAATTTTATTTCCGAGTTCAATCTTGATTATAGTTTAAAGTGTAATATGTATGTATATGTATTAATACTGAATAATTGCATATTATTCTTTCTACTTTTAAAAAAAATTTTATATAAAAATTTTGTTTTAATCTATTGTAAAGTAACAGGAAAATAAAAAAAAATTGTTCGGGAAAACCGGAAATTAAATTTTGTATAAAAGGTGTCCACCTTGATCAATTATTCACAAGAAAATTGAGCGAATAATCTAATTTATAACGTTAAAACTGTAATTAGAAGATTATTTAAAATAAATTAATATAAGACTAATTTCTCAGAAATTGTAATTCTTTAAGAATGCTTGAATTATTTTTAAAGTATATTAAAGATTAAGCTAATTAACATTCCCTGGAATTGAATTTAATATAATCAAAGTTAATAATTTCAAGTATTTAAAAAAATTGAATTTTACGAGAAAATTTGTTAAGTATGACATATTTTTTCAATCTGGTAACAATAAAAAATTATTTTAAGATTTCGAAATGTTTTATTTTGGTTGAGAAACACAAATTAATTAAACAAAATAAAGTATTTTTTATAAATTCATCACACGCTTTTTTTACTTTCTTAGAGAAAGTAGGCATCATTCTGTGTAAAACTTGTATCCTACGTTTTTTCTATCAACGTAGAATAAATGTCATAAAAATGGTTGTAATACAAAACTGCTTATGCCATATCACATCAATTTTCCGATTACAACAGAATTCTTCATATATAGACAAATTTTTACTGTAACACCAAACTAAATTATTTGATTAATTTAGACAGAGTGCTAATCGAAGTACATAAATATAAAAAATCGACAAATCTTTAAGACTATACAAGAGAAATTGAGAGGTAAGAGATCAAAAGTTAATAAATCAATTATATTAATTCAACAATATTTTCAACTTACCATCAAGATTCAAAATCGTACTTTTTCTTAATAAGAAAAAATGTCTAAAAATTAAAAATTCATTTTTTATCAACTTTTAATCGCCTACTCCTCAATTGTGACACAAAGTTGCTTACGCTATATCACATGACTCATTTTTTTACAGCAAGGTTTATTCTAAAAATGTTGCTACTCTATCAGTTTCTTTGGAGTACTTTGCAACAAAAATAAAGTAGTAATATAGAACAAAAAAAGATATAAAACGTTTATAAAAGAGAAGGTTAAAGTTCGTTTTTCTTGAGTTTTTGAGATATGTAATTCGTGATATGAGTTTGAATCTTAAGTCTTTCTGCAGTAGAAAATTGTTTACACAATATCACATGACTTATTTATTTGAAGTTAGGTTAATCCTAAAAAAGTTGCTACTCTATCAGTCTTTTTTTAAAAGTACTTTGCAACAGAAATAAAGTATTAAATAGGACAAAAAATATATAAAACATATATAATAAATCAAAGATATAAAAGAAAAGGTTAAAGTTCGTTTTCCTCGAGTTTTTGAGATTTGAGTTTGAATCTTAAGTCCTGTTACAGTAGAAAATTGTTTACACTATATCACATGACTTATTTCTTTAAAGTTAGGTTAATTCTAAAAAAGTTGCTACTCTATCAGTCTTTTTTTAAAGTACTTTGCAACAGCAATAAAGTATTAAATAGGACAAAAAAAGATATAAAACATATATAATAAATCAAATATATAAGAGAAAAGGTTAAAGTTCGTTTTCCTCGAGTTTTTGAGATTTGAGTTTGAATCTTAAGTCTTGTTGCAGTAAAAAATTGTTTACACTATATCACATGACTTATTTCTTTAAAGTTAGGTTAATCCTAAAAAAGTTGCTACTCTATCAGTCTTTTTTTAAAAGTACTTTGCAACAGAAATAAAGTATTAAATAGGACAAAAAATATATAAAACATATATAATAAATCAAAGATATAAAAGAAAAGGTTAATGTTCGTTTTCCTCGAGTTTTTGAGATAAGTAATTCGTGATATGAGTTTGAATCTTCAATCTTTCTACAGTAAAAAATTGTTCTATCTCCTTGACCAGCCAAGCACCCCATTGCTCCATTGAACTGGTGTTTCCTTTTGATTTTGCATCTTTCATGTTGTTTTTCGCAAGCTCTAATACTGCGGACTCCAGTGGATCATCAAGCTTTTGTTTCTTAGCTACAAAAAGTCACATGATCATGATTCGCTTAATGTTTTGTGTACCATTTTGATAGTATACTATATCATGGAGAAGTAAAACCAAGTTTATGTGTCAAGCACAATATTGAAGGACGAGTCATAGCACGAGCGAAAACGATAGTTCTTTAAAGTTGATCAACTCACATAGGTAATTTTTTTGAAAGTGCTAATTTTGAAATTTAATGTTTCAATTTTTTTTAGAGTTGCGCAAAATTAATTGTTAAAAGTATTAAAGTTTTTCTTTAAACAAAACTTGACTATGTTTAGGCGTTGGATCGACTTTAACGAATATAAAATGTCGCTTTAGTCGATTAAAAATAGAAAATAGTCGAAAAAATCGTGATATCCGAGGCCTGTATGTTGCTCAATTAGATTATTTTTATTAAATTCGAGAGTTGTTCTGTTAAAAATACAAGCTAATATCGTTCACGCAATCCAAAATAAAATTACACTGCTTAAAAAATAATATTCAAACAATATTAAAAATAATTGAATGACAAACAAAAATTCTTTACATACCTACTGGCTTCTTCTTCGGAAAACCATAATTTGGTTTTTTAGTTGAACCCTCGTCGCTAGATCCTCCCTCACAAGAAAAGTACTCACTTGCAGAGTCACCTTCCTCTGCAGGCCTTTTTTTACATTTGTGAGCGTACTATGGAAATTAAAATTAATGAAAGCATTATTTCTAAGACTATTCACATAGCATTATATATATATATATATATATATCTACCTATATTACAAAAAGATATCGCCGCCGCCGCCGCCGCTGTTTCAAGATTCTGTAAGGGCGCCCTATCCCAAAGGGACCGTCTAAACTTATGTCAAAATTGACCAATTTTTTTACCTATAGGTCAAAAAGAGGATAACGGCCTCACATTACGTCAAAATCTATGTCTAATTTGACCTATTTTTTGACCTGTAGGTCAAAAAGAGGATAAATAACGGCCTCACATTACGTTAATATAGGTCAATTTTGAGGGCAGATTTGACCTAGGCGTCAAAATTTGACAAAGAATTCAATTTTGAGGGCAGTTTTGACCTAGACGTCAAAATTTGACAAACAATTTCCGCTTCCCTCAAAATTTAGGTGAATTTTAAGGGCAGTTTTGACCTACGCATCAAAAAATGACAAAGAATTCCCGCTACCCTCAAAATTTAGGTCAATTTTGAGGGCAGTTTTGAGCTAGACGTGAAAGTTTGACAAACAATTTCCGCTACCCTCAAAATTTAGGTCAATTTTGAGGGCAGTTTTGACCTACACATCAAAATTTGACAAAGAATTCCCGCTACCCTCAAAATTTAGGTCAAGTTTGAGGGCAGCTTTGACATAGACGTCAAAATTTGTCAAACAATTTCTGCGCGCAGACTTAATGATGAGGTGAAGTTTGGCATCTGACCTAACAATGTAAGGTAATTTTAAAATTGTGTTTGCTCTTACACCTATAATTTTGACCTTATTTTGACGTTTTATTTTTACTCCCTCATTTAGTTACGTCATAATCTATGTGTAATTTGACTTTTATTTAACTACAACTTAAAAAGGGACAATAAAGGACAATAAACGTATCTATGATACGTCAAAATCTATTTAAAATTTAACGTCTTTTTAACCTATAGGTTAAAATGGGTCAAAATATATGTCAAAGTTTAATCTAATTTTTGGCATATAGATAAAAAAGGTCTATAACGATTGTTACATTACGTCAAAATCTATGTGTATTTTGTCATGTATTGTATGCAATTTATTAAGATGCATTGATATTAAGAAAAAATTACTTTAAATTTATAAAAATTAAAATAAATATAAAAATAGAGATAGGGGGTTGGCGCGCGAAGCGCGCAGGGGGGCGAAGCCCCCCTAGTATATATATATATATATGGGACGTTTCACGTCAAACGGCCCAAAGCTGTGCCCAAAATTGTATGCAATGAAAATACAAGTTATGCACATGAAAATACTCGTCATGACATCCCCTTTCAATTGCAAAATGGCATAATTGAAAATTCAAAATGGCGTCCTTGCTACGTCAATTAGAAGAGGCTGAACTCAAAAATAAGTAAATATATTTATTAATTACTTTTAAAAAACGATGCATAAATATTGGGTCAAAATTTATGTTTTTGGGGTCGCTGATTACGAATCTGAAGTCAGATTTTAAAAATTCAAAATAGCGGATCCAATATGGCGGACGAATTTTAAAAAATTTATTGAATTTGCTTAAAACTTTTTACTCGGGATTTTCGGGGTCGCTGATTACGAATCTGACGACAGATTTTCAAAATTAAATATGGCGGATCCAATATGGCGGACGAATTTTAAAAGATTTATTGAATTTGCTTAAAACTTTTCACTCGGGGGTTTTCGGGGTCGCTGATTACGAATCTGAAGTCAGATTTTCAAAATTAAATATGGCGGATCCAATATGGCGGACGAATTTTAAAAGATTTATTGAATTTGCTTAAAACTTTTTACTCGGGGGTTATCGGGGTCGCTGGTTACGAATCTGAAGTCAGATTTTCAAAATTCAAAATGGCGGATCCAATATAGCGGACAAATTTGAACAAACTTATTGAATTCGCTTGAAATTTTTGTTCAAATAACGCAATCATAAAAATGGCGTTATTTGTCTCTCAGTAGGCCAACGTAAAGTGATTCTTTTTAGTACGTAGTTACAAAAATACTGCGAATGACAGTTCAGTTCAAAAAAGAACTTTGTTTGTGCTTGTTCGAGTATTTTTGTAACGCTCGAGTAGTTGCAATTCCGTCCAGTAGAGGCGTGATTATGTTTTTGTTCAGTTACCTACTTTTACCGTGTCTTAAAGCTGCAACACAGCATCTGTCAAATACTAAGAGTTTCTAACCTCCTTTTCGCGATCACTCGTGTGAAAATTCCGTTTTTATTCATTAATGATATTGTTTTTATTAATACGTCGAAGTACATAACTAGGTTTCAGGGGGCTTCGCCCCCCAACGTGTCCGGTGACTTGGGGTATTATAAAATGCGATTATTCGAAATGTCGAAAATTGTTATTATTCTTTTGAGTTGGTTTTTTGTAGTCCGGGGACTTTTCCCCCTCCAACTCCCTGATCGGTGCTCCGCCCCTGGACCCCATCTGGGGGAGACCCCCCGAACACCCCCGCGCGATCAACTAGTAGCGTACGCTTGACAGTGGATCTGTGTTCCGAATCTTATGTACCCGTTTCTCAACATTCTTTTCAATTAAATAAGTTTTTCAGTGTCAACGCCTTTTTATGATTTTGTTATGAAAAGTATCGTGGGCAACACGTGTAGCGGCATTTTGGAACTCGCGCTACTTTTGCGTAACGAGTCATGTACTTCGACGTATTAATGAAAATAATATCATTAATGTATAAAAACGGAACTTTCACACGAGCGATCACGAAAAGAAGGTTAGAAACTCTTAGTATTTGTATTTATTTATTAATTATTATTAATAATAATAATAAAACTCGTTACGAAAACTTAGCGTTCGTTCCAAAAAAGCCGCTAGTTCACACTTGTTACGCAATGTACTAACTCGGGGGTTTTGGACACCGGAAATAACAATTTTTAAATGAATTGCATATGATTTTCAAAAAGCCGTCTGCCATAATAAGACCTCAATTCAAAATTTTAAAAATTTGACAAAATATTCGTATTCAACAACACCGAAAACCCATAAGAAATTTTTTTTATGAAAATTCATCAATCTTTTAAATTTTTTTTTCAAAAATAACGAATTTTCACAACATTTGTTCGCCATATTTAATCCGACATTTTTAATTTTGCAAATTGGACTTCAGATTCGTAATCAGCGACCCCCAAAACCCCCGAGTAAAAAGTTTCAAGCAAATTCAATAAATTTTTTAAAATTCGTCCGCCATATTGGATCCGTTATAATTAATTTTAAAAATCTGACTTCAAATTCGTAATCAGCGACCCCGAAAACCCCCGAGTAAAAAGTTTTAAGCAAATTCAATAAATTTTTTTAAATTCGTCCGCCATATTGGATCCGACATATTTAATTTTTAAAATCTGACTTCAGATTCGTAATCAGCGACCCCAAAAACAATAAAATATATTTTGACCCAATAAATTCGTCTAAAAAGGACAAATACGGTCCCAAAAACCAAGGTTTTTGCAAAATGGCTCCGGAGCCACTAGCCGGAACTTTTTTTTCTGTTGTACGATGCCTTTAAGTTTGAAAATTTTTGTTTTGTTAGTTCAGGACTCCAACCTATAGTAAGAAATATTCGTATTTATCTAGCTGTTATGTGTCATGGCGTCGCGCCGTTTGATTAAACAGCGTGTGCCCAAATAGCACGTAACATTACTGGAATATTGCAGCAATGTAACTTGTAATGTTAGTAACATTACAGCCTAACATTGCAATAATATTAAAATGTCCGCCCCAAGGACATGTAATGTAATGTTACAGTAACATTACATGGTAATTTTGTTACCTAATTATGTTGTTTTCTCTGTAAAATATAATTTGTTTTCTAAATGTACACTTAAAAAAATGCTTTTGTATGTTGATTTATATACTACAAAATTGTTTCAAAAAATGTTCTTAAGATAATTTAATTTCGAGAAATCAATAAAAGGAAATTTCTGCAATTGTTTTCTTTATACCTTTTTTGTTTTATCTATTCCTAATCCAAAATCATTAGTTTATTTTTAACATTCATACACGGAGAAAAAAATCAAGCGTTTGCAGTATGGATATGGTTCATACTTCAAAAGCACGGCGCTGTTTATCTAGATTTGTAAAAATATATGTTGAAAGAGTAGAAATCTATACTTTTTTAGCATAGATTTCGACAAATCGAGTATAAACAGCACCGTGCTGTTTATACGCTGTTTAAACAACTGCTGTTTAAACGTTTGATTTTTCTCTCCGTGTAAATGAACAAAAAATAATTCCTCAAAAACGTTTAAAAAATACTTTTTTTTCCTTCATAATTTTTGAATGTTCAATTCCTTTCAATTCCGTTTATTTCTAAGAATAAACTGAAATATATAGAACTTAACATTTTCTTGTGTCTGCCAGTGGAAAAAAGGCTCAGAATTAAAATTAGGAATTTCCAATACAAGTCCTCAAACTACAAATTCTGAAATATTGCGTACGCATTCCCAATCACTTTAAATTATTTATTTGTTTCTAAGTAAGAGTTAAGAAAAACAATCTTTAAAACTTTGTTGATACTTTACAATAGTAACATTTAAAGGTTAAATTATCCATATTTAAAAAAAATTAATTTTCGAGGTTAAATTATCTTGAAATAATTACTTAAAAATAAAAAATAAATATTTCCGTAGTTCGTCATATTTTTACCATGCTCGGAAAAAATCAAATTTTTAAAAATTGGGTCATATTCCAGAATATTTAAAAATTATTTTTAAAATCGGTGAAATATTTATATGAATTTTTTGTAATGGGTATCAATAGTAAAAGTTTTACTTACTTTTAGAAAAGATGATTTATAACTTAATAGCTGCCTATAAGAATCAATTTCCACAATGAGTTTAATAACTTTACAAAACTTTAACACTTGAGTTTCATTTCTCGCAATATAATAAAATTCATGAATATCAAATAATATTAATTACAAGTGTGACTGAAATCCGACTGATTTCCTTAAAAAATAGATTTCCGGAAAAATTCCCGATGTTTTCCGTAAAATAAAATTAATTTCCAAAAAGATTCTGGATGATTACAGTAAAAAAATAAATTTCCGGAAATTTTCCGGAAGATTTCCGTACAAAAAAAATAAATTTCCGGAAAGTTTCCAGATGATTTCCACAAAAAAAATAAATTTCCGGAAAATTTCCGAAGATTTCCGTACAAAAAAGATAAATTTCCGGAAATTTCCCGGAAGAATTGCGTAAAAAAAATAAATTTCCGGAAGATTTCCGTACAAAAAAAATAAATTTCCGGAAATTTTCCGGAAGATTTCCGTAAAAAAAATTAATTTCCGGAAATTTCTGGAAGATTTCCGTACAAAAAAAATAAATTTCCGGAAATTTTACATAAAAAAAAAATTTCCGAAAATTTTCTTAAAGATTTCCGTACAAAAAAAATAAATTTCCGGAAGATTTCCGTACAGATTCCGGATGATTTCCGTAAAAAAAATCAATTTCCGGAAATTTTCCGGAAGATTTCCGTACAAAAAAAAAATTTCCGGAAGATTTCCGGATGATTTCCGTAAAAAAAATAAATTTCCGGAATATTTCCGGAAGATTTCCGAATGATTTCTGTAAAAAAAAATAAATTTCCGGAAATTTTTCGGAAGATTTCTGTACAAAAAAAATATAAATTTCCGGAAGATTTCCGTAAAAAAAAAAATTTCCGGATGATTTCCGTAAAATAAAAATAAATTTATGGAAGATTTCTGTACAAAAAAAATAAATTTTCGGATGATTTCCGTAAAAAAAATAAATTTCCGGAAATTTTCCGGAAGATTTCCGTACAAAAAAAATAAATTTCTGGCAGATTTCCGTAAAAAAAATAAATTTCCGGAATAATTCCGTACAAAAAAAATAAATTTCCGGAACATTTCCGTACAAAAAAAATAAATTTCCGGAAAGGGCTTAGAGGGTTAAGTGTGCGAAAACTGCCCCCGCATCTATTTTTCTTAAATTTGGCCAATATATTACTATCCATATGACTATAACTTTCTGCAATTTTAAACTCAAAATTCGCTTTTTTGGGGAAGTTATGGAGGGGGAAAGCAAAATCAAAAAACTTATTTTTCTCGAAAACTACTGAACCGATTTTAATAAAATTTTAAGGGGTTGTAAATATAGATAAGACGATTTTAGAAAAACAAAAACAATAGTATATTGTGTGGCAAGGGCGGAAAGTTGTCAACTCCTGACCGAGTTCGAAATTTGCCGCACGAGCGAAGCGAGGGCAGCAATCGTACGAGGTCAGAATTGACATTTCCGCCCGAGTTGCACACGATATTTTTTGTCCATATGCGCGATAAACAAGACACATCCGTAAATTCAAAAATGAATATGCACTAATTATTAAATGTGTATGAAACATTTTTATTAACCCTAAAGGCGATTGCACACTTCCAAAATTTTGGGCGACCAGCGAATTTTCATGGCCTTGAAACTCACATTACTAAATATGATTGGCTCTACAAAAAGCTGCGTGAAAATGTACTTTTGTCAGAGCCAATCATATTTAGTAATGTGCATTTCAAGGCCGTGAAAATTCGCTGCTCGCCTAAAAATTTGGAAGTGTGCAAGCGCCTTAAGGCGAGTCCGAATATTTTTGATAAATTTTACTTAAAAATTGACTCCGTTTTGATTTGAAGTAATAGAAAGTGATAATATAATAATTAGTAGTATTTATTTAATACTGCTAAAGCAGCGGGCGGAAAAGTCGTTTTTCCGCCCGCTAAGGCCATGGAGGCGGGCGGAAAAGTGATTTTTCCGCCCGCTCCTGGTAAGCGGGCGGAAAAGTAGTTTTTCCGCCCGCTGTTGGTAGTCGGGCGGCAAAAGCTTACTTTCCGCCCGCTTTGCATACACGGAAAGTCGAGTTTATCGCGCATGTAGGACAAAAAAATTTTTTTTTAAAAAAAATTTTCAAAAAAAATTTATGAAATTTTCAAAATTTTTTTTTTGGGTTATTTTTTAAAGCGACCACTTTCTCTTTTGTTGTAAAAAGTACCTTATAATGTCCCCTTTAACATATATTTTTTCCAAATTTTTTAAAAATATAGTTTTTTAGTAAAATGTCAAAAACCATGGTCATGCTATTTATCACGTACGGTAATATTATATGCACATATATGTATACATATGGGCAATTTCATGTGATAGGGTATAGCAAAATAAGTAGGGAAAAAGTGACCCGAATATATTTTTTCCATTCATTCCTACTGACTTAACAATAACTTTTTGTTAAGCATTGTTTAGCATTTTTCTCAAAAACTACTGTATGCATTTTAATCAGCTTTGGATATGTTGAAAAGACAATTAAAGAGATTCCAAAAAAATTTTCAAATTTTTTTTTCAATAAATTCGAAAAAAAAATTTTTTAGTTTTATAAATGTACCAATTTTATGTATTTTCTCATTTTATTCTCTTTTGTGATCTAACTTAATAAAAAAAATTTTTTTGTTTGTCTAAAATATTTTTTTATTTTATTTAGCAACCTCAATAACCCACTAGTAATAAGTTGTAAAAATATTTGACAGGTTTTTTAAAATTAACCATTTACATACAACATAAAAATGTACCGGGTAGGGTTTTTGAGTTATTTACCGTGACACACTCTGAAATCATGTCAGGCAAAATTTTTTTATTAAGTAGATCACATAAGACAAATGAGAAAATACATAAAAATGTCACTTTAATAAAACTACAAATTTTTTTTTTAATTTCAAAAAAATTTCATTTTAAAATTTAAAAAAAAAAAAAGATTTTTGGAATAAAAAAAAAAAGATTTGAAATTTCTTTTGGAATCTCTTTAATTGGCTTTTCAACATATCCAAAGCTGATTAAAATGCATACAGTATTTTTTGAGAAAAATGTGTTTTTCGATTTTTTCCCCTTCACAAGTTCCAAAAAACTCAAAATTTTGAGTTAAAAATTTCAAAAAGTTATTTTTAAGTGAGTAGGAATGAATGGGAAAAATATATTCGGGTCATTTTTTCCCTACTTATTTTGCTATACCCTATCACATGAAATTGCCCATATGTATACATATATGTGCATATAATATTACCGTACGTGACAAATAGCATGACCATGGTTTTTGACATTTTACTCAAAAACTATATTTTTAAAAAATTTGGAAAAAATATATGTTAAAGAGGACATTATAAGGTACTTTTTACAACAAAAGAAAAAGTGGTCCGGATGATTTCCGTAAAAAAAAAAAAATTTCCGGAAATTTTCCGGAAGATTTCCGGATGATTTCCGTAAAAAAAAAATAAATTTCCGGAAATTTTCCTGAAGATTTCCGTACAAAAAAAAAATAAATTTCCGGATGATTTCCGTAAAATTCCGGAAGATTTCCGTAAAAAAAAAAGTTCCGGAAATTTTCCGGAAGATTTCCGTAAAAAAAAAAGTTCCGGAAATTTTCCGGAAGATTTCCGTAAAAAAAAAATTTCCGAAAATTTTCTGGAAGATTTCCGTAAAAAAAAAAATTTCCGGAAGATTTCCGTACAAAAAAAAATAAATTTCCGGAAGATTTCCGTAAAAAAAAATAAATTTCCGGAAATTTTCCGGAAGATTTCCGTACAAAAAAAAATAAATTTCCGGAAATTTTCCGGAAGATTTCCGTACAAAAAAATAAATTTCCGGAAATTTTCCGGAAGATTTCCGTACAAAAAAAATAAATTTGCGGAAGATTTCCGGATGATTTCCGTAAAAAAAAATAAATTTCCGGAAAGGGCCACGCACTTTTTATATTAAATTTGGCTTTCAGCCAATTTTTCTTATATTTTGTAGTTTTGTAGTTTATGATCCCCTGAACAAAAAATGTATATGACAAATTAAAAAATAATGAACAGTTTTTGAGTTATTAAGCCCGAAAGTTGCAAAAAAACCCAAAAAAATGTAAACTGCAGTTTTTCGTAATTCTTATTCAAATCGGCCAAATTGTTTAAAAAATTGTTACTCTTGCGTTTTTGAGGTTGATCAGGACAAAAATAAGAGATGAGATTTTAATAATTCAGGATGGCGGATATAAAATGGCGGCCAAAAATGAAACTTATTGCTTAGAATTGCTTAAAACTTGTTACTTATGTGTATTAAGGATTGTTAATAAGCTATACTCTAAGTTCTGTTTTGCAGGAAATAAACATTAATAATTCATTGTTTTGCAAAATGTAAACATGTACTTAATATCGTTTGTCCAATTATTATTATTTTTATTGGCCAAAAGTCTTTTATTTTTTTAAGGGGTTGAGACTAAGAGTTATATTTTTAAAAATAAAATATTCTCGCCATTTTTGTAATGGAGAAACGAATAAGGAGACAGTGTTTTTTAAATAGGAGGAGTTTAAATCTCGTTTTTATTGGCCAAAAGTATTCTTTTAAGGGGTTGAGACTAAGAGTTATATTTTTAAAAATAAAATATTCTCGACATTTTTGTAATGGAGAAACAAATAAGGAGAAAGTGTTTTTTAAATAGGAGGAGTTTAAATCTCGTTTTTATTGGCTAAAAGTCTTTTATTTTTTTAAGGGGTTGAGACTAAGAGTTATATTTTAAAAAATAAAAAATTCTCGCCATTTTTTTAATGGAGAAACGAATAAGGAAACAGTATTTTTTAAATAGGAGGAGTTTAATTCTTGTTTTTATTGGCCAAAAGTATTCTTTTAAGGGGTTGAGACTAAGAGTTATATTTTTAAAAATAAAATATTCTCGACATTTTTGTAATGGAGAAACGAATAAGGAAAGAGTATTTTTTAAATAGGAGGAGTTTAAATCTCGTTTTTATTGGCCAAAAGTCTTTTATTTTTTTAAGGGGTTGAGACTAAGAGTTATATTTTTAAAAATAAAATATTCTCGCCATTTTTGTAATGGAGAAACGAATAAGGAGACAGTGTTTTTTAAATAGGAGGAGTTTAAATCTCGTTTTTATTGGCCAAAAGTATTTTTTTAAGGGGTTGAGACTAAGAGTTATATTTTTAAAAATAAAATATTCTCGCCATTTTTTTAATGGAGAAACGAATAAGGAAACAGTATTTTTTAAATAGGAGGAGTTTAAATCTCGTTTTTATTGGCCAAAAGTATTTTTTTAAGAGGTTGAGACTAACAGTTATATTTTTAAAAATAAAAAATTCTCGCCATTTTTTTAATGGAGAAACGAATAAGGAAACAGTATTTTTTAAATAAGAGGAGTTTAAATCTCGTTTTTATTGGCCAAAAGTATTTTTTTTAGGGGTTGAGACTAACAGTTATATTTTTAAAAATAAAATATTCTCGCCATTTTTGTAATGGAGAAACGAATAAGGAGACACTGTTTTTTAAATAGGAGGAGTTTAAATCTCGTTTTTATTGGCCAAAAGTATTTTTTTAAGGGGTTGAGACTAACAGTTATATTTTAAAAAATAAAAAATTCTCGCCGTTTTTTTAATGGAGAAACGAATAAGGAAAGAGTATTTTTTAAATAGGAGGAGTTTAAATCTCGTTTTTATTGGCCAAAAGTCTTTTATTTTTTTAAGGGGTTGAGACTAAGAGTTATATTTTTAAAAATAAAATATTCTCGCCATTTTTTTAATTGAGAAACGAATAAGGAAACAGTATTTTTTAAATAGGAGGAGTTTAAATCTTGTTTTTATTGGCCAAAAGTATTTTTTTAAGGGGTTGAGACTAACAGTTATATTTTTAAAAATAAAAAATTCTCGCCATTTTTTTAATTGAGAAACGAATAAGGAAACAGTATTTTTTAAATAGGAGGAGTTTAAATCTTGTTTTTATTGGACAAAAGTATTTTTTTTAGGGGTTGAGACTAACAGTTATATTTTTAAAAATAAAATATTCTCGCCATTTTTTTAATGGAGAAACGAATAAGGAAACAGTATTTTTTAAATAGGAGGAGTTTAAATCTCGTTTTTATTGGCCAAAAGTATTTTTTTAAGGGTTTGAGACTAACAGTTATATTTTTAAAAATAAAAAATTCTCGCCGTTTTTTAATGGAGAAACGAATAAGAAAACAGTATTTTTTAAATAGGAGGAGTTTAAATCTCGTTTTTATTGGCCAAAAGTCATTTATTTTTTTTAGGGGTTGAGACTAACAGTTATATTTTTAAAAATAAAATATTCTCGCCATTTTTGTAATGGAGAAACGAATAAGGAGACACTGTTTTTTAAATAGGAGGAGTTTAAATCTCGTTTTTATTGGCCAAAAGTCATTTATTTTTTTAAGGTGTTGAGACTAACAGTTATATTTTTAAAAATAAAATATTCTCGCCATTTTTGTAATGGAGAAACGAATAAGGAGACACTGTTTTTTAAATAGGAGGAGTTTAAATCTCGTTTTTATTGGCCAAAAGTCATTTATTTTTTTAAGGTGTTGAGACTAACAGTTATATTTTTAAAAATGAAATATTCTCGCCATTTTTTTAATGGAGAAACGAATAAGGAAACAGTATTTTTTAAATAGGAGGAGTTTAAATCTCGTTTTTATTGGCCAAAAGTATTTTTTTTAAGGGGTTGAGACTAAGAGTTATATTTTTAAAAATAAAATATTCTCGCCATTTTTGTAATGGAGAAACGAATAAGGAGACAGTGTTTTTTAAATAGGAGGAGTTTAAATCTCGTTTTTATTGGCCAAAAGTATTTTTTTAAGGGGTTGAGACTAACAGTTATATTTTTAAAAATAAAAAATTCTCGCCATTTTTTTAATGGAGAAACTAATAAGGAAACAGTATTTTTTAAATAGGAGGAGTTTAAATCTCGTTTTTTTTGGCCAAAAGTCTTTTATTTTTTTAAGAGGTTGAGACTAAGAGTTATATTTTTAAAAATAAAATATTCTCGCCATTTTTTTAATGGAGAAACGAATAAGGAAACAGTACTTTTTAAATAGGAGGAGTTTAAATCTCGTTTTTATTGGCCAAAAGTATTTTTTTTAGGGGTTGAGACTAACAGTTATATTTTTAAAAATAAAATATTCTCGCCATTTTTGTAATGGAGAAACGAATAAGGAGACAGTGTTTTTTAAATAGGAGGAGTTTAAATCTCGTTTTTATTGGCCAAAAGTATTTTTTTAAGGGGTTGAGACTAACAGTTATATTTTAAAAAATAAAAAATTCTCGCCGTTTTTTTAATGGAGAAACGAATAAGGAAAGAGTATTTTTTAAATAGGAGGAGTTTAAATCTCGTTTTTATTGGCCAAAAGTCTTTTATTTTTTTAAGGGGTTGAGACTAAGAGTTATATTTTTAAAAATAAAATATTCTCGCCATTTTTTTAATTGAGAAACGAATAAGGAAACAGTATTTTTTAAATAGGAGGAGTTTAAATCTTGTTTTTATTGGCCAAAAGTATTTTTTTAAGGGGTTGAGACTAACAGTTATATTTTTAAAAATAAAAAATTCTCGCCATTTTTTTAATTGAGAAACGAATAAGGAAACAGTATTTTTTAAATAGGAGGAGTTTAAATCTTGTTTTTATTGGCCAAAAGTATTTTTTTTAGGGGTTGAGACTAACAGTTATATTTTTAAAAATAAAATATTCTCGCCATTTTTTTAATGGAGAAACGAATAAGGAAACAGTATTTTTTAAATAGGAGGAGTTTAAATCTCGTTTTTATTGGCCAAAAGTATTTTTTTAAGGGTTTGAGACTAACAGTTATATTTTTAAAAATAAAAAATTCTCGCCGTTTTTTTAATGGAGAAACGAATAAGAAAACAGTATTTTTTAAATAGGAGGAGTTTAAATCTCGTTTTTATTGGCCAAAAGTCATTTATTTTTTTTAGGGGTTGAGACTAACAGTTATATTTTTAAAAATAAAATATTCTCGCCATTTTTGTAATGGAGAAACGAATAAGGAGACACTGTTTTTTAAATAGGAGGAGTTTAAATCTCGTTTTTATTGGCCAAAAGTCATTTATTTTTTAAGGTGTTGAGACTAACAGTTATATTTTTAAAAATAAAATATTCTCGCCATTTTTGTAATGGAGAAACGAATAAGGAGACACTGTTTTTTAAATAGGAGGAGTTTAAATCTCGTTTTTATTGGCCAAAAGTCATTTATTTTTTTAAGGTGTTGAGACTAACAGTTATATTTTTAAAAATGAAATATTCTCGCCATTTTTTTAATGGAGAAACGAATAAGGAAACAGTATTTTTTAAATAGGAGGAGTTTAAATCTCGTTTTTATTGGCCAAAAGTATTTTTTTTAAGGGGTTGAGACTAAGAGTTATATTTTTAAAAATAAAATATTCTCGCCATTTTTGTAATGGAGAAACGAATAAGGAGACAGTGTTTTTTAAATAGGAGGAGTTTAAATCTCGTTTTTATTGGCCAAAAGTATTTTTTTAAGGGGTTGAGACTAACAGTTATATTTTTAAAAATAAAAAATTCTCGCCATTTTTTTAATGGAGAAACTAATAAGGAAACAGTATTTTTTAAATAGGAGGAGTTTAAATCTCGTTTTTTTTGGCCAAAAGTCTTTTATTTTTTTAAGAGGTTGAGACTAAGAGTTATATTTTTAAAAATAAAATATTCTCGCCATTTTTTTAATGGAGAAACGAATAAGGAAACAGTACTTTTTAAATAGGAGGAGTTTAAATCTCGTTTTTATTGGCCAAAAGTATTTTTTTTAGGGGTTGAGACTAACAGTTATATTTTTAAAAATAAAATATTCTCGCCATTTTTGTAATGGAGAAACGAATAAGGAGACAGTGTTTTTTAAATAGGAGGAGTTTAAATCTCGTTTTTATTGGCCAAAAGTATTTTTTTAAGGGGTTGAGACTAAGAGTTATATTTTTAAAAATAAAATATTCTCGCCATTTTTTTAATGGAGAAACGAATAAGGAAACAGAATTTTTAAATAGGAGGAGTTTAAATCTTGTTTTTATTGGCCAAAAGTATTTTTTTAAGGGGTTGAGACTAACAGTTATATTTTTAAAAATAAAAAATTCTCGCCATTTTTTTAATGGAGAAACGAATAAGGAAACAGTATTTTTTAAATAGGAGGAGTTTAAATCTCGTTTTTATTGGCCAAAAGTATTTTTTTAAGGGGTTGAGACTAAGAGTTATATTTTTAAAAATAAAATATTCTCGCCATTTTTGTAATGGAGAAACGAATAAGGAGACAGTGTTTTTTAAATAGGAGGAGTTTAAATCTCGTTTTTATTGGCCAAAAGTATTTTTTTAAGGGGTTGAGACTAACAGTTATATTTTTAAAAATAAAAAATTCTCGCCATTTTTTTAATGGAGAAACTAATAAGGAAACAGTATTTTTTAAATAGGAGGAGTTTAAATCTCGTTTTTATTGACCAAAAGTCTTTTATTTTTTTAGGGGGTTTAGACTAAGAGTTATATTTTCAAAAATAAAATATTATCGCCATTTTTGTAATAGAGAAACGAATAAGGAGACAGTGTTTTTTAAATAGGAAGAGTTTAAATCTCGTTTTTATTGGCCAAAAGTATTTTTTTTAAGGGGTTGAGACTAACAGTTATATTTTTAAAAATAAAAAATTCTCGCCATTTTTTTAATGGAGAAACGAATAAGGAAACAGTATTTTTTAAATAGGAGGAGTTTAAATCTCGTTTTTATTGGCCAAAAGTATTTTTTTAAGGGGTTGAGACTAAGAGTTATATTTTTAAAAATAAAATATTCTCGCCATTTTTGTAATGGAGAAACGAATAAGGAGACAGTGTTTTTTAAATAGGAGGAGTTTAAATCTCGTTTTTATTGGCCAAAAGTATTTTTTTAAGGGGTTGAGACTAACAGTTATATTTTTAAAAATAAAAAATTCTCGCCATTTTTTTAATGGAGAAACTAATAAGGAAACAGTATTTTTTAAATAGGAGGAGTTTAAATCTCGTTTTTATTGACCAAAAGTCTTTTATTTTTTTAGGGGGTTTAGACTAAGAGTTATATTTTCAAAAATAAAATATTATCGCCATTTTTGTAATAGAGAAACGAATAAGGAGACAGTGTTTTTTAAATAGGAAGAGTTTAAATCTCGTTTTTATTGGCCAAAAGTATTTTTTTTAAGGGGTTGAGACTAACAGTTATATTTTTAAAAATAAAAAATTCTCGCCATTTTTTTAATGGAGAAACGAATAAGGAAACAGTATTTTTTAAATAGGAGGAGTTTATATCTCGTTTTTATTGGCCAAAAGTCATTTATTTTTTTTAAGGTGTTGAGACTAAGAGTTATATTTTCAAAAATAAAATATTCTCGACATTTTTTTAATGGAGAAACGAATAAGGAAACAGTATTTTTTAAATAGGAGGAGTTTAAATCTCGTTTTTATTGGCCAAAAGTATTTTTTTTAAGGGGTTGAGACTAAGAGTTATATTTTTAAAAATAAAATATTCTCGCCATTTTTGTAATGGAGAAACGAATAAGGAGACAGTGTTTTTTAAATAGGAGGAGTTTAAATCTCGTTTTTATTGGCCAAAAGTATTTTTTTTAAGGGGTTGAGACTAAGAGTTATATTTTTAAAAATAAAATATTCTCGACATTTTTGTAATGGAGAAACGAATAAGGAGACAGTGTTTTTTAAATAGGAGGAGTTTAAATCTCGTTTTTTTTGGCCAAAAGTCTTTTATTTTTTTAAGAGGTTGAGACTAAGAGTTATATTTTTAAAAATAAAATATTCTCGCCATTTTTTTAATGGAGAAACGAATAAGGAAACAGTATTTTTTAAATAGGAGGAGTTTAAATCTCGTTTTTATTGGCCAAAAGTATTTTTTTAGGGGTTGAGACTAACAGTTATATTTTTAAAAATAAAATATTCTCGCCATTTTTGTAATGGAGAAACGAATAAGGAGACAGTGTTTTTTAAATAGGAGGAGTTTAAATCTCGTTTTTATTGGCCAAAAGTATTTTTTTAAGGGGTTGAGACTAAGAGTTATATTTTTAAAAATAAAATATTCTCGCCATTTTTTTAATGGAGAAACGAATAAGGAAACAGAATTTTTAAATAGGAGGAGTTTAAATCTTGTTTTTATTGGCCAAAAGTATTTTTTTAAGGGGTTGAGACTAACAGTTATATTTTTAAAAATAAAAAATTCTCGCCATTTTTTTAATGGAGAAACGAATAAGGAAACAGTATTTTTTAAATAGGAGGAGTTTAAATCTCGTTTTTATTGGCCAAAAGTATTTTTTTAAGGGGTTGAGACTAAGAGTTATATTTTTAAAAATAAAATATTCTCGCCATTTTTGTAATGGAGAAACGAATAAGGAAACAGTATTTTTTAAATAGGAGGAGTTTAAATCTCGTTTTTATTGGCCAAAAGTATTTTTTTAAGGGGTTGAGACTAAGAGTTATATTTTTAAAAATAAAATATTCTCGCCATTTTTGTAATGGAGAAACGAATAAGGAGACAGTGTTTTTTAAATAGGAGGAGTTTAAATCTCGTTTTTATTGGCCAAAAGTATTTTTTTAAGGGGTTGAGACTAACAGTTATATTTTTAAAAATAAAAAATTCTCGCCATTTTTTTAATGGAGAAACGAATAAGGAAACAGTATTTTTTAAATAGGAGGAGTTTATATCTCGTTTTTATTGGCCAAAAGTCATTTATTTTTTTTAAGGTGTTGAGACTAAGAGTTATATTTTCAAAAATAAAATATTCTCGACATTTTTTTAATGGAGAAACGAATAAGGAAACAGTATTTTTTAAATAGGAGGAGTTTAAATCTCGTTTTTATTGGCCAAAAGTATTTTTTTTAAGGGGTTGAGACTAAGAGTTATATTTTTAAAAATAAAATATTCTCGCCATTTTTGTAATGGAGAAACGAATAAGGAGACAGTGTTTTTTAAATAGGAGGAGTTTAAATCTCGTTTTTATTGGCCAAAAGTATTTTTTTTAAGGGGTTGAGACTAAGAGTTATATTTTTAAAAATAAAATATTCTCGACATTTTTGTAATGGAGAAACGAATAAGGAGACAGTGTTTTTTAAATAGGAGGAGTTTAAATCTCGTTTTTTTTGGCCAAAAGTCTTTTATTTTTTTAAGAGGTTGAGACTAAGAGTTATATTTTTAAAAATAAAATATTCTCGCCATTTTTTTAATGGAGAAACGAATAAGGAAACAGTATTTTTTAAATAGGAGGAGTTTAAATCTCGTTTTTATTGGCCAAAAGTATTTTTTTAGGGGTTGAGACTAACAGTTATATTTTTAAAAATAAAATATTCTCGCCATTTTTGTAATGGAGAAACGAATAAGGAGACAGTGTTTTTTAAATAGGAGGAGTTTAAATCTCGTTTTTATTGGCCAAAAGTATTTTTTTAAGGGGTTGAGACTAAGAGTTATATTTTTAAAAATAAAATATTCTCGCCATTTTTTTAATGGAGAAACGAATAAGGAAACAGAATTTTTAAATAGGAGGAGTTTAAATCTTGTTTTTATTGGCCAAAAGTATTTTTTTAAGGGGTTGAGACTAACAGTTATATTTTTAAAAATAAAAAATTCTCGCCATTTTTTTAATGGAGAAACGAATAAGGAAACAGTATTTTTTAAATAGGAGGAGTTTAAATCTCGTTTTTATTGGCCAAAAGTATTTTTTTAAGGGGTTGAGACTAAGAGTTATATTTTTAAAAATAAAATATTCTCGCCATTTTTGTAATGGAGAAACGAATAAGGAAACAGTATTTTTTAAATAGGAGGAGTTTAAATCTCGTTTTTATTGGCCAAAAGTATTTTTTTAAGGGGTTGAGACTAAGAGTTATATTTTTAAAAATAAAATATTCTCGCCATTTTTGTAATGGAGAAACGAATAAGGAGACAGTGTTTTTTAAATAGGAGGAGTTTAAATCTCGTTTTTATTGGCCAAAAGTATTTTTTTAAGGGGTTGAGACTAACAGTTATATTTTTAAAAATAAAAAATTCTCGCCATTTTTTTAATGGAGAAACTAATAAGGAAACAGTATTTTTTAAATAGGAGGAGTTTAAATCTCGTTTTTATTGACCAAAAGTCTTTTATTTTTTTAGGGGGTTTAGACTAAGAGTTATATTTTCAAAAATAAAATATTATCGCCATTTTTGTAATAGAGAAACGAATAAGGAGACAGTGTTTTTTAAATAGGAAGAGTTTAAATCTCGTTTTTATTGGCCAAAAGTATTTTTTTTAAGGGGTTGAGACTAACAGTTATATTTTTAAAAATAAAAAATTCTCGCCATTTTTTTAATGGAGAAACGAATAAGGAAACAGTATTTTTTAAATAGGAGGAGTTTATATCTCGTTTTTATTGGCCAAAAGTCATTTATTTTTTTTAAGGTGTTGAGACTAAGAGTTATATTTTCAAAAATAAAATATTCTCGACATTTTTTTAATAGAGAAACGAATAAGGAAACAGTATTTTTTAAATAGGAGGAGTTTAAATCTCGTTTTTATTGGCCAAAAGTATTTTTTTAGGGGTTGAGACTACGAGTTATATTTTCAAAAATAAAATATTCTCGCCATTTTTTTAATGGAGAAACGAATAAGGAAACAGTATTTTTTAAATAGGAGGAGTTTAAATCTTGTTTTTATTGGCCAAAAGTATTTTTTTAAGGGGTTGAGACTAACAGTTATATTTTTAAAAATAAAAAATTCTCGCCATTTTTTTAATGGAGAAACTAATAAGGAAACAGTATTTTTTAAATAGGAGGAGTTTAAATCTCGTTTTTATTGGCCAAAAGTCTTTTATTTTTTTAGGGGGTTTAGACTAAGAGTTATATTTTCAAAAATAAAATATTCTTGCAATTTTTTTTAGTGGAGAAACGAATAAGGATACATTATTTTTTAAATTGGAGGTGTTTAAATCTCGTTTTTATTGGCCAAAAGTCATTTATTTTTTTTAAGGGGTTGAGACTAAGAGTTATATTTTCAAAAATAAAATATTATCGCCATTTTTGTAATAGAGAAACGAATAAGGAGACAGTTTTTTTTAAATAGGAAGAGTTTAAATCTCGTTTTTATTGGCCAAAAGTATTTTTTTTAAGGGGTTGAGACTAACAGTTATATTTTTAAAAATAAAAAATTCTCGCCATTTTTTTAATGGAGAAACGAATAAGGAAACAGTATTTTTTAAATAGGAGGAGTTTATATCTCGTTTTTATTGGCCAAAAGTCATTTATTTTTTTTAAGGTGTTGAGACTAAGAGTTATATTTTCAAAAATAAAATATTCTCGACATTTTTTTAATAGAGGAACGAATAAGGAAACAGTATTTTTTAAATAGGAGGAGTTTAAATCTCGTTTTTATTGGCCAAAAGTATTTTTTTAGGGGTTGAGACTACGAGTTATATTTTCAAAAATAAAATATTCTCGCCATTTTTTTAATGGAGAAACGAATAAGGAAACAGTATTTTTTAAATAGGAGGAGTTTAAATCTTGTTTTTATTGGCCAAAAGTATTTTTTTAAGGGGTTGAGACTAACAGTTATATTTTTAAAAATAAAAAATTCTCGCCATTTTTTTAATGGAGAAACTAATAAGGAAACAGTATTTTTTAAATAGGAGGAGTTTAAATCTCGTTTTTATTGGCCAAAAGTCTTTTATTTTTTTAGGGGGTTTAGACTAAGAGTTATATTTTCAAAAATAAAATATTCTTGCAATTTTTTTTAGTGGAGAAACGAATAAGGATACATTATTTTTTAAATTGGAGGTGTTTAAATCTCGTTTTTATTGGCTAAAAGTCTTTTTAGTCTCATCTTGAAAAAAAATAAAGATTAATTAAAATAAGGCTGAAACCTTTTGTGAATTTCTAATGTTTGTTTGTAGTTGAATCACTTCTTTATGGTGTATTTGCTGCTTAGAACCAAAATATATTTTTTACTTATTAATATTATTATATTATAATAATTAACAGGAAATGTGTAAACAAAACCATAGTATTATTTAATGAAATTCTCCAGTTATTAAAAATATTAGAAAATATTGTCTATTGCATTCGCAACTTGAAAATATACATCTTTGGAAGTCCTGCACTTGCGTGTTTGTGGTAGCCAATCAGAGAACTTCTTGGTGAACGCGTGAGGTTTCCCCCACTATTATAATACCGTCTAGGACGTGTGTGAGTAGCAGGCTCGTACATTGTTTAACCTGAACGCCAAAGAGCTTTATTAAAAATAGTTTACAATTGATTTAACAAATCTGATTATTAACATTTTGCTTTCTCATATGTATTCGACATTTACAAACCGTAATTGAACAATCATAATAGTATTTCTTAAGATTTGAATGTGAACTTTTATGTATTTTATGTAGTCTTGTTTTCTTGTCAATTATTGTTGAATGCGTTTGTTTTGTTTCACACATTTCAAATAATTTAGAGATTTGAACAAATTGCCTTACTTATATTTCATGTTAATTTGGAATTGTTTATTAAAAAGCCAAAAGAATTAATTTTTTTAATTTTTGTTATTTAGTTGATGTTTGTGCATAAATTATTATATTTAGTATACATAAAAATAATTTTTATCGAGTGTCTTTATATGTTTTGACAAAAATTATTTTTTTTATTGCTTATAATTAAGAAACAAAATGGCGTTCAGGCGTCGATTCTTATGTTACACATGTAACAGACAATTCCAAGGACAGCAAATGCGATTATTAAACGGTGTCGAAAATATTCTTAGACGTCAAATTGCTATAACAAGGAGAGAAGGTTTAAATCATCCTCCTCTTCCTGTTAATGAAGATTCCAAACTATGTTTTAATTGTTATACGTCAATAACGAACGAAATCAATGCTATGCAAGAAGATCCAAATTGTACAAGACTAAATGTAGTCCATCAGACATCGAGTCATTCTTGTATTATTTGCAATGCACAGGATAATGTGCAAAGACTCTCTGTTGAATGCAGAGTAAATGTCTTTATAGTAAGAAATATTTATGTACCCGAGAATGTGAGATCTTGTGCACATCATTTAGATGAAAACGGGCTTTTTCTTGGTCACTTTTTAGTCGATTTCAGGTACATTAATAGACCATATATTTTAAAAGGTAATATACTAGAATCATTTTTACAGAATCTAAGAGAAACTTCTGCCAAAAAAGAAAGATTTTCAAGTGAAAATGATTTTACAGATGAAGAATTTGAATGCATTGCACCTATTACAAAAGAACAATTTCATAATCTTTATACTTACTGCGAACCAGTTCTCCAGTATGGAAACAATAGAGAAGTTTCGAAAAAGGATCTTATGACTTTTTTATGCAAATTAAGGCAAGGTTTACCCGATAATTTGTTAAAAATAATATTTGACTATCGTAGTAGACAAACTGTCAGTTTAGTTGTTGACAATGTTCGAAAATCTTTACTTCAAAGGTTTACTCGAGAGAATATTGGGCTTGAATCTATAACTAGACAAGACTTTATTGCAGCTCATGTCACGGAATTTGCTCAGCATTTATACAATGCTGATCCAGAAACTCCTAAAGCCATTGCAGCTATTGATGCAACATATGCATACGTGGAAAAAAGTTCAAACTTTCGCGTTCTTCGTCAAACATATTCGATGCACAAAAGCAAACATCTTGTAAAACCAACAATGGTGGTTGCACCAGATGGTTATATTTTAACTATTTTAGGGCCACACTTTGCAGATTCAAGAAATAATGATGCGCGAATTTTAGAAAGCGACTTTGATAAAGATGTAGACTCTTTAAGAGACTGGTTCGAAGACGGCGATATTATTTTAGTGGATAGAGGGTGTCGTGACGTAATGCCTCTTCTAGAACGGTTAGGAATCAATGTAAAAATGCCATCTTTTCTTAGACGTGGAGAAAGACAATTGAGGCTCCGGATCTTAAAAGGGCACACGCGCGAACACACGGCAAATAATTTGGCCCCTGGAGATAAAATTTTGAAGTTGTTCAAAATGAATTTTAAATTATTGTTTCTTGTACAGAATTTCAAGGCGAAACTTTTTTTCTAATAAAATTTTTTTATATAATTTCTCGTTTTCACGTAAATTGAAAAAAACGTGATTTTTTAAGTTAAGAAATTTTAATGAATTTTTGACTTCAACTCGTGACTACTTCGTTAAATATTAATATTTTTCCACGAAATTTACACAGAATATTCTTCAAACTATTCCAAGAATGAAACAATATTTGGAAATTTTAAAAAAAATTGTATGTCAAGGTAAATAATTATTTAAATAATTTTGTCGGAAAAATGATTCTCCTATTTTCAATTGAAAAAGTTGAGTGACGAATTTTCGTTTTCGGAAAACTTTCAGCGACAAAAATGTTCATTAATATGTTAGGAAGTTTTTTGGAAAATATCTCGCCATTTGATAATAAATTAAAGACAATAGAGCAATTTTAACATCGTCGCGCTCTGCTGTAAAATTGCGGCGTGGCGGCGCACGTGTAGCATGGCCGCCATTACAAGACCAATGCATATAGTTAGACATTGTTTACGTTTACAGCAGAGCGCGACAAAGTTAAAATTGCTCTATTGTCTTTAATTTATTATCAAATGGCGAGATATTTTCCAAAAAACTTCCTAACATATTAATGAACATTTTTGTCGCTGAAAGTTTTCCGAAAACGAAAATTCGTCACTCAACTTTTTCAATTGAAAATAGGAGAATCATTTTTCCGACAAAATTATTTAAATAATTATTTACCTTGACATACAATTTTTTTTAAAATTTACAAATATTGTTTCACTCTTGGATTAGTTTGAAGAATATTCTGTGTAAATTTCGTGGAAAAATATTAATATTTAACGAAGTAGTCACGAGTTGAAGTCAAAAATTAATTAAAATTTCTTAACTTAAAAAATCACGTTTTTTTCAATTTACGTGAAAACGAGAAATTATATAAAAAATTGTTATTAAAAAAAAAGTTTCACCTTGAAATTCTGTACAAGAAACAATAATTTAAAATTCATTTTGAACAACTTCAAAATTTTATCTCCAGGGGCCAAATTATTTGCCGTGTGTTCGCGCGTGTGCCCTTTTAAGATCCGGAGCCTCAATTGTCTACAGAAGACGCGAATCAGAGTCGCATTGTCACTAAAAGTCGATGGATTGTAGAAGCCCGAAATGGTCATTTGCAACTGATATTTAAATTCTTTGCCAAAAGAATTGGTTTCCATCATTTGAAAAAATTACAGAGCTACTACTGTATAGCAGGAGCTCTAATAAATAAATATCACCCTACTATTCAAATGGAAGGGGCAAATGCAGACCTTGCCAGACAAATTCTTCAAAGATCTCAAGTTCCTAATGCAGTTCAGAATCGAGTGCAGTTGGAAAATCTGCGGACAAGAAACGGACAATGGCGAAGACTTAATAATGGTCATGTAGGAGATTTCCCAATTGTAATATATACTACGAATTTCAATTGGATGAACATTTCAACGAACACGGCTTTCTAAGAATCCGTATGTATTCTCGATTCCGAAATAGTACAAAACATTATGTCTTCATAGAATACACCGTGCAAGAGCTAGAAGATGAGCCAACTGAAGAACCAATTAAAGGCTACTACTGTACATGCCAAACTGGAGCAAGAACAGTAGGATCATGTTCACATGTCGCATGTGTCATATGGTTCTTAGGTTTTGCCAGACATCAAGAACGTGTCAAATATCTAGACGAAGCTTTATTAAATATAATATTAGACGCAGATGGTAGAGAACCACCAAGGCAATACGAAAATCCGGTCGATTGAAATTCCAACCTTAATTGGCCGAATAACATGCTATTCTTGCCTTTGCTGGCTGGAAAATCGCCAATTCTGCATTAATTAGCCGAATAACATGCTATTCTTGCCTTTGCTGGCTGGACAATTATCAATCCTGCCTTAATTGGCCGAATAACATGCTATTCTTGCCTTTGCTGGCTGGACAATCGCCAATTCTGCCTTAATTGGCCGAATAACATGCTATTCTTGCCTTTGCTGGCTGGACAATTATCAATCCTGCCTTAATTGGCCGAATAACATGCTATTCTTGCCTTTGCTGGCTGGACAATCGCCAATTCTGCCTTAATTGGCCGAATAACATGCTAATCTTGCCTTTGCTGGCTGGACAATCGCCAATTCTGCCTTAATTGGCCGAATAACATGCTATTCTTGCCTTTGCTGGCTGGACAATCGCCCATTCTGCCTTAATTGGCCGAATAACATGCTATTCTTGCCTTTGCTGGCTGGACAATTAACAATCCTAAAAACACTCAATTAACAAGTTGCAAACAAATCTTAGCGATAATTATAATTTTATCAGAAAGGTTAATCCCGCCATCTTGAATTTATAAAATCTCACCTAAGATTTTTGTTCTAATCAGTCTCAAAAGCCCACGAGTAACAATTTTTTAAACAAATTGGTCGATTTTTTAAATAAGGACAAAAACATAAGTTAACATTTTTTAAAATTATTTTACAACTTTGAGGCTTAATAACTCAAAAACTGTTCATTATTTTTAATTTTGCCATTTACATTTTTTGTTCAGGGGATCATAAACTACAAAACTACAAAACTACAAAATATAAAAGAAATTGGCTGAAAGCCAAATTCAATATAAAAAGTGCGTGGTCCTTTTCCGGAAGATTTCCGTAAAAAAAAATAAATTTCGGGAAGATTTCCGTAAAAAAAATAAATTTCCGGAAGATTTCCGTAAAAAAAAACAAATTTCCGGAAATTTTCCGGAAGATTTCCGGATGATTTCCGTAAAAAAAAAATAAATTTCCGGAAATTTTCCGGAAGATTTCCGTACAAAAAAAATAAATTTCCGGAAATATTCCGGAAGATTTCCGTACAAGAAAAATAAATTTCCGGATGATTTCCGTAAAAAGAAAAAATTTCCGGAATTTTTCCGGGAGATTTCCGGAAGATTTCCGTAAAAAAAAACAAATTTCCGGAAATTTTCCGGAAGATTTCTGGATGATTTCCGTAAAAAAAAATAAATTTCCGGAAATTTTCCGGAAGATTTCCGTACAAAAAAAATAAATTTCCGGAAATTTTCCGGAAGATTTCCGTACAAAAAAAATAAATTTCCGGAAGATTTCCGAATAATTTCTGAACAAAAAGAAATTTCCGGAAATTTTCCGGAAAACTTCCGGAAGCCGCTTCCGGAAAGTTTCCGGAAGTTTTCCGGAAACTTTCCGGAAACCCTTCCAGCTGGGTGGACAGTACATTTTGTACTTAACTTCATGTTTCGTGATTGATATTAGTCTGTCAAGTGTCTTTGTATATTTCATAACTTTATGAAGTTGACGGCGAAAAATTTCTGCTTGTCTGACACCCAGTTTGTGGTTTAAGGATTTTTTCGTAAGTGCACTGAGAAAAAAGAGGGCGCGTTGCAGCACATTTTCGATTCATGTTGCGCGACTCAACCTGATTTCAGATTCGTAATCAGCGACCCTGAAAATCCTCAAGTATTCAGTTTCAAGCCAATCTGATCAATTTTTTATTTCGTTGTCCGCCATATTGGATCCGCTATTTTGAATTTTGGAAAACTAATGTTAGATTCGTAATCAGCGACCCTTAAAACCCCTGAGTAACAAGTTTCAAGCAAATTCAACGAATTTTGAAAAAATTTCCGTTATCTTGGATCCGCCATTTTGAATTTCGAAAAACTGATGTCAGATTTGTAATTAGCGATGCCAGAAACCTTAGGGTACCAAGTTTCATAAAAATGCATTAAAATTTTTTTCAAGGGGTTAAATACGACAAATACCAATTTCATCCAATATATTTCTCCTTAATCCATTTTAAATACTTCAAATTCCATCCAACATCCAATCAATCGAAATTTCAATTCTATCCAATATTTCTTTTCTTATCTTTTAAATAAAAAAATCAAATCTTATTCAAAACAGGAAAAAAGTAAATGTTAATTTCTCTATCCTTTAAATTCAAAATGAATAAAACTATATCAAATGGTAATATAATATTTAGAAAAATATAACTATACCACTCAAGAAACACTTTGATTAACTCTCTACAAATTGTAGAGAAATTATATAAAAAACAGAAAATATCTAATGTTATCCAAAATAAAAAAAACTATATCAAATAGTAATGTGATATATTCAAAAAATAAATATACCACTCACGAAGCACTATCGTTATCTCTCTACACTACACTGAAAGAATTTTTGGGAGGCTGCAGGCTTTACATTAGTGCCGCTAGAGCTCGCTGCCTCAAGTTCGCAGTTAACCTCAAAAAGGCGAGAATCTACTCCCGAAAGGTAAGCAGCAACTCCTCAGGGGCAGCAGCTCACCTTTCGGGAGTAGATGCTCGCTTTTTTGAGGTGAGCTGCGAGCCCTGAGCAAGGGGCACTAATTTCGGACATTAAAAGTCAGCAGCCTTCCCAAAAATTCTTTCAGTGTACATACAAGGAGAGATGTCCCAGTTAGTCCCGTGAGGGGAAGTAGTCTTCTCCCACCATACGGCACACCAAGTTAAAAATGAGTCCCGAGCAACCCTCACAGCAAGGATCGCTCGGAACCTTAAACCCTCATTAAGTAAAACTGTTAATGACTTTCTCTATAAAATATAATTTTTTTAAATAGTAGCATTTTTTATTTTTCATTAACATATTTAAATTCCTTACTTTCTCACGATTCTATACATATGTTGTTTACCAAAAAAAAGTTGAAATTAAAAAAATTAATTATTTTTTCCAGATACATAGAATGAAGTTAACTCTACCAAAAACCATATACCTATTATTAAATAAATATTTTCTGTTTCACATAGGTTTTATCTAAATCAGTTTAATGCTATTTGACCCAATATTTGCAGTATTTGAAGCAAATACCATTTAACTTAATTTTTAAATTTTAACATTTTTTTGGTAAACAACATGTATAAAATCGTGAAAAAGTAAGGAATTTAAATATGTTAATTTAAAAGTTAAAAATGTTACTATTTAAAAATTTATATGTTTCATTATTAATAGAAAAGTCTTTAGCAGTTTTCCTTAATGAGGGTTTAAGGGTCCGAGCGACCCCCGCTATGAAGGTTGCTCGGGACTCAATTCCAAGTAGCCCTCGCAGCGGGGGGCTCTATGTCCCTTATAACGGCGAACAGACAAACTAAATGCGAACAGACAAAATATATGGGCAAATCTCTGGAAATTTTAACATTCGAATTTTAATTTTTTAAAAAAATTTTTTGTGTGCACAATTTTGATATTTTTGGTCTTACATCTTCGACCAAAATAAATTTTATTTTAATTACTGTACAACCATTATTTGGTTGCCTTCTATTTTAAAATATAAATTTTTGGAAAGAAAATAATGTTAGGTTATCTAAATCTGTAACAAGATATACATAAACATTTTATCTCCTACACTTAAGTAAGTTATTTCTCAGTATCACAAAAACATAATTAAACATGAAAATAAATATAATAAACGTCTAATACAACTAATAAGGACAAAATCACAATAAAAAAATTTAATGAAAATTTTTTACGTATAATTATTTGATTTAGTAACATGAAATTTTCTAATTATTTGATTGGCTGAATTGTTTTGAAGAAATATCGAGGATCTTAATATAACCTTGAAAAAACACTAACAGTTTCATGAACGTTTAATAAAAAATAAATAAATATTACTTAAGTGCCTTCCGTTGATAAATTTTTCATTCCGCGTTTCCTTTTTCTCGCTTTTTATTTTCTTTTCTTTGATTTTCTTTCATTTTGTCACTTTTTATTACATTTTTGGTTACTTCGTGATAAATGACACATAACAAATAAATGCGAAACTTCAGATTGATTGGAAAACTATTGATTTGACCAAGCGACATATTTGACGAGCGACAATTTGAATATCCACGTAAAAAAATAAGTAAATAAGAATTAGAATAAATAAAAACATATGCACAGTTTTAAATACATCTAAAGTAATATGTGCCCCAATTTTGGAGCAAATTAAATAAGAAACTTTGGAGAAATTAATGATTTGACCAGCGACATATTTTTCGTACTACACCAGTATCACAAGTATCCAACAATTATTTTGCTTAAAATATAGTTGAAAATAAAAATAAAAATCACGCACATAAAATTTGAATTACTATTCAATTGTGCCTCTTATTTCAAACTTTTTCATTTAGTTTTTAAATGTTTATTTTATAAAACCATTTTGATTTGACCAGCGACACAAAAACTGAGGGACACTTTTTAGAAGATTATATCTTTCATAATTTTTACTTTTTATTTTTTTTAAGTTTGTTTATGGAATTTTTAAGATATTTTTAAATATCTTAAATATTAATATTAAATATTAATATTAAATTAAATTAAAATATTAATAAATATTTTTATTTTTATTTTTTTTATACTTAAATATTAATATTAATAGTATTAATTTTTTGGATGTTCTTATTACTAGGGTGGGTTGTAAATTAGGAACTAATTGGTTTAGAAAAGAAACTTTTTCCGGTAGATACAGAGATTTTCATTCATCTATGCATATTAAAGATAAGATCTCTATTGT
The DNA here is from genome assembly GCF_015476425.1 of Leptopilina heterotoma. Taxonomy (NCBI): domain Eukaryota; kingdom Metazoa; phylum Arthropoda; class Insecta; order Hymenoptera; family Figitidae; genus Leptopilina; species Leptopilina heterotoma. The sequence goes on from NW_025110934.1 coordinate 53,244, forward strand.
TAATGGTTTAGTTGATAGGGCTGTAAAATTGTCGGAGACTGATTATATTAGAGATAACTTAGAAATTGTTTTTGATATTATGAGTTCTAATAACTTCCCATCTTGGTTCCTTAAAAAACATATTAATGCTAGATTTAAAAGGATTACTGACTTAGATTCTGTTTTTTCGCACGTTCATAATACTACCACTTTTGATGTCGAGAAAGTTATATCCTTACCTTATGTTGAGGAACTTTATATGTTTTTGGATAAAACTTATAGGGAATTCGGCATTAAGGTTGTATTTCATTATTATAATGACCCTTTTAAATGTTTCTCAAAAAACAAAGACCTGACTCCGTTTGATTTACGAAAGAATGTTGTTTATTGTATTCCGTGTAATTGTAATTGTGTGTATATTGGCCAGACTTCGAGACATTTAAAGGATAGATTAAGTGAACATAAACGAGATTGTAAAAATGATAAGAGAGCATCGAGTCTTGTGACACATTCTCATGATCATGATCATTTATTCAATTTTAAAGATACAAAAATTTTATGTGTTGAGGATAATTTAAAGCAAAGTCTTTTTAAAGAAATGTTTTACATTTTGAAATTTGAAAATTGTGTTAATGTCAGATCAGATGTTAGTGGTCTAAGTGATTTTTATTATAATTTAATCTCATCTACTAAGTTGTAGTTTTTGTGTTTTCTTTATAATTTTATAATTTTTACTTTTCTATATTTTTAAATTTATTAACTTTTGTTTTTCTTTTTATGAAGATTAAAACAAGGTTTAAAGGTTTTTTGAATGAATGACCATGTCTCGATTAATGTGAATTCGGTTTTATCAATGACATGTAATGGACGAGTCTTTAGTATACAGGAATGTGAGCGAGGTTTGAGTATGTAAGATCAGGTTAGGTAGGAACTTATTCCTGTATTATATGCTTCTCTGACATGAGTGTTTTCAGCACGTGCTTTATTTATGTAAAAAACATGTGAATTGTTTTTACATGTTTTTAATGATGTTTATAGTTGTCCCAGTAATTGTTTTTATTCAGTTTTTTGTTTTATTTATTTATAAATGTATTGACATCAAATGTGGAATGAGGATGACTGTTTTAAAATTTTTGAACACGTGTTTTTAACAGGTTAGGATTTTTGTTTGTATGTCTGTTTATTTACATTTTATTTCTGAATATTTATATTCTTGATTTTCAGTGTTATATTCTTGAAAAGGCCTCACTTCGTAGAGGCGAAAGCTCGATAATTATATCAAAGTTTTATACTGATCAGTTCATTGACAATTAATAAACATCTATGACAATATATTGACTCTGATCAACAATAATATCTCCATCTTATATTATATTTTTAAATAGTTTATAACAGTAAAAACGTGTTTTCCAAAAAAATCTTATTTAAACAGTTAAAATACTTTTAGAAAAAGTGAAAGTGACACTTGCAAAATCATGGTATTGTGAACTTTAATAAAGAAAAACATAGAAAAAATAAACAAAATAATTTATATCAATGGTTAAATCTTAATCCCTATTTTCTTTTTAAAAACATGTAAATATTTAAAAATCGTTGGTTTTTATATTTAGGCTGTTTAAGTGAAAATAATGTGAGGGACATAAAGGTTAAAAGTTCTAGAGATTCGCCCATATATATATGCAAACGGAATACGGACTTTAATATTGTTAATTTACTTCTGGAGTGCTCAATTATACAGCCTCTATTATCATTATTACTAATTGAATTAAAATTATTATAATTTTTTTTATTCAAAGAACACTTATCCTTTGACTGCTCCATTGTTACAATTTTATTATTATTTACATTATTCCAAGGGTGTGTCTTCAAAAAATTATAAGAAATTGTTTTTTCATATTTCAAAAGACGCTTCTAATCACACTCTATAATCGAATGTCTCATATTCGATCTTCTCATCTCTGAAAACTGACATAGACGATTATCTTAAAACATTTTTTAAATGCTGCCTCATTTTGTTATTTATGCTTTCGTAATTAACAGTGTTTGGCATAACATTATAAAATAATGATGTTGCAAATGTTATTGCATATACTCCGCATTCAACACTACCCATTGGTTGTTAATCAACAGTAACAAAAACTACTGGTGGCTTAAAAGGATATAATCTACTTAAATAATTCAACTGATCTCCATTCAGACATTTTTCATTAAGACTATTAAAAATATAAATTCTTGTTGTAATAAATTTTACGAGGCCTTATACGGTGTAAACAATTTTATTCATTTTGACGACGTTTCGATACATTGAGTATCCTCTTCAGGTCAAATAATTGGAAATAAAAAACAAACAGTCGTTCAGTCATTTCATCGAAAAAAAATAATAATAATAAATTAATGGAAACCCTCTTTATGAGGTGTTTCTGTTTTCTTTTGTTTTTTCGATGAAATGACGGAACGACTGTTTGTTTTTTATTTTCAATTATTTGACCTGAAAAGGATACTCAATGTATCGAAACGTCGTCAAAATAAATAAAATTGTTTAAACCGCATAAGGCCTCGTAAAATTTATTACAACAAAATAAATGAAAACGGATGTAAAATTTATCAAGGAATATAAATTCTTACTCCATCATAAAACGTACAAATCCAATGACCCCTCTTATTATGACCACTAAATAGTATTTGAATATGTTTTTCGCCTACTCCAATAGGTCTAATATATTCAAGCAGATCTTCATTTACAAATAAAGTACTTTGCATTCTAAACATAGAATTTGATTCTCTTTCCAAAATTTTTCCAAATTCATAAATATGATTATCACTTAACATTTTTTTATTATTAAGTATTTCTCTATATTCTCTAGCACTTAAATTAACATGTCCTTCTATTCTCGACATTTTTTAATCAATATTTTCTTCTTAATCTAACTTTAATTCCAATTTGTGGGTTTTGATAATAATAATTACGTTTTCCCAATTTATATTTTCTACATCACAATTTCATCAATTCTTACAAAATCATTGTCTCCTATATCATTAATACAAACTAACCAATATTTAACTCATAAAACAATATTCAAGATTTCAACTAATAAAGTGTATTTACTCCATTTCAAATAGGCCACATTCCATTTCTATCCAATATTTAATTATTTAACCAACATATCAATATTTAACCAATCAAATCATATTTAACCCATAAAACAATGTTTTTGAATTCAACAACCAATATTCTATTTAATTCATTTTTAATATGTCAAATTCCAATTTTATTCAATATACATATCCAATAAGCCCTAAATTCAATTTTATCCAATATATATTCTATTTAATATTTCAATTTGACAAATTCGTCAAATTCGTCAAATTCCGAATTCATCCAATTTACATATCCAATAAGCCTAAATTCAATATTATCCAATATATTCTATTTAATCTATTTCAAATTCCAATTTTATCTAATATATTCTCTTTATTCCATTTTAAATACGTCAAATTCCAATTTCATTCAATATATTTCTCTTTAATCCACTTTAAATGCATCAAATTCCAATTTCATCCAATATACATATATATATTTCTCTTTAATACATTTTAAATTTTAAATACTTTAAATTCCAATTTTATCCAATATCCAAATTTCAATTTTATCCAATATTTCTTTTCTTATCTTTTATTTCATCCAATATCCAAATTTCAATTTTATCCAATATTTCTTTTCTTATCTTTTTTTTCATTCAATATCCAAATTTCAATTTTATCCAATATTTCTTTTCTTATCTTTTAAATAAAAAAATCAAATTTTATTCAAAACAGAAAAAAATGTCAATTTCTTTATCCTTTAAATTCAAAATTAAAAAAAATACTATATCAAATGATAATATAATATTTAAAAAAATATAACTATACTTCTCACGAAACACTTTAATTGACTCTCTACAAATTGTAGAGAAATTATACAAAAAAAAGAAAAGAAAATATCTAATGTTATCCAAAATAAAAAAAAGTATATCAAATAGTAATGTGATATATTCGAAAAATGAATATACCACTCACGAAGCACGATTGTTAACTCTCTACACTACATACAAGGAGTGATGTCCAAGTTAGTCCCGTGAGGGAAAGAAGCCTTCCCCCACCATACGGCACACTAAGTCAAAACTGAGTCCTGAGCAACACTCACAGCGGGGATCGCTCGGACCCTTAAACCCTCATTAAGGGAAACTGTTAATGACTTTTTCTATAAAAATACAAATTTTTTAAAAAGTAACATTTTTTATATTTCATTAACATATTTAAATTCCTTACTTTCTTACGATTCTATACATATGTTGTTTACCAAAAAATGTTAAAATTAAAAAAATTTATTATTTTTCCAGATACATAGAATGAAGTTAACTCTACCAAAAACCATACCTATTATTAAATAAATATTTAACTTAATCTTTAAATTTTAACATTTTTTTGGTAAACAACATATGTATAAAATCGTGAGAAAGTAAGGAATTTAAATATGTTAATGAAAAATAAAAAATGTTACTATTTAGAAAATTTATATATTTTATAGAAAAAGTCATTAGCAGTTTTTCCTAATGAGGGTTTGAGGGTCCAAGCGACCCCCGCTGTGAAGGTTTTGCTCAGGACTAAATTCCAAGTAGCCCTCGCAGACCCCCGCTATGAAGGTTGCTCGGGACTCAATTCCAAGTAGCCCTCGCAGCGGGGGGCTCTATGTCCCTTCTAACGGCGAACAGACAAACTAAATGCGAACAGACAATATATATATATATATATATATATATATATATATATACAGTGCCGCTTAAAAATCTTTTGCCCACACTACAGCGATTAATTAAAAAAATTAAAAGTTAAAAAAAATAAATTTGTTAATGTTGAAAAAATATTATTGCAACATTAAATTTATCAATTTTCTTTGTTTTTTTAAAGTGATTTTTAAAAAAAAATTTACTATACTTTTTAAGAATAATATGATTATTTGTTTAAAAGATTAGCTTTTTTTCAATTGTTGATAACTCAAAAACGGTTCATTTAAAAAAAATTTTTTTAAAACATAAATTTTTCATTTTTACATGTAGAATCAGAAAAAAATGAACAAAATTTTTTTTGGAAAATAATTTTTTTAACGTATTTAAAAAAATTTTTTTTTTTGCATTTTTTATATTTTTAAGTATTAATCGTAGAAATTTTCTGATTCTATATGTAAAAATGAACAATTTATGCTCTTAAAAAATTTTTTTTTAAACAAACTGTTTTTGAGTTATCAACAATTAAAAAAATTGCTATTATTTTAAACAAATGATCATATTATTCTTAAAAATTATCGTAAATTTTTTTTTAAAAAATGTGTTTTAAAGGTATTAAATCTATCCTTCAACTAATATAAATGCGATTCACATGCAATGATTTTCTAAAAAAACTGTACCACTTTAAAGAAATCAAAGAAAATTGAAAAATTTTATGTTGCAATAACATTTTTTTAAACATTAACAAATTTATTTTTTTAATTTCTGTTTTTATAGTGTTAAAGCTTAGAAAAAGAGCTTTAAGGGGAGACCTTTTTAAACTTTTGAACTTTAATACCAAACAAAATACAAAACTTTTTGTAATGTGTTTTATCGTTGAAGGGTGGGCAAAAGTTATTGCTATATTGCTATAATATATATATATATATATATATATATATATATATATATATATATATATATATATATATTATTTCTGACATAATTACTTTTGTATTTAATAGGAGTGATTGCATTTCTCAAGACTAATTTTGTGGAGCAAAGGATTGGAGTAGGACAGCAAGTTGGAACGTATGGATGTGGATCCATAACAAACGGCTCCCATAAATTGGAGGTACGCATCGCGTCCTTCAGAGGAGTATCAAATTTCGAGAAAGGGCAACATGTATCTGTGACCGGAAGAATTTGTAATCAAGGTAAATTTTCGAAAGACCTTTTTGAACTTTTTAACTTTAATAATAAACAAAATACAAAACTTTTTGTAAAATGGATAATCGCTGCAGGGTGGGCAAAAGTTTAAGACCAAACAATTTCACATTTAATACTAAGTCAATTATAAAACATTATTAACTAATTACATTTATTAGGATTTAAAAATTAAGTTTTTTCCGCCTTTTTATACAGTGCAAGACGATTAAAATCAATTTTTTAGACAATCAAAAAAATTTATATAGACTTTGTGTTCATATGTACGATTTAGTAAACTCCGTAAACTGTAAATAAAATAAATAAACATTAAATAATAAATAAATAATTAAAAGTAATAAATTTAGTATATAATGTTTTTGTTTTAAATATAATCCACTTATTTATTTCTCTTTTTTAAAAATACATTAGCTTTCGCCCGACAACGTTGGGCCTCTTTAGACGAGAATTCGAAGTGGATTTTTTTCTATTTAAAAAATATATAATTTACAAAAAATTTTATTATTTTCAAAAACGCATTTTTAGCGAGAAAATTAATTGTGTATTATGCTTAAAGCATGGTTGCTGCATAATGTACTTACAACGATACATTCTGCTTGGCACGAATACATTTAACCGCACGTGTTTGCCAAGTAGAATGTATCGTTGTAAATACATTATGCGGCAACCATGCTTTAATCATAATACACAATTAATTTTCGCGCTAAAAAATGATCTTTTGAAAAAAATGAAAAATTTTTGTAACATATATATTTTTTTAAATTAAAGGAATTAATCTCCTTCAAATTCTCATATGAAGTGGCCAACGTTGTCGGGCGACAGCTAATGTATTTGTAAAAAAGAGAAATAAATAAGTGGATTATATTTAAAACAAAAACATACTAAATTTAAATAATCCAAAAAACATTTACATTTATTATAAAAATAATAAATAATAATAAAAGAAAAATATAATTAGGAAGTACACTCTATAAACCACTGTTAATAAATTAATATTTTTTAAGATAAATTAATTTTAAGTAATTATCAATTATTTTGTTAATATCTGTAAAAAGAGGTTCCTTATATTGCAAGACCTTAACTTAATTTTTTTTACAGGTCCAAGAATACATTTACAAACAAACGACGAAAGTGATATTGACGTTGTTGATGATGCGATGATGACTTTATCAGAACTTCTTTGCGGTTTTCGGGAAATGAAAAGAATATTACAAGCAGGGGAAGAACCTTCCAATTCAAGACGAAGGGAATAAAAAAAGGAATTCATTAAATAAAATGAAATTTGCGTGACCTCGATATTTCATGTAAATATTCCAATTGAATACGAACATAGTTTTTCATTTGTTTAATTTCATTTTTCGTTTGATTAGCATTACTTATAATGCTTGTTTTTTTTATCATGAAATATCTTAATTCTTTTCTTTAATTATGTAATTTCAAATGTTTCTTTTCATTAACTTCAATCTATTTTCTTTTCATTCAACGCCTCATATTTTGATATATAGGTCTCTTAATGAAACTGTTTTGTTTAGTTATTATCATTATAAACATACTTTGTGATGTGAGAAACTTTAATTTTTTTTCAATAATGCATTCTAAAAATGAATCAAATTCGATCAAATTTATCGAAATTAAATAGATAAAAGAAATCAGCGTTTCCGCGATTGGCTGCAAGCTCTAATGCAGTCAAGTAATAATAAGCCAAATTTGATAAGACTGATATAGCATATAGACGAGAAACTAAGACTTATAATATATTACTTGTTAATGCTATTGTATTATTTACTTATAATTATTATACTTATTATTTACTATTAATTGACATATTAATTGAAGAATTCAGTCAAATTAATATGTACGTGCGATCACCTGAGTTAATACCAGTCAAGTTGCAATGAATAGCTCTCGAACATTCACTACTACTTGACTGGTATTATCGCATGCTTCCACATGAAAGTCGATTTATTGAACTGATCTTCTAAATTTCTCTAAAATATTTAAGTTTATTTTATATTGATATAAGTAATGTTACATCTTATCATGTTATAGAATTTGTGATAGAAACGAATGGTGATGAAAATTATTATGCATATATGTAAAATTGTCAAACAAGACAATTATTTTCTACACAAAGAATTTACACATTTGTTTATAGAATAGGTTTACTAAATAAAATAATTATATTCTGATTTTTGAATTAATTTTCATTTTATGCATTTATAATTTCATATATGTGCAAGCGTGAATATATATTTCAAATATAATACTCTAATGTTTATTAACTCTTTAGCTCTATGATTTGTCAAACGTCTCAGGACAATGTTAAACGTTGCAAAGAATAATATTTTTAATTTAATTGAGGTTTTTCTCGTCCGAAAATTCTCCCAGTCAATTTTCTTTGAAATTTTAAATTAATTAATATTTCAATTTGTTTGGGTGCTTCCTCATTTACCGTACTTCAAAAATAAATGTTGAAAAAACTATTAGAAATACAACTTTTTAACGCTTTAATTAAAAAATATAAATTTAAATTAACATATTTAATTAAAACAGTAATTTGTAGAATTCAGGTATACTAATATCGTGTGGTTAAATTACTATGGAATATATTAAAATTAATTACTTTTTTATTTCTGTACTATCTTTTATGCTCAAAAATAAAAGTTGGTGCCATCAATTCAACATGAATTAAATTCCATGTATATGTCTTTGCTCTCGATTTATCGCTTCTCGAGATTGCTAATCGCAATTCGAGTTTCTTATTGCAAACTGATAACTTCAATATTCGATATTGCTCATGCCTTCATGTTTTTTCTTGTAGGGTGGCAGTTTTTTTTAATTTTGCACTACAGTACAGTATAGTTGTTTTTGACACAACCTAGGAACAGCATTGTGTTGCCTACATTATTGTCTCTCCATTATTTTGACTTCATATCTCGAATCTACTGTGACGTCACAAATGAAACAGTCTAATTTACTTGATGTATTTTACTTGCCCAACACTGAGTGTATGTAGCATGACCTGACATCTGGTGGAAAACCTCTAAAGTTATCCATTACTACCAGCATCTAGCGATCTTTATTATTCATAATATAAGGACTTGTGTAGTGTACCTTGACAGTATAGTGAGAAGAATCTGATTGTGTGAACCGCATGTGCATTTCTCTAGACAAAAATTTTGTAATCGACTTACATCGTAAGGTGAGTAAACAATTTGGTATATAACTATAAACAATTTCATTTAAATACGCATGATAATAATTATTAATGTTTTATTTAATTATAAACTATAATTATTTAACGTTATATTAGTATTTTACGTATCTTGAAAAACTTTGAATTATATTTTTATAATTGGCTATTTTAAATAACTAGAGGTTTAAAATATTAAAAATTAGAATCTATAATGTTTGTCAATGGTATATATTTCTAATTTATTTAAAAAATATACAACTATTTAATAAATTTATACGTTAATTTTCATATCTATACATGTAACTCAACACACATGCATATATATATATATATATATATATATATATATATATATATATGTAACTGATATACTGATATATATGTGCCTTAGTCGCAATGATTAATTCACGGCTAGATTTTTGCATATATAATTTCTATAAAGATACAGTTTTTCTAATAAATATTAAATAGACAATAACTTGATATATTAATATTACAAATAATTATATTTTGTTGGAATTATTTTTATACAGATTTTATAGATTGTCCTCTGATTTTTTATATAAATTCAAGTTTTCATTTTCGATATACTTATACTAGAAGTACTTAATTTTCAAAATTGTTCATAAATATTCCATATTTTGAAAACATCTATTTTACAAATTCTGATTATTATTTTGATAAAAATTGTGTTAAAATGTATATTCTAATAATGGAAGGGGTCATCCATGAATTATGTTTACAGTTCTGATGCTCATTTTCAACCTTTTTCACCTCTACTCATGTTATATACACTGATGTGTACATATCGACATTTTCCCTGTTGGATATCACAAATAACTTGATCTCTTTTTCTCTTGAAATATAACTAAATTGTATGAATAATCTCTTAAAATATTACAAAATGTATGAATAATTTTTAGTTATCGTTTAAATTTTATACAAAATTATTAAAACCAAATATTTTATAATATATCTAATTTTTCTTTTTTTGTTTTATAAAAAAATAAAATTTAAGAAAAACATATTATGTAATTATTTAAATTATTTTTATTCTTTAACTATTAGAAAAAGGTTTCTTATAGACTAATAATTCTTAACTAGAATTATAATTAAATTTGGTTGTATATAGTGATACAAATGAAATGATTGTTAATTCTAGAATTTTTTGAGGTTTTAGGATTTTTTAATTGAATAAATTTTAAACTAGATGGTCTTTATATTTACTGGTTTCAAACATTCAATTATATTTTTTTAAAAATAAATTAATTTACAGAGATTTTATACGATAATTATTTTTCGAAACTGATCATATATTAGTAACGTTAAATTTAATTATTTCATAATTTTTATAAATTATTTACTTCAATTCAATATTAAAAAATTTACAATATTTAATTTTTTTAAATGCTATTACTGGAAGCTAAATTATTTAAAAATGGAGTAAATTAACTCCATAAAATGCAGTTTTCTTGTGTTAATTATTGCAGGGATATATTTGATTACACTGTATAATATAATAATAATTTAACATTTATTAATATTTTATTTTTTATTCTCGTTTAAAAATTGATAAATTGATAAATAAAAAAATAAATAAAAATAAATAAAAATAAATAAATTAAATAAATTAAATAAATAAATAAATAAATAAATAATAAAATAATAATAATAATAATATAATTAAATAAATAAATTATTAATAATAATAAATTGATAACATTATGTCATTTTTAAAATTTAAATAATATTTTTTCAGTTGTTTTGTGGTTTTGTTTATATATTTATTTTTTATTTATTTCTTATTTGTTTAAAAAATGTTCTACATGTGAATAAAAAATATTTTTAACATTCTTTTGCAGATTCTAATATTTTTTGTAACATGGCTGTCTCATTTACCTCGTCTGAAGCAATATTTAATTTTTGTAAATGCTATTACTGGAAACTAAATTATTTATAAATTCAGTTTTCTTGACTCAATTATTGCTCTCTAAATCTGAATTAGTAGAAAGTTACTAATGAAATGACGAAAAGTCTTCCATCAAATGATTTAGTAATAATTTTACTAATAAATAGTGAAATTTTATTAATTATTAGTAGATTTTACTAATTGATTAGTAGAATTCTACTAAAACATTAGTAAAATATTACTAAAGATTGGTAATATTCTACTAATTGAAAAGGGGAAAAGTCTTCCATGAAAAGTACTAAAAATTAGTAAAATTTTACTGTTTCTTGGTAGAATTCTACTAATTCAGATATGCAGGGATATTTAATTACATTGTATAATATAATAATTTAACTTTTATTAATATTTTACTTTTTATTTTCGTTTAATATAAAAATTGAAAACATTATGTTATTTTAAAAAATTGAATTAATATTTTTTTAGTTGTTTTGTGAAATTGTTTATACATTTATTTTTTATTTGTTTAGAAAATGTTCTACATGTGAATAAAAAATATTTTCAACATTCTCTTGCAGATTCTTAAAATTTTTTGTAACATGGCTGTCTCGTTTACCTCGTCCGAAGAAATAGAAGAAATCCAATTTTGGGATAGAACAGTGTACGTTACGTAAAACTAATCGATTTATTCTTAAATTCCAGTATACATTAAAATTTTTATATTAAAAATCATTTAAAATTAAAGCATTTTATTTTTCGACAAGTTATTATTTGTTATATAAAACACTTTTATGATAAAAATTTGAAATTACAACGCATTTTTAAAATAAAAAGATCAATTAAGTTTCTAAAATTTTAGAAAATTTATTTTTGATGTTATGCAAAATTTTTGACTGTTGAAAAGTTTCCTAACTCAAAACTTTATTTTTTTGGACTAAGTATTGATTTTACACAATATATTTTAATTGCAATTGAATTACTTTAATTAATTACAAATTTAAATTTTATTTTTACACAGATTTTTATAATATATACGTTTATACAAATTAAACTAAATACTTTTATGACATTAAGTCTTATATTTTTTTCATATTTTTTAAATTTCAGAGAAATTATTGGTTCTGTTGAGAATATCATTCCTAGAAAAGCGACAGGTGCCACTGAATTATTGAAATTCTATCTGTCAAACCAAAATGGAAAATATATTCAATGCGTCGTTTGGGGGCCTACAGACATTAATGCTTTGGAAGATCATATTGTTCTACATGAGGTATATTATTCAAGTCGTTTCTGTTTGTGACGTTTTTATTTTATTCTTTTAATTACCCACGTATTAAAAATAATTTTCCATTTTATTAACTTTATTCATTTTGTAGATATTGCATATCGATGGGGCTTGGGCAAGAGTGCCTTCAAGAGTTGAGTTTAATAAGGGAAATGTTCCTTTTGAACTACAATTATTTTCCAGTACAATTATCAACTCCTTAGGACAGCATTTGGTAGCTATTGAGAATCAGGATTTTGAAATAGTGGATTTGCCGAATGTCATTCATTTCGATTCAACAAAAACTATTAGTAAATACATTTTACGAATAATTTTATTAAATGTGACATTTCTTACCTATTAATTAGTTATCGAATAAATTTTTTATTATTTAGTTTTATCTTCAATTACAAATATTACAGTACTAAATTTAGTGATTAATAATGTTCAATAATTCTGTTTTACGATAATAATTTATATTTTTTTCTCAAATTAAAGTAATAATAATATATATATACAGTGCCGCTTAAAAATCTTTTGCCCACCCTACAGCGATTAAAAATTTTACAAAAAGTTTTGAATTTTGTTTATTATTAAAGTTAGAAAGTTCAAAATGGTCTCCTCTTAAAAAAAAAACTTTTTTAAGAACATAAATTGTTTATTTTTACATGTAGAATCAAAAAAAATATAGAAAATTTTTTTAACGTATTTTTTGAAAACAAATTTTTTGCATTTTTTATATTTTTAAGTATTAATCGTAGAAATTTGCAACTTTTACTTACCACAACAAAGAAATAAATTTTTAATCATTTTTATTTAATTATTTTCAACTCAGAAATAGTTTAAATAACTTTTGATCAGTTTACAAACAATAAAATTAATTATATTATCAAAAGTTATTTAAATAATTTATTAGTTGAAAATAATTACATATATACGATAATAAATTTATATTTTTGTTGTCGTAAGTAAGAGTTGCAAATTTCTACAATTAATATTTAAAAATATAAGGAATGCAAGAAATTTTTTTTAAAAAATACGTTAAAAAAATTTTTTCTAAAAAAAATATTGTATATTTTTTTATACACTTGCTGCTTACTATACTATTATATATAACTGCGATTTACATGCGATGATTTTCTAAAAAACTGCACCACTTTTAAAAAAACAAAAAAAATTAAAATATTTTATATTGCAATAACATTTTTTAAACATTAACAAATCTATTTTTTTAATTTCTGTTTTTTTATAATATTAAAGCTTAGGAAAAGAGCTTTAAGAGGAAACCTTTTTAAACTTTTGAACTTTAATAATAAACAAAGTACAAAACTTTTTGTAATGTTTTATCGCTGAAGGGTGGGCAAAAGTTATTGAGCGGTACTATATATATATATATTATTTCTGACATAATTACTTTTGTATTTAATAGGAGTGATTGCATTTCTCAAGACTAATTTTGTGGAGCAAAGGATTGGAGTAGGACAGCAATTTGGAACGTATGGATGTGGATCCATAACAAACGGTTCCCATAAATTGGAGGTACGCATCGCGTCCTTCAGAGGAGTATCAAATTTCGAGAAAGGGCAACATGTATCTGTGACCGGAAGAATTTGTAATCAAGGTAAATTTTAGAAAGACCTTTTTGAACTTTTTAACTTTAATAATAAACAAAATACAAAACTTTTTGTAAACTGGTTAATCGCTGTAGGGTGGGCAAAAGTTATTGAGCGGCACTGTAATAATAAATAATAATCTTTAAGAAAAAAAAAAATTGTTATTGTTTTTTTTTTTTTTAATAATCTTTAAGACCAAACAATTTCCAGGGTTGCCAAGCTTTTGCTCATTTCAAATTCCGTGACTTTTCCAGGTTTTCCAGGTTAAAAAATGGAATTTTTCCAGGTTTTTAAAACTACATTTGTTGACAACAAAAATTAAATTTTGCTTTTCCCTGATTTTCCCTTGAACTTCACACAAAATTCTTACTTCTCCTTGACTTAATAAAAATATTCTCATTCAGTTTAAAAATTATTACTCAGAAAAATGTTCTATTGCTTCTTTTTTAAATAAATATTTAATCATTATTATTTTTCCATAAGAATTAAAATTCTTGAAAACATTCAAATTCAAACCTTTTTAAAATTAAAAAATTTTTAAAAATTGTTATAATAATTGAAGCTTTTTGTGCAGAAATCCGTATAAGTTCATTTTTTTTCGAAAATCACTTTTTTATTGAAAATTTAACTTTAAATGAAGCTTTTCAATCTGGTAAAATATTACATAAGTGACTAAACTCTAAACCCTTTAAAAAAATAATTAAAATATCATTTTGTGCAGAAACAGCACAAGTCCATGATAAGTTTTATATTTATTTGTGATATTCTTGACGTATTTTAATACTTTATATTAAACAGTTTATATTATAAATAAAAACACTCATGGGAAGCAAAAAGTGACAGTGGTGACAGAATTATTTTAAAATTAGAAAAAATTGAAAATTTGTTAAATTTATTCTTAAAACAATTTTATTATTTATAAAATGTTACTAAAATTTATCCAAATTTAATATTTTAAATAAATGTTATTAAATATTTCATAAAACTTTGATATTTCACTGGATTTAATAAATTTTCTGTGTTTTTCATTTCATTTTGTGCAGAAACAGCATAAGTCTAAATGTTAATTTATTTTTTTAAATTTTATATTAAATAGATAATTAATCAATCATATTGGATTTTCTAACTTATAGGTTAGTAGAATATATAGCAAAAAGCCAAATTAAAAAAATCTTAACATTTACGAGAAAAACAGTTTTTATTGATTCCTGAACAATTTCGAATTATGGACTTATGCTGTTTCTGCACAAAACGCTTCAATTAAAAATTAAATATATATTAGAAAATAAAAACACCAAATAATTTCAAACAAGTTCCAATAAAATTTTTAAAAAAATTAAACCGACACAATTTTTGGTTAAAAGTATGAAAAATTCAAACTTTCAAAGATTATAATTTGAAACCTTTTAAAAATTCAATTATTTCTAAAAATTCACGCTATAATACTTTCTCTTTAAATTTTAATTAGTAAAATTGTTTACTAATTGGAATTAGTTACTGACATTTTGCTTTTGAATTAGTAAATTTTACTATTAAATTAGTAGAAACGACTATGTATTGATAAAATCTGCTATAATTCAAAAACATAAAGTCAGTCACTAACTCAAATTTAGAAAGTTTAATATTCAATTATTATCCAAAATTTTAACTGAAATGCATATTTAAATAAATTTTTAATAGAAAATTCTTCGAGAATTCAATTATTTAAATACAAAAATAAATAATTTATTGAATAATTGAATGTTTTTTAAAATTGAACTTTCATAAAGAATTTTGCAACAAATTTTTAAATAATTAAAATTCTTTTGACGAATTTTAAGAAAATTTTTGACAATAGTTTCATTTTTGGAGCAATTAAATTAAAATTGTATTAAAAATAATTGAATCTCTGTAAAAAAATTTGATTGAATTGAAAAAAGGTTTTGAAAATAATTGACATTTTGCCAAGAATTTAATTAAATTTTTTGAAAATAATTGAATTCTTTACATAATTTTATTAAATTTTTTTAGAATTGATTTTTTTAAAGAATTTTATTACGAACTTTTAAAAAAATTAAAATATTTCAACAAATTTAACTAAGATTGTGATGACAATAATTCAAATCGTATAAAGAATTTTATCAGAGTTTTTGAAAATAATTGAATTCTCTCGAAGAATTTCATTAAAATTTTTTCAAAATATTTGAATATTGTTGAGAAAGTTTATTAAAATTGTATTGAAAATAATTGAATTCTTAAAAAGAATTTATAAACAAATTTTTAAATAATTCATATTCTTTCGAGGAATTTTAAGAAATTTTTTAAAAATAATTATATTTTGTTATTTAAACATTCGATTATATTTTAATTTCTGCGATGACTTTTATTGCTTTTTAAAATAATTGAATTCTTCAGGCGAATTTTAATAATATATTTCTTTTTAAAATAAGTGAATTCATTTGTGAAATTTTATTGAAATAGTAGATTTGAAAAATAATTGAATTTTGATAAATTATTGAAATTAATTAAATTTATGGGAAAAATTTTATTAAAATTATTTTGAAAAAAATTGAATTGTTAAAAAGAATTTCATTAAAATTTTTAAAAATAATTTAATTCTTTTAAGAAATTTAATTAAAAATTTATTGCTAATAATACTTAAATTATAATCAATAAATTGTAGGAAGGATGTTTAAAATAATTGAATTTCTTTGATAAATGTTAATAAAAATTTTAAGAATAATTACAATTTTCGAGATATTTCATTGAAATTGTATTAAAAATAATTAAAATTTTGCGATGAGTTTTGTTTTGATATTGGTATGAATGAGTGAATGAATGATTAACTCCTGTGTGTAGACTTCACTTTATACAATGGTGTTTGTATTAATTTGAATGCCTTTTTTTGTAATTTGACCGTTTGTTCTTGGAAATTTCTCGATGTTTTTTCAGTTTTGCAAGAGTGCGAGGAACTTATAGTCGCATAATAATCGACTTAACTTTTAATTGATTAAATTCACGAAATTGGTGTTTTCTTTTGAACTCAAGTTGTTAATAATAATAATAATTGGTGAACAATAACTTTGTGTAAGTGGTCTTACCGCGAAATTGACTTTAATTAATAAATAATGAATTATTCCTTTGTTAATTGAACTGACGCTATTTTATTTCTATCTTTATAACCCAAATAAATGATTAATTAATAAATTAATTAATCCGAAAATTCAACATGGTCCTTCGAGCCGGATTTGGAGTGAATTGAAGTGGAATAGTTTATAAAAAAGGACATTATTTAAATAATCGCAGTTGTGTAAGACATGTGCTCACCAATACAAATGCAACAGTGAATTTTATATATATATAAAACATTGTGGTTCCTCGCTAAATTTGACATTTTTTTTTTGGTGGGAAAGTATTATGTGTAGCATAGAATTATTTGAATTTGAAAGCATGGTGCTTTCTACATAAATACATGTATATGTATACTATGTAACACGGTTTCCCGCCGACGCCAAGTGATAACGCTATAGAGGGAAGCTAGGAGAGATGAGGGGAGTGGAATACGTCATTGGTCAGGTGATTCAATCGTCAGTCGATCTTCTGTCTCAATCTTCTGTCTCGTTTTACTTCTACTGTCCAGGCTACCATCTCCAATTCAAATAATTCTGAGTGGGGATCAGTCGACGCTGTCCATCGCTTCATGATGAACTGGAGAAGTATATGAATGTCGAATGTATAGTCTAGTATACCGTTTCAATATAGTCGCCTTGTTCGATTATAAGTATACAAATTTTAACTGAATGATCTTCAGCAATTATTAATCTTGTATGTTTTATTATTTAATTAACTCTTGCAAAATTTTATTGAAATTTTTTAATTGTTTGTCCAATATATACAATTTTAAATTGTGACAAATTTTATTCACAAAATTGAAAGAAGTTAAGTTAATTAATACTTCTTTTCTTGTGTTTTTGTTTGTAGTTTTGTCAATTATTGTCCTTATTTATTTATTTATTAGTTGGTTCAAGTAATTATTTATTATTTATTTAATGTACGATATTTTAAAATGGAACCATATTTTATTGAAATGGAAACTATTTTCCAAACGATAAGTCGCACAGAATCAAATTTTAAAAAAATCGGCAAATTAAACATAAATGAGTCTGTCATTAAGGGACGCATTGAATTATTGAACCAACGATGGACAGTTGCACAAACTATAGATTTAAAAATTCAAATTGCAGCGGCTAAAGAGGACAAACAGAAATATGATTATTTTAAGCAAGCTCAATTTTTGCGAGTAGAGGAAACATATTTATCCGCGCTTGATTTTCTCAATTTACAATTGCATAATATTATTACTCCTGTAATTAAACCTGGTAATTTTAAACCTGTTGAAAATAAGGGAAATGAATCTGTCAATGTTAAATTACCACAAATTAGTTTGCCAGAATTTTCAGGAAGTTATGGAGATTGGGAAAGTTTTCGGGATTTATTTTCCGCACTTATTATTAAAAATGATAGTTTATCAAATGTAACGCGTTTTCATTATTTAAAAACAGCGTTGAGTGGAGAAGCCGCTCAATTGGTGAAACACATTGTAATTACTGAAGCAAATTTTTCTAACGCGTGGGAAATATTAACGACACGTTATGAGAATAACAGAGCACTTATTACTGCTCATATTCAATCTTTTATGGACATTTCAAATGTTAGTAGTAATTGTGTAGATAGTTTAAAATCACTTCGGGATACGACGAATGAAGCTTTGTCAGCGCTAAGAAATTTAAAGAGACCTGTAGAACAATGGCAAGATTTATTAGTTTTTATAATTTCACGTAAACTCGATTCTCAATCACTTAAAGAATGGGAAATGCAGCTTGGTTCTAGTTCAGAATATCCAACTTATGGAAATTTAAATGAATTTTTGTCAACAAGAATTAGAGCTTTGGAAGCAATTCAAGCTTCAAAATCATCATTTGATAAAAATAAAACTTCAAAATCAAACTTAGTGAAGAGCCATGCTGCATCTTCCAAGTCTAAATGTCTTATGTGTAAAGAAAATCATCCTTTGTTTAAATGTTCTCAATTTAAGGCTTTGCCAGTAGAAAAACGTAAGGAATTAGCACAGAAAAATAATTGTTGTTTTAATTGTTTAACCCCAGGACACAAGCCGTCGTCTTGTTATAGTAAATTAACATGTGTAAAATGTCGAAGAAAACATAACACTCTACTGCATTATGATTTTACAAATAATAATGTTTCTCATGTTTCTAATAATAATCAAAATAATGTAATAGAATCAGCTGATGATATTGGGAGGGAGGAGTCTTCTTCAATAAATGCTAATCAAGGTTCAGTAAATTGTAATGATACGGTTTCAGGGTTAAATACACATTCTAAATTCATGGGAAGTACAATTTTAGCAACGGCTCTAATAGATGTTAAAGTAAATAATGGAAAATTACATAAATTTAGGGTTTTATTTGATCAAGGTTCTGAATGTTGTTTTGCTTCAGAGAGAGCAGTTAAAATTTTAAAACCAAATTATGATCGTATTAATACACTAATTTATGGAGTCGGTGGAAACTCGGTTGGTCTTGCAAAGAAATTGGCAAAAACCTATATAGAATTTTATTATTTATAAAAATAATTAAATTTCTGGTAAAAAATGTTATTCTTTATGAAAATAATAATTGAAGAACAATGAAATTTTTAAAATATTTGTAAATAATAGAATTCCTGTGTTATTTTTATTATTTAATTCATTCATTCAAAATTGAAATTTTCTAAAATTTCAAATTAAAACCTTTTTAAGTTTATCTATTTATGAAAATTGTAATGCAACTCTTTTAAAATTCAATTCATTTTGAAATATTTAAGATAAATTTAGATTTGAAGAATAAGGACAATAACTTTAGAAAACATTAATTTTCCAGAATTCTGATCAAAATTCCCTGACTTTTCCAGGTTTTTTAAGGTTTTGAAAATTCCCAGTCATTTCCAGGTTTTCAGGTTGCATGGCAACCCTGATTTCACATTTAATACTAAGTCAATTATAAAAAATTATTAACTAATTACATTTAATAGGATTTAAAAATTAGGCTTTTTCCGACTTTTTATGCAGTGCAAGACGACTAAAAACAATTTTTTAGACAATCAACAAAATTTGTACAGATTTTGTGTTCATATATACGATTCAGTAAACTCTGTAAACTGTAACTAAAATAAATAAAAATAAATAAACATTAAAGAATAAACAAAAATAAAATAAATAATAAAAAATAATAATAAAAAAAAACATAATTAGCAAGCACACTCTATAAACCATTGTTAATAAGTTAATATTTTTTAAGATAAATTAATTTTAAGTAATTATCAATTACTTTGTCAATATCTGTTAAAGGAGATTCCTTATATTACAAGACTTTTGAATAACGGTGAAAAAAATAACATAATTTTCTTACAGGTCCAAGAATATTTTTACAAACAGACGACGAAAGTGATATTGAGCTTGTTGATGATGCGATAATGACTTTACCAGAACTTCTTAGCGGTTTTCGAGAAATGAGAAGAATATTCCAAGCCGGGGAAGAACCTTCCAATTTAAGACGAAGGGAATAAAAAAGGAATTCGTTGAATAAAATGAAATTTGCGTGACCTCGATATTTCATGTAAACATTCCAATTGAATACGGACATAGTTTTTCATTTGTTTAATTTCATTTTTCGTTTGATTAGCATTACTTATAATGCTTGTTTTTTTATCATAAAATATCTTAATTCTTTTCTTTAATTATATAATTTCAAATGTTTCTTTTCATTAACTTCAATCTATTTTCTTTTCAATCAACGCCTCATATTTTGATATGTAGGTCTCTTAATGAAACTGTTTTGTTTAGTTAATATCATTATAAACATACTTTGTGATGTGAGAGACTTCAATTTTTTTTCAATAATGCATTCTAAAAATGAATCAAGTCGATCAAATATATCGAAATTAAATAGATAAAAGAAATCAGCGTTTCCGCTATTGGCTGCAAGCTCTAATGCAGTCAAGTAATAATAAGCCAAATTTGATAAGACTGATATAGCATATAGACGAGAAACTAAGACTTATAATATATTACTTGTTAATGCTATTGTATTATTTACTTATAATTATTATACTTATTATTTACTATTAATTGACATATTAATTGAAGAATTCAGTCAAATTAATATGTACGTGCGATCACCTGAGTTAATACCAGTCAAGTTGCAATGAATAGCTCTCGAACATTCACTACTACTTGACTGGTATTATCGCATGCTTCCACATGAAAATCGATTTATTGAACTGATCTTCTAAATTTCTTTAAAATATTTAAGTTTATTTTATATTGATATAAGTAATGTTACATCTTATCATGTTATAGAATTTGTGATAGAAACGAATGGTGATGAAAATTATTATGCATATATGTAAAATTGTCAAGCAAGACAATAATTTTCTACACAAAGAATTTTCACGTGTCTTTAAAGAATAGGTTTACTAAATAAAATAATTATATTCTGAATTTGAATTAATTTTCATTTCATGCATTTATAATTTCATATATGTGCAAGCGTGAATATATATTTTTAATATAATACTGTAATGTTTATTAACTCTGTAGCTCTATGATTTATCAAACGTTAAATTTAATAAATTCAAGAAAAGTTCAAGATAACACACTTTTTTAAATTGTCAAGTCTTATGTTAATAAATATTAAAATATGGAATAATAAACAGGGAAAGAAAATTCGGTTATTTTAAAATATTTAATTATCACAATAGTTGTAACAGATGATATGGGCACAATTTCATTTCATAATAGTTGTTCAAGTTGAAATGATGTAATGGGCGCGCGTAGCGCGCAAAGTTAGTTCTAGTATGAAGAATAAAATGATCTATTTCGTGCATTTTGTCTTGTTTTATAGAGATTTTTTTCTACTGTGTAATATCAATTTTTCTCCAGGGTCAAACATTTTTGAAACACATTTGAAAATTCCGACGTCGTAAACTACGTTGTACATGACGCCGTAAACGACATCGTATCGACGTCAAATATCACGTAGTATACGACGTCGGAAACGAAAGCGGAAATTGGGATAGTGAATGACGTAGTATACGACTTCGTAAACTACGTAGTAAACGGCGTAGCAAACGACGTCGTTTACGGTGTGGCGAAAATGATTATTTTAATATTATTTAATAAATACGTGAAAAAAGCAGTTATTATATAGAATAAAAATTATTTTAATTAAAATAAAATCATACATCATTTCAAAAAGGTCGAATTCCTAATTGACAATAAATAAGACGTTGTTTTCATATTCAAATTATTTTTTATTAATATAATATAAAATATCTTTTTTAACATTATGTAACTCATAACAATTTTAAAAAATCTAACATAAGTGAGATAATAAATACAATCACTTAAAATATGGAGTGTAACAATTATTTCACTTAAACATTTAAAGCACTTTTCAGATAAGTGCGCACTAATGTCGTTTTTAACTTAATACAAATTTAAAAGTTATTGTAAAATATAACCTATGTCATGTAAATAACAAAGATCTAGTAATAAGTAAAAATATCTGAAGTAAGATGAATTTAAATTAAGATAATAAATAAAATCACTCATATTTATAAAAGGATAATAATTTAACTTACAAAGTTTTGAGCATTGCTTACAGCATTACGTACCAACGGTCGTTTTTAACTTATTACAAATTCAAAAGTTTTTAAAAATTTTAAAAAAAGTCAGGTAAAGTAATAAAATTCTTGTAAGTAATAATTTTTGAACTAAAATCAATTTTCATTTTAAAAATTTGGAACATTTCTCAGAAAAATGCACTAACAGACTTTTAGTAATTAATAATGGTATAGATTTGGCACAGCGCAAATATACTAAGTACCATTTCATCCATATGAAAACAAACTTTGGAAATGTCCATGGTTTGTACTACTGATTGTTCCCTAGAGATTTCAACAATCTTTTTCAACATGCTACATGCTTCATCATAAGCGTTTGTTGTAGTTAATTGTTCAATAACAGTGAATTCTAATTGATTTACTGAATAACTATTTATTTGAATCAAATACAAATTATTCAAATCAAATAAATGGAGTATTTCAAACTAATAAATAATTATTTGAATCAATTATAAAAATTATTCAACTCAAATAAATATTTACTAGACCTAAGTATTTTGTTTTATCGTATCAAATAAATAGTTATTTGTATCAAATACAAATTATTCAAATCAAATAAATGTAATATTTCAAGCTAGTAAATAATTATTTGAATCAATTATAAAAATTATTTCATTCTATATTTAATACAAAAATTTTTTTTTTAAATATTTAGTATTTTTTTTTAATTTATTAATATATTATTATATTATATTTATATATTATATTATATATATTAACTGATTGTTTAACAGACTTTAAACATTATTTACAAACATGTTCACACAGTTTTTATTCACAACACAACACACAATTTTATTATTTTATATAACGCTTAAAAGGCTTAAAATGAAAAATATTCGCTCGCATGTGGGATCGAACTCACCGTCCCCCCACCCCTAACGCATACTGAAAGTCTTAAACGCACGTATTTAAACCGCTCGGCCACAGAAGGCTGGAAGGCATCACGCCTAATCTACTATATCAATGCCAGTGCCGTATATTCTGTATCCAAATAACACATTTTTATTTGTCGAAATATTTTTTATTTGTCTTCATAAAATAGGGTATTAGTATTAACTAATTCATTATTCGTATATTTAATAATTTAGTTAATTAGAATCGATAAAATAAATTTACCTATTGGGTTAAATATTTTTTATTTATATTTAATAAATGAAATATTTAAGTGAAATAAATAAATGAACAGTTTCAAGTAATTCATTATTTTCGTTTCAAATAATTATTTAATTGATTGAAATATTTTTTTATTTGTCTTGATAAAATAGTGTATTAGCTTTGAATAACGAATTATTCAGATTGAATAATTAAGTTTATAATAATCAATAAAATAAATTTATTGTGTCAAATAATTTTTATTTGCATCAAATATACGAAGTATTTGAGTGAAATAAATAAAAGAATACTGCCGTCCAGTTTAAAAAAGGCACTATCTACATATTTTACGAAAAATGAGTTCTTTATACCGTTGGATTCGTAATGAAAAGACGAATCTAATAGTCGTGTTCGTAATTGAAAATTATAATTATATTAGAAGATAATTAGCTGTTAATTAAACTATCTACAGAGATTTTCGAGAAATATTTTTTAAAGTATCACTATCTGTAGAAGGAGACGACCTAACTACAAAATTTTCAGGATTTTCAACCCATTTGACCCCTGAAATCCTGATTCACGAGCATGTACATAGGTTAATCAGTAAACTGATTTCAAAAGTCACAAAAGTAGAGAACTATGTACATAGTGACGTTTTTCGTACATATTTTTCTCGAACTTTGGTTAACTTTCCGCGAGAGAGAGCACTATCTACAAGTTTAATTATGCAAATAAAATAAAAATAATAAAATAATTTGCAAATAAAGCTTTTATTTTGTATTAACACATATATTTAATGCAAATTAAAAAACAATTTTAATTATTTTTTTTGTAAAGTTAACATTTAATTTAATAAAACTTTAATGCAGAACATAATAATCAAATAAAATAAAGTTGTAAAGTTAAATAAAATTTATGTACTTATTGAAAGGCTGATAGTAAAAATGGTTTAAAATAATAACGGGAGCAAAAGTGGAATAAGTGACTTAGAAGCAAAAACAGATTAAAATGATTGTGTAATTTCTTGATAAATTAATTATAATAATTACAAAATATGAATTCAAATAAAATAAGTTTTTTTATTATTGACAATATTTTTTAAGCATTAATATAATTAATTTATCAAGAAATTACATAATCATTTTAATCCGTTTTTTCTCTCAAGTCACTTATTCTACTTTTGCTCCCATTATTATTTATTATAAACCATTTTTACTATCAGCCCCTCTATTGTTCGTGATTTTTCGTTCGGTATTTTCAAAATTAAAAAATATAATATAATAATAAATAAAATAAAATATAAAATAATAATGAAAATATAACAGAAATAAAGGATTGTGTTAGAAAATAATGTAGATAGTGACGCTTTAAACAGGAAAGTGGACGGACAAAGCAATTTTAAACGTAGGTACTTTCTACCACATAGTGCACTTTTCATGTATTCTCCATAATTTTCGGATAAAAAATGTGCACTATCTACAGTTTTATTAATAAATTAAAATTAATAATTTTTTTTGCACCAATGAAAAGAGCGTGTCCGAATTAGTGAAGAACATAAGTTTGTTTACAAAATTTTTAATTTTATTAAGAGATCTAGATGCAAACGCGTTTCCTTCAATATCTCCGATTGAGCTAAAATGTAGATAGTGTCTTTTTTAAAAAAGACGGCAGAATAGTTTCAAGTAACTCATTATTTGTATTACACAAATTCAATTATTCAATTTAATTAATTATTTAATTGAATCAAATACGATTTATTTGGTTCAAATAAGTGTGATTCAAATAATTCAAGTTATTTTAATCAAATTAATATTTTTTTGATCCAACTAAAAAGTATTTGAATCAAATAAATATTTTTCAAATAATTTGAATTATTTGAATTAAATAAATTTTTTTTTCAGTGTATATTTATTAACTTGTTATACTTGTTCTTCTAAAGGATTTTCATGAGTTACATAATGTTAAAAAAGATATTTTATATTATAGGGTAAGTGTACCAATTGCCGAGGGTGTTCCATTTGTCGATGTTACCATGGTAATAACCAAAAAATATTGTCTAAAATGTCTCATTTGTTTGTTTATATAATATTAATATATTTTTTTTACATTTATAACGCATAACAAAATTAATATTTATTATTTTTTTTCATTTACAATGTGCTACACTATTTAAATAAAATTCAAAGTTTGTTTACTCGACAACAGGAACCATCCTCGACAATTGGTACGTTTACCCTATTAATGAAAAATAATTTGAATATGAAAACAACGTCTTATTTATTGTCAATTAGGAATTTGACCTTTTAGAAATGATGTATGATTTTATTTTAATTAAAATAATTTTTATTCTATATAATAACTGCTTTTTTCACGTATTTATTAAATAATATTAAAATAATCATTTTCGCCACACCGTAAACGAAGTCGTTTGCTACGCCGTTTACTACGTAGTTTACGAAGTCGTATACTACGTCTGTCGCGTCACAGGTTATATTTTACGTAAATTTCCGTTGGTTTCACTAATAACCAATGGCTGGATTCTTTTTACTGTTATAACCGCTTGAAAGCGGGCACTGAATTTAAATTTGAATTTATTATTCAGATTTAAGGTGGGATAAATAAATGTACACTTATAATTGATTGGAAAAACCCCTTTCGGGTAAAAAACCAATTTTATTTAAGTTCAAATATTGTTTCTTTTAACTATACACTTCACAATTCTGTTTTACAAATAATTGTTTTATTGTTAAATATTAATTTAACAATTTATATTGTTTGTCGAAGGTTTGATTTTATTCACACTTTGTAAGATTCGTTGATTTTAACAATATATAATGCTTTTAAAGATATACACTAATAATTAGTGGTCTCTTCTCAAGTCTCGAAAATTGTCTGAAACTCTGGGTCTCAGGCCCTCTCTTTATATACTCAACTAAAAGGGGGGAGGTTTACCCTTCCCTCTTTGTTTAACCAATCAGAACGCTGATGACGTGGCACTCGACCAATAAACGTTGAACACTCAAGGTTAAGTTATTACGCATTTTCCAAATGACTGAAATGATGACACGTGTCAAGGTTAAATTATTATGCATTTAACAGATCTCAAGGTCAGAGTATTACGCATTTTACAAGTGACTAAAATGATGACACGTGTCAAGGTTAAATTGTTACGCATTTAACAGATCTCAAGGTCAAATTATTACGCATTTTACAAATGACTCATTATTGTCATATATTTTACTGCGCAGTTTTTAACTGCGCAATAAAATAACCGTCGTACGAAGATTTACAATATAATTTCACAGTTTTTCTTGTCAATAATAAGAAGTACAATTTCAGTATTTCATAATCATAATTTCGTTTGATTTTTAAATTATAAGTAAAATATTTAATGCATATTCCTTAATTAATTAAACACTAATAAACTTAAATTAATATTAATATTATATCTAATTACAGTTTTATATAATTATTTATAATAATAGTTTTACAATATCTTTAAATAATACAATGATTACACGATAGAGAGAGAAAATAAAATTAAATGTCGATATTAAGGTTTTCCTATATTTTAATAATAATAATAATAATAATAATAATATTATTATTATTAATAATGTATAATGTATTATTTATATTTAAATTTGAATCTCTCAAGATTACAATAGAAAAATTTAGTTTATTTATTAAGGATTTAAAATTCCCTGGAAAATTTACTAGGCACTGATGCCAGATGCCACACCTCCTCACACAAAAATGTGGCACATCTACACGTGTGTCCACTTTAAAATTTATTTTTATTATAAAAACATATAATAAAGTGTTTGCAAATGTTGTTTATAAGTTTTATTAGGTAATGATTCGTGAATAGAAGTATTGTAAGAAAATAATACAAATCGCAATTTCTCATCCCAAGATTGAGCGTTACTAAATTGACGGAGATATTAAATTAAATCTTGATGACTTCTTTCTAATGATCCTAAAGATTGAGGGTGATAAGCAGTTGATTCTTTTTTTTATATATCAAAAATTTTACAAAAAGTTTCATAACTTTACTCATGAAATTTCGTTTAGATTATTTACAACTTTTGAAACTCTAGCAAAATGTACATCAAGTGGCTCCATAGCATTTCTCAGTCCAAGAATAGCACTGGAACCTTTATTCAAATATGCTTTGCCATCAAAATTTTCTTTTACTACAACATGAAAAATATAGCGATTTCCTTGAGGAATAACGATTACATTTCCAACCTTAAAATCATCATTTTTTATTGCATTAACATTTAACAAATTTCTTTCTATTAATTCTTTACTCATATCAGAATCAAAAATGCAATCTTCCGAGACAAAGTGAACAATATGACCAGTTCCCATGGACAACATTTCTTTACTATAAATTATACAAGCATTATCGATCTGGAACACAAGTCCAATCATCTTATCAAACATGTCTTCAAGGTTGATCGTCCGGCACGGGTTGGGAACACAATATACACCTTGGCCAAGGACATTTTTACTCTCACCTATTAAGTGGTGCAGAGACAAAACAGGAATTCCATTAAATAATGGACAATCCAAACAATTCTCCGATCTCAGGCCGAATGTCTGCGTTCCAAGAGAACCATTACCCTCCGCGCAGATATAATATTGGATACAGCTCCCTTAGTTCCCAAACAATTCACCTGGCGACTCGTTAAAAGAAAATCACAACCACACAATCCAAAAGCCCGATCAACCAGACCATTTACATTAAAAATTTTTACTGTTTTCATTTTAACATCATCATTGTTCACAGGATTTCTCGACAAAGCATCAGCATTAGCATTAATTTTACCAGACTTGTAAATAATTTTGTAATCGTATTCACTCAATTTTACACGCCATCTTGCTAATCTAGAAACTGGATCTTTTAATCCATTTAATTTTAAATTTTGTAATAATAAAGCCAACATTTCAGCATGGTTTTTTTAACCTTATCAGGGGATTCTACGGACCGAGTTTTAAGTATTAAATAATTTAAAGCAGTTGCAAACTCTTGCAATTCCAAAGTTGGTATAGTCAATTCCACATTTTTTACTAGTTGAATTAATCATAAATAATTTAGCTTTGTTATTTTTGTTAGTTACTAATATTTCTATTTCTTCTGCAAATATTCCAGAACTACAGCAAATTTTTTGAACATATCCCTCAGTTAAATTAGATAATTTAATTGGTAGTTCAACCAAAGTTTTTGATCGCGGAGATAATTGAATTCTTTTGTTTTCTTTGAAAGGCATATATCTACATTATTCATTCTAATATAATTGTTAATAAAGTTCAAAGTAGATATTTAATAGGAAAATCGGATGTAACAACCTGAATTAAAGTCTCAATTCCATAAATAAAAATTTTGTTTCTCCTAGTAGAGTTTTCGTCATATTTGGATTTATTTTAATCAAATTAAAAATTTTTGTTTTATCAATAAACGTTTCAGTTTTTAAAGCATTATTCTTAATTAAATTTACTGAAGAACCGGTGTCTACTAAAAAATTTGCTCTTTTATTCAAAAATGAAATATTTTCCAAATCTATTGACAGAAATTCACCCTTTCTCCCACTTGCTGATCCCAAGTCAAGTTTTTTGGAATGAGTTGATCTCCTTTTCTTTTTATCAAATTTTTTCTGTTATTACTATATTTATTACTTAAATCTATTTCTCTTTCATGCTTCTTCTTTAGAAAACACCTTTCAATTGCATGATTAGACATTGAGCAATATTGGCATTTTCTCTCTCTATTTTCTTCACCTAATTTAGATTTACAATTAATTTTCTTATGACCAAACTGAAGACAATTGTAACATTTTATTTTTGACATATCAGAATTACTATTTTTATTCCTTTTATATTCTTCATTTTCCTCGGCACGAAAATGAGAGATACGTTTTCGCGGGGGAAAAGAGTTAAAAGATCTTTTCTCAAAAGATGAAGTAGATGGTCTCTCGGTTTTGTGCAAAGTTTCCCAAATTTTGAATGTTACCTCTTCTTTAGTGGCTAGAGTTATTGCTTCATCTAAAGATTCCATTCTTTTATCATATAATTTTGAAAATATTTCTTTACGCAAACCTCTCAGAAAACCACTTATAGCATTTTCTCGATAAATTTTACTGACTGTAGGGATCAATTCTAAAGGGTTATTTTCTTTAGAATGACATATTAATTTACTTAAAATTCTTTTAGTTCTGCATCCAAATTGAGAAATTGTTTCATTAGAATCTTGTTTGAGTGACAACAACTGTTGCATTAATTGACTTCTATCTTCTTTGATAGAATAAATTTGTTCTAAAGTTGTTAGAATTTCATTTACCCTCATATCATCCAGAATGTGATCCTTAGCTTCACCGATTATTTTTGTATAAAGAAACATAGGAAATATTGACAATTCTTGAGGGTTAAGCATTGTAATTGCTGATCTACAATGATTCGTAAATATTTTTACTGGTGGATTTTTACCATCAAAGATTGGTATACAATTACCAACAACTTTAATCATATTTCCAGATAAATTGCGTGACATTTCAGGGTTAAAAGTCCTAAACGGAACTGGTACAAGATTTAAATTTGAGGAAATTGAATTGGTTTGTTCTGATGTGGTTTCTGTACTATCTAAATGAATTGAGTCATCATTAGAACGAGCAATTTCTCTATGATTTTCATTTGAATTATACTGATTTGTGTTAGAGGTATCATTAACATCATTCGTATTATTTTCAATATTTGGGTTTTTATCAGCACTTGGTCTTTTTGTTTTATCTGTTTTTCGTGGACGACCCATTTTAAGAAAAGAAAAATTTTCTTACAGCAAAAGTTTAAATATGATCTATTACTAAAATACCTCACAATTTCTATGGTCTGATTGATGTGCAGATTCCAGTTGAAATTCAAATTCTTCTTCTTCGTTTCGTAACACCTTCTAGCAGAAATGTGGGAAGTGGGGTGATCCTCGGGTTTCACTATGATGATAGAGATGTCGCTGCTTCCTCCTCTGGTAAAGTCTTTCAAGCGCGCATGGGCAAGGCTCCACTTCTAAAGGTCCAGCGATGTCAGTATTTTTCGATGATGATGTACTTTTCTTATCACAGTTTATTTATTTTTATTTATTAATGTTCAGTGCACTGAATTTAAATTTGAATTTATTATTCAGATTTAAGGTGGGATAAATAAATGTACACTTATAATTGATTGGAAAAACCCCTTTCGGGTAAAAAACCAATTTTATTTAAGTTCAAATATTGTTTCTTTTAACTATACACTTCACAATTCTGTTTTACAAATAATTGTTTTATTGTTAAATATTAATTTAACAATTTATATTGTTTGTCGAAGGTTTGATTTTATTCACACTTTGTAAGATTCGTTGATTTTAACAATACGAGAACGATCGCGCGCTACCGCGCGCGCGTTTTTTCTCTTGCATTTTTATTCTTTAAATTACAGTCTTTTGTTTGTTAAGGTATCAATTTGAGTGACAGTTTCTGATCATAGGAATTTTTAAATATTATTCAATTTAATAAAATAATAGCCTATGTTGTGCGTAAAACAATTTTTTATACCTTTACAATTCTAGTTCTGTTTTTATCTGTTTCTAAATGTATCATTTCTAAAGTTTATGGTTTTGATAAAAAAAAACACTTTTCTTTGCTCAAAGAAAAGCGTATATTTCAAGAATGGCACATTTTATAAAAAGTTTTGTACGATGAAGTTATAGAAAACCTTTTTATAATCAAAGTAATCTATTTGTTAATTAAATTTTGTAACATTTAAAATCTTCCATAGTAAATTTATATTTTAAAAGATAGTGATGAAAGAAAAACGTTACTAAATAAACAATTTTTAACTATTTTTCACTTAGCTAGCAAAAAAACATCTCTACTGTCAAAGAAAGCCATAAACAGAGGATATTAAATTAAAAATTTACTTTTGTTTCTTAAAATCGTTCCTACTTTTGCTATAAAAAAGAAATATAAGTGTGGTTTCTGTAAATATTATACAAAAAATGTAAGTACTCCGTCATTTCGAAGAAAATAATTTATTTCAATATATGCTTTTCTATAAGATTCATGGGATGCAAAATTTCGTTAATAATCTTGAGAAATATTATCTTTAAACTTTTTTCAAAGTTCATTTGGATGAACTGGTTGGCAGTACATTAAAATACGTACAAATAAGTTTCTTAATTATCTGAAGTTTGAACTATTATTTGAAATTAGGAAATTAAAACGTCTTTGACCAATTGATAAGAAAGAAACGTGTAAAGAAATCTTACGTGTGAATCTTATTACAAAAAAATGACCTAATTTACCAATAAGAAGCGTCGAAGAAAGTCTTACGCGTAAAGACAGCCATACTGAG
Organism: Leptopilina heterotoma; assembly: GCF_015476425.1. NCBI lineage: Eukaryota > Metazoa > Arthropoda > Insecta > Hymenoptera > Figitidae > Leptopilina > Leptopilina heterotoma. Next base: position 85,375 of record NW_025110934.1, read on the forward strand.
ACACACTCCTTTTTGAAGAAAAAAAATATATAACGACTCAGACATTTTTATAGAAAAAATATTTACTTTTATTTCAATAATTCAGTGTAAACATAATTCTTGATTAGTAAATTAGGTCTTTGATTTCCTAAATATATAATTAATGATTCCCAAGATTTAACTCGTGAAAATGCAACATATACTTCCCCATGATTAAATACATTTTTACGAAGGTCTACACCAATCTTGTCAAAAGTTTGTCCTTGGCTTTTATTTATTGTTATTGCGAATGCTAATTTTATAGGAAATTGCCGTCGTTTGAAAGTAAAAGGATTAATATCCTCACAATACAGCGTAATACGATTTATAAATACAATATCTCCAACCTTATCACCTGTTAAAATACGACAACGTAGCAGATTGTTTGATAGTTCTAATACCTGCATTCGCGTTCCATTACATAAACCTTCATTAATACTAAGATTTCGAAGTAGCATGACAATACAATTGGCTCTTAATCGTAATTCATAAGGCGGGAAATTTGATGGATTTAAAGTATTCAAATACTCTGGTAAAATAGCATCATTTATACTTGCATTATCACAATTTTCGGTACTATCAACACTTGTATAAATTCGCTCACTTTTATTATCAAACAGTTCGAGTACCTTGTTGTTAATTTCATCAACATCAACATTTCGAGCAGACAATATTGCTACTTTTGCTAAATCATCGTATTTATTATTGATAATTAATTCTCCAAATATTTTATGAATATCACCATTTTCTACACATTGCTCTGGTGCTAGTATATTATTATCATTATCATTTAAAGTACCATTTCCAACTGATAATAAATATTCTGGAAATTCTTTTTCACCAGGTAAAGTTCTCATATTTTCTGTTAATGATATCACCTTAAAATGACTCCATAATGTGCTAGATTTAATAGATAAATTAACTAATTTGCTTCTAGTAGCATTAACTTTAACAGGCAATAATTGTCTAAAATCACCACCCAAAAGCATAGTTTTTCCACCAAATGGCATATCAACATTCATAAAATCGCGTAATGTTCTATCAATTAATTCCATAGCATATCTTGGCGCCATTGGAGCTTCATCCCAAATAAAGACATCAACCTCTTTCAAAAATGTAGCTTCCTTAGATTGACTTTTAATATTTGATGTAGAATCATAAAACAATGGAAAAGGCATCCCAAATGTTTTATGTAAAGTTTTACCACGGGGAAGTAATATTGCGGCAATGCCTGTAAATGCCATAGTACAAACACATTTTCCTTTACTTCTTAACAAATGGTATAAAGTTGTATAAACAAAAGTTTTTCCGGATCCACCTGGTCCATCAATGTAATAACATGAAGAAGATGGTATTCTTTTATCTTGAATAACTACATTTAATACTTCATCAACAATATCCTTCTGTTTGGAATTCAGTTTCACATATTGCATTTCACCAATCTCTTTATGTTGTTGCAATGACATTTCGTTGTTCGCTTGATTTTCTGTTTCAATACTTATTTCATTTAACTGTATCATTTCAAGAAAATTGCTAATATTTGATCCTTCATGCAACAGAAAGTTAATTATATCATTATATGCTCTTTTATGAGCTTCATTAGATGGATAATTTTTCTGATAATCTTCAGACATAGCCTCTTTAAACTTTTCCCAAAGTTCGTTTTGATGAACTGGATGGAAATAAATTAAAATACGCACAAATAAACGTCTTAATTGTTGTGGCATCATCCATACTTCTCCTTCTGTCAAAGCACGTTCCCATTCTCCATCATCTTCAATAAGGCCTAATGCTAAACATGCACTACGAAAAATGTCATGTAAAATATTTTTGACAGTTCGCAGATCATCATAACTTGTAGCGCCTTTAACTACTATTAAAAGTAATCTAAGATGAAACAGTTCTGATTGACTGGGCGAAATTGAATACATCCGTCTAATGACATTAAATGACCCTTTACGCTTCACCCATTTTAATGCATTTTCACCACGTTCTTTCTTAAAAACATAATAACATGGAATTTCTGCATATGTATATTGTCTAGCTTGTGGATCACGCCTATTTAAATCGAAATATTCTAATAACATAGTCCGTTTCTGTAAAGCTTCATTTATAGCATCATCATTTGCTTCTTCACTAATGGTTACAGTATGCCGATTAATTAAATGAACAGGTAATCGGAGAATAGAATGACTTTTACTCTGTAATGGTTTACCAAATATTCTATCACATGCTTCAACAGGACTAACATATCGAGTTAAATAAAGTTTTTTATTTCATCATATTCTAAAGAACTTGTATTATTACTACTATCGGTAATTACTACAGCAGCAGCATCATGTCCCTTAAAAATATATTTATACAAATATTTTACGGATTTAATACTTGAAACTACTTCTACATTAATATGACAATTAAATAACTGAAGTAATGTAGGATTGTATGGAATAACGTATTGATTATCTGTAGTTCCTCCATTTAGGCAATCGTATTGTCCTGTATTAAGGCAGCGATACGTTAGGTATCCGTTTTCATCCATTATTGTCACAGAACAGAATTGTTTTGGGAAACCTTTCAAACATTTACTATTATTATCTTTACACCAATTTCCACATGGGCCATGAATTATATTTTTCATAACGATGTCATGAAGTATAACATTTTCTGATTGACTTGGAATTTCTGCCGAAATATATTTGTCTACAATCTCGGGTGTTGTTATTTTATAATTTTGTTTCAAAGTCACTAATAAATGCATATGCGGCAATCCACGTTTTTGATATTCAATGACATACACATAAGCAATCACTTCGCCAAATAATTGTTCCTTTACAATAGTATTAATAAGTTTATCTTTTTTTATGGTAAAAACACGCGATACAATATCTGGTCTGTCAAAGGCAGTTTGGTTAGGTAATAAATTTTCCTTAATTTCACGCCAGTTTGGATTACACGTCATCGTAATAAAAAGATCAGGTTTACCAAATTTTCTCACAATAGCCATTGCATCTTGGTAATGCTGTAACATATTTCTCGGAGAACCTGTGAAAGATGATAGAAGTATTACAATTTTCCCAACTTCATTGTTCAAATCATTAGCTCTTCTTTGTAAATGATCAATTAGACCTTCGTAAGTATCTGCACGAAGTTTCTTTTGATTATTTCGAGAGAAATTTCTCCTATCTTTTTCAATTTTCACATAACTGTCGACAATCAATTGCTGAAATAATCTACCACCCTTTAAAAATACATTGTTGTCCCTAGAAGCCATTCTATGCCTGATGTATGCAGCTCTTGATACACGTTTATTTGTATTAGCGCAGGTCAGATTTTTGTCCCAACCTCTTGTTCCATGTGGATAAAATAAAGGATATATCCATGGCTCAACATTGGGATTCATAGAACTTATATATTGTAAACTTTTTGTATTCTTATTATATACGGTAACATATGATTCTGGAATATCACCATCAGCAGTTGTAGTAAAAATTGCTGCAACTTCATTGACACTTTGTAAATTATAACGTCTACTATCCATCCCAGGCTTTAATGAAAATAATAATTGCATCTCAGGCTAAATTTCTGCATTATTTTCAGTCATTGTTTTTTTAATTTTTTCATGCATCATACGGTAGGACTGTGCAAATAGGTTACAATTCCGAAGGGCTGTTTCAATTCCATCAACAATATCTCGGTTTAATTGAACATTATTCTTACAACAAATTTCGGAAGCTTCGTTTTGATCAACAATAAAGAACTGTCCAAATGAAGGAGTATCGTTCCTTTCTGCATACAAAGATGTATTCATTTGATAATAAACCTGACCATGTATTTTGAAACAATATGGTCCTGGTCGTCTATTGTTAAAATTAACTAAGTTAGCGTTGAAAGAAGCAAAACCAAATGAATTATTGTAAGGTCGTATATTATGAAGAAAATGCCCAGATAATTCGTGGGTGCCATCAAATAAATTTTGTAATATGAGTGGAGGAGCAGGTAGATCTTCAAGAATGACTTCGCCATGTTTACAACAATCATGAAATGAATTTTTTTTATTAGATACTCTTTCTGCTTGGAAATGTTTAGCATTACAATGCTCACATGAAATGTTCATCGCATCAGCAAAATGTTCTTCTATATGCGAGACTGAAATACTGTCAGAGAAATTTTGATTCTGTGCAAAATCCCGTTTTTTTTGGCTATGAGTTTTTTGATAAGCTACATTTTTTTGACGACCGGAAATATTAGTATTTGCTAAATTTGCTGTAACAGTTACATTATCTTTTGCCAAAGATGTAGTAACAGTTGTAGAGGATTTTTCTGAATTTATATTTGATTTTGACACTGTAATAATACTGTCCTTTGTTTGAAGTGATTGAGGGTTAAGAATTCTATTATTCTCTTGTTTTTTTTGTCGAAACTTTCTTTGATAAGCAGCTTTCTTTTGAAGTTTCATGACTTGATGTTGTTCTTCTTCCTCTAAAGAACGTATTATTGATCTTTTTTTTACTTGATTTTCATTTTTTAAATTATTATATTTTGTAACATTTCTTGAATCATTACAATCATCATTAGTTTTTGATTTTATAAATAATTCACTGTTAACTTTATGTTCACAAAGTTTTACATAAGAATGATCACGTGTAATGTTCATTTCATTACAATAACCCATCTCTATATGTGACTTTGAAATAATATCAGACTGATTTTGTTTTTGAACAGAAGTATGTTTATTTTGTCGAGAGGTGCGCTTGTAAGCAACATTTCTGTCACGAATTGACGTTTTAACTTTAGAAGTAGAAATATTTTCTTCTGCTGATGATAAAGCTGTAGATGTGCTTTGGGGCCTCGTATTTAAAGTTTGCTCTGCACTAATGAATTCATTAGAATCCAATGATTCAGAGCGAACAATTTTATTATTTTCTCGCTTTTTTTGTCGATATTTTTTTTGATAAGCAGCTTTTTTTTGACGTTTTATGATTTTATATTTTTCCTCTTCTTCAGGAAAATGAACCATAGCTCTTTTTTCTCCTTGCTTCTCAGTTATTATTAATCTTGTATCTTTCATTCTATTGCTTGAATCAATAGAAATATTATTAACATCATTTGCTGGAATTAAAGGCAAATCTTCTAAACAACTATCAACAAAATTTTTTTTACAAACATTGCTGGTTGAATTCAACGATGATAAATTATTGTCAACAATTTTATTTTCTTCATTTTGGAAACTTTTTTCTCTAGCTCGATTCCTAAGAAGACACTCCCAATTACATTCAACAGTCATACAATACCGTCCGAAATTGTCAGTCCACCCATTTTCAAAGGAATGACAAAAATTTTTTAACATAAAATTCATAAAAAGTAAAATTTTTTTTGGTTTATATTTTGAAAGACGATAAAATTTTAAGAAGAATAAGACCTTACAAAAGTCATTTGGCCAAAATTTGTAGAAGATATTCTTAAAAATCGTCATTTTCAATGTTTTACAAAAATTTGAATAACTTCTAAAATAATGAACGCTTTTTAATAATCTTAGGCTTATTTTAAAGACCATTTTCTACAGAATAAGAATTACTTATAGGCATTAACCTGTAATTTTTAACTTGGAGTAAGCATGACGTCAAAGTTGTACAAAAAAATTCAAAAAATTTGAAATAATATTATTAAAAGAAAAATAATTTTTGAAACTCAAACATATATTTTTATTAAATTTTCTTGAAAAATCTACACCATATCATGTTTTATATATGTTCTAGAATAGTTTTTAGTACAAAAAATTGATTTCAAATTTTTCCAATTTTTTTGTCTAATTTTGACGTCATGCTTATTCCAAGTTAAAAATGACAGGTTAATGCCTATAAGTAATTCTTATTCCGTAGAAAAAGACCTTTAAAATAAGCCTAAGATTATTAAAAAGCGTTCATTATTTTAGAAGTTATTTAAATTTTTGTAAAACATTGAAAATGACGATTTTTAGGAATATCTTCTACAAATTTTGGCCAAATGACTTCTGTAAGGTCTTATTCTTTTCAAAATTTTATCGTCTTTCAAAATATAAACCAAAAAAAATTTTAGTTTTCATGAATTTTATGTTAAAAAATTTTTGTCATTACTTTAAAAATGGGTGGACTGACAATTGCGGACGATACTGTAGTTCTAATATTAGTCGACCTTACTGCCGGAAATTTACTTAAACGATTGTTTTTGAACATTAACATTAAATGATTTCTCATGTTATAATAATAGTAATTGATAGAGTGGGGCATAATATTAAAAAATATCGATGTTGCGAATGCTATTGCATATATTCCACAAGCAAGACTATTGTTTGGTTGTTGATCAACAGTTGTGAAAACTACTGGAGGTTTAAAAGGATATAATCTACTTAAATATTTCTTTTGATCTTCATTTAAACATCCTTCATTAAGACTATTATAAATATAAAGTCTCATTCCATCATAATAAGTGCAAATCCAATGACCTTTCTTGATAGGTCCACTAAAAAGTATTTGAATATGCTTTTTACCTTTTTCAATCGGACTAATAAATTCAAGCGTATAAAAATACAAAGTGCTTTGCATGCTAAAAGCAGAATTTGATTCCCTTCTCAATAATTTTTCGAATTCATCAATATGAGTATCATTTAACATTCCTCCTTCAGTAAGTATAATATTAAAATCTGTAACACTTAAATTAACAGTTCCTTCTTTGTTCGACATGATTTCTTTCAATTTATTGAAAAGATATCGCTTCTAAAAAATAGTTTTTCATAAAATTAATTAATTCAGAACACATGTAAATAATGTTACTATTGTCACATTTAACAGTAACTGGAATTTTTATCTTATCCTTTCTTATTAAAGATTATTAAGAATGTAAAGAATGTATCTTCATCTATTAATATTATTAATATTATTAAATATAAGTATATTTTTGGTAAATTTTTCTGTTTTGTATCTGTTTTGTATCTGTTAATCTAGTATCTGTTAATAGAGTATCTGTTAATCTAGTACCTCTTGACTAAATCTCTGTTTATCAAGTATCTGGTATCTCGTAATCACATGTTATTTTTAGTACATTTTTAATATTCATAAAGTTTTTTCCAAAATAATAACTAACTACCAAAATGTTAGAAAACAAAATGTTAAAAAATCAATAATTAAGATTTAAAAAAACAAATATTAATCAATATTAAATAATAATTATTACCACTATAATATAATTATGTACAAACATCAGAATTTAAAAAATCAATATTCTACATTTAGAAATCAAAATAACAGGCAAATGTCCTTTATTCCTTTAAATTAATAAATCAAATAATTCACACATTATATTTACAAACTCTTCCTAATAAATATATATACAAATAATATTAACAAAAAATTTAATTTGTATTTACATGTATTTTAATTTTAATACTTACGTACGTAACGTATGCAATGTACTTTAACTTTTTTCAAATGTACAAAAAAACAAAACCACAAAATTCACAATCAACACTTTCAGAAAAAAATCACTCAGCAAATAACAGCCAATACTTCTTATCGAAACGATACACTTGTCACACTTTGCAAATGGCTGACAGTTGCTGACACTTGTAATATTTTGTAATTTTTCATACCAACCAAAAAAAACTATGCGTTTCACACTGAGGTGAGGTTACGTAGCGAACAAACAATTGTTTGGAAAAAAAGATGCGCGCGCAACAATTTTGTAGCGTCGAAAATGAATCATAAAATTAAATATATTTTATTATTAAAAAACTTTTCATTTATTACAAACCAAATCATAAATAAAAATTATTTTTATCTAAAACTACTTTTGGTTAACTTTTAGTTAATAAATAAATTTTAATTAATTTATTTTAATTTTAATTTTAAAAAAGAGAAAAACGAAAATTTAAAAGTGTGAGGTCACTATCATTATAAAATTCAGCCAATGAGGAACACTCATTATAAAATCAGCCAAAAATCAGCCAATGAGAAAAAAGTTCTACACTTGAAGTTAGCTGCTTTGACATCAGTAAGTAATGTCGTCTCGATTATATCCAATCAAAATAAAGGATTTTGAATTTTATCCAATCAAAATAAAGGAATAAAGGATTTTGAAAAAATAGCCAATCAAGAAAAAGTTCTACACTTGAAGTTAGTCGATCTTACGCACCTCGTTTTTAAGAAAGGATATAATGCTTTTAAAGATATACACTAATAATTAGTGGTCTCTTCTCAAGTCTCGAAAATTGTCTGAAACTCTGGGTCTCAGGCCCTCTCTTTATATACTCAACTAAAAGGGGGGAGGTTTACCATCCCCTCTTTGTTTAACCAATCAGAACGCTGATGACGTGGCACTCGACCAATAAACGTTGAACACTCAAGGTTAAGTTATTACGCATTTTCCAAATGACTGAAATGATGACACGTGTCAAGGTTAAATTATTACGCATTTAACAGATCTCAAGGTCAGAGTATTACGCATTTTACAAGTGACTAAAATGATGACACGTGTCAAGGTTAAATTGTTACGCATTTAACAGATCTCAAGGTCAAATTATTACGCATTTTACAAATGACTCATTATTGTCATATATTTTACTGCGCAGTTTTTAACTGCGCAATAAAATAACCGTCGTACGAAGATTTACAATATAATTTCACAGTTTTTCTTGTCAATAATAAGAAGTACAATTTCAGTATTTCATAATCATAATTTCGTTTGATTTTTAAATTATAAGTAAAATATTTAATGCATACTCCTTAATTAATTAAACACTAATAAACTTAAATTAATATTAATATTATATCTAATTACAGTTTTATATAATTATTTATAATAATAGTTTTACAATATCTTTAAATAATACAATGATTACACGATAGAGAGAGAAAATAAAATTAATTGTCGATATTAAGGTTTTCCTATATTTTAATAATAATAATAATAATAATAATATTATTATTATTATTAATACTGTATAATGTATTATTTATATTTAAATTTGAATCTCTGAAGATTACAATAGAAAAATTTAGTTTATTTATTAAGGATTTAAAATTCCCTGGAAAATTTACTAGGCACTGATGCCAGATGCCACAACGTCATTCACTATCCCAATTTCCGCTTTCGTTTCCGACGTCGTATACTACGTGATATATGACGTCGATACGATGTCGTTTACGGCGTAATGTACAACGTAGTTTACGACGTCGGAATTTTCAACAGGGATAGTAGTAAGTAACAATGTTACAAGGAGAAAATAGTATATTGTGCACCTAGGGAGGAAAATAGTGATTTTCCCGAGGGTGAAGTTTGTATTTCGAGACGTAGCGAGCGTACGAGCCGAAGGCGAGTGCGAGCGAAGTCAAGAACTGCAAACACACGAGGCGAAAATCATTTTCCTTCCGTGGTGCACATACTATTTTTTCTAACACACGTAAACGAAAGTACAAATATGCAATTATTTAACGGAATTTTTTGAAATAAATACTATTAATTTTATAATGTTAATTTATTATTAGATTTTTAGAAACCAATATTCACAATACTGATTATATTGAGATTAGAATGTTTGACAATTAAAAATAATTAATAATATATACATTTAACCACAATTATAATAATTATTATTGTTGTAATATTTATTTAAAATCCATTATTAATTAAAAAATAACAATATGATACATATTTAATCTTAAAAAATATATAGCTCTTTTTATATTTTGCATTTAAAAAAAAAATTACAAATTATTATAGCAGCAGGAAGGAAATATTACTTTCTCTGCCCGTGACATCACAGCGGGGAAGAAAAGTATTACTTTCCCTCCCCGTTATGACGTCACGGGGCGGGAAAGTAACATTCTCTCCCTGCCTCCGGGAAAGACGTACTTTCCACCCTCTTTATAGGTGAGAAATGATGTACTTTCGGTGCGTGTGTTAGAAAAAATATTTTTATATTTATAGGTAGGTACGCGACTTTTAGTATTTCGTAAAAATATCAAAAATAATGATTTTTTTGAATTTTTTTTCGTCTGCGCTTACGAAAAATTTAAATTTTTCTAACCGGGATTTTTTCTATGATTTTTTAGCATTAAATAGAAGCTTTTAAAACCCGAGGCCTTTAAAAAAAAAGAAAAAAAAATTTTTCGGCCCACCCTATTGCTGATGGATCGATAAAAATGAAAGTTGATAATCCCACCGTACCAACAATGATTGGTTGCTTAATGGCTGCGTATTACAGTTGGGATGTAAATTATCCAGTTGCTTTTAGGAATACCCTAGAATTTTTAGATTACAAAATCTTCGGTACCTCAATAGATAAAAAGTTAGTACTCCAAAAATTTGATAGAAAATTAACTAATGTGTTAGATGCAGTTCCAAAATAGACAACAAATTTATATTTTTATTTTCTCAATTGTTTAATTCAAATATTTTCCACATATTGAAAAGAACAGATCTCGTTAGAAAAAACTTTCATTTATTCTTTAATTTAAAAAAATTTTAATTTCAATTAAGTTTTTTCTCTTAAATATGAACAAATAAATCTAAATTCAACTTATATTTCCTTTTATTCAATAACTGAAAAATTTCAAATTTAGTAAGGTTTTTGTGAGTTTTGTTTGTAACATAAAATTTGTACAAACACATGTAAACACAGGTTTAATTTATCATACAAGACTGATTAGTTGTAAATTAACCAATTGTTCAATAGAACAATTAGGTAATAAACTAGAAACAATTATTAAATATAGGGAACAATTTTTTATTTTCATTAATTTAATCGTTTTATACAAATATTTTTCAAATATCGAAGGAAAGAGATTTCATTTGCTTAACTTTTATTTTTTCTTACACCAAAAATTCGAGACAGTTTAATTTCATTAAGTTAAAAGTAGGAAAATTTTATAGAAAATTAAATAATGTGTTAGATGCAGTTCCAAAATAGACAACAAATTTATATTTTTATTTTCTCAATTGTTTAATTCAAATATTTTCCACATATTGAAAAGAACAGATCTCGTTAGAAAAAACTTTCATTTATTCTTTAATTTAAAAAAATTTTAATTTCAATTAAGTTTTTTCTCTTAAATATGAACAAATAAATCTAAATTCAACTTATATTTCCTTTTATTCAATAACTGAAAAATTTCAAATTTAGTGAGGTTTTTGTGAGTTTTGTTTGTAACATAAAATTTGTACAAACACATGTAAACACAGGTTTAGTTTATCATACAAGACTGATTAGTTGTAAATTAAACAATTGTTATACTATAAATATATATGTATATGAAAAAAATTTTGTATTATAAAATTTGAGTGTGCAATAAAATGAAACTGCTCAAAATTTATCCATAAAATTCTGTTCGCTCATTATCCAGTAAAAGGACATATAAATTTTGCCGAAATTTTAATGCAGGAAGAGGATGTGGAAACATCAGATTTTCAATTGAAATTGAAAACTGTGAGTAATCACTAGATTCTTTAAGGTGATAAGCATTGAACATTTCCTCGTAGAGCAAAGTTTCTAAAATATTGTAAATAATGATGACATTTTCATCCACAACAAACATTTCAATTATTTTTCCAAAAACAGGTAGACATTCATCTGAGTTCTCCAAAAGAATCAAATCATTCGGTTTATAAACTGTCCCACGAATTTCTACTTTCTTTGACCTCATAATTTCACAATTTTCTCTATTATTTTCCAATACGAAATTGTATAATAAATTTGCATTTGGCAAGTTTTCCAGTAAAACTGTTGTACCTGGCGATATTTCTTGTCCCTGGTTGATAAATTTTTTAGAATCGATGTTTGAAAGACTGGCAAGCCTCGAGCATAGACGAGCTTGATACCGATATGCCAATGTGAAAGGCATGTTTTTAAAATTTCGCATAACAGGAACTAAAGCTTTCGATAAATTGTGCGTTGTTTCAAATCTAAAACACCATTGCCGACGTGCTGGCCCGAATAATTTTATATAAAATGGAATGTGAATTAGAAAGTGAAATTTGGGCACAATTGTATTTGGATACAAATTATTGAATTCCGTTATATAAATTTTGATCATTCGAGACAACAAATCAACTGTGTCTATGTGGATTTCATAGGACAAGCAGATATTTAAAATTTGTAGAAGTCGACTGTGATTTAAAATTCGACTTTTGATTTCCTCTCTGTTGTCATAATGGGTCCACTCGGCAATCAATAATGGTAGACAATGAGCAAGGGCAAACATTTGTGACGCACTTTGTTTCAAAGGTTTATTATCTTTTAGCGGATCATAAAAAATACAACTGGGTTTATTGTCTCCGAAATGACTAAAATCAAAAGTTTCCATCTTCGAATTTATTTCGCTCATAGAAAAAATCTCCAAATCAAGAATTAAATAAGAAAGAACGGCTCTTACTGCTATTTCTGATATTCCTATGATTAAAACGTGCATTGCATCTTGAGGAAAACATTTTGTTACATCCAGATGTTGTATACCGTCCAAAGGACTTGGACCATTTACACCATATCTGGATTTCCAAAAATGCAATACTCTTGAAGTAACATTTTGCTCAGTCACAGCTTCAACATGATTTATATGTGTGGTTGCATTTCGAAGAATAAAATCTGTTTCATTGAAATTCGATTTCCAATCAGAATTGTTTGTGAAACAAGTGCGACAAAGACGATAAGCGGATACGGATTGTTTAAACCCTCCCATTTCTGCAGAAGCCGGCGTATCTCCTGCTGCAAATAGCAAAGATCCTTTAAATGTTTTTTCTTCGTTATTACAAAGAATCGTAATTCCCTCGTTCTGTAAAATTCCAATATCTTTCACAAACGGTTCCAAAATTGCCCTCAATCCATGTTTTTTAACAATACTTGTTTTCACTATTCCTAAAAGTTGAATAGCATCTTGTGTTGATCTAAATTCTGGAGGTATATTTCCGAGAGTCCAATACAACATATACAACATTTGTTTTGTAGTATTTGAACCGAGAGGATTTGCTATTCCCAACTCATCTATATACAAAATGGTAGCAAGAGAATTTCGATTATTTTTAAAATAATCATCATTTTTGTAAAAGGACCCTTCCAATACCGTTGTAACTAATCCATTTTCTTCATTTCTCGGATTCTCAATATAAAATCGAATTTGTTCATTTTTTAAAAAGTTCGTTAAATTTTGCAGGAATGGGACAATGATGGCTGTGTCTTCAACATCCACAAGATCCGTAAACGGCGGAATTTTCGTTCGAATCCAACGTTGTGAAATTCCTACTTTTATTTTCTCAGGAAACACCATATTAAATTTTTCTTTCAGAAATTTGTCCAATAAATATTTTGAACTGACAGGAGACAGCACATCACTTGGTTTCAATTGCTGAAATATTTGATGAAGTAACTGCAAACTAATTAAACCTGTGTTTCTGTCCAAATGTTGTGTAATTTCACCCTGTAAAAAATAAAGTTGCTTGTATGAAGTTCTGCATCTCGTTTTAATTACCAAATTTATGATTATGTATATACATTTATCTTACTATTTTTTCCCTTTTTATGTTTCTTCATTTACAGGGTTGACACAAAAATTTAATTTTGGTTTTTCCTATCTACATGCAAACAAACTTTTAAATTTTTCCCGACCATAAAAAATATTCTGATTCACTCTAAAAATTATGAAGATACTCAAAAAAAATGTTTTATTCTTTTTATATTTACGAATTTGTTTAATTGTAAAATTATACGAAAACATCAGAACTTTTATTTAAAATAATAATTATTTTTCCATAGCAATTAAGATTTTCAAAAAACTCAAATTCAAACCTTTTTGAAATTTAATAACTTATAAGAATATTATTAGAAAACATAACTATGACTGACAAAATCATTATATTATATTATAAGAATATTGTTACTTGCTCAAAATTATTTTTATCATTTCAATTCGATTACTATTTTCTAGAATTATTAATTTAAATTCTTCTTTAAATCAATCTTTTTAATAATTTTTGAAAAAGTTCTTCGAGATTTTCAAATTTTAATTAAACTTTTGAAAAAATTAATTGTACTAAATTGTTAGTTAAAATTATAAAAAATTCAGATTTTTTTAAAGATTTCGAATTTGATTTTGAATTTGAATTTCTGCGAAGAATTTTATAAATTTTGAAAATAATTAAATTTCTACAATCAATAAAAATTGAAATTTTATAAAATTTCAAATTCAAACCTTTTTCAAGTTGATTTAATTTTTTTTTTTTTTTTTTTTGCTTAGGGACTTTTGGGAAATCTGCCTACAGATACCTTGGATTCCGCACTCCAAGGTTATGTGGGGTTGGTACAATGAAACAAAAGGAAATATTAAAAAAAAGATAAATACATAAATGTTATAATAAATTTAATAAACTGGCGACCTACTACCAGCCCGACCCACTAAAACCCGTAACCCTTCTTCTGGAGCCCTTTACCCTCCCTCGGAACTGTCGTAAGACTTTAGCCTTCGAGGGTGGCGCTCCAACTCTGTCACTAATGCGACCTTCTCCCTTTCTCTGCGGTCCTCCTGCGTCCGTAGTTAAAAAAATGATTAAAACTATTACAAAGTCCAAGCGGAATTCACAGCACAAAAATAATAAAAAAAACAAATATTTTAAGAAGTGTAAAAAGTCAAAAGATAAAATTGTAAACGGATATAAAAAAGAAAAGAAAAAAAAAGTAAACACGTATATAATGTTGAAAAGATAAAACTGTTTAAAGACGAATAAAAAACACAAAACAAATTAAACAAAAAAAATGTATAAGGACAAATAAATCACAAAATAAATTAATAAAAAACAAACAAACAAATTAAAAGCTGTTTAAATCACGCTTTTTGGCTCCTTTTAATACTTCTTATTTGCTTTTAGTTCTTGCGAGAGTCTTCTTCGCCTCCTCAAGGGCCGTCCTGAAGACTCCGCATCCTCCGCTGCCTGCAATATGGGTGGTTGACACCTTATTGCCAATCTTTTCCTTGCACAAAAAGCAACTTGAGTTGTTTTTACAGTTGGAGAACCTGTGACCGGCCTCACCGCACTTAAAGCACGCAGCCGATCTGTCCTCCTTCTGGCATTTGGCTCCAATATGGCCGTATCCCAGGCATCGATGACACCGGACGACCATTACTCTTCTTTTGATTGGGCAACACATAAAATCAATTTTTACGTGTCCCAATTTCTCCAGCCTGTTCGCCTCTTCCAGGTTGGTGACTACAACCGCGAGCTTCATCCCTCGGCGGTTGGGTCCTAAGACCGTCACTCTCCTGTTTACTGGCTTACCCATTGCTTCAGACAACACTTGTTGCACCTCAGCTTCTTGGGTAAGGCAATCCAAATCACGGATCTCGAGTGTAACTCTTCGATCCAATGACTGCACCTTACCCATGCTTCCAACCGCCTTGGTGACCTCAGCGGTGAAAGCGTCCTTATCGGAGTCTCCTCTGAACTTAATCAGAAGGTCCCCCTTGTTTGTAGCTTTTGCTGCTACTATTCTCGTATGGCTGTCCTCTGGGTTGACCTCTTTGCGAAGCTTACCCAGAACGTCAGCATACGTCAATCCTTCACCGACTCGGATTAGAACTGTGGATCTTTTTGACCCAATTCTTTCCAATTGAGGAATCTTTGGATCTGGTACTTCCGTTTCCATTGGAGGAGCTTCCTCCTTCTTCCTCTTATCGGTTTTGGTTCGAGTCTCTTCTGGACTGTCACCCTCTCTCTTCCGTTTCTGAGCATCTCTTAAGACGCTTTTGAGATTACGCCTATAGAAACGCTCTCTCTCTTTCTTACGGTCCTTGCGGTTGCATTCCGCACCGCTCAGAACGCATGCCAAATCGAAGTCCGACTCATCGGCCGCGGCATGCTTTGCCCTTGCCTCCTTTAGCAGGACGTCGATGACCTTGAGTCCATCCTTTACCGTCCTATTGACGGTCTTCTGAATGTCGCAAGATTTTATCATCTTTGCGACCTCCAACTCCATTTTTTCGAGACAAGTCGCCTCCTCCTTTCTGAGCCGCAAGCATATCTCGCGAGTCTCTTCTATCGCCTCGTCGTCTACTTCTGAGTGGATAGCGCTATGAACGGTTTTTTCCGCTACTGCAGCTTGACACACTCAGAAGGCTCGACGTGCTTCCTTTCCTCGTTTTTTTATTTTCCACGATGTTCTGTGGATCTACCCTTTCCACGATCACTCGTGGCACTGCAAGAAATTGTGCGCCCCCACAATCCGCGCGCACTTGAGCATCGGTCCTGGGACCGATGGTGAGATTTCCCGTTTCCGGCCTGCTCACATGGGGTACCTTCTCAGAATTTTTTGAATTCATTTTTTCTTGCTGTTTGGTTGTCCTTTAGTTGAAAGCCCCGCCACCACGACAAGGTCTACCGAACATATCCATGATGTCAATCATGTCTGGCAGTGGATATGCATCCACTTCTCCCAGCACATCGAAGACATCGATGATGTTCGGCAGTGGACAACCAGCGGCGGAGAAGTTGATTTAATTTATGAACATTGTAAAAACGCAACTCTTTATTTTAAATTCAATTAATAGTTTATGAGACAAAGAAAAAATCTTACTAAAATTTAGAATGTTCACATTATAAAATTTAAATTTTTTGCATTACTTTTAATAAAATTTCCTAACTTTTTCATAATCTCTCTGACCTGTCTCAACCCTAATTTTTTAAAAGTTTTTTTTTTCCATTTTGGCCCATTTCCATTCATAACCAAAATAATATATTTAATATTTAATTTATTTATTTAATATACATTAATATTATATTATTATAAACATAATATAATATTATAATATTATATTAACACAAGAGTTAATGTATAATAAATTCTTACCTAAAGTGTACCAGAAAAATATTCCAAAAAATCCTCAACGCCGGAAATTATTTCTGTGAGTGCCATCGAAGATGTACGATACGTTTCACGAATGTTTACCATAAATTGAGCGAATCGTAACTGCATTTCCTCAACATTTGTTACAACTTGATTTCCTTAAAAAATCGAATTTTATTTTCTTCTTATAAATAAACAATATGAATAAACTCATACGTAATTTACATTAATTTTTGAAAGATTCGAAACAATATATATAATAAAGATAGTGATAATACTTATAATATTTATAAACTGAAATATGTTTTATTTACCCGGATTCTCTTCTTCATCATCCTCATCTTCATTATTATACTCTTGTTCATTGAATTCATTTAACAAGTTGACACGAAAAGGATGATTTCTTGCAACATGCGTTTTAAATGATCTCCACTTTGTAAAAGTGGCACCGCAGCCACGAAATAGACATTTAACTTTAAAATTGGGTTCGTTTTTGTGGTATTTAATAACATGTTTAAGTAATAATTCAAAGGAATTTGACCAAAAATCACAAATCGAACAGAAACTTTGATTCTTCATTTTCACAAAATAACCATCACATTTTTTGGTTATGTATCAAACAGTATGTCAACAACCTCTACACGACAGTAGTCAATGACCTCCCCAAACGCAACTGCACTTGCTCCAAAAAGTAATCTTTGTTACGAGCACATATGAGTTTTATGCGCAAACTCAGCGTGCTCAATTGTGATTCATTGAGTTCATACTTTGGCTGAATCCTTAAGAGGAACCGGGAATTACAAATGATAAAACAATAATATTCCATTAAAACGGAGGGAAAAACCTCTCAAGCAGAATGGATCAATCAATAATTAATAATATTAATTATTGATGGAAATCAGTCCTCTTGAGAGTAAACCCAAATAATTTATTTAATAAAAAGTTCAAGAGTACAAAATGACTAAGGAAACGAACGAAGCAACCTTGTCAGTCAACCGTCAACTTAGATCTAACTTCTAGTCTTGTAGTTATAGTCTAGCAGAGTTGTTATCAGCTGTTAGTCCATGTTGAGGGAAGTGCGCATGTTCCAAGTGACGCGCATCCCCCACTTTACTATACACTTTTATGCACTTCACTAATACAAATACAGTCTCATACGTCATACTTATTGGTGTAGATACAGACACATTCGTCATAATAATATTATTCGTTATCATTATCATACTATAACTCTTTCAATAATTTAATTTATATACAAATAATAAACTAGTAAATATATTTCTATAATAAGCATATTTACTCTTATATACAACACACACACATACGTTTACAATTATAGTAAATATTGTATAACATAATACAGCGCTGATAGTCATGATAGTTATAACAAACTAATTGTTAAACTATAAATCTTGAAAGTATTTTATTTACAAATGTCACCTCATTTAATAATTATAATAATTGATTAAATGTTAGATTAATATAAATAGTGAAATACATAAATTGAGATTATTTATAAAATTATTAGAATGATTATCATTTCTAAAAGTAATGTAAAATTGGGTTTTTCCAATACGTGACAATTTTTAAGGTAAAAGGATCGAAAGTTTTTAGATGTACCATTTCGGTAGTTATTACCTGAATAGAGGATCTGGTCTATAAAACTAAGCTGTTCTGATTTTATGACTTTCTAAAGGAGTATACTTTTTGGGTATATTTTACAATTGTACATAGTGTTAGAAAAACAGATAATTTTGGAAGGAATCGAAGAGTTTAGATTTTATAAGAAACACATTTTTCTTAATCCAGATTAACTTTATGATGTTTTAGAAATACTTTTGGGTTTCTTAAAAGTGGAAATATTCATTCTTTAAGCTATATAAAATAACATCTGTTAAAACATGAAAATATGTTTGGGTATTTTATTATACTATATTCTTTAGTCGTTCTCAGTCTCAGGTTTATATTTATTGAAATGTGAATTCAAATATATTATTTTAATAATTTTGATTTCACCGCGACATACAATCGTAATTCGATTAATCTCGAAGTGTGATTCGAGCGAGATAGTAGTCGCTCGTCACATCTTATCTATTGATAGAATAAAGCGCGTATATTTAAATTAATTTATATTAATTTTATATATTAATATAAATATTAATATAAATAAATATTAATTAATAT
Organism: Leptopilina heterotoma; assembly: GCF_015476425.1. Taxonomy (NCBI): domain Eukaryota; kingdom Metazoa; phylum Arthropoda; class Insecta; order Hymenoptera; family Figitidae; genus Leptopilina; species Leptopilina heterotoma. The sequence goes on from NW_025110934.1 coordinate 104,435, forward strand.
ATATATTAATTAAATTTAAATTAATAAAGTTTATAATTTTTGTTTCCAATTAATAATTAATTAATAATTAATAATTTTTTAATATACATGTTATTCATATTCATTAATTATAATTCACCAATTATTTTGTATTAAATAATTATTTTAAATACATTTAAATAATTATTGTTCATTAATGATTATTTTTAAAACTAACAATTTTTGTTTTTGTATAGAAATTAATATTTTAATAATTAATATTTATTTAATAACTCTTATTATTACTTATCAAATATAATTAATAGTTGTAATTATTATTCTTAATGAATAAAATTTAAAATAATATTAAATTAAAGAAATAGATTTAATACTATCGTTTTATTTATATACTCTCATAATTTTTATAAAGTGATTTAAATAAACGTTTTAATTTTAATTTAAAAATTAAAATAAATTTAGTCGGTAATGAATAAGACACATGTAGTGACTTATCAAAGACGCTTCTACTGTCTTTATAGAAGACACTACAAAACGTCTTAAAAGTGACTACAAAAGTGTCTTCAACGAAGACACCCGTTTTTGCAGTGTAATTGTGATTTGGTTGTCATTTTTCTGGTACATGACTTACATACAAGCATCTTACATTTTTTTCAATCGTTTTGAATCATCAAAATCTATTTTCAATTTCGTATTCAACTACCCTAAAAAATCCTTGAGTAAATAGTTTCAAACAAATTCAGTCGATTTTGAATTTTTATGGCCGCCATATTTGATTCGCAATTTTGAATTATCGAAAACTAACCTCAGATTTGTATTCAGCAAACCAAAAATTCACGAGTAACTATTTTTAAACAAATCCAGTCGATTTAAAATTTTCATGTTCGTCATATTGGATTTGCCATTTTGAATTTATAAAAATTACCACAGATTCGTATTCAGCGACTCAGAAAACTCCCGAGTAACGAGTTTCAAGCGAATTTTCTGTTAAAACTCTCTTATTAAAGAAGCACATTTCCAACAAAAAATGTGCTTTTACAAAATCTTAAAAATTAATTAAATTAAAAAAATTTCATCATGAGAAACTCAAAGAGTATCTTTAATGATATAAAAAAAAATTTATTTCATATTTATAATGTTCTTTTAAAAGGTAAGAAGCTTTTATTTTCATAAATAAAAACTTTACCTATAAAATCAATTAAAATTAAAAGAATTTTTAATTTTCTCTTTCAGATCATTAAATATTTATTTAATCCTTTTTGAAATCCTATAAACTAAGTAATTTATTGTTAAAAATTATTGTGAAAATTTGCAAAAAAGAATTAACAAAAATTGTTTAGGATATAAGAAGTAAAGCAAAAATTCACATCCCAACAGTTGGATCGGATTACTAGAAAATGATTTTTTTATGTAAAAGGTACATTTTTTATTTGTTTTTCATTTGTTTATAATGGTTTTATTGTTAATATATGAGGCATTATTCCTGAACTGACCCAAAAATAAAAAAAAGTTCTTGGATTTCCTTTATACTTTGGAAATATGTTACCCTAGTAGGTACAAGTTACTACACCAATTTACAGGTCCAACCCCCCACCCCAATCAAAAGGGTGGGGGGTTGCAATTTCAGCCTAAACTCGAACATGCATTCTTTAAACATTTGTAGTTTCTACTTAAATTATTCAATTAAAAAAAGTAAGTAGTGTTTTAGAAAGGTTTTTTTGTGTACTTTTAAAATATTTTATTTATATAATAAAAAAAAATTTTTTTTGCAAAAATTTTTAAAAATAAATAGTTTTTTGCAATTTCGTGCAAGTTCGGTAGTTTTTATTTTCTTTTTAATAATCTCAAATGAAAGCTTGGGAATTCCCCTAAAAGAAGATATAAGTCTGAAAATGGGCCGAAACAATTTGCCAAAGATATAGTGTAATAAGTAAAATTTGTCCGTCCGCTCGCTCACTCCAGCGCGATGAACAGTGGGATTTTTTTTCAACTTACTATTGAAAATTGTCTAGAAACTACAAATTTTATCGGATGTTGATGTTCTTGATTTAAAATTACTAAGAGATCCATCAAAGTTGATTTTTGAATTTTTAATTGTTTATTTTTTTCTTGTTACTCAAAAATTTGACAAATTACAATATTTTTAGAAAAAATCATGTTAATTTTTTTATTTTTCCATTACACATGATCGAAATCAATTTAATTTAGTCTAGTATGACCACCGGACAATTAATAAAGCATAATACAATTTATTTAAATTGTTGCAAACAATGTTAATTAACAAATAGATTACTTCGGACCTTCTTTATAAAAAAAATTGGTTTTTTTGCAGACAAGTTTAAATTTATGTCTAATTTAGTAAAAAACTATTTTACAGTTAAAAATTATCATTAATATTAACAATTATATAAACAATAATCAACTTCCTTTTGTATTTGTAAACATTTTCGTCATTTTTTAAACTTTAAATATTTATATCATATGTACATTCTTTCAAAAACTTAAAAAATTTATTTGCTTAAACAATTACATTTGTTATAAACAAATTTTTCATTTTTAAACAAATAAGTAGCTTTTTTCATCAAACAAAATTTTTTCCTTTTTTTTATATTTACTATCATAAAAAAGAACTCCTTAATGAAATGGGAATACTATAAATTATTCATTTAATTCTAACGAACATTATAAGTTAAGAAATATTTATATTTTTAATGAAGTAAACCATTATTCAGTTAAAACAGTTTACATTTAAATGCATATAAATAAATATATTTTTTCTGTGAAAAAAGAATAAAGTTAAATATTTGTTAACTTATAATGTTTATTAAAATTAAATGAATAATTTATAGTATTCCCATTTTATTAAGGAGTTCTTTTTTATGATAGTAAATATAAAAAAGGAAAAAATTTTGTTTGATGAAAAGAGCTAATTATTTGTTTAAAAATGAAAAATTTGTTTATAACAAATGTAATTGTTTAAGCAAATAAATTTTTTAAGTTTTTGAAAGAATGTACATATGATATAAATATTTAAAGTTTAAAAAAAAATTGGACAAGTGCGAGTTGTACTCGCACTGCAATGGCGGGTTCCGTACACAAATATTAAAACAATACTTGCAACATTTATCGGTAATTGATAGAATTAAAATAAACAATTATAAAAATATATTAAAATCATATGATAAAAAAATAACTAAAAAAATTAAAGTATTGTATATATCTAATATTGTAAACAATAATAAGCAGAGGAACAAAATTTTCAAAATTTATTATAGTTCCTCTGCTTATTATTGTTTACAATATTAGATATACAATACTTTAATTTTTTTTAAGTTATTTTTTTTATCAAATGATTTTAATATATTTTTTTAATTGTTTATTTTAATTCTATCAATTACCGATAAATGTTGCAAGTGTTGTTTTAATATTTGTGTACGGAACCCGCCATTGCAGTGCGAGTACAACTCGCACTTGTCCAATTTTTTTTTTAGTTAAGAAATTAAAGTCAGAAAACAATCTCTCATTTATTCTTTTAAAATTTCACTCTCTTCCTTAAAATATTTAATGCCACGTGTTTAAATTAAAAAAAAATTTTTTTTTTGAAAAAAAAATTAAAAAAAAATTTTTTTTGATTTTTTTTTCAAAAAGTTTCTTAAATAAATTTTTTGTCGTCTGACTGTAATAATACACTAGGATACCAATTTTCAGTTCATTAGGTCAAATAATGTAAAAGTTAGAGAAAAAAAATTTTTTTTAAAAATTTTTTTAGTTTTTCCTTGACAACGCTATGGCCATCATTACATATCAAGTTCTCTATATTTTTCCTGTAATATTCGAGTAAAAATACACCAGCATGCAAAATTTCAGCTCTCCATGTCGAATAGTTTAGAAGTTAAGGGGGGGGGGGAATGGTCACTTTTGATGCATTTTTGGCCAAAAATCTTGTTATTTCCTTGACAACGCTATGACCATCACGTCCAATCACATTCGCTATATTTTTCCTGTAATCTACGAGTGAAAATACATATCTGGACCAAATTTGAGCTCTTTAGGTCAAATAGTTTAGCCGCTAGGGGGGGGGACACGATTTGGCTACGGACAACAGAGTCTCACCAATAGGGTTCCGCCATTAAGTTAAAATTTCGAAATTTTTGGAAAATCCGTGACACAAAAAAATTCAAAAGATGTTATTTCAATAATTTAATTTTCGGGTTTACTTAAACAAGCAAAGTCATGCAATAATGACAAGAAATGTCTGACTAAATGATCTGATAAAAATTTTAAAAGTCGGGAAAAAGTCTGCTGCCGGTTACAAAACTTGAATGGGCCATGGATGGCTTCCATGTATGGGCCACAATTAAACATCGGGCAAAGCTAGGGAAATTTCTACTTGGGAAGTGTAAATTTATGTCTAATTTAGTAAAAAACTATTTTACAGTTAAAAATTATCATTATAAAATAATTAATTATAATAATATATAATAATATATATATATATATATATATATATATATATATATATATATATATATTATTAAAATAATTAATTATTATTATTATTATTATTATTATTATTATTATTTTAAATTATCATTAATATTAACAATATTGTTAATATTAATGATAATTTTTAACTGTAAAATAGTTTTTTACTAAATTAGACATAAATTTACACTTCCCAAGTAGAAATTTCCCTAGCTTTGCCCGATGTTTAATTGTGGCCCATACATGGAAGCCATCCATGGCCCATTCAAGTTTTGTAACCGGCAGCAGACTTTTTCCCGACTTTTAAAATTTTTATCAGATCATTTAGTCAGACATTTCTTGTCATTATTGCATGACTTTGCTTGTTTAAGTAAACCCGAAAATTAAATTATTGAAATAACATCTTTTGAATTTTTTTGTGTCACGGATTTTCCAAAAATTTCGAAATTTTAACTTAATGATTCTTCGAGCTCTACACTATTTGATCTAATTAGCTAAAAATTGGTATACTTGTGTATTTTTACAGGCTGATAAAAGAAAATTATTTAAGAAAATTATTTTAAAAAATTTTTTTTAAATTAAAAAAAAAATTTTTTTAAATGATTTTTTTATGATAATTGTTTATATTAATGTCAGAAACCATTTAAAAAAGATTCCAAGAGGATCTAAGTCGGGGAAAGCAGTGATTTTTTTGTTACGGATTTTCCGAAAATCCAGGAATTTCAAGTAAATTGTTAATTCCTCGGCTTGGAAACCATTTTTTTCCTTTAATAACTATTTATTTTAATTTTCAAAACCCTTTAAAAAATTGCAAGTGGTTGAAGTCGGGGAAAGCAGGGGTTTTTATTTTTTTGTCACGGATTTTCCAAAAATTTCGGAATTATAACTTAATTAATAATTTCTTGCCTTGGAAACAATTTTTTCTTTTGGTAATTGTTTATTTTCTTATCAGAAGACATTTAAAAAACATTCCAAAAGGATCCAAGGCGGGGAAAGAAGTGATTTTGAATTTTTCTGTTATAAATCTTCAAAAAATCCAGGAATTTCATTTAGAAAATCAAAATTACTGTTTTCCTTGACTTGGATCCACTGAAAATTTTTTTAAATAGCTTCTTACATTAAAATAAATTATTATCAAAACAAAACAATTTGTTTTCAAAGCAAGGAATTTTTAATTAAGTTGAAATTTTTTGATTTTTGGAAAAAATACGACAAAAAAATCCAAAATTCCAGTCTTGGATTCTCTTGGAATATTTTTTAAAATAGTTTCTTGTATTAGAATAAACAATTATCAAAATAAAAAAATTACTCATGAGTCAAGGAACTTGAAATTTTTTTTAAATGGCTTCTAACATTAAAATAAATATTTATCAAAAGAAAATAGTTGCTTCAGAGTCAAAGAATTAGCAACTTACTTAAAATTCTGGGTTTTTGGAAATTCTGTGCCAAAAAAATTAAATTTATTGCTTTTCCCGCCTTGGATCCTCTTGGAATTTTTAAAAAATGGCTTTTGACAGTAACATAAATAATTATTAAAAGAATAAAATTGCTTTCGAGATGAGGAATGAATAATTTAGGTGAAATTTTTTGATTTTTGGAAAATCAGTGAGAAAAAAATAAGAACTATTGTTTTCCCACCTTTTTTTATTTTAGGCTAAATTAGCGTTTAGAGGGTTTACTTGGTGTAGAAATAAAAAAATGTTATTAAGAAAAATTAGTATCCTGAACTTTTAAGAAAAAAATTTGTTCTAATTTTTTCGATAAATCAACGTTGGTAACTTCAATTTCATGATAACTTTAGGTAAATCCTAAATTAATAAATTATTTATAAAAATTTTAAATAAATTGGGTTTAATTGTTAAAAGTGTTTTTTCTCAAATAAATAAATTTAATAAAATAAATTTAATTAGACTTTGAGCTTCAAATGTACACATTAGATGTATCTTATTTTCGACATTAAAAACTATATAAAGAGTTTTATAATGTTTAATCGGAAGAAAAAAAGTAAAAAATTTCTAGGAGAAGAAATTGATGCACAATAAATCACCTTTAGAATGGTTAGGATGATAAAAACCGCTGGAACACGCTTAAAACTATGTAAAGTATTCATTTTTGATAATTTCAAAAGTTAGGAAGAAGTCTGCTGCCGGTTACAAAACTTGGGTGGGCCACGGATGGCTTCCATGCATGGCCCACGTATGAAACAGGGCTTCCAGACAAGGGCCATGGTTGGATCAAGGCATAAGTTTCTACTTGGGTTGTCTGCAAAAAAACCAATTTTTTTTATGAAGAAGGTCCGAAGTAATCTATTTGTTAATTAACATTGTTTGCAACAATTTAAATAAATTGTATTATGCTTTATTAATTGTCCGGTGGTCATACTAGACTAATTTAAATTGATTTCGATCATGTGTAATGGAAAAATAAAAAAATTAACATGATTTTTTCTAAAAATATTGTAATTTGTCAAATTTTTGAGTAACAAGAAAAAAATAAACAATTAAAAATTCAAAAATCAACTTTGATGGATCTCTTAGTAATTTTAAATCAAGAACATCAACATCCGATAAAATTTGTAGTTTCTAGACAATTTTCAATAGTAAGTTGAAAAAAAATCCCACTGTTCATCGCGCTGGAGTGCGCGAGCGGACGGACAAATTTTACTTATTACACTATATCTTTGGCAAATTGTTTCGGCCCATTTTCAGACTTATATCTTCTTTTAGGGGAATTCCCAAGCTTTCATTTGAGATTATTAAAAAGAAAATAAATACTACCAAACTTGCACAAAATTGCAAAAAACTATTTATTTTAAAAATTTTTGCAAAAAAATTTTTTTTTTATTATATAAATAAAATATTTTAAAAGTACACAAAAAAACCTTTCTAAAACACTACTTACTTTTTTTAATTGAATAATTTAAGTAGAAACTACAAATGTTTAAAGAATGCATGTTCGAGTTTAGGCTGAAATTTCAACCCCCTACCCTTTTGATTGGGGTTGGACCTGTAAATTGGTGTAGTAACTTGTACCTACTAGGGTAACATATTTCCAAAGTATAGGAAATCCAAGAACTTTTTTTTATTTTTGGGGCAGTTCAGGAATAATGCCTCATATTCCGGTTCAGTAATTTTTTAGACATGTTTATGTATAAGGAACATGCCAAAAATAAAATATTTTTTAATCCATTGATAAATATTGTAATGATATGATTTTTATTTGCTACGGAATTCGCTCGCCGGTTGAAGTCCGGGTACTTATCGTAGTTTTTTTGACTAATAATTAGTAAATATTAGGTTGAGCATTACCTAATTATGATTTCTGCTGTAAATTCGAGGAGAGATGTAGTCAGTAAAGAGTTCAAATTTAAACCTTCGAAAGTAAATATATTGTAAATTAAAAGAAAATACTTAACAAACAATAAAAATAAGAAATATAAGAAAACAATAAGTATAAATATAAAAATAGTGAAACATAAAATAGTATGAAAAGTAACTTAATATTTGTTTCTCGCCGAAAGAAATACTTTAGTTGACATTCGAAATTCACTTAAACAAATAATACTAATTCTTATAATTATCGGTTCTCGCAGAGTTAAGTAGATACTTTGTTCGCATTAGATTTTAGTTACAAGTAATACGCATTTCAGTTTGTATTTCCGATGCAGGGACTTAATTCATATTCTCGAGACAGTTCTAGAATAGGTTTCCACGTTACGCGAGTCCGACGATGCCTATGGCGCGCGCACACTTCTAAAAATTAACCAAGTAGCACATAAGGATTAATTCAAATTCCGGATGCTGCCGAAATCCTTGCCGTATGTGGTAACGAGTGAATATGAATTACGAGGAAAGGAAATTAATTAAACTAGACGTACTTGTCAACTTTCCACGAGAGCACTCCTGGTCAGTTGCATTGTACCTGGTAAAAGAAAGTTCGTTCGACCTAAGCGTGGTATATCGGTTCGCTTTGCCGCGATGGGAAACGGAGGCAGGCGACGCAAGTTTCGTGCGCGATCGCTACTCTCTCGTAGCTCTTACGCTAAACGTGACTACGATGGCTGTGTGTGTGACGTATTCTATTTCTCTATATATTAATACATAGCCCATCGTTACAATATGTAATAGAAATGTATAATGTATGTAAATTGTAAAAGTGATTCTAAATTCTTTAATGTATTTAATATTCCTGATATATTAAAACAAAATTTATGCTTATGCAGCTTGAGACCACGTATGTGTCGCAATGTTTACAAGTGAAACAATTTTTAATAATTTTGGCACATATCACATAAATATCACAAAAAAATTAATAAAGAACATAAAACATAGTTTCAAACCAATTTATTGTCAATTTATATCTATAAAAATGGTAAACTGACATTAAAAATATAAAAAAAAGCAGTCCACTTATGGTTATAAACAATGGTCTACTCATGGTGACACGCAACTTTTTATACCAGCCACTTGCTTAAATCCACTTGGATAAAAGGAAAAATTGTAAATTGGTTAAATATTGGATAAGAGACAAAATGGGAAATTAGTTACATTGGATAAATGACAAAATTGGACATTGATTATATTTGATAGAAGGAAAAATTTGAAAGTTTTGAATTGGGAGAGAATTGTAAATTTGTTGTTATTTTCTATAAGAGGCAAAATTTGGTAACATTGGATAAAAAAAATTATAAAATTTATAATTAAATGTATAAAACTTGATGTTAAAATTCTAATGTAATATTACTATTTTTAAAATTATAATTCCTTGATCATATAAGTAAATATTATGAAATAAAGGAACAATGTCTAACAAAGGAGAAACTGTTAATTCGACTACTCATGATTTAAGCATTGTTGTCACTGAAGGAGCAATGCTAAATAATGATCATATGTATAAATTTCAAAAGCTATTGGGAAGACAATCAAATTTTTTTTATAATATGCAAAATACTTTGTGTTTACAAACAATTGATTTGATAGTTCCAATCGAGAAAAGTAAGCAGCACATTCAAATACTTTTTAGTGGATCTTATGAATCTGGTCATTGGATTTGTACTTATTATGATGGAATAAGCCTTTACATTTTTGATAGTCTTAATAAAAAAAGTCTAAATCATGATCAAAGATATTATTTAATTAGATTATATCCTTTTGAACCACCAGTAGTTTTCACAACTGTTGATCAACAACCAGAATACAGTCTTTCTTATGGAGTATATGCAATAGCATTTGCAACATCGTTGTTTTTTAATATTCTGCCCCACTCTGTCAATTACTATTATTGTAATATTAGAAATCATTTAATGTTAATGTTCAAAAACAATAGTTTATGTAAATTTCCCTCTGTACAACTTTCTAATAATAGATCTTGCATAGTTGTGTATGACTGAAATTGCCTTTTAAATGAAAAAGATATTCAACTTCAGTATGGAGAATCAAACTTTTCTAAAAACTCTATTAAGAAAGAAATTTCTTTTTCGAGAATAATAAATGAAGGAAATATTGCATCAACAACACTTCAACAAAGTAGGGCTGAAATTCAAAAAAGTTATCGTGAGAGGCAACAATTAAAACGTACAATTGATAACGTAAATTATTAAGTGAAAAAAAAATTCAACTAAGAAAAAACTTCAAGTCGAATCCAAAATAGAATATGCTAAGAAACTTAAATTAAAAAATAAAAATAGTGATACAAGTTCTTTGTCAAAAATAAAGAATACTTGATGTCAAAGAAATTATTGTGAAGGAGTATTAAAGCATCAAATTCAAAATGAGTTGAATGTTGAAAATTATCTAGGTTTTAATGACTGCTGTAGTCATGGAGGTGTTGTGTTAACTTTAATACAATATCCAGATGAATTAAGGCTTTTGTTAGAAGGGTTTCGTAAAAAATCAGGTCATTTTAAAAAGAATATAAGGCTGTATAATAATTATTTTTTTTGCATCTTTAAATGCTAATGTAATTAATTTTAATGGCAGAAAAATTAGATTATTCTGTTCCAAAATTCAAGGTGAAATTTACTATCAAGTTAATAGTGCTTTATATCCGGATAAAAGTGAGGATCCATGTTTTGGTCAATTATGTATTTATGACCCAGAGGAATCAATCAGATACAGATTAAAAAGTAACGAAAATTTTGATGAAGACGGTTTACAATCTATAGAAAATATTATGAGAAATTCTAATGCATTCACAAAATCTCACATGATGATGTCAGAGGTAATTCAAATAGAAGCTGAATTAGGAAGACAAATAATGAAGAAATTTCTAAGTTACAATTATTATTCACGTTGAAAAAGGCTTTGATAAAAATAGATACAATTATCAAAGTTTTAATGAAGTTGCTTCAATTTTTAATACAAACTTTAAAGGAGAAATACCAGAATGGGAAATATTCAAAAAAATTTCTAAAAAGTTACATAGAAGAAACTACATTTGAAGAAAATTGCTAAATTTTGAAAATTCGTAAAGTAAAAGTATAGTGAAGAATGTATTCATTTAATCCACATCAGTTGGAGTTATTTCATCTTATATTATTGTTGCTAACAGTAAAAGGAGCAACTTATTTTGAAAGTATGAGAACAGTTAATGGAGTTGTTCATGAATCTTTTACAACTGCTTGTTTGGCATTAGGACTTGTAGAAGATGATAGTGAGTGGATTAGGGCAATCGAAGAAGCTGCATTATGAATGATGCCTCATTCACTTCGCCAATTATTCACAAGAATTTAAATTCAATGTCATCCTGTACATCCGGATAAAATATATATGAGAAAAATTTAAGGGTCAAATGTCAGAAGATTATTAAAAAATAAACGACATTGAAGCTGAACAAAGTGCTTGTAGAAAAATTAACCCTTTGAGTCATACATTTTTCATTTCATTGAAATCTATTGAAACTGGTTACTCGGGGGTTTTTGGGGTCGCTGAATACGAATCTGGCATCAGATTTTCAAAATTCAAAATGTCGGATCCAATATGGCGGACGCGAAAATAAAAAATGAACAGAATTTGCTTGGAACCCGTTACTCGGGGGTTTTTGGGGTCGCTGAATACGAATCTGGCATCAGATTTTCAAAATTAAAGATGGCGGATCTAATATGGCGGAAGCGAAAATAAGAAATGAACAGAATTTGCTTGGAACTCGTTACTCGGGGGTTTTTGGGGTCGCTGAATACGAATCTGGCATCAGATTTTCAAAATTCAAAATGGCGGATCCAATATGGTGGACAAACAAACAAATGACAAACGACAGACTTACACGAACGATTCTCTCCACAGGTAAGTACCGACTTTAATCAAACAAATGACAATCGACACAATTAACACAAACGATTTCCTCCACAGGTGAGTATCGGCTACAATCGGACAAATAACAATCAACAGACTTACACGAACGATTATCTCCACAGGTAAGTACCAACTTCAAAGAAACAAATGACAAACGACAGACTTACACGAACGATTCTCTCCACAGGTAAGTACCGACTTTAATCAAACAAATAAAAATCGACACAATTAACACAAACGATTTCCTCCACAGGTGAGTATCGGCTACAATCGGACAAATCACAATCAACAGACTTACACGAACGATTATCTCCAAAGGTAAGTACCGACTTCAAAGAAACAAATGACAAACGACAGACTAACACGAACGATTCCCTCCAAAGGTAAGTATCAACTTCATTCAAACAAACGACATTCGAGAAACTATTACTAACGATTCTCTCAACAGGTTAATATAGCTTTTACGTTAAAAAAAGGTATTTTGTTTAGTAAAAGCAGTATTATTGTTTGTGTTTTTTTACATCACATCCTGCATTAAGTTTGACATTTTCAGTTACTCATCGGTTAGCAATTCTTTACTAATGTCTACAGTTTGTTCAATCGGATTGCCAAAAATGGTACATTATATTCAGTATCAAAAAATTAATTCTTTTTTTTTATAGACAGAAATACTATGAAGAGGATTTTACGTTAAACGAGTTACCTGACTGTGGATTGTCAGGATTCATTCACTTTTGATTTTACTCTTTAATTTTATCCGAACGTTTTGAATCTTCTAAGTTTATTAATAAATTTATTAATACTCATGCCAGATTCGTATTCAGCGACCCCAAAAACCCCGAAAAAAACGAGTTCTAAGCAAATTCTGTACATTTTTTATTTTCGCGTCCGCCATATCGGATCCGCCATTTTCAATTTTGAAACCCTGAGTAACCAGTTTCAAGCAAATTCAGTTCATTTTTAATTTTCGCGTCCGCCATATTGGATCCGCCATTTTGAATATTAAAAATCTGATGCTAGATTCGTATTCAGCGACACCAAAAACCCCCGAGTAACGAATTTTATGAAAATAGGTTTAAAATTTCATTTGAAATACTTTTATTTAATAAAATATTACAAAAAATTGTTATTTATTATTAAAAATTTCAAAAAAAAATTTCAAAAAAATAATTGTAAATATAGTTTAGGATCTAATTTGTAAAGAAAAAAAATTATCATCTCAAAAATTAGTAAGGATAAGTAGAAATTGATTTTTTTCTGAAAAAGAAGCATTTTTTTTTGTTATTTATTTGTTTATAATATTTTTATTATTAACAAATTGTGAATCAACAGTTTTATTAGACTTGTTTAGGTATGAGGTACATGCCCGAAAAAAACCCTAAATTTATTAATAAATATGCCATAGAAATACTGAAAACTGAGAAGAAAAAGGTGGGTCGCTGAGCGACCCACTGTGACGCAAAGGGTTAAAACAATGTTATTTAAGGAAGGATATAATTTAACTGAATTTCAGGGGTTATTAGATATACAAGATGAAATTTTTACTGAACAAGTTAATGATATAAATATTGCAGAACATATTAACATAGGAGAACAGAATTATGCTAAATTAAATGTAAAACAAAAACTTGTAGTTGATTATGTACTTGATGTCCTAAAGGATTCTTCTTTTGATGGTTCTATGGCAATTGTTAAGAAGTAAAGGAATAAATGATTGCAACATGGCATTTACAGGTATAGCTGCGACTCTGCTTCCTAATGGAAAAACTGTTCATAAAGTTTTAGGCTTACCCGTTCCATTATACAGTGATTCATCTTCAAACATTAAAGTTCAATCTTTAGAAGGCCTCTTTTTTAAAAAATTTTGATGTTTTTATTTGGGATGAAGCACCAATGGCTCCAAAATATGCTTTAGAAATTATGGATTATCTATTCCAACAAACCTTTTGGTGGTAAAATTGTAATTCTAGGCAGAGATTTTCGACAAACTTTACCAATTAAAGAACGGGGTACTAAATCAGAAATAGTAAATTTATCAATTAAAAAAAGTAATCTATAGAAATATTTCAAAAAATACACATTAACAGATAATATGAGAGCTTTACTACAAGAAACGGAATTTATAGATTTTTTACTTAAAGTTGTCAATAGTGAATTAAATGATGCAGATGATAATGTTATATTACCAAAACATATTATTCAAAAAGCGAATAGGTACACAAAATTTAAAATAAAATTTAATCCTTTAAAGATAAAATGTTTTTAATAACTATGTGTGTATCTTTAGAGTGATATTAGAAACTTTTCGGTGTAAAAACATTTCCATTTTTAATAGCAGAAAGAAAAGGGGCGTGCGTAGCGCGCAAAAATAGTGACTAGTATATATAATAATCTTATATTTTTGAACATATTCCCTTCTATTCAAACATTCATATATTCCTCGGCATATTCCATTATAATCAAACATATTCTTTGATATTCTCTTTGATATTCACGTTTATTCAAACATATTCTTACATTTGTCTAAATATTCTGAGTATTCCATATTCCCAAATATTCTAAAGTATTCCTTGTTGGGAATATATTCTTCGTACGCCCTCAATGAGAGTTGTTCACCCCTCATGCACCACTTATTTTTAGTCGAGGACAAAATTAGATATTTCTTAAAAAAATTTTCCAATTCTTTTTTAAAAAAATTGATTTTTTGCTAACCAATGTTCTCGTCTTCTGACCAAATATGCTTTTTCTACTTTATTGTACTTCCTGAAGCATAAGAAAAAATAGTCCACCACTTATTTTTAGTCAAGATCAAAAATAGAAAATTTTTTCCAATTTAAAAAAAAAATTAATTTTTTGCTAACCAGTGTTTTTGTCTTCTGACCAAATATGCTTTTTCTAGTTTCTTGTACAAAAAAAATTAGACAAGTGCGAGTTGAACTCGCACTGCAATGGTGCGTTCCGTACACGTGAAAGGGCCGTAACCCTTTAAAATGAATTGATTTCTCTCTTAAGAAAGGGAGGAGTTAATTTACGAAAATGGGCCTTAAACGATCTGACATTACTAAACGACATTCCAATAAACGAGGTTGACACAAATATGTGAAATATGAATGAAATATATATTTCATTAGATCCTTCTGATTGCGAAAAATTAAAGACACTCGGTGTACGTTGGAATGCAAACTCAGATGCTCTCTTTTATACCGTCAATTTATCGAAATCGGTCGGCCCAATGACGAAAAGACTTATTCTATCAGAAATTGCGAAACTTTTTGACCCTCTAGGTTTACTAAGTCCTGTAATAATTATCGCAAAAATTCTCATTTAAGAACTTTGGAAAACAAAAATCACTTGGGACGAACCGGTCCCAACAGAACTAGGAAACGCTTGGGTCGAACACAAAAATAATCTTCCGCTATTAAATAAAATTAAATTTAAAAGATGCATCGTGGTCCCAAACGCTGTAGAAATTAAACTGCACGGATTTTCAGATGCGAGCGAAAAGGCCTACGGAGCCTGTCTTTATCTTAGATCTCTTGACAAAGATGGAAAATTTCATTGCGCTCTTATAACAGCAAAATCTCGCGTTGCCCCGTTAAAATTAACCACGTTGCCGCGGCTCGAATTGTGCGCTGCAGTTTTATTAGCACAAATTTATACAGCCACAATTAAAGCTCTGCAATTGCAGAATTTGAAAACATATCTTTGGTCTGATTCAACAATTGTTCTTGGTTGGATAAAATCGTCACCGCATTTGTTAAAAACATTTGTCGGAAATCGAATAGCCGAAATTCAAGAAAAAACTAACTTATGCGAATGGTGACATGTGCCAACTAAGGACAATCCAGCTGATTTGATTTTCCCCGGTCAGTGTCCCCAAGAATTTATTAATAATGAATTCTGGACTCAAGGTCCAGAATGGCTGGTTAAACATGAAAACACGTGGCCACAGTTAACACATAAAAAATGCGAACTTCCCGAAACACGTGAACAAATTTCACTCATTACACTAAAACTGACACTGTCTGATAAAAATATTTTAGACAAATTCGAACGGTTTTCTGATCTTCAACATGTAATTGGCTATTGTTTGAGATTCATTAACAATCTTAAATCTACCAATGCCAAGACTCGAAAGTTTGGCTCACTCTCTCGAGATGAAATTAGAGTTGCCACACAAATTATAATTAAGTTAACACAAGCCGAGACATTTCCGCACGAAGTCAAGGCTCTGACAGAAAATAAAGATGTGAATCCAAAGAGTTCTCTGTATCGATTAAATCCGTTCTTAGATGAGGGAATTCTCAAAGTAGGAGGTAGGCTTGCACTTTCAAATTTGTCAAATGCACAAAAACATCCTACTGTACTTCCGAAATCACATAACGTCACAACAATGATCATTCGAAGTGAACACAAAAGGTTATTTCACGCCGGTCCTCAAGCGACTCTCAAGGAGGTTAGACAACAGTATTGGCCCATTGACGGTCGTAATAAAACTCGACATATTATTCGAAAATGTGTAACTTGTTTTAAGGCAAAGCCTCGTGAAACGAACTATTTAATGGAAAATCTGCCTGAAAATCGAGTTTCTTTTACTAAACCATTTGAAAATGTAGGCGTGGATTATTGTGGACCGTTCTTCGTTAAAGAACATCGTTATCGAAATCGAACAAAGGTAAAGACTTATGTTTCAATATTTGTATGCTTAGCTACTAAAGCCGTCCATCTGGAACTAGCGAGCGATTTAACGTCAGACGCGTTTATAGCTTGTATGTCTCGTTTCTTTGCTCGTCGAGGTTTAGCTTCTTCTATGATGTCAGATAATGCAAAAAATTTCATAGGGACAAACAACGAAATGCGTGAATTGTATAAACAAGTAAAAACTTTCGAGACGAGTAAAGAAATTCAGGATTTTTTATTAACAAAAAAGGTTACTTGGCATTTTATTCCACCTAGAACTCCTCACTTCGGAGGTCTTTGGGAGGCAGCTGTGAAATCATTTAAATTTCACTTCACAAGAATAGCAGGTAATTCATTATTGACTTATGAACAATTACATACTTATGTAACAGAAATCGAGGCGATCCTCAATTCACGTCCTCTTACTCCTCTTTCCAATGATCCAAATGATTTATTGCCGTTGACTCCCGGTCATTTCCTAGTTGGTAAATCCATGACGAGCTTCCCTACAGGAGATCTCCGGAACATACCTGCCAATCGATTGAATTGTTGGCAACATGCACAACAAATGCGAAGACACTTCTGGGATCGGTGGCATAAAGAGTACATCAACGAGCTGACATCGAGAAGCAAGTGGCAATCACAAGTCGATCAAAGTAAAATTAAGATCGGTACACTAGTGATTGTAAAGGAAGACAATCTACCCCCCATGATGTGGAAATTAGGTCGCATTATTGCTACCCATCCGGGACAAGATGGAATCGTGCGAGCGATAACCCTGCGAAGTGCAACTGGCACTTACAAACGATCTCTAAAACACGTTTGTCCTTTACCAATCGACGATTAATTTCTCTATATTTGCAAAACAATCTTGTATAAACATTATATCATAGATTATCCATACAATATAAAATAATAACATTTGAGAAAAATTATGACACCATTTAAAATGTATTATGTGTTATCAAAGTTAATTCGTCGATATTAGTTTCAGTTAATTTAATATATCATGTCAATTATAAAATACACATATTAATCAAAAATTATAAATGTAAATTCTAACATTATAAAATTATTAAACACAAGAAAATACTAAAACTTTGAACTTGATAGTTCAAGGAGGCCGGCATGTTCCGTCGGAACAAATCATTAAAAGATTCGTAAATTATATTTATTATTTATCGTGCTGTTTCTTGAAGCAAATATAAATTAAGATTAAAATCGAATTTTTTCCCAGAAATATCGTAAAGAGTAATAAAATAGAAAGTGAAAATTTCTGTTTGCTAAAGCGGATCTGAATTGTAAAATGTTTGAAGATTCATAAAACATACAAAAATAAATATTACAATTGTTAAACTAAGCAGTCGAGTGCTATTGTGAAGCACGTTTCTAGATATAATCTTCGTACTTGCAACCAGATTTTTTATGACTTTCTTCCAAAAACCCAAACCGACCATCGGAGGTACTGTTTAAGGGAACCGACAACCCCTTCTTTCTCGCAAAAAGGGGACGATCGGTTAAGCGCTCATCGGCACTTTACTCAAGTACCTGGGTACATCCGGCAGATTAAAACGAGAAACTGACCTAGACACATCGTTTTCAGTTTTCTCAAGAATAAAATTTGTAAATCCCCAAAATTAATATTGTAGGCTTTCTATTTGAAATCTAATTCTTTTTGTTTAAATAAATTTAATTCATTGTTATTCAGTGTTTTATTTATAAATTGAACAATTCGTTCGTGCTAACAAAATTTACATCATCACAAAACAACTTTTTTTTGCCAATCGAACAAAACAATTTTTTTTCGAATAGTAGGTGTTTTTTGAGTAACAAAATCATAGTTTTAATTTTTTTCCCTCGTGCAGTTTTTCTGTAGCTTCAAATTTTGCATTTTTGAGGTGCGACGCCACTTAAACTTACCTGTAGGAAAATTAGCTTGTCAAAATATAATAAATGAGGTATCATTGGAAAGGTTATTAAATTACCTTTCCATCCATAGGTCACAGAATAAAATTCAACAAAAATTGAGAGAGTTACAGTCGATTAAAGATGAAATTTCATGACAATTTTGATGATTTTTAGACATTTGAGTAACTTCTACTATTTTTTTCTACATCAAACAGGAAAGAATGTTTAGGTTTTAATTTTTTTATTGATAGACTATATCATTACACAAATTTTGAGCCCTTGTGGACCTCGATTGGATTTAAAATGACAATTCTACACTAAATTTAGTGAACAAAACTATATTCTTCATTTTTAGTATCCCTTAAACATTTGCAGCAAAAATTGAAGTAATAAAATTTAGTTAAGCTCTAAAGTTACTAAAATCACTAATAAAGGATTTCTGAAATCGTAGATTTCGAATCCAATGTTAGTTTTCTAAATTTCAAAATGGCGGATCCAATATGGCGGACAAGTTTTTAAAAATCGATTAAATTCGTCTTAAATTCGTTACTCGGGGGTTTTCGGGGTCGCTGATTACGAATCTGATGTCGGATTTCGAAAATTGAAAAGGATGGATTCATAATGGTGAACGAGTTTTTTAAAATCCATCGAATTCGCACCTATTGGATCCGCCATTTTTAATTTTTGAAATCTGACATCAGATTCGTAATCAGCGACCCTGAAAACCCCCGAGTAACGAATTTAAGACGAATTTAATCGATTTTTAAAAACTTGTCCGCCATATTGGATCCGCCATTTTGAAATTTAGAAAACTAACATTGGATTCGAAATCTACGATTTCAGAAATCCTTTATTAGTGATTTTAGTAACTTTAGAGCTTAACTAAATTTTATTACTTCAATTTTTGCTGCAAATGTTTAAGGGATACTAAAAATGAAGAATGTAGTTTCGTTCACTAAATTTAGTGTAGAATTGTCATTTTTAATCCAATCGAGGTCCACAAGGGCTCAAAATTTGTGTAATGATATAGTCTATCAATAAAAAAATTAAAACCTAAACATTCTTTCCTGTTTGATGTAGAAAAAAATAGTAGAAGTTACTCAAATGTCTAAAAATCATCAAAATTGTCATGAAATTTCATCTTTAATCGACTGTAACTCTCTCAATTTTTGTTGAATTTTATTCTGTGACCTATGGATCGAAAGGTAATTTAATAACCTTTCCAATGATACCTCATTTATTATATTTTGACAGGCTTATTTTCCTACAGGTAAGTTTAAGTGGCGTCGCACCTCGAAAATGCAAGATTTGAAGCTACAGAAAAACTGCACGAGGGAAAAAATTAAAACTATGATTTTCTTACTCAAAAAACACCTACTATTCGAAAAAAAATTGTTTTGTTCGATTGACAATTTCACTGTCAACCAGTGTTATTTTTAGTCATGGAAAAAAATAGAAATTTTTTTCACTAAAAATTGATTTTCTGCTAACCAATGTTCTCGTCTTCTTACCAAATATGCTTTTCTACTTTATTCTGCTGTCCGAAGCATATGAATAAATAGTGAAGCACTTATTTTCATTCAAGGAAATAAATAAAAAAATTTTTTTTTAATTTTTTCAAATTTTTTTCAGAAATAATTGATTTTTAGCTAACCCTCTGTAAAAGGAATCCTGGTAAAAATTTCGGACTAATTCCGGATTAAATACGGACAGATAAGTACGGATTAGTCCGAAAATTGTACGAAAAATTTCCGAAAATGATCCGCGTTAGTCTGATATCAATCCGAAAACACTCCGGAGTAATCCTGAATGTCTACGAATTTAGTCCGTAATTAGTCAACAATAATTCGAAATTATGACCGGTAAACAATTCTGAGATAAGTACGGAATTATCGAAAATCAATATGTAAAGAATACGAAATCAGTTCGCAACAATCCTAATTTAATCTAGTTAAGAAATACTTAATTCGAAAAATGTCCGGAGCAATCCGAAAACTGTATGCTACCCAGTAAAAAAAAGTATTGGAAGAGAGCGAATAGTATTGGCGGTGAGTTTCTGCCAATACAGAATGACAAAAACTTGACCATAACCAGATTAATTCCAGACTTAATCGGACTAATTTCACATTTGCAAGATGCATATTATGAGACTAACTTTGGACTATAGTTCGGACTAATTCCGGATTCACTGGTTATACACAAACTCTGTTGAGTTTAGATTTATCCGGACTACTTCAGAATGACAAAAACCTAATCATAAGCAGACTGTTTCTGATTAGCTGCGGATTCACTGGTTAAACCAACCGGATTACTTCTGCATTTACTAGTTGCATATGATCTGACTAACTTCGGACTAAACCAGAGTAATTACGGATTCAATAGTTGTTAAAAAAATTTATTGATTTTAAACTTAATTCAGGGAAAAAAAAACTCCACAATAAACCGTACTGTTGCGGACAAATTCCGGATTAGTCTAAAATCAACCTGGCTTTTTATTCAAGTTATTTACTTATGGTGAATAAAATATTTAATTCTGCAGTCAATTTGTTTTTACAAATTTACTAGTATTATTAGTTATATTGTTTCAATATTAAAATTGACACTGATGTGTTAGTTTCTTGTCATTTCTTTTCGTGGCACTTCATAAATTCTATTATGAATTTGAACTCCCATGCGAGCGTGGTATAGTGGTTAGTGTATTCGATTTCGGTGCGTTATAGTGTTAGATAGGTGTAAGTTCGTATCCCCAAGCGTTAGAAATTTTAAGTTAATTTAAATAAAATTGCGATAGGTATATTGAAAAATATTTTAAATGTACCATAAAGTTATAATAATTAATATTTGTAACTTGTATAATAATATTTTTATTAACGTTCACTAAATTGAACGGACTAATTCCAGATGACAAAAACCTGACAATAAATGGCACTGTTTTGGATAAATTCCGGATTCACTAGTTAAAATTAACTGATTAATTTCGGACTGCATGGGACCAACTCCGCATTTACTAGTTGTTCACAAACCGTATAGAGTTCGGATTTATCCGGATTAATATCGGGTGACAAAAACCTGACCATAAACCGCACTGTTTCGGACGAATTTCGAATTAGTCTGAAACTAATTCAGCTCTAGTATATATATTTTTTCCAATCTGAAATTCTTTTTTAAAAACTTTTTTAGGGCTAAAAAAGTTACAAAATCCCTTAATTATTATTTTATTTATTATTTAGGTTGGATTTTCCTAACTTTAAATCCCTTATTTAAACGAACTATTTTAGTTAAAACAACACTAGTTTTTCTCAAATTTTGACAAGCATTATAAAGAATAATAAAATTTCTAACATTCCAAAATCATTTCTTTTAGTGTACCTGTGTTTAAAAATAGTATGTTTAACTCTTACAAAATCAATCATTCTTCTCCCTAGATGCACAATATTTTATTTCATTTTAAAAATTTTAGTTCTTCCAAAAATGGTAAAGTATTCATGTTTATTGACATTAAGTAATCACATTCAGAAAATCGATCCAAATAAAATTTTATAAAAAATAAAGCAGAATTTGGTTAGGAATGTTGATGATCTACATAATAATATTATTTGATAAGTACACCAAAGGAAAGACAAAGTAAATACTCGCTAAATAAAATAGTAAATTTTAGAATGACTAATTTGAACAGTAAAGTATGCCAGAATGCGGTTATGTTGAAGTAACTCCGAAAGAAGTAAATTAACTCCCTTTTAATATTGTTAGTTGAAATCTTTTCCAAATAATAATTGTATATTGTGAAATTTTAGTAAATTAAATGTACGTCATTACAATCGGCTGACTAGAAATTAAAAAATTTGGGATTCGGTACAGCAAAAATTGTCTTCTATCTTCAGTGTAAAGAAATTTTATGCGTCCAATCAGATCCCAGTTAACGGAAACTAATTGAAATGAATTCACAAAGAGCTTCAGTGAATCCCGCTTTGCGACAAATACGAATTGGAACCATATTGCAATTTTTCTGAATTCGTCAAACTGTATTGAACTTCCAAACCTTCTATTCGTACGAATTAATTAGCTTTCTACCAAAAATCTTAATTCGTTTTAATTAGTTTTCATTTACTGGGATGTACTAATTATATACATATGTGACGCTCCACGAGAAAAGGGACCTTATTTACTCTTGTCATAAGGTCCCTTTTCTCGTGGAGCGTCACATATGTATGCGCCACTAAACGCGAATTAAAAAACGTTTTTTTCAGTGTCTCCTTATGTTTTTGCTGTCTTAACTTTTATTTATATTAAAAAATATTTAATTTCATAAGAATAGTGAGAAATATATACATTCGAAACATTAAATAAAAAACGTGAAACTAATGCACATTCGAAGTTTTTCAATAATAAATGTAACTTTAAAAAATTACAAAAATTAAGAAGACAAAAATTAAGTTGTTTTTCTAAAGAATTACGCAATGTAATTGCATATTTTACACATTACTTCTCACCACTTAAGGGGCACACCTAGTGTGAGTGATTGAAAAAAACGTCGATTTTTAGGAATTTTTTTCAGGGAAATTATTGCATCTAATTTTTTTAAAAGTTTTGTACATGTATATTTGTATAAATAGTAAACATTTTGTAATTTTTTCAAAGAAAAATATATTTTTTTTAAAGAGTTATTCGCTATATCCAAAAAAACCAGTTTTCCCACTGCAGCAGCTATTGCGGCCTTCTGAGTGACTGAAATAAAAAAACCAAAAAGATTATTAAACTAGAAGATATTTGCCGTACAATGAGGCTCCAGTTTTTTGATTGGATAAAAAATAAGATTTTGGGATGCCAAAAACCATCGGATTTTTTTAGCGAAATTTAAAAGCTTTTTTCAAAACTCCGCCATTTTGTTGCAATTCAATATTTTTTGACATCCGAGGGTCATTGTATGGCAAATGTCATCTAGTTTAATAATCTTTTTGGTTTTTTTGATTTAGGTCACTGAGAAGGCCGCAATCACTGCAGCAGTGGGATAACTTTTTTTCGGATACTCAAGAGATAGCGAATAACTTTAAAAAAAAAGATATTTTTCTTTAAAAAAACTACAGAATGTTCACTATTTATACAAATATACATGTACAAAACTTTAAAAAAAATTAGAAGCAATAATTTCCCTGAAAAAAATTCCTAAAAATCACCGTTTTTTTCAGTCACTCACACTAGGTGTGCCCCTTAATTGAAATTTAATATTTTTTATCACTAACATTGTGTTTCTAAACACATTGTAAAATATTTAACCTTTAAGCCATTAAGGGCTGTTCGGAGTAGTCAGAAATAGGAAATATAATGTCTGTTTAAGTTTTTACGAATTTAATTACAAATTTTAAATCACTAAACTAAATTTTCATTTTCTTAAAAAAATTAAAATAATTAAATGTAAAAACTTGATTAATTTTGCAATGCACAAAAAAATTATGTTGGTAACACCGAATAGCCCTTGGTGGAATGAGCAAACCAAAAAATTATATGGGGCGAAGGTTATTAAAGTCGTAGAGATTTTTCCATAAAGCTTAAAAATAAAAATTCAATCGACTGTACCGTCAAATAGGGTAACTCCGGACAGGAGGCTAACTTCGGACATTCGTATATTTCTGTAAATATTTTGTATTTCCATTCTACCTAAAAAATTTTATAAGGATTTCGCATTTCTATTGCTTTACCGAACATTCAAGGAACATTATATGACAGTTGAGAAATAAAAATAATCAAAAAAATTTAAGAAAAAAATTAATTTAGTTAGAAGAGATTTCAGGAAGTTATTGAACTTTGTGAAAAAACTTATTTGTATAAGCGAACATATGTAAGGTAAAAGCTATTTCTTTTTTAAAATTTAATCTACTATGTCTTGACATAAAATTAACACTAATTTCAATAACCTAAATTCGAAAATTATTTCGTAAATGATTTTTATTTAAGAAAATGTAATGGTCAGATACACGTCTTCTGGCGTTGATTACAGTAAATTGAGTCAAACTTTACTTTTATTAAATGTTTAAAAGCTTTAAATATACATATTGTTTATATTCTCAAATTGTATTACATTCTTATGTCCGAAAAATTATATTAAAAATGGCTCAATTTTAAAAATGTTCATTTTTCAAATGCACCATTAATTGAATTTAATTAGTTTTTGTTTTTCTAAAAAAATTATAATAAATAGTCTGAGAACCTTAGAATGGTTTCTTGTTAAAACAAAAATACGTAAATAATATAATTATCCAAAATAATTTTAAATTACACAAAAAATTATACGGTGTCCGAAGTTACCCCCCTTTGAAGGCTAACTCCGGACACTTGTTTTTTACTTCACAGAAAATAACAGAGATAAATAAAAAAATGTTAAATAGAAATATCAACACACAAGACCCTAAGGATGATATATTCTGAACATCAAACTTCCAGATATTATATTATAAAAAATATTAATAAAAAACATCGAAAACCGTCCGAAGTTACCCTATCTGACGGTAGCATTTACTTAACATTTGTTTCAAAAAACATTTAAAGCTTCAGGTAAACAACTCAAGTGTACAGTAGTTCTTATAATAATATAATATATTAGAATTCAAAATATTTTAAGATTATTTGAATATTTTCAGTTACTTTTGAATCCTTAATATGTCCTCAAGACATCTATATGTCGTAGGCAAATAGAAGAATTCGTCATTTAGCTAAATGCCTAGGCAATTAGCCAAACGGCGCCGAATAGACAAATGAGCTTCATTATTACTGTTATTCGTCTATTCGCCTGGAAGGATTAGGCAATTAGCTAACTGGCTAGGCATTTAGCTATTCGAGAAACGCAGTTTAGGCAAATAGAAGAAAATGATATATTGAAAAAATATTTTCATTTATTGAAATATTTGTTATTTTATTTATTATTACAAGGTTGGCTCTGATGACAGCGCGAGTTGCATAAATGCATAGTGTTCCTGACTTGAAACACTCTAGAGAGTAAGAGAAGTATTATTATACTAAATAAAATTTCGTTCTTACATGTTCCTCTCTAACATTTAATAAAGCTATTAAATTTATTTTGTTTCGATTATTGTTTACAATTTATCACGATGTGTATTTTTGTACACGGAAAAAATAAATTTAGCAGATTTTACGAAACTGTTACGGAGTCGCGGATACAGCTTTTTACGAAACTGAGTTTTATAAATTGTAAGGAATATTTCCGGATAAACTTCAAAAATATTCAGTACAAACTACGAAAGTTCTGTACTTTATCCTGAAACATTCCTTACATTTTATAAAACTCAGTTTCGTAAAAATCTGTATCCGCATCCGTAACAGTTTTGTAAAATCTGCTAAATTTATTTTTTCCGTGTAATATTTATTAAAATATTAAACTTATTTTCTTTCAATCTTCTGTTTACAATTTATAGCTCATATTTAACGGAAAATAATGCAAATAAGACGTTCCATCATTTCAATAAATGAAAATATTTTTTCAATATATCATTTTCTTCTATTTGCCTAAACTGAGTTTGTCGAATAGCTAAATGCCTAGCCAGTTAGCTAATTGCCTAATCCTTCCAGGCGAATAGACGAATAACAGTTATAATGAAGCTCATTTGTCTATTCGGCGCCGTTTAGCTAATTGCCTAGGCATTTAGCTAAATGACGAATTCTTCTATTTGCCTACGACATATATACATTCTAATTATTTTCTAAAGACATCTTATGTCAATAGAATATTTTCAAAATATTTTTTGTAATATTCCTATATTATTTCAACGGTACTTTCCAATGATAGGATGTTTATTTTAATATTCATAAAAATTTGATGTCATATTCCAGAGAAATATTGTTGGAAGAATTAACTTTTGTTTAACAGTTATGGAACAATTCTATGCAAATGTCAGCTTATGGGTGTAACCTGTTACTAGTACATAACCGTTATATATCAGTATTATGCACCAGAAGCAGTAGGAAAATTAGCTGATCAAAATATAATAAATGAGGTATCATTGGAAAGGTTATTTAATTACCTTTCGATCCATAGGTCACAAAATAAAATTCAATGAAAATTGAGAAAGTTACAGTCGATTAAAGATCAAATTTCATGCCAGTTTTGATGATTTTTTGACACTTAAGTAACTTCTACTATTTTTTTTACATTAAACAGGAAAAAAAGTTTTGATTTTAATTTTTTTATTGATAGACTATATGATTACAAAAACTTTAAGCTCTTGTGGACCTCGATTGTATTAAAAATGACAATTCTACACTAAATTTAGTGAACAAAACTACTTTCTTAATTTTTAGTGTAGAATTGTCATTTTTAATTCAATCGAGGTCCACAAGGGCTTAAAATTTTTGTAATCATATAGTCTATCAATAAAAAAATTAAAATCAAAACATTTTTTCCTGTTTAATGTAGAAAAAAGTAGTAGAAGTTACTTAAGTGTCAAAAAATCATCAAAATTGGCATGAAATTTGATCTTTAATCGACTGTAACTTTCTCAATTTTCATTGAATTTTATTCTGTGACGTATGGATCGAAAGGTAATTTAATAACCTTTCTAATGATACCTCATTTATTATATTTTGATAAGCTAATTTTCCTACAGGTAAGTAGAAGTGACGTTTAACCTCGAAAATGCAAAATTTGAAGCGACAGAAAAACTGCACGAGGGGAAAAAATTAAAACTATGATTTTCTTACTCAAAAAACACCTACTATTCGAAAAAAATGTTTTATTCGATTGACAAAAAAAAGTTGTTAATTTGTAAACCTGTGATAAGCAATAAGAAATAATAAAATTTTAATTGCAACTTTTAAATAATTATCTTGGCATCGTAATGATAATACAACCAACCCGTACGATAAGTAAAATAAAGAAGACTGCTACAATTAATAAATAGAATAGTTGGTTAAAGTTCAAAGAATTTCATGATAGTAAAACGAGTTAATAGACATATACCCTGCAGAATACTGACAAGTACAGGCGAAATGCTGACAGACAACATTGAATCAACGGTAACCTATATTCAAAATGATAACTCTTTTTATTGTTAGTATTGAGTAATTAATGTCATGTTTTAGTAAATAAGTTTAAAATAATGAGGGAGTATTGGTATGCTAATATTGTTTTGCAGTATTGTCTCAGTACAGAATTTTTGTTAAGGGGACACCTAAGTGAAAAAATGACAAAAAAATCGATTTTTTTAAATTTGATTTTCTAAAAGTAGACTCAATTAGGAATAGAACAAGACTTTTTAAAACCTTTTCTGAAAAGTAGAAAAAATCTGATTACATGATTTTAAATACCAAGAGTTTTTAGTATTTTTTCTTTTTTCGTGTCTCCTGTAAAAATGTTTTTTTACAATTTTTTAACTTCCGGTACACTTTTCTCCAAATCTACTAAACCGATTTGTAATTTTTTTTACTTTGTTCAGTATGGTTCCAAGAATACGAATAAGAAGTTTAACATCATTTTGAGTTGTTCTAACGGAGATATGAGTCAATGAATCAGAGAAAATGGGATTTTTATTTTGCTTTGGGTATAAATATTCATAAAAAAGTTTCTAAAGCATATTTTGGAGCCATTGGTGCTTCATCCCAAATAAAAACATCAAAATTTTTAAAAAAAGAGGCCTTCTAAAGATTGAACTTTAATGTTTGAAGATGAATCACTGTATAATGGAACGGGTAAGCCTAAAACTTTATGAACAGTTTTTCCATTAGGAAGCAGAGTCGCAGCTATACCTGTAAATGCCATGTTGCAATCATTTATTCCTTTACTTCTTAACAATTGCCATAGAACCATCAAAAGAAGAATCCTTTAGGACATCAAGTACATAATCAACTACAAGTTTTTGTTTTACATTTAATTTAGCATAATTCTGTTCTCCTATGTTAATATGTTCTGCAATATTTATATCATTAACTTGTTCAGTAAAAATTTCATCTTGTATATCTAATAACCCCTGAAATTCAGTTAAATTATATCCTTCCTTAAATAACATTGTTTTAATATTTCTACAAGCTCTTTGTTCAGCTTCAATGTCGTTTATTTTTTAATAACCTTCTGACATTTGACCCTTAAATTGTTCCTATATATAGTTTATCCGGATGAACAGGATGACATTGAATTAAAATTCTTGTGAATAATTGGCGAAGTGAATGAGGCATCATCCATAATGCAGCTTCTTCGATTGTCCTAATCCACTCACTATCATCTTCTACAAGTCCTAATGCCAAACAAGCAGTTGTAAAAGATTCATGAACAACTCCATTAACTGTTCTCAAACTTTCAAAAGAAGATGCTCCTTTTACTGTAAACAACAATAATCTAAGATGAAATAACTCCAATTGATGTGGATTAACTGAATACATTTTTCCCTATACTTTTACTTTACGAATTCTTTGTTTTCATTCAAGAGATTTTGTTACCCATGTATAATGCTCTGGTATATCTGAATAATAATACTTTTGAGCATTACTATCTTGTTGGTTAAGTTTAAAATAATCAAAAAGTTTTGTATTTGAATCGAAAGAAATGCCGTTGCTATCTTTTTCTTCTCGAATAATAACATTCTGTTCATTTGGCAAATGTATGGGTAAGCGATTAACGCTATGACTCTTTTTCTGTAAAGATTTACTTAGAATTATCCAAACTGCCTCAACTGGACCAACATATCTATTTTCTTCATAATGATGTATTTCATTATGATTAACAGTTATCTCAATATTCGCATTTGTGATAACAATAGATGCATCATCATGCCCTTTGAGAATATATTTATATATGTCGTAGGCAAATAGAAGAATTCGTCATTTAGCTAAATGCCTAGGCAATTAGCTAAACGGCGCCGAATAGACAAATGAGCTTCATTATAACTGTTATTCGTCTATTCGCCTGGAAGGATTAGGCAATTAGCTAACTGGCTAGGCATTTAGCTATTCGACAAACTCAGTTTAGGCAAATAGAAGAAAATGATATATTGAAAAAATATTTTCATTTATTGAAATATTTGTTATTTTATTTATTATTACAAGGTTGGCTCTGATGACAGCGCGAGTTGCATAAATGCATAGTGTTTCTGACTTGAAACACTCTAGAGAGTAAGAGAAGTATTATTATACTAAATAAAATTTCGTTCTTACATGTTCCTCTCTAACATTTAATAAAGCTATTAAATTTATTTTGTTTCGATTATTGTTTACAATTTATCACGATGTGTATTTTTGTACACGGAAAAAATAAATTTAGCAGATTTTACGAAACTGTTACGGAGTCGCGGATACAGCTTTTTACGAAACTGAGTTTTGTAAAATGTAAGGAATATTTCCGGATAAACTTCAAAAATATTCAGTATAAACTACGAAAGTTCTGTACTTTATCTTGAAACATTCCTTACATTTTATAAAACTCAGTTTCGTAAAAATCTGTATCCGCATCGGTAACAGTTTTGTAAAATCTGCTAAATTTATTTTTTCCGTGTAATATTTATTAAAATATTAAACTTATTTTCTTTCAATCTTCTGTTTACAATTTATAGCTCATATTTAACGGAAAATAATGCAAATAAGACGTTCCATCATTTCAATAAATGAAAATATTTTTTCAATATATCATTTTCTTCTATTTGCCTAAACTGCGTTTGTCGAATAGCTAAATGCCTAGCCAGTTAGCTAATTGCCTAATCCTTCCAGGCGAATAGACGAATAACAGTAATAATAAAGTTCGTTTGTCTATTCGGCGCCGTTTAGCTAATTGCCTAGGCATTTAGCTAAATGAAGAATTCTTCTATTTGCCTACGGCATATAAATATTTAACAGACTTGATACTCGAAACTATTTCTACATTAATATGCCAATTAAATATTTCTGAAAGTTTAGGGCAATACGGAACAACATTAGAATTATCAACAATAAATCCATTTGGTCGTTCATACGCTTTATTATGATTTCTTCGACGACAATGAACATATCAATTTTCTTCAATTGTAGTTTCTTCTTGGTAACTTATTGGAATTTTTTTGTACATTTCCCATCAATTAAACACCAATCTCCACAAGGTTTGTGAATATTATTTTGCATTATTATTTTATGTAAAATATGAATGATATTTTCATCAGGAATTTATGCAAAAATATAACTATCAATACTTTCACCTGTTAATATTTTCGAATTTTCTTTCAATATAACTAACAAATGAATGTGTGTCAATTCTCGCTTTTGAAATTCAATAATATAAACATAAGATTTGACTTCTCAAAATAATTTATTATCAACAATAGGTTTAAGTAGATGTTTAACTTTTAATGCGAAAACCCTATTTGCTATATCAGGTCTATCAGCAGCAGTTTGATGGGGGAATAAATTTTCCTGTATCTCTTTCCAATTTGGATTACACGTCATTGTGATAAATAATTTTGGTCTACCATGACGAGCAACAATAGCCATCACTTGAGCTTCATTATTTGCACAAAATCTTAATCTATCTTTTTCTGTTTTTACATCATTTTCAACCACCCATTGTTGAAACAATCTACCTCCATATAAAAATTGATTAAATTCTTTATCTCTTACAGCAATTTTGTATTTAATGTAGGCAGACCTAGAAATAGTATGATTTTTAATTCTGTAATCACTATCACTACGAATCATATTGATATTATAACCCTTATTTACAAGTGGATAAAATATAGGATAAATTCAGGGTTCAACATTCGAATCTAAATTACTAACCAATTTTAATTCCTTTGTAGATTTATTATAAACCGTTTCATAAGATTCTGGTATTTCTCCTTCAGAGTTTGTATTAAAAATTGCAGCAACTTCATTAAAACTTTGAGAATTGTATCTATTTTTATCAAAGCTTTTTTCCAACGTAAATAATAATTATAACTCAAGAATTTCTTCATTATTTGTCTTGCTAATTCAGCTTCTATTTGAATTACCTTTGACATCATCATGTGAGATTTTGTGTATGCATTAGAATTTCTCATAATATTTTCTATAGATTTTAAACCGTCTTCATCCAAATTTTCGTTACTTTGTAATCTGTATCTGATTGATTCCTCAGGGTCATAAATAAATAATTGACTAAAACATGGATCCTCTAGAGATGCACTTCGAGCGAGTCTCGTCTCGAAAAACCGAGAATCTCGCGAGAAAAACAATGAGAACAATTGAATGTTATATTTTCATCTCTTTTCTTTTATGAAAGGACAGAGTCTCGTCGTGCATCTCTAATCCTCACCTTTATCCGGATATAAAGCACTATTAATTTGATAGTAAATTTGACCTTGAATTTTGTATCAGAATGGTCCTCTTCTTCTGACATTAAAATTAATTACATTAGCATTTAAAGATGCAAAAAAAGAATGATTATACAGCCTTATATTCTTTTTAAAATGATCTGATTTTTTATGAAACCCTTCTAACAAAAGCCTTAATTCATCTGGATATTGTATTAAAGTTAACACAAC
The DNA here is from genome assembly GCF_015476425.1 of Leptopilina heterotoma. Lineage (NCBI taxonomy): Eukaryota > Metazoa > Arthropoda > Insecta > Hymenoptera > Figitidae > Leptopilina > Leptopilina heterotoma. The sequence goes on from NW_025110934.1 coordinate 136,257, forward strand.
ACCTCCATGACTACAGCAGTCATTAAAACTAACTTTTTTACCAGTAACTTTTTCATCTTTAAAATGTTTAGCTTCACAATGTGTGCAGTAATTATTTATCGGACCTAGATAATTTTCAACATTCAACTCATTTTGAATTTGATGCTTTACTACTCCTTCAGAATAATTTCTTTGACATCGAGTATTCTTTGTTTTTGACAAAGAACTTGTATCACTATTTTTATTTTTTAATTCAAGGTTCTCAGCATATTCTATTTTTGATTCGACTTGAAGTTTTTTCTTAGTTGAAGTGTGTTTTTCACTTAATAATTTACGTTATCAATTGTACGTTTTAATTTTTGCCTCTCACGATAATTTTTTTGAAATTTAGCCCTACTTTGTTGAAGTGTTGTTGATGCAATATTTCCTTCATTTATTATTCTCGAGAAAGAAATTTCTTTCTTAATAAAGTTTTTAGAAAAGTTTGATTCTCCATACTGAAGTTGAATATCTTTTTCATATAAAAGGCAATTTCAGTCATACACAGTGTAACGGGTGTCTTACTATTGTTGTTAATATTTGAGAAATTATTACTAATTTTATTGCTCTAAATGAGGTTATTTTATTTCAAGAATTTATTTTTATTTATTTCCGAATCAACAAACTAAATAAAAACACACGTTACTTTGTGGTTTGAATTTATGCCCGAACGCCAGAGATATTTTATGGAAAAATATTCAAACCTAAAATTTAATTAATTTTACGCTAGCTCAATCTTTTCAAGGAGAGTGCGGGGTAAGAGAAATCACCAGTTAATGTTTAAATTTTAATTTAATAATAATAAATTACAGGTCCAGATGGGACCTGTTCAAATTACAGAAATGTCGTGAAACAAACAAAATTGACACGTTTATTTTTGATCGATTGTTCGTCAGGAGACAACACATTATTACTTTTGAGACTCACCGGAGATGCGCCGACGCCCTCGCATTGTTCCTCGGCTCATCCTTGGGAAGTAGGCACAACTTATTAAACTTTTTAATTTTATTTTAATTCAAAATGGTCTACTGCGACCTGTCATTAAACGACGCCAAATTAAGAATGAATTAAATGGCCGACGGGGACGCCGAAGTCGACGCGCATCTCCACTTCGTGGTGAGTCTCACGCGCACTTTTTACATAGATTTTCCGATGGTAATCGATGCGCGCCAGTCAGTAATTAGGTAAATTACCGACTGTCGAGAAGAGTTCATAAAAGTTCGTTTAGTCTCCGCGAGGGGCACTGCGCGACGACGTCCGGTTAGCAAGATGGCTGCAGCCAGTGTTATGACAGCTGATGTCCTCGCCGATGGACTTCCTCTTTCTGTCACTTCGTATGACCGGTATTTATTCCCAGTAATAAATACGAAGTAATCTCTCGGCAGTAATCCCGATGTTTGGTAATTCCGAAACTCGCAATGACATGAAATGATAAATTGAGTATCAACTTCTATTGTTTAATTATCATTGTGTTGACCAGCGATCTGACTGTTCGCTATTTTACAGGTTTGATACAATACATTTAACAAAAGTGGATTAATAAGAAAATATTTCTCGGAACGAGAAAATAATGGTCGATTCTCAATTTGACGTAAATAAGAAAAAGGTTAAAAGTCAATTAATGACAAGAATTATTAATTTGTACGCGGCAAATAAAATGCCGCGTTACAACAGCTATGCAAGATCTATTATTAGAAAGTTGTTCAGAAGGAAATTTACATAAACTATTGTTTTCGAACATTAACATTAAATGATTTCTCATATTACAATAATAGTAATTGACAGAGTGGGGCAGAATATTAAAAAACAACGATGTTGCAAATGCTATTGCATATACTCCATAAGAAAGACTGTATTCTGGTTGTTGATCAACAGTTGTGAAAACTACTGGTGGTTCAAAAGGATATAATCTAATTAAATAATCTCTTTGATCATGATTTAAACATTTTTTATTAAGACTATCAAAAATGTAAAGGCTCATTCCATCATAATAAGTACAAATCTAATGACCAGATTTATAAGATCCACTAAAAAGTATTTGAATGTGCTGCTTACCTTTTTCGATTGGAACTATTAAATCAATTGTTTGTAAACACAAAGTATTTTGCATATTATAAAAAAATTTAATTGTCTTCCCAATAGCTTTTGAAATTCATACATATGATCATTATTTAGCATTGCTCCTTCAGTGACAACAATACTTAAATCATGAGTAGTCGAATTAACAGTTTCTCCTTTGTCAGACATTGTTCTTTTATTTAATAAAATTTACTTATATCAAGGAATTATAATTTTAAAAATAGTAATACAGTAAACCCTCGTTAACACGAACTTGAAGGGACCGAAAAATTAGCAGTTCGTGTTAAATTAATTCGTGTTATCGAGGAATTCATAATAAATAACATAAAGTACCATAATTAATAATTTTGCGTTTAAGTCGATATTCGATTGTTTTCTTTTACTTATAGCAATGTAAACACTATTTCTTGTATTATTTTACGGAAATACTGAGAGAATTGTCAAATATGTGAGATTATTTATAACGTTACCCATCGCTGATGAAATCGGATTTGTTTCTATAAAATTGAGTATAGATAAAGGTGAGCACTATACCAGCTGTGCCACGGCATATGATAACGATGGTTTTCCTGAATCATCTGAGGTCTGAGGTTGGTGCGGGGGGGTTAATGAATCAAACGATCACTTGATTGTCATACCTCGCACTGACCGCAGGATTTTGGGCCATGCTTTCATGTGCCGGCCGAGGACACAGCTAGGTATAAAATTATAAAGTTCTAATTTTGTATTTAATTAATTGAGGATATATTTGAGTTTAATATTTTTTGTTTTCCTATTTTTTTGTTATATGAAAAGTGTGGCCGTTATTTTATAATATATCATTGAGACAATTGGTGCTGTTCGATCTCATAAAAAAGTTGTACATATTTGTATTGCAACCACACCTTTTGGAATAAAATATGAAACGGAACCGATGACATCGGCATTCGTGAACCCTGAAGACATCCTGTATGTACATCGATTCCAATCATTATTAATGACCAGCGTGTGGGATAATTATCCGGACATTGAGATTTGGGACCGAAGAATGATAAGTACCATGTCGTTTGACTAATTTTATATTGTTAAATTGAATTTAAAGCATGAGTCTCGTTTGTGAGGTACAAAACGATCATACTTTTGAATATTATATATTATGTGTATATGTGTGACTATGTGTGTATGTGTATTATTTTCATTTGTCTAATTCATTTTTATAAATTTTATGATTTTTATTATATATAAAATTTCGATACCTGCGCAGGAAATTTTATTGATGTTGTTTATTTTATATGGACGGAGAAATTTAAATTATTAATAATAAATTGACATCACTCGCTAAATATATTTCTTTTATTTTTTAAATATAATAATAATTTGTTACAATACGTTTTCATACTAATTAATCAAACGATTAATAGAATTATTACATTATCAAAAATATTTTAAGGGGTGGAAAAATATTTGAAACTGTTCGAATTTCGTGTTAACCGGGTTTCGTGTTAACCGAGGAAGACTATACAGTTTATATGCATCTCTGCCGGGACTGCAATTTTTGTTCGTGTTAAGAGAGAATTCGTGTTAACCGAGTACGCGTTAACGAGGGTTTACTGTATTACATTAGAATTTTAACATCAAGTTTTATACATTTAATTATAAATTTTATAATTTCCTTTTATCCAATGTTACCAAATTTTGCCTCTTACAAAAAATAACAACAAATTTACAAATCTCTCCTTATTAAAAACTTTCAAATTTTTCCTTCTATCAAATATAATCAATGTCCAATTTTGTCTTTCATCCAATTTAACTAATTTCCAATTTTGTCTCTTATCCAATATTTAACCAATTTACAATTTTTCTTTTTCTCCAATTTAACCAACTTCCAGCTTTGTTTTTATCCAATATAAATAATTTACAATATTTCCTTTCATCCAATTGCGCGAACGGTTGTTGCGTTCGAGAATACGAATGTTGTTCGGTGAACAATTTTCAGTACCATGGCTAGAAAAATACGATGCAGCGGAAGCCACAAAAACATTTTTGTTGAAGGCATTAAAGTTGCCATACGAACCTGACAATGAACAACGGGCGTTAGGGCAATTACAGCCAAGCGGGGAAGATAGCAACGACAGTGTCATTACAGTAAGGGATGCTCAGCGGGCGTCGGATGTGCTCACAGGGGGGAATCATGGCGGCGACCTGGCAACGGGACCATTGGAAACAACGGTAGCGTCGTGTGGCCATTTATTGACGACCACAAATGTAACGACGGTCACTTGCGCGGGGAGACAAATGATGTATAGGTCAGCGAGTCCAGCACCAACAATTGTGACCTGGGCGTTACCTGCGGCGGGAATTTCAGTGCCAGTTTGTGTCCCCAGTACGTGGTGTCGAACGCAGTCGACAGCCCGAGTGTCATTCGCGCCAATTGTAAGCCCTGGAATGGAACCAAGCGGTGGTGGCGGTATGGGAGCGACCAGTATTGACCCTAATCAATTTTTTTTGAAACCAGGAGAGATGGCGGGAAATTGGGACCAGTTATTGGACCAACAAGTCACATGCGGTAAAAAAAATTGGAAACGATACCTAAAACAGTGAATAACCCAGTGCTGCGTGCGGCCCGCCAAACTAGTGTTCCCGGTCAGCGCCCTAATGAAGCCCCACCAAAGCAGGTCAGCGAAAAGACGCGCGTGTGTCCCCTGAGAAAGACGAATGGGATCGGAGGAGCCAAGGGTATGATACTCCACCATCGAGACTCAAAAAGTAAATATGCAAAAAAGGTCACTGATGGGGTTCCGTCTAGTCAAGGTCAACGTTTGTCGGTAAATTCCTTTAGTCAAAGTGGTAATCAATCCCCAGTAGAATCGTTCACGAGTGAGAATGAGTCCGGGGATGAGTTGGATAATGTCCTGGCGCCAGCCTGGCCTAATGCTGGAACCCTGAGTCGAAACGGTAGTAAAACAATAAGAACGTTACGCGACTGGGAGGTTAAATTTTCAGCTTTGGACAAGGAATACCCCGAAGAATTTTTGGAGCGTTTAGATGATTGTAGAGTGTGTAATAGTATCAGCGATAAGGATTTACTCAGGGCGGTACCATGCGTTTTACGAGGTTCAGCGAGTCGGTGGTTCAGAGTAGTGAGAAGTGAAATTCGTTCCTGGAAACAATTCTTAAAATATTTTAAGAGAGAATATCTGGAAGTAGTCGAGGACGAGGACGTGTTTGAAGAATTAAAAGCACGTACGCAGGCTAAGGGAGAAAAAATCTCGGAATATATTGTTAATTTAAGAACGATTTCACAACATATCCGTGAGCCGATGCACCAAGATGCGTTGTTTAAGGTGATATATGAGGCATTATTCCTGAACTGCCCCAAAAATAAAAATAAGTACTTGGATTTCCTTTATACTTTAGAAATATGTTACCCTAGTAGGTAAAAGTTACAACACCAATTTACAAGTCCAACCCCCCACCCCAATCAAAAGGGTGGGGGTTGAAATTTCAGCTTCAACTCGAACATGCATTCTTTAAACATTTGTAGTTTCTACTTAAAGTATTCAATTAAAAAAAGTAAGTAGTGTTTTAGAAAGGTTTTTTTGTGTACTTTTAAAATATTTTATTTATATAATAAAAAAAAAATTTTTTTGCAAAAATTTTTTAAAATAAATAGTTTTTTGCAATTTTGTGCAAGTTCGGTAGTCTTTATTTTCTTTTTAATAATCTCAAATGAAAGCTTGGGAATTCCCCTAAAAGAAGATATAAGTCTGAAAATGGGCCGAAAGAATTTGCCAAAGATATAGTGTAATCAGTAAAATTTGTCCGTCCGCTCGCGCACTCCAGCGCGATGAACAGTGGGATTTTTATTCAACTTACTATTGAAAATTGTCTAGAAACTACAAATTTTATCGGATGTTGATGTTCTTGATTTAAAATTACTAAGAGATCCATCAAAGTCGATTTTTGAATTTTTAATTGTTTATTTTTTTCTTGTTACTCAAAAATTTGACAAATTACAATATTTTTAGAAAAAATCATGTTAGTTTTTTTATTTTTCCATTACACATGATCGAAATCAATTAAAATTAGTCTAGTATGACCACCGGACAATTAAAAGCATAATACAATTTATTTAAATTGTTGCAAACAATGTTAATTAACAAATAGATTACTTCGGACCTTCTTCATAAAAAAAATTGGTTTTTTGCAGACAAGTTTAAATTTATGTCTAATTTAGTAAAAAACTATTTTACAGTTAAAAATTATCATTAATATTAACAATTATATAAACAATAATCAACTTCCTTTTGTATTTGTAAACATTTTCGTCATTTTTCAAACTTTAAATATTTATATCATATGTACATTCTTTCAAAAACTTAAAAAATTTATTTGCTTAAACAATTATTCCCATTTCATTAAGGAGTTCTTTTTTATGATAGTAAATATAAAAAAGGAAAAAATTTTGTTTGATGAAAAAAGCTAATTATTTCTTTAAAAATGAAAAATTTGTTTATAACAAATGTAATTGTTTAAGCAAATAAATTTTTTAAGTTTTTGAAAGAATGTACATATGATATAAATATTTAAAGTTTGAAATATGACGAAAATGTTTACAAATACAAAAGGAAGTTGATTATTGTTTATATAATTGTTAATATTAATGATAATTTTTAACTGTAAAATACTTTTTTACTAAATTAGACATAAATTTAAACTTGTCTGCAAAAAACCAATTTTTTTATGAAGAAGGTCCGAAGTAATCTATTTGTTAATTAACATTGTTTGCAACAATTTAAATAAATTGTATTATGCTTTATTAATTGTCCGGTGGTCATACTAGACTAATTTAAATTGATTTCGATCATGTGTAATGGAAAAATAAAAAAACTAACATGATTTTTTCTAAAAATATTGTAATTTGTCAAATTTTTGAGTAACAAGAAAAAAATAAACAATTAAAAATTCAAAAATCGACTTTGATGGATCTCTTAGTAATTTTAAATCAAGAACATCAACATCCGATAAAATTTGTAGTTTCTAGACAATTTTCAATAGTAAGTTGAATAAAAATCCCACTGTTCATCGCGCTGGAGTGCGCGAGCGGACGGACAAATTTTACTTATTACACTATATCTTTGGCAAATTCTTTCGGCCCATTTTCAGACTTATATCTTCTTTTAGGGGAATTTCCAAGCTTTCATTTGAGATTATTAAAAAGAAAATAAAAACTACCGAACTTGCACAAAATTGCAAAAAACTATTTATTTTAAAAAATTTTTGCAAAAAATTTTTTTTTTATTATATAAATAAAATATTTTAAAAGTACACAAAAAAACCTTTCTAAAACACTACTTACTTTTTTTAATTGAATAATTTAAGTAGAAACTACAAATGTTTAAAGAATGCATGTTCGAGTTGAAGCTGAAATTTCAAACCCCCACCCTTTTGATTGGGGTGGGGGGTTGGACCTGTAAATTGGTGTAGTAACCTGTACCTACTAGGGTAACATATTTCCAAAGTATAAAGGAAATCCAAGAACTTTTTTTTATTTTTGGGGCAGTTCAGGAATAATGCCTCATATCGTGGTTTGACACCAGAATATAGGCATTATTTATCTGATTATGAAGTCAATCAGATCAGCGAAATGGAAAGAATTTTAAGGAGATACGAGCGAATTAAGGATATCGATAGGAGATATGCCCCGCCCCCCCAAAAAGAGAAAATGAAATTCCCGATGGCAGCGCCTAAGACTTCGGCGAGGGTGTCGAAAATAGATGCCTTATTGGATAGTTAAGCGTCAGAATCGAGCCCGGAACTGGTGTCGAGAAATAGTAAAAAGGCTAAGCCAACAAAAGGGAAGAAAAAGAGGAAGGAGTCTACAAAGGTAGAGGATGCAACGAGTATGGCAGCGTTGTCAAATAATGATCGGTATTTTGGTGCGAAACAAGGACATGAACGACCAGTGAAGCCGCCGCAGGGAGCACTTCCTGTGACATCGAAAGCTCAAACGGTAGATAAGAATTTACCAATAATTCAATCGTTGGTCAAGTCATTGTTTATTTCGAGTGATCGTCAAATGACAGGTAATCGGGCTCAGAATAAAACCCTACTTACCGGTCAGCGTCCTTTTGAGGGGTTATGTAACGTGTGTGGTGCAGCGGGTCATAAAGCGGTGCAATGCGCAAAAAAAAATGTTATCATTGCCAGGGTCTTGGCCATTATGCGTCGGAATGTGCATTAAAGCGGAGCGAGAGTAATGATAAATGTCAAGTGTGTGGAACTGTAGGAGTTGTGTTCATGCGTTGTGAGGCCTGTGCACCCATACGCGAATTGTTGGGAAACGCGTTAGGGGGGAAGCAGAACAGTCTTTCTCCCCAGCCATAGAGTTAGAATGTTTAGCGCGTAGTATAAGTGATACCGGGGAAAATCCTTTACCTTTGAGGGAAATAGTATACGATAAAGATAAGAGCGTATATAGCAAGCACCGTGGAGAGTTACAAGTGGGTGGGGAGAGGAACTCGAGCGGTGAGAGGGGTAACGAGACTGCTGTGATAGCACCGAGCGGGGCGTCTGGCGAATACCCAGTGGGTGGGGGGAGAGAGCCAAGGCACGAGAGGGTCAGCGAGGCTGTCGTACTAGCACCGAGTGAACGGTGTAACGAGACGAGAGACATAATGCGCGCCATAGGCGACGCAGGGAAAAGAGATGCACTGGCGAACGGTGCAGTGGAGAACGCTCGTTTGCCACCACATACACGGGGAAATAGCGTAGAAAAGGGGGAAAATTTTCTAGATGTAGAAGAGGAGAGTGAGGAATTAATCGATGCGACGAGCAATGAAAATAGGTTTTTCTTGAAAATTTTAATTGCCGACCAACCTTATTTTGCGTTGTTTGATCCCGAAGCAACAATTTCAGCGGTAGGGCCAGCGGTAGCAGAAAAATTTAAAGACAAAATTGAGAATTTAGATTCCGAAATTGCAAGCGCCATTGGAGGGTCAACGAAAACAATGGGCAAATTAAGATTATGGTTAACGGTCGACGGTTTTGCACAGTCGTTTGAGTTGAAGGTGATTCAATCTTTGACTGAAGATCTAATTTTGGGGGTAGATTTTTGCCGTGAAATGAATAAGGATGTTCAACTTGGCAAGGGACTGTGGAGAGTGAACGGACAAGAATGGCACGAATTTGCAAGCCGCCTCGATCAGCGTAGTGGGGGGGGGAATTATGGGTGAATGTGCGGGTATTTGCGAATTAACCCCCCGGTCAGCGTAGGGAAGTTCAGCCGATAGTAGATGAGTTAGTGTTGCCCCAGGGAAAAGAACATGGCATGACGAATCTCATCGAACATACAATTATCGTTAAAGAGGATAAGCCCGTTAAACATTTACCACGAAGAGTGTCCCCAGTTATGTTAGAGTGGTTGATCAGCGAGGTAAAGAAACTGTTAGATCAGGGCATATTAGAGAGAACGTGTAGTGAGTGGAATACTGCTCCTGTCATTGTCAGAAAAGGGGATGGTTCTTGGCGTTTATGTTTCGATTTCCGTGATTTAAATAAAATAATTTTAAAAGAAGCTTATCCAATACCGAGCATTGACGCCATCTTGGATAAGCTCCGGAAAGCTCGTTTTATTTCAAAAATCGATTTAAAAATGGCTTATCACCAAGTACCAATGGCGGAGGGGAGTAAAAAGTATACTGCGTTCTCAGTCCCGGGTTTAGGACAGTTCCAATTCAAAAGGATGCCGTTTGGGTTAACCAATGCCCCAAGAACGTTTCAGTGTTTGATTGATTCCTTATTTGGCCCTGAATTTGAGCCAGTTGTGTTCGGTTATTTAGACGATATTATTATCGTGAATGATAATTTCGAGGACCACATTAAATGGATCAGCGTAGTTTTGGAAAAATTGGCGTCAGCGGGGTTGGTTGTCAACCCAGAAAAATGTGAATTTGGGTGTTCAAGTGTGACGTATTTGGGGTATGTGCTCGATAGTAAAGGTCTGCGTACTAGCGAGGAGAAAATTGCGCCAGTCTTAGAATATCCTGCACCCACTAATATGAAACAATTACGGAGATTTATAGGGATGGTAGGATGGTATTCACGTTTTTTAGAAAAGGATAGCCATTTGAAAATACCGTTGTTGCGGTTATTGCAAAAGGGAAGAGGGTTTTCTTTAAAAATTAAATTAAGTTCAGCGCCAGTTTTAGCTCGACCTGATTTTTCGAAACCATTTACCATTCAATACTAATGTGATGCGAGCGATTATGCCAGTGGTGCGGTGCTCACACAAGAGGCTGAGCATGGCGAATATCCTATTGTATATGTGAGCAAAGTCCTAACGTCAGCGGAGAGAAACTATAGTGTAACTGAGAAGGAGTGTTTGGCTTTACTTTGGTCGATTAAAAAATTTCGTCCTTACGTGGAAGGGTATAAGTTCACTGTCATTACTGATCATAGTGCTCTAAAATGGTTGAGGAACTTAAAAGAGCCTTCTGGTCGTTTGGCAAGGTGGGCGTTAGAATTACAACAGTGGGATTTCGAGATCGTTCACCGGCGAGGAATCCACCACCACGTGCCTGATGCATTGTCTCGGTTATACGAAAATGATTTTGAGTGTGCTGCGTTTGATTCGATCAGCGACCAGTGGTATATTAAACGCAAAGAATTAGTTGAAAAATTCCCTGAACGTTTTGTGGGTTGGCGAGTGGAAGAGGGACGTCTTTATAGACAACGTGAAGACCCTTTACTAGACCCGTTCAATGACCAAGCAGAAACTTGGAAATTAGTCGTGCCGAAGGAGTATCGTGAGCAAATTTTGAAGACAGCCCACGCAGAACTTTCCGCAGGCCATTTGGGGATAGATAAGACTTATAAGCGAGTAGCGAACGAATACTACTGGCAGGGGGTGTGGCATGATGTACAAGCGTACGTGAAGGCGTGTCCGGAATGCCAGCAGTTTAAAGTGTCGCAGAGCGGGCCATGTGAGTTAATGGGTCAGCGTATAGTGGAAAGTCCATGGGTTGTCGTAGCGGCAGACTGCATGGAATTTCCACCTAGTAAAGGTCAATGTAAATATTTAGTAGTTTTCCAAGATTTGTTTTCTCGGTGGATAGAAGTAAAGCCTTTACGGTCAGCGGATGGCAAAACAATTGCTCGAGCGTTCGAGGAATTAGTTTTGTTTAGGTGGGAAACTCCACGTTTTCTTCTCACAGATAACGGAAAAGAATTTGATAATAATTTTTTAAATTCGACGTTAGAAGAATACGGAGTTAGACATTTAACAACCCCTCCATACCACCCCCAAGCAAATCCTGTCGAGCGCAGTAATCGAACCCTTAAGACAATGATTGTGACATTTGTGGGTAACGATCACCGAGAATGGGATAAACATGTACATGAGTTTAGACACGCTGTGAATACGGCAGTTCAAGCGACTATGAAAGTTTCCCCAGCCTTTTTAAATTATGGTCGTCAACCACAATTAGTGAAAAGTTTGCGAATAGAGGTGGAAAAAAGAATATTAGTAGATAAAATTGAGCCGGAAGTTTGGTTAGATAGATTAAAAAGATTAGATGCGTTGCGGGATTTGGTTGCGCGTTTCATCGATAAAGAAAGAGAAAAGCAAACGCTGCACTATAATCGCAATAAACGAGTAGCAATGTTCAGCGTTGGCGATAAAGTTCTTTGGCGAGTTAATAAACTATCAAATGCGACTCAGAAATTTTCTGCGAAATTGGCACCTAAGTATGATGGCCCTTATGAAATTAGTAAAAAATTGTCGGATAATGTTTATGAGTTAAAAACCGATAATAATCGTAGGGTGAATAAATTGCATGTGTCCAATTTGAAACGTTTTGTGCCTCCTCGTTGTTGAAGGAATGATGACAAATTTATTTATTTATTTTTGTTTCGTGTCGTTTTGTTGTTGTGATTACAGCGCAAATAAATAGTGGATTGATGCCCAGTCATTCTGGACGATCAGCGACACAGAAGAGTGAGGAGAGGCGACCAAAAATCCGCAGTGTAGTGATCAAGAGGCGTGCAGGTGAGACCATGTGGCGTTCGTCTTGCGGTAGAAGGAGGGCGGCGCCGAAGAGTACTAGGAGAAGCAGGACGACGTTATCTGATTTTCCTGAGGGGGCAGACCCCCCAACGAGAGACCCCATCTCGGTTTGGATCCAGCGAGCCCTGACGGAGAGGTCGGATATTTCCCCCCAGGTTGTGTCGGGATTGGAGACTGTGCGAGAGGAAGCGGCTGACTCTGTACCTGGGCCTTCTGCATTACCAGTGACTCCAACCCCGCAGAAGAAGTTGAGGGCAATTCCTAAAATTAAAAGTCAACGTGGTGTCAGTCAGGAGAGGAGAGTAGTGGTCGGAGAGGAGGTTGCGGCAATGAGCCATGAGGAGAGAGAGAGTAGGGATGCCGAGAGAGATCTAGAGGAGACCATCCGTACAACAGAGAGGAGAGAGCGGCGAGAGTTAGACCGACTGAAAGAGAGACAGCGAGCAGAAATTTCCAAGCGCAATACCAGTCCCCTCTTCAGTTGGGACTACGTCACTAGCACGGCTCGGCAGAGTGAGGAGGAGAAGAGTCCTAGTAAAGTCCGTCAGACGGACGAAGCTCGGAAATTGCCGAGGCATCCCCCTCCTCCCACGTACCATTCCCCTTTAGTGGGATTGCATGACTCCCCTCCCCGCTCAGCGACAAGAGGTCGAAACTACGATCAGCGTCCGCGACCACCCTTACCTATTCGGCTCACGGGGCGCATGTTCTCGGGCCTCGACCCCATCCCTACGGATGAGACCCTTGACCCTCCCTTGGACGCATGTTTCAATTGTTGGGCCCATGTTCATGGTTTGCGGAGGTGCCCAAAACCCATGGGCACATTCTGTAAGAATTGCGGAAGGAAGGATGTCATTTTGACAAATTGCCCAAGATGTTCGAGGGTAAATCAACTTCGTATGGAGCAACGTTATGGAGCGAATCAGTATGCAGATTTTCCAGGTCGGAGGGAGAAGTATTACCATCTTCTCCATCGACAAAAGGTCAGCGCTGCACAGTCTACTGACTAGGTTGATGGAGATAGCGGTTTCATCCTCTAGTTCTGTCCTCCCTGACCCCTTCCCCTTTCGATCAGAGATATCGGCGGAGTTCAGTGAGGAACCGGAAGTTTCAGTTCCAGTTTCCACCTCCGGACAAAAAATTAGTATGGTAGAAGAATTAGGGCGTTTGGAGCGCCTGGTAGCCGATTTGCCTCCAGAAATGGCAAGAGAGATTAAAATCCGTTTCTGGGAGGATTTGAAGAAGAGGGAACAGTAGATGGGAGATTAAGAATAGTTTTTTTTATTTTTCTTAAATTTGGCAAGGTTGCCCTTTTTTTGTTTTTTTTTCTTGAGAATTTATTTTGTTTATTTTCTCCCACTATCAGCGATAATTTGTTTTAATTTTTGTTATATTGATTTATAAATAAAGTTGAGTTAATACTTTATTTATTGCAATTTTGTTTCCTTATTACAAATAGTTTTTTTTCGGCAATGTTAACGGGGTTAACATCGGCCTAGTGGAGGAGATTGTAACGAAGTGAATCGTTACTTGATATTTGAAATAGAGTTCAGCGTGTATGTGTGTTTGTAGTTGTTTTTCTGTCAGCAAGTTGGTCGTCGTTTCGTGTGGAAACGTCGTTATTTTTCTTTTCGTTTCTTTCGTTCAGCGAGGTGACTCTCGTCAAGGTTTCTATCAAATGCCTTTGCGCATGATTGATAGTTCGGAGAGTCACATGGTCAGCGGCCCTTTCCTAATTTCTTTAGATTTCGCATTGGAAGGAGATGACACGGAGAGCGTAATTTAGGATTAATTGGGAAGGAAAGAGAAGGATGATTTTTCGTACGTTCGCACCGGCTTCTTGGAGGAAAGCATCGTTTTTGGTTTTTCAGTGTTTCTTGAGACGAGTTGAGAGCGAGTCGTGTATTTTGAATCTCGAGTGAGAGAGCGAGTATTAATTGAGAAACGGTTATCTAATTACTTAAAGTAATTTAAATTGATTTTGTAGTTGTAAATTTATTTAGTTAATAATTCGTTTTTATTAATAAATAGTTTAATTGTTGTTTGAAAAATTCCTGTGTGTTTATTTTTGGTTTTCGTTTTTTGCCTGTTTCCCGCCAAGTTGCGAGTAGAGCGTCATTCAACGAGTAAGTAACGGTTTCAATTCAAAAAAACAAAATCGAAGGTCGCTGCACCGCGATGTGATCTTCTCAGCGGGATTCCCCTTTAATGAGTTATTTGTTTCATTGGGAAAGAGTTGAATTAATAATTTGGGGTTCAGCGTTAGAGTAATTGCATTTAGGGGAAAACGGTGCAAATTGATTTATTAGAGTTTTCGAATATTTTATTGAATTTTCCCCTTTACAACTTACTATTCACTAAATCACTATTTACTAATTCACGAAGTATTCACTTATAATTCACTTATTTAACTTTACAATCACTCACATATAGTGAGTGAATTCACCAGTGAATTATAAAGATTTTTTAATTTAATTTTCGTTGAAGACACGTAGTACGTGTCCCAAGAAAAATAATCTACAATATGATTTTTAAATTAAAAAAAAATATTCGTTCTTATATTTAGGTGGTAGGCCCTAAGCGTGAGTGTCCTTTTCGCACTCGTAGATTGATTCTGAGGCCAATATGTATATATATATGAGGCATTATTCCTGAACTGCCCCAAAAATAAAAAAAAGTTCTTGGATTTCCTTTATACTTTGGAAATATGTTACCCTAGTAGGTACAGGTTACTACACCAATTTACAGGTCCAACCCCCCCACCCCAATCAAAAGGGTGGGGGTTTGAAATTTCAGCTTCAACTCGAACATGCATTCTTTAAACATTTGTAGTTTCTACTTAAATTATTCAATTAAAAAAAGTAAGTAGTGTTTTAGAAAGGTTTTTTTGTGTACTTTTAAAATATTTTATTTATATAATAAAAAAAAATTTTTTTGCAAAAATTTTTTAAAATAAATAGTTTTTTGCAATTTTGTGCAAGTTCGGTAGTTTTTATTTTCTTTTTAATAATCTCAAATGAAAGCTTGGAAATTCCCCTAAAAGAAGATATAAGTCTGAAAATGGGCCGAAAGAATTTGCCAAAGATATAGTGTAATAAGTAAAATTTGTCCGTCCGCTCGCGCACTCCAGCGCGATGAACAGTGGGATTTTTATTCAACTTACTATTGAAAATTGTCTAGAAACTACAAATTTTATCGGATGTTGATGTTCTTGATTTAAAATTACTAAGAGATCCATCAAAGTCGATTTTTGAATTTTTAATTGTTTATTTTTTTCTTGTTACTCAAAAATTTGACAAATTACAATATTTTTAGAAAAAATCATGTTAGTTTTTTTTATTTTTCCATTACACATGATCGAAATCAATTTAAATTAGTCTAGTATGACCACCGGACAATTAATAAAGCATAATACAATTTATTTAAATTGTTGCAAACAATGTTAATTAACAAATAGATTACTTCGGACCTTCTTCATAAAAAAATTGGTTTTTTGCAGACAAGTTTAAATTTATGTCTAATTTAGTAAAAAAGTATTTTACAGTTAAAAATTATCATTAATATTAACAATTATAAAAGCAATAATCAACTTCCTTTTGTATTTGTAAACATTTTCGTCATATTTCAAACTTTAAATATTTATATCATATGTACATTCTTTCAAAAACTTAAAAAATTTATTTGCTTAAACAATTACATTTGTTATAAACAAATTTTTCATTTTTAAAGAAATAATTAGCTTTTTTCATCAAACAAAATTTTTTCCTTTTTTATATTTACTATCATAAAAAAGAACTCCTTAATGAAATGGGAATAATTGTTTAAGCAAATAAATTTTTTAAGTTTTTGAAAGAATGTACATATGATATAAATATTTTAAGTTTGAAAAATGACGAAAATGTTTACAAATACAAAAGGAAGTTGATTATTGTTTATATAATTGTTAATATTAATGATAATTTTTAACTGTAAAATAGTTTTTTACTAAATTAGACATAAATTTAAACTTGTCTGCAAAAAACCAATTTTTTTTATGAAGAAGGTCCGAAGTAATCTATTTGTTAATTAACATTGTTTACAACAATTTAAATAAATTGTATTATGCTTTTAATTGTCCGGTGGTCATACTAGACTAATTTTAATTGATTTCGATCATGTGTAATGGAAAAATAAAAAAACTAACATGATTTTTTCTAAAAATATTGTAATTTGTCAAATTTTTGAGTAACAAGAAAAAAATAAACAATTAAAAATTCAAAAATCGACTTTGATGGATCTCTTAGTAATTTTAAATCAAGAACATCAACATCCGATAAAATTTGTAGTTTCTAGACAATTTTCAATAGTAAGTTGAATAAAAATCCCACTGTTCATCGCGCTGGAGTGCGCGAGCGGACGGACAAATTTTACTGATTACACTATATCTTTGGCAAATTCTTTCGGCCCATTTTCAGACTTATATCTTCTTTTAGGGGAATTCCCAAGCTTTCATTTGAGATTATTAAAAAGAAAATAAAGACTACCGAACTTGCACAAAATTGCAAAAAACTATTTATTTTAAAAAATTTTTGCAAAAAAAATTTTTTTTTATTATATAAATAAAATATTTTAAAAGTACACAAAAAAACCTTTCTAAAACACTACTTACTTTTTTTAATTGAATAATTTAAGTAGAAACTACAAATGTTTAAAGAATGCATGTTCGAGTTGAAGCTGAAATTTCAACCCCCACCCTTTTGATTGGGGTGGGGGGTTGGACCTGTAAATTGGTGTTGTAACTTTTACCTACTAGGGTAACATATTTCCAAAGTATAAAGGAAATCCAAGTACTTATTTTTATTTTTGGGGCAGTTCAGGAATAATGCCTCATATATTAGACCTGTATTAGACCCTACGAAGGATTACCACAAGCAATACAAACCCTTGAACAATAGCATTTGTAAACGAGGGACCCAGGTAATAATATTTTCTTTCTTCCTTTATCGCAAGGAAAACTATAGATAAAAGTCTATATATATTATATACTTTTATAATTGAAACTCAAAAGGTAACGTCTGGGTAACGGCGCCAGTAACGCCGGCTCTGGTTTCTCTCTTTATCTAAAGGAAATATAAATAAGAATGTCTCTCTTTACCTAATTTGCATATCTACTCGTTTCATATTAAGGATAATTGATTATATTTGTAATCGAATGAAAAAAGGGCGAACGCAATTGGAATAATAGTTTTCGAGAAAAGTGTACCGAAAGTTGACTCTTTTTGCATTGTTTTAGGTGACTTGGGTGTCCCCTTAATAGTACTGAACCAGTACGGGCGAGTCAATTGTTTTGTATCATAGAATAGTTACTGTCCAATGTAGACTTGTTGCCTTACAATATAGTTAAGGGAATGTCAAAGTGGATTGGGTTTTTACATTGAGTTTCAATGAGAAAATCGGACAGACTTTGACACCGCTTCAAAATTAACCTAAGTTAATTTTCAACTCATATTTTACTGTATTTCCTTTAGTATTTAGTATTTGAAGATACTTTTAAATAGTTCATATAATTTTACATAATTTTATAATACTTTAATAAATGTTAGGAACAGAAAATAAAGTTTCATATGAGAAAAGTAAGTTATATTGAAAGTTGTAAAATAAGGGGTAATCCACATATTACGTTACACTATTTTTTGCTATTTTTGATCCCTCCCTCCCCCATGTCACACTCTACTGTATACATTAGCGCCATTTTCTCTTAAGGATGTCGCAAATTGTTTGACTCTCCCTTGCCCTTAAAGTGTGACGTAATATGTAGATGGACCCTAAGTTTATCAATATTTTATATTTTACATTTTACGATAACTTAAATTAGTAAAGATATTTTTAGGAGAGTTGTTTATCCTAAGGTTTAAATTCTGTATTATGTAGAACATAACTTTATTTTTATTGTTTTGTAATATTTTATATTTGTATCTTTACTTACAGACGTAGAGAAAAGGCTTCAAAAAAAGAAGAAGAAGAAAGTTTAATGAAAGGAAAGTCTTCTGTCTCAGATCAAGATGGATTAGGTGTTGCATGCAATTATTCTGATACAGTAGTTTTTGATTTTCCAGAGTTAGAATGTAGTGGGAAAGAATTTAAAAATTCTGTTGAAGAGGAGAATACAATTCCTCTTTTAATTTTAATGCCTTTATGGCAATTAGCTAACAACCAACAAATTAAAGACTTTGATGTTAAGTCGAGAGTAGTCGTTGAGAATACTATCGAATTATCAACAGTGGATGGTCAACGTGAACTGAATTCAGATATCGATAAAGACATTGGAAACATAAATGACATCACGGTTGCAATTTCAGGAGAAAAAGAAGAAGTTCCCTCTGAGTCTAAAGCAGAGTTTAATCTTTTTCAATGCAATAAAGATAAAAATGAGATTGTGGATAAAGCTCTTGATATTGAAAAATCGCCTTGTCTAATGAATGGTTGCCGCATTGTTCATTATGAGCATGTAATTAAAGATCTGCTCAGTAAAGCTACTGATGCCAGTTTACATGAACCATCATGTAAACTGAACAAATGGGAGTTGTTTACAACAAGACAAAGAGGCTTCATTATTGACGTTTTTTTGAAGTGTATGATTTGTAAGGTTACAATTAAACATACGTCACAACCAGAGGATCCTAATATGATGAATGTAAATGAAGCTATCGTCCTCGGCTGTCTTACTTCAGGTTCCGGTTTCTCAAATATGCAGGAGTTATTAGCTCCTGCCGGTATTCCAACTATGTTGTCTACAACTTATTTAGAAATTCAACGAAAAGTTGTTATGTCAATAATAGAGACAAATGAAAATGCCATGCTTGAGAATATCGAAGAAGAAAAGCGGTTAAGCATAGAAGACGGCAATGTTATATACTATGTTGCTGATGATGGAACAATAACTGAAGAAATTTATACCACAAGGATTTGTGACGGTGCTTGGATGCAAAGAACATACTCTAATGGCTCATTTAATTCTTTAGCAGGTTTCGTTGTAATAATAGGTAAGTACACCAAAAAACCTTTGGCTGTTAAGGTTAAATCAAAAACGTGTGCAAAATGTGATTCTAGAAAAGAATATATAAATGATCACAATTGCTTTAAAAACATTCCTAGAAATAAAAGTTCTGCACTGATGGAGTCATTAGGTGTTAAAGAATGTTGCCACGAATCTTAAGATTTACACAAGATTCTTTATAAGTACTTCATTGGAGACGGAGATAGTAGCGTTTACAATGCAATTCTGACGGACAATCCTTATGATCAATTTGGAATTGTTGTTCAAAAATATGAGGAGATTAATCATAGGTACAAAGGACATTATAAGGCAATTAAGAAGTTAAGTAACAAAGCAGGATTTAAAAAAGAAATTGCAAGTTATTGAAAGAAAAAGAATTTCTGATAAAGATTTTTGTCTTGAAGATAATTTAGACGTGCTTATAAACGAAATTCTTAATGTACCTTATCATTTCTTTGGTGATCATAGTAAATGCGCCAAACTTGGCGGTTGGCCTTGTAATGGCATTTCAAGTGAAGGTGAAATAAACTATGTGCCACACTTAAAAAACTGTGGAGTTATGGATGAACTTCTTGAGTTGCAAAGAAAACTTACTATAAGTGCTAAAAGTTTATTCCTAAAAACAACAACAAACTTAGCAGAAAACTTCAATTCCGTTCTTTGCAAATATAGTTGCGGGAAAAGAATAGCGTACTGCAAATCTGGATCATTTGCAGCGAGACTCCATGCTGCGTCAATTAAATGCCTAACTAAGCGTGTACAAACAAACGTTATTCAACATTCTGAAAAGTTGTTACCTTCAACGGTGACTAAAGTTGAAAATGAGAGGATTCAAAAAGTTGAAAGAAATAAGCTATATCATTAAAAAAAAAGGAAATTATTAAACACTAACGTCTATAAAGACAAGGACTAAGGTCAAAAAGCAAACGAACCTGATATAGATGCTGTAACTTATAACATTCAGAAAGATATCGTCTTGAAAACGTTAAAAGATTATCAAGAAGAAAGATTGGAAATAGCTGTAAACACCAGTGATCAATATAAATGTAAAAAGTGGTTTCTTACACGTCAAAAAATGATTACAAGTAGCAGATATGGACCGATTTGCAGAATGTTTTAAACAACCAAACGTGGTCCTACAGTTTCTGATATGTTATATAATAGTGGGAAAACAATTAATGCTGATATGGCTTATGGTCTTCAACACGAAAATGATGCTAAGCAGGCGTTAAAGGAACAAATCAACCATACCGTGCATAGCACGGGTTTTTGGATTGATCCTGTTCACGAGTTTCTAGGAGCAACTCTTGATGGTTTGCTTGACGTCAACTTAGAAGATTTGTAGATTGGCAAGGCATTAGGAATAGCTGCAATGAAAAGACCTTTTTTGTTATATAAAGTTGAAAAGGGTTGCTGTGTTGAAATCAAATGTCCAGCAAGAGAAAAAATAAGTCAGTCAACGACTTACTCACAGAGTGCAAGGATTTACAGAAAATTTATCATTCCAAGCAGCCCAATTCACTAAATAAAAATCATCGTCATTATTATCAACTGCAGGGGCAAATGCATCATACCGAAAGAAAAGATGGTCTTTTAGTGCTGTGAACAGACAAAGATATGAAACTAACTCCAGTTTTTAGAGATGATAATTTTTGGTGCAGAAAAATGGAGCCAAAGTTAATAAGTTTTTACTTTAACTCTCTACTTCCAGAAATCGTAGACAGTCGTAAAAGAAGAAGTTTGGAAATTAAAGAACCTGTTTACGTTATTGATAGTCAGAAAAACTCAAATATTGCAAAAAAAGAGCCAAAAAATACAAAAGCGAATGCTGACTCCTCTTTTGTAAAGAAAACTGTAGCAAAGAAAAGAGAAGCAGCAAAAATAAAAATCGAAATGGACAAGAACAACAATTGTAATATTGAAGGCGAAAGTGTAAATAAGATAGCAAAAATTATTAATAAAGCAGAAATCAAAATGGACACAAATAATGACTGCAATACTAAAGACGAAGGTTTAAGCAATATGGACAAAATTATTAGTGAAACAGAAACCAAAGTTTCAGATGATGATGACATAATTTGTGTACCAAATAATGATAGTTTACCAGAAACACCAGAAAAGGTTCGCAGCGTCTTACTAGCGCTGTCTTTAAATGGTAAAATGGAATCTATTGCACAACATGTTTTAAACGTTGATTTTTGGTTAGGTGATGTAGATATTGATACATTTCTTTTTTTGTTATGTGAGAAGTATCAAGATTTCGAATTTTTAAGCGTTTTAAACATGGGCGTTCCACATTGTGTAAAACCATGTTGCCGAGATGAAGACGTACAGATAATAGGCGGATCTGTTATTGGTCATTGAAGAACATGTCATTACAAAAAGCAGAGCAACGAATTATTTATTTACGACAGTAAAACTCCACCTACGTATGACAATAATTGTCGAACGCAGAAAAATATTATTTATCAAAACGCTATCCAAGTATCGAGATAAGCAACACAAAATTATTGAGGACTGGATACCAAATTGATGGTTCCACTTGTGGTGTTTGGGTCATGACATGAGAAAAAGAATACTTTTTATCAGATTCTCTTTTAATGAGAGAACATTTTATTAAAATTTTATTTTCAAAAAAGATAGAACGCTTCCCCCCAGAGAAAAAGAAATAGTGGCTTTATTTTTAATTATAAACTTAATCTGTGTACAAATGTTTTGATGTGTGAAAGTGTTTGAAGTATGTATGTATGTGTGAATGAAATTTGCCACTATAATAATAAAAGGAAAGGGGTGATTAGAATATTAAGTTCTTTCTTTTATATTTTAATAAGTTAAATAACTTCATACTTGCATGCGTATGACAAGTATTTACAAACTTATGTTAAATACAATAGTATGTTATCAAAAATAGTCATAGTTGCATTTGTATGACAATGTTTAACATATTAATTGTGAATAAAAGTGATAAATGCGAGTATTTAAACAAATGTGCATGCCTGTTCAATACAGGCACTTTTAATAAGTTAAATAACTTCATACTTGCATGCGTATGACAAGTATTTACAAACTTATGTTGAATACAATAGTATGTTATCAAAAATAGTCATAGTTGCACTTGTATGACAATCAATAACATATTAATTGTGAATAAAAGTGATAAATGCGAGTATTTAAACAAATGTGCATGCCTGTGTATAAGTGAAACTTATATATAAAAATATGATCAAAGTTCACATAATTGCGAATCCATTTACATCATAATTTTCTTTAGTACATGATGCTGAATTTGCCTGCTAAACATATTAAAGATTTTAGTGCATGATTAATATAACATTGCCTTTTGTATATAACTAACTGCATGACTAAAAAATCAAGAAGAAAAAAGTACAAGATGCAATGTACATTTTCATTTCAGTGAGGATACACTGTATATAATAAGTTGTCCAACTTTAATGGAGTTGTATATTGAATCAAAAATCAACTGAAGAGACTTTAGAGTTTCAGTTTTCATCATAAGGTGCGATATTATTTTGGGTAAGTCATACAAAAATTTTGTTAAAATCATACATATTTTGTAAAGATAATCATAACATTTCTACGGTATTGTAAAATTTGTACGGTCTAATATTTAAAAACATATTTACATTAATAATAAAGTATGAAAAAATTAGGGTTTAATTATGTTCGTAATCATTTATTATTTACTGAAAACCGTTTTTGTAGGTATTCATGTTAATTTGCAATAATTTCTTCTTTTATAATTCTTTCTCTTCTTCAAATAATAGTTCAATTAAATATAAACCCTATTTTTTTGGAATTAGACAGGAATCTTAATCTTTTTAAAATAATAAGAAACATTTGATTTAATAAGCTTAATTCATTTACAGAGTTTAGAAATAAAGTTTAAATAGGAACGCTATTTCCGTATTTTTTGTCACCTACTAAAGTGACGCCAATTAGAAGGCTATGCCGCTGAAGTGGTTAAATATTTACAATTGTTTTTGTATAACACCGAGGATTTCCTGACAGTTAAAATTAACTTCACTGCAACCTTTGAAATCTTTTGTTACCAATCATCTTATGCAACTTGAAGCAGTCTCAACATTGAAGCAGTCTCAACATTGCAAGAAAGTTTAAAAATTGTTAACTTTCATCCAATGTTTAATAAACTTTCTCCTCAAACATTGGGCAACGGTGAAGAGTTAAATAATTATTTTAAGTTTTACGATCTTTATAACAAAAGATTTAGGTTTTTAGGTTGAGGTATCAATCCCTACGAATGATAAGAATATTTTAAAAGGTTTGTAAGATTGGGTTTGATTTAAGAAAATAAACTGTATGAATATTATAAATTAAACAGTAAATAATTGAATAGTAAATAATAATTAAATAATATTATTTTCTGTATTTTTGTATTTTGAAAATACTAGGGGAGTAATGGTAACCGAAATTGGACCATTAATTTCTGCCGAGATCTGTCTGCCAACGTTCATCCGACAAAACACCACATTATCTGCACGGAGAAAAAGGAACAACAATTTATGCAACCAGTGAAGTAATTCTGTATAGAATAAAATGTGATGAATTATTTATTAATTGTAAGTTTCAAAATGTGGAAAGAATGAAACTTTTGCATTAATGATTATTATATTAATAGTGCAATTAACATATTTTTCTTTTTTTTAATGATTAGTTTTTTTTATTTAAAATTGGCAAAGTGAATAAAAGAAAACACTCGCGTCGGCGTCGTCCAGCTAGTTATTTTGATAGGTAACGCGCCTGCGAAACGTTATTACTTCCTTTATTGAGAAAGCTTCACATTACGGTACTGAGTCCCTTACTCATATGTTTCTTTAATTACATAAATCTTAGTATAAAAAAGCGCTATAATTTAAAGTCATTTCACCATTATTTCAATTTGCAACTATTTTGTTAAAGTAGAGGCTTAAAAGGGACAGTTAGTAGAAAGATTTAATAAATAGTAAGAAACTTTAAAGTGTCAGAAATAAAAAATCAACATTTACAATTACTACAGAATGTTCCCTAGTAAAAATTTCTGACTAATTTTTGATAGATTAGTACAGATTAGTCCGAAAATTGTACGAGAAATGTCCGAAAATGATCCGCGTTAGTCTAATATAAATCTGAATAAAAACCTAAAATCCGAAAACACTCTGGAGTAATCCTAAATGTATACGAATTCAGTCCGTAATTAGTTCGCATCAATCCGAATGTATGACCAATGAAGAATGCTTCTAAAAAAAGTACGGAATTATCCGAAATCAATTTTTAAAGAATACGCAATCAGTCCACAACAATCCGAGTTTAATCTAGTTAAAAAAACTGAATCCACAAAATTTCCGGAGAAATTAGAACTCTAAGCAAAAAATCTGACATTATTCGACAACAATTTGGACTTAAGTGTCACAAAATCCTATTCCGAAACAAGTACTAAACAATCTAAAAGCTGTCTGCAACGAATCCGAAAATTGTCTGCAACAATCAAAAGACATAATCCGAAACAAATAAGAGACAATTCAAAATCTGTACGCAAAGAATCCGACGTTAGTCCGCTCCAGTTTGGAATTAGTGTGGTAAAATCCTATTCCGAAACAAATACGAAACAATCCGAAATATGTATGCTAAGAATCCGGAAATAGTCAGCCACCTGAATCATATATATCTCTGGTAAAAATTTCGTTATCAGACTAACTTTGGACTAATTCCGGATTCACTGGTTATACACAAACCGTATTGGGTTTGGATTTATCCAGACTAATTCTGAGTGACAAAAACCTAATCATAAGCAAATTGTTTCGGATTACCGCGAATTCACAGGTTAAACCAACCGGATTACTTCTGTATTTACTAATCGGACTGAACCTGACATATTACGAATTCAATAGTTATAAAAAAAACTGTATTAATAAGCATTAAACCGTACTATTGCGGGCAAATTCCTGATTAGTTCGACTTTTTATTCAGGGTATTTACTTATAATAAATAAAATATTTACTTCTAAAGTCAATTTGTTTTTACAAATTTACTAGTATTATTAGTTCTTGTTTTAATATTATAATTAACACTGATGTATTCGATTTCGGCTCGTTATAATGTTAGATAGGTGTAAATTTGAATCCTCAAGCGTTAGAAATTTTAAGTTAATCGGAAAATATTCTGAGTAGACCATAAAGTGATAATATGAGTAACTTGTATAATTATTTTTTTATTAACATTCATTAAATTGTCCGGACTAATTTTTGATTAACAGATCAATTTCGGACTTCATCGGACCAATTTCGAATTCACTAGTTATTAACAAACCGTATGGAATTCAGATGTATCAGGATTAATTTCGAATGACAGAAACCTGACCATAAACCGCACTGTTTAGGACAAATTTCGGCTTAGTCCGAAATCTGTCTCGTTTTTAACCAGGGTTATTAAAATACGTAATATAAAAATTAAATGCTGTAAACATTTTTTGTTACTTACGCTTACAAATAAATTGGGAACCTCAAAGTGAGCTTTTGAGTTTCCTGAAATTCTACTGACTATACAAACACCTGATGTCTCTCGTGATTCAAATTTAAAAATAGACAAACAAAAATTCTTAATAATTTAATAAAATATTAGTATTAGCAAGTATGACTACATTACAAATAACAGAATAAAATTAATAATTAATGAAAATACGTTGTTCCCTATTCTTTGATAAACAATATTTGTTATATCTAATTTTTCTATACCTATATAATAAAAAAGTACGATTACATAATTAAATTAAATTACAATTAAATAATGATACTAAAATTATTTTAAAAAGAGAAGAAGTATATTGCTAGTTAAAAAGATAATTGGTAAATGAATTTTATGAAATGTATTATACAGTTTCGGTTCGGGTTACTTAAGTAGTTTATCGAGTGGACAAAATCACATGGAGAAAATTGAAAATCAATTCATATTCTATCAAATTAAATTCATTGAAGAAATAATTGAATAACATTTGAAATTCATAAAAATTCGCATAACAGGAATTTTTTTGTGATGCCGTGTTTTTCAAGGACTAATCTAGTTTTAGTCTAGTAGATTCTCATCATCATTCAATATTCTTGAACGTCTGTTGAATAAAATATAATATTGTAATTTTTTAATGTCTCTTAACCCTTGGGCGAAGAAGCTGAAAAAATTTCATAAGCGGGCAAGCGGGGACCACTGGACCCCGCTTACAAAAACACTTAAAAAACTCTTAAAAATTATACATCTTTGTATATTTTGTTTTCTTTTTATTATATTATGAATTTTAATGCATTAAAATATAAAAATGATTATTAAGATTTTAAATTTAACAAACAACTATATTTGCGAACACTATTTTGCTATTTGTATATGGCACACAGTTTGTACTTTTTGTCTATTCCACAAAGTGGTACTGTCGTCGTCATAGTAAATTTTTTCCGTGTACGTTCGCAATGTTTTTATGCTTATGACAATGCCGGTAAAAAGGTTAAACACTTATATGGCATCATTTACAATTGGAATATGAAAACCGTAAAAGTATTCGGTTCTATTTTTAGTCTATTTAACAGAATTTCTAGGATGAACTCATTTTTTCATGGTTAAAAACTTGTTTAACAGCTTTTTTGTATTGCAAAATTCTTTTAGTTTAACAATTTCAGATAAATTTCAATTGTTTATTACGTCCTGATATTCCCTATACAAAATGTTTAGAAAAAACAAACTATTATAAAGTTCAAGGTTTTATGGATTAATTACGTTAATTATTGCGAATTTTAAAACTTGGTCTAGTATTATTTTTTGTGCTCTTTATTACTATTATTATTGTTCCTTCACGAAAGCACTGCTATACCAAAAATTTTCAAATCCTTTATGACACATTATGAACTCTTTGTTATAAAAATTTTGTTTGCCCTGCTGGAAGTAAAGGGATAGAAATCCTATCTCTTTGAATATTTTTTTATTTCTGAGATAGAAAGATATAAAGTTTCTCTATCTTAGTCTATCCCCACTTTATCACTTCAATCACTTTTTATCTCTCTTACTGTATAAATCTTTTTCAATAACCTATATTTCATCTCGTTTAATACTTTTAATATCCACACATATCTCTTTCTATCTCTAATTTCATCTGAGAATATACTTATCTCTTTTAATAATCTTGTTTCTATCCCAGGCTATCCCTATTTTATTCCCCTCAATCTTTTTCTATCTTCCCTTTTTATTCAATCTCTTTTAATAACCCTTAATTTATCGCCTTTTATCCTCTTACTATTCACTTCTTTCCCTTTCTATCCCTATTTAAATCTTAGTCCATACTTGTCTCCTTTTATTCCTTCGGTTCTATCAGAGTCTATCTCTTTTCTATTAAATTAAAAAAAATTCGATTTTTTCTTTTTTCTTAATCTTTTTTGATAACCTTCATTATATCCTATTGAATCCTTTTTCAATACTCAAAGATAACTTTTTATACCCTTTTCAATGTGACGATTTCATGATAAATAAAGAGAAATTAAAACTTCAAAAAGGAGATCAACTATGAGAGATAAAGAGTGATAGAGTAAGAGATAAAAAGAGACCAATACAGTCCCAAAATTTAAAAGGTAGTTCAAGAAAAATATCTTCCAAGCTAGCAAAACTGTGAAATTGTTAAATAATATTCTATTCAAATTGTAAAATAAAATACTGTTTGTTTTTGTTCTCTTGTGTGTTCAAAATTGTTATATCACGAAAAAGTATTTAAATTATTATTGTTTTATTGTTATATTCATATATTGTTATATTGTTGTATTGTTATTGTTAATTGACGTACAAACAAAAATATAAGTTAATTTGCGTAAGTGATACGTTAACACGAAAAACATTTTCATTTAATTCAAATATATCATTGTAAAGAGTACATTTTGCGAGAATAAACAGTAGTCTATCGCCAAAATTCAATACATCATGTTAAATTACACAACGCTTTATTGTTATGTTTTCTACGTTGTCATGTACACTCAATATTGTGAAATAAAAAGAAACATTTAAAAAAAATTTTAAAAAATAAAAACTTAGTGACATGTGTATTTGACTTGCGTCCCTAAGGTTCAGGGTTCGAGCCCCCCTTTGTGCGAGATTTTCCAAATTTGGTTTTATGTGTTATGTGTACAATGTTGGTTAATAATGTGAAATGAAATATAGATTTAAACAATAAATAATAATTTCATAACAAATGAATAAATAACTTGATTTGTTAAAAATAGGTCATAAATAGAAGTACGAAAACTCTAAAAATATTTTTTTTAAATAATAAATTCAATTGAAATTGTAATACTTCATAAAGTCTTTAATATTGTTAATAATATTGGTTAATTAATTAAATTTGCAGCAAAGAAATAAAAAGAGATAAAAGTACATAGGTATAAAAAGAGATAGATAGGGGATAATAGGGTATAAAAAGAGATATAAATTTGAAGATAAAAAGGTATAATATTTCGGGTATGCAAAGTGACTATTTCAAAGGGATAGAAAAAACTTTATCTCTTTCTATCCCCAAAATTCTATCAGGTCAGTCCATTATATTTCATCTAAAGTCGTTGCGGCCTATTTTTTAAAAAATCTCATAATTTGTAAAAATGATGTTTAATATCCATAAAATTCATTTTTGAGAATTATTTTATAAAATTTTTTGAATTTAACTTAGAATTATAATTTTTAAGTTGAGTTGCACAGAAAAAAGGTTAGATTGACAGTTATGTACATTTAATAAAAAAGCATGGAAATAATTTAGATAATAGAAATTTCTTGAATTATATTTGTTAAAAATGAGCTAATTTACTTGTATAAATAGATTATTATGTGAACATACTCAAAATAATAGATAAAAATTGATTTTAAAACCTAACTATGAAATGTCAAAAGTCACTACATTTTAATTACATTTTTCTAAAAAGTTTATAAATATTAAAAAATTTATTACTACTTAATTAAAGTATTTTCAATGTACTTTCATGATATGTGCTAACTTTTTAATTTTATAATATAGAAATATGAAAAATTTTACCTTTAATATTGAGTGTTTCATGATTTTCATTGATTTTAATTACTTATTTCTTCTCAGGTGCAAGACTAAAAAATCCAATTTTTGTCTTAATATTTAAGTTTGAACTTCTTTTCCATTCTATTAAATTTTGGTGGTGGAGAACGAGCTACTTTGTAGTTTTATTCATGTTTAAAAAATCTGCTTCCAAAAGCGAGTTTGTTGGTTAAAATGCAGGTAATTTTATAACACTGAAGTTGGCTATCTCAATAGTCATGCAAAAATCTACTTGCATTTTAACCAACAAATTCGTTTTTTCAGCAGATTTTTTAAACTAAATTTAAACTGAAAAGTAGCTCGTTCTCCATCACCAAAATTTAATAGAGTGGAAAAGAAGGTCAAACTTAAATATTAAGACAAAAATTGGATTTTTTAGTCTTGCACCTGAGAAGAAATAAGTGATTAAAATCACTGTAAATCATGAAACACTCAATATTAAAGGTAAAATTTTTCATATTTCTATATTATAAAATTAAAAATTAGCACATATTATGAAAGTACATTAAAAATACTTCACATTAAATAGTAATAAATTTTAGAAAAATGTTATTAAAATGTAGTGACTTTTGACATTTCATAGGTAAATTTTAAAATTAATTTTTATCTATTATTTTGGGTATGTTTACATAATAATCTATTTATACAAGTAAATTAGCTCATTTTTAGCAAATATCAATCAAGAAATTTGCATTATCTAAAGTATTTCCATGCTTTTTTATTAAATTTTCATAACTGTCAATCTAACATTTTTTCTGTGCAACTCAACTTAAAAATTATAATTCTAAGTTAAAGTCAAAACATTTTATAAAATAATTCTTAAAAATGAATTTTATGGACATTAAACATCATTTTTACAAATTATGAGATTTTATTAAAAATAGGCCGCAACGACTTTAGATGAAATATAATGGACTGACCCTATCTCTTTCTATCTTTTTACTTCCAGTAGGGTGGCTTCTTAGGCTTGATTATTAATTTCTTATAATGATTGTTACAAATAACTTTCCTACAAGAAAATAACTAATTCAATAACTATTCTAACAATTTGTAATATAATGTACATGCAAAAAAAAGCTTAGAAGCTATAAGATATTGTAAATAAGGTAATTTTAATATTTTTTAAACATGACTCAAAGTTATAACAATTAAAGTTAATATTTTTTGCAGTGTAATTGAAGAATAAGGTGTCTAAAGTAAATAAGTTCATGTTGTACTGTTTTGAGAAATTTATGCAATAATACATTCACTTATAACCAATAAATTTAAATTGAAAGAAGAAAAACTGTATACCTACTGAATTATTTAAATTTGAATAATTTTTTTGATTGAAAAGAAAACATGGTTGCCACAGGTCAGAAAAATTAGGAAAAAGTCAGGGATTTTGATTAAAAGTACTTGAAAAAATTAAATGTTTAAAATTTATAAGAAAATTATCAATTTTTGTTTCTTTTTGTTTGCCTCATAAACTATGAAAATACCACAATAAATTCTAAAAAAAACCTTCAATATTTCTACTTCTGCCAATAATTTATTTTGAATAACTTTATTGCGTTAGAACTGCAATAAAGTAATTACTTTCAAATCATTTAATGATTTATTTTCTTTAAAAATTTTAATTTCAATTCTGTTGAAATTAGTTTCAATTTAAAAAGTTTTAAAGCAAATCTTTTAAAAAATTTGATCATCTTCATAAATGACGGGTTCCACGTCAAGTGCCCCAGGTCAAAAATTTACATGGAATATTTAAAAAATTTGTAGTTTCTTTAAAACAAAACGAAAATACGTTTTCTATTTTGGGTTTTTCTGCTGTTTTTCAACACTTTCTAATGGTGTAAACAAATGTAGAGAAAAAAATTTTTTGACCTTGAAAAATTAAATTAAAAAATAAAATTTCATTTTTTTATCAAATGGACAGTTTTTATTTTTTTAAAAAAAATTTTATCATAAACGTAAGGTTTTTTCCTAAAAAAAATGTATAGGTCAAAACGTGGGACAAGAACTTTTAACTGGTCAAAATAAACATTTACTTCTGCAGTGCACCGACCCGCAGTGGAATTTTTTTTACAATTTACTATTAAAAAATGTCTACACCTTACAATTTTTAACCGATTTGAGTGTTCTTTGTCTTAAATTAAAGGGGAATAAATTCTTAAGACATCCTTCGAGGACAATTTTGGGGATTTTAATTATTTATCATTTTTCTTAATCAAAGTTAACAAATTAATACACTTTTTAAAAAAGGACGTTTATTTTGTTATTACGTTGCTGCACTTGATCTAAATCAATTCAAATTCATCCAATATGACCACCAGATAATTACTAAAGCATAAAATAATTTATTTCAATTGTTATAAACAATATACAGTCCAACAACGCGCAGGGGCGGTGGATTGCAGAAGTAAATGTTTATTTTGACCAGTTAAAAGTTCTTGTCCCACGTTTTGACCTATACATTTTTTTTAGGAAAAAACCTCACGTTTATGATAAGATTTTTTTTAAAAAAACTAAAAACTGTCCATTTGATAAAAAAATGAAATTTTATTTTTTAATTTAATTTTTCAAGGTCAAAAAATTTTTTTTCTCTACATTTGTTTACACCATTAGAAAGTGTTGAAAAACAGAAGAAAAATCCAAAATGGGTCAAACCATTTTATTTCGCCTAATGTATTTTTGATCTTTATAAAAAATGTCAATGTTTCGGGAAAATATTCTTATATGTTTTGGGATTACGAAATGCACAATGATTTGTAAAAAATAATTTCATTTCATATAAAAAAAGATATTATAAATTGAGAGTACATGAAAAAAGGTTACATTGACAGGCATTACAAAATATTTAAAAAAAGGAGTAATCTCTTTAAGAAATATAAAAAAAGCGATTGATATTTATTTTTAAAGACTTAATTTGTGATTTGAACTTAATAAAAGTATCAAGTAATTTATAATATACTGTAAAATATGTTATTTAAGTTTCTGTATGAAATGTCAAAAATCGATCATATTTAACAATTTTTTTTGACAAAGTAATTTAATTTTCGTAAATCAGAATTATTTAAATAATAAGTATTTTAAATACACTTTATTATTATTTAAATACTTTTTTAATTATCAACTGAGAAATATAAAAAAATTTACCTCAAAAATGAACCATTCTTCATTTTATCGGGATTTTGAATGTTTGTAACTTCGTTGGAGAAAACCCGATTTATGCCAAATTTTTGGAGCATGTTGATTAAAGCAATATCTTCCTGCTACTAAAATTTCGCGATGGGTTTTGCACTAGTTTTCAAAAGAAATTGATTTAAAAAAAGTGTTTATTTTGAAGGTTACAGACAAGTATTATAACTAACTTGAAGTTGGTTTGCTACTTGCAATAAAAGTCAAATTCAAAATAAAACGATTTTTTTAAAGTCAGTTTAAAACAAACCAACTTCAAGTCAGCTATAATACTTGTCAATAACCTTCAAAATAAACACTTTTTTAAATCAATTTCTTTTGAAAACTAGTGCAAAACCCATCGCGAAATTTTAGTAGCAGGAAGATATTGCTTTAATCAACATGCTCCAAAAATTTGGCATAAATCGGGTTTTCTCTAACGAAGTTACAAACATTCAAAATCCCGATAAAATGAAGAATGGTTCATTTTTGAGGTAAATTTTTTTATATTTCTCAGTTGATAATCAAAAAAGTATTTAAATAATAATAAAGTGTATTTAAAATACTTATTATTTAAATAATTCTGATTTACGAAAATTAAATTACTTTGTCAAAAAAAATTGTTAAATATGATCGATTTTTGACATTTCATACAGAAACTTAAATAACATATTTTACAGTTTATTATAAATTATTTGATACTTTTATTAAGTTCAAATCACAAATTAAGTCTTTAAAAATAAATATCAATCGCTTTTTTTATATTTCTTAAAGAGATTACTCCTTTTTTAAATATTTTGTAATGCCTGTCAATGTAACCTTTTTTCATGTACTCTTAATTTATAATATCTTTTTTTATATGAAATGAAATTATTTTTTACAAATCATTGTGCATTTCGTAATCCCAAAACATATAAGAATATTTTCCCGAAACATTAATATTTTTTATAAAGATCAAAAATACATTAGGCGAAATAAAATGGATTGTCCCAAATAGAAAACGTATTTTCGTTTTGTTTTAAAGAAACTACAAATTTTTTAAATATTCCATGTAAGACCAAAAATTTAAACTTTGACCCCCTCCAGTTTTTATATTTGTTTAAATAAATTAATAATATTTGATATTTTTTATTGTATCTAATAGGACTACTGTTTGTGCAAACTTTTTACCTGATCCCAAACATTTCAAATTTGGACCTGGTCACTTGACGTGGAACCCGTCAAATATCAAAATTCTTTCCAGAAAAATTAATTATTTTCAATAATTTTTTTTTAAATTCTCGTCACCATTTTAATTATCTTTATAAATAGCAAAATTCTTTGCCCAAATGCAATTATTTTTAGGAATTTGAATAAATTTCATTGCAAAATTTAATAATTTTCATAAATAATAATATCCATCACAAGAATTCAAGTATTTTCAAAATTGCCTAATAAAATTCAATTATTTTAAAAAATTTTAATAAAATTCAGGGCAAAATTTAAATTATTTTTAAAAATTTTTCTTAATTTTATGATTTTTAACCCTCCTGCGTACCGTGACGAGTATACTCGTCCAAACTAAGTTGTTACCAAATGCGCGAGGACGAGTATACTCGTCCAAATATTTTTTCTCATAACTTTTAAACAAATTAACTTTAACACACGAGACAAAGTGCAACTTACAGTGCAAGGTTCATAGTTAATGATACATACATAATAAAGTCTCTAATTAAAGTATTTGTTAATAAACAAAGTATTAAATATTTGTTATAAACAGTAGAGGATAGGTCACAAAATAAAAGTTGCAAATACATACTTCTCTTAAAAAAATTGTTTGATTTAAATGAAACTTGGTATCTCAAAGATTTTTGGGGTTGCTGATTAAGAATCTGAACCCAGATTAAAAAAATTTAAAATGGCGGATCCAATATGGCGGATGAGTTTTTCAAAAATTCATCCGAATTTCTTGAAAATCTATAATCGGGGGTTTTTGAGGTCGCTGATTACGAATCTAAGGTCAGATTTAAAAAATCCAAAATGGCGGATCCAATATGGCGGATTAGTTTTTCAAAAATGTATCCAAATTTCTTGAAAATTTATAATAGGGGGTTTTTGATGTCGCTGATTACGAATCTAAGGTCAGATTTAAAAAATCAAAAATGGCAGATCCAATATGGCGAATGAGTTTTTCAAAAATTTATCCAAATTTCTTGAAAATTTATAATCGGGGTTTTTGGAGGTCGCTGATTACGAATCTAAGGTCAGATTTAAAAAATCCAAAATGGCGGATCCAATATGGCGGATGAGTCTTTCAAAAATTTATCCAAATTTCTTGAAAATCTATAATCGGGGGTTTTTGATGTCGCTGATTACGAATCTAAGGCCAGATTTAAAAAATCCAAAATGGCGGATCCAATATGGCGGATTAGTTTTTCAAAAATGTATCCAAATTTCTTGAAAATTTATAATAGGGGGTTTTTGATGTCGCTGATTACGAATCTAAGGTCATATTTAAAAAATCCAAAATGGCGGATCCAATATGGCGGATGAGTTTTTCAAAAATTTATCCAAATTTCTTGAAAATTTATAATCGGGTGTTTTTGAGGTCGCTGATTAAGAATCTAAGGTCAGATTTAAAAAATTAAAAATGGCGGATCCAATATGGCGGATGAATTTTAAAAAAATTGTTTGATTTTAATAAAACTTGGTATCTAGAGGTTTTCATGGTCGCTGATTACAAATCTGAGGTCAGATTTTCAAAACTCAAAATGGCAATATCAGAATATTTTATAAATTTAACAATTCTTTAATTGTTTTAACAAATAATTGTTGTCATGTACTAACTTTTTACAAAAAATTTCTAGAAACGTGCGGTTTTTTTCTAATTTTGCAATTAACTAAGCTGTGTAATATTACATGAAGATTTTTCATAAATTTAACGATTCTTTAATTTTTAAAGAAATAATGTTGTTGTTTACTAACTTATTACAAAAAACATCTAGAAGTATGCAATTTTTTTAAATTTTGAAGTTAACCCTTAAACCGCACCCTGGGTGTGCGACACCCATATTCTAGCTCTTTACTCTAATATTTCGGTTAAATTCGTAAAAATTGATCATGTGTTGATATTGGACGGTACATTTTGTACTTAAATTTATGTTTCGTGAGTGACATTAGTCTGCCAAGTGTCTTTGTGTATTTGATAACTTTATGAAGTTGTCGGCGAAAAATTTCTGCTTGTCTGACACCCAGTTTTTGGTTTAAGGTAATTTCAGTAGTTTAAAAAAACTCTTTTTTAATTATTAAAATTAAATAAATCATTATGAAACCTATTTTCCTTCAAAATAG
This sequence comes from Leptopilina heterotoma, assembly GCF_015476425.1. Taxonomy (NCBI): domain Eukaryota; kingdom Metazoa; phylum Arthropoda; class Insecta; order Hymenoptera; family Figitidae; genus Leptopilina; species Leptopilina heterotoma. The sequence goes on from NW_025110934.1 coordinate 172,020, forward strand.
ATGTATTGAGCTATATAAGATAATTTTTCCAAAAGATAATATCCTATTCCAGCTTGAAGAACACACTTAAAAGTCCCCGGGTGTTTAAGGATGGATTCGGCAGTGTGCGGTTTAAGGGTTAACTAAGCTGAATAATATACCTCCAATTTTGAAATTAACAAACATGAATCTTACAATAATACTGATCTTGTTAACTTTTAAAATTTGGAAAAAGCATGTTTCTAAGTCTTTTGTGCAAGGAGTTAATCAACATCTATAATTATTTGTTTAAATATGTGTTAAATTGTTATATTCATAAAACATCATTATGTAGTACTACTCAACTTAGGAAGTCTAAAAAATGCACATTGTTTCATATAACAGAGACGTAGTTTATGAAGGACTCGTAAAATACCAATATATCTAAAACAAATCTAAAAAATTTCTAAAACTGGCGGCCATATTGGCTCTGATCTTCTGTATTTTTAAAATCTGATCTCAGCTTCGTAATTAGTGACCTCTATAAACCCTAGACACCAAGTTTCATTAAATTTTTTTAATAAAATCAAACAATATTTTAAAAATTCGTCCGCCATATTGGATCCGCCATTTTGAATTTTCCTAATTTGATCTTAGATTCGTAATCAGCGACCTCAAAAACCCCCGATTATAAATTTTCAAGAAATTTTGATGAATTTTTTAAAAACTCATCCGCCATATTGGATCCGCCATTTTGAATTTTTTAAATCTAACCTCAGATTCGTAATCAGCGACCCCAAAAACCCCTACATACCAAGTTTCATTACAATCAAACAATTTTTTAAAAATTCATCCGCCATATTGGATCCGCCATTTTGAATTTTTTAAATCTGACCTCAGATTCGTAATCAGCGACCCCAAAAACCCCTAGGTACCAAATTGTAGAAAAATCCAACAGTGTGAAAAATTTGTGCATTTGGAAACAATTTTATGGGTGAAAATAGGTACGCAGAAGGGTTAATATTCTACTATTATAATAAAATTTTGCAATAGAATTGAATTAATAAACAAAAATTTTAATAATAACTTCTACACAAACATTAAATTATTTTCGAGAACAATAAAAATTTGACATGAATTCAATTATTTAAAATAGAATTTACATAAATTTTTTCAAAATAATCAAATATTTTAAAAACTGACAGTAAATTCCTCGCCGTAATTTTATTATTTTCATAAACTTTTAAATTCCATTCAAGGATTTAATTATTTTCATAAATATTAAAATCATTCCGAGGAAGTTAATTATTTTTACAAATAACAATATTTGTTACAGTAATTTAATATTTAAAAAAAATTAATTTAAAGTTTTTATGTATTATGGGTCCTCGAACCCTGCATTGAGCACACACCTCTCCTCAGATAATTCAAGTTTCATTAAAGTGGTGACTTAAAATTATAGATGGATATTGTTAAGGACATCGAAAGTAGTCAATTGCAAGTTTGCAGAAAATCCCAGCTGCCCCCCTTTTCAAAATATTGAAAGAAACGTTATTAGGGTTCCATACACCCACGGTGTTCGACAGAACCATATTTGTGAGACTCTTTTTAGGGTTCCGTATACAGTAGATGTACCGACGAAATCCTATTGGTGAGACTCTTGCGTCCGTAGACAATTTTGTGCCCCCCCTCCAAACGACTTAACTATTTAACCTAGAGAGCTGAAATATGTTACCGACAAGTATTTTTACACGTAGATTACTGGAAAAATAAAAGGAATGTGATTGGAGGTGATGGGCATAGCCTTGTCAAGGAATTTGTACAAATTAAATTTTAAATACGTTTCAGTGAAAAAGCGAAGAATTTAATTTTGAACATTTAAATAATAATATTGGTGTATGGAACTTGTCATTTCCTTGACCAATTTTTTAAATTAAAAACACTAATTTTTCATCAAATTATAACAATTTTATATTAACAGCAATGGATTAACAACAATATTTACATTTCGTATACTTATGTCTAATAACATATATATACATATGTAGACATATGTTAATAACTTATTTTAACTAGAGGTGTCGAGAAGAAAATTCAACTACGGCCTTTTGTAGTTGAATAACATAACACGGGTCTTCCATCGAATTTAGTTTGTAACGATTCCAATACAATAAAAATTCCTTGTGAATTGATTCACCGGGCTGTTCGGACCACAGGCCAAGGCCATCGTCATCATTCAGAAATAATAAACATTGCAAAACATGGTTTAGAATTATATGAATTTTAAGCGATTCAGATACGTCAGTGGCATCAAAAAATTTCTTCAAATCTTCAATATTTATTGCAAGGTCAGCCTCATTTTTTCTAGTAGTTGAAAAGCAGTTATGAACAATTTCGTTCATTATCTTGAAGGATACCACAAAAGACTCGATTCGCAGTTTTTTAGCACCTTGAAAAATTTCTTCGTCATACAGTTGGTCAGCATGTTTCAATAATTTTCTGCAAGCGTTGCCTTCGAATATTTCACCCTGATAATTTTTTGGCACTACTTTTAGTTTTTTAGGCCATATAAGAGCAGTTTCACGTCCTAGTAGAGGAACTAATCCTTTCCAGAAGAGATGGCCTGACTTCAAATCTCGCAATGAAATAAAACAAAATGGGCATGGATACATTGCACTGGCGGTTTGTTGTCCGTTTATGGTTAATAGCAGCTTAAGATCACATGCGAATTTGAATGGCACATTGTTCAAATTTATTAATTTACATAAGTAAAAGAGGTTATCATAACTTTCTTTAATTTTTGGCACTATACAAATCATAATGATTTTGTTTACACTAGTCAACGCAGCGCCTCTACCACTTCGACCTCCTTCGAAATATTTTGATCTTTTGGCCGGCGTAGGATCACAATCAGAATCAACTTTACCTTCATCTCTAGTAAATACCGACATTGAAATTTTGAAGAAACCCTGTCCCGAATCAGCCATAACTTTTATGCAATAATTTCCTACTAGATTACGATGCTCTACGACAGCTTCTAGTAATTCTTCGCAATCAGCATACACGATAGGCCTATTTTTTTTCGCATTGTCCCCTTCAACATCAAAATCGTGACTACTTACTTTATATATATCTTTTAAAATCTTGCCTTTTTCAATCGCGTGATTTCTATAATTCTTCGGAATTGCGTTTTTTCCAGCGTTGCAACGAATGAAATTCTCAAAAATTCTCATTTTATTTGAAGGTAATCCCAAATTGTTTTGTAAATTATCCAATTTCTCAGTTTTAAAAATCGTTTTTTTACTTTCTTTAGGATTCAGAACAATTGTTGTGTCATGTCGGCCGTAATTCTGCAGTTTCAATTTTTCTGGTTCTAATGACTGCGAGGATTTATTATTTTTACCTTTTTCTTTTAAAATGGATACTACAACTTTATCTTGGACGTTTTCAGGAAACTTCATTACTATATTTCGTAAATTATCCACCAAAATACGTTTACTATTACACTCATGATGCATTCCTTTACCGAGCTCTCCGCAACAAATTTTACAAATTTTAATATCCTTTTTCGCAGGTGTTTCAGCAACGTTTGTAGAATTACAACTTTTTTCTAAGGTTGAAGCTGCATAAAGACCATTTTCCGCATTTATCTCGATTTCGAATTTTCGTTCACAACCATTACCTGTTATAACTTTTGAATGAGTGGTAGATCTTGCTGTTAAACAAATATAGCAATTGCAAGGTCCTTTTTTTGTATCATTTTATTTTAATTTATCAGACAATTTTTTTAAATTTCTTTTTGTAAAAATATGTTACAATCAAAATTTTATAAATTTAGAAATATTTTTTAAAATATATTAAAAAAATATATAAATATATGTACATTATTAGCATATTTGGTATTTTTTTAATAAAAATAAACGTTTTCGTCGATATTTTAAAAAGGGGAGCAGCTGGAATTTTTCGCAAACTTGCATTTGATTACTTTCGATGTCCTTAACAATATCCATCCATAATTTTAAGTCACCACTTTAATGAAACTTGAATTGGCTGAGGAGAGGTGTGAGCAGGAAGAGTAAAATAAATATACTTATTTAAAAAAAAAATTCTTATTCAATTATTTGTATATCTATTATTTTAATAAAATTTCACCAAATAATTTAATTATATAAAACAATTTTGAAGAAATTCTATACGAATATTTAATTATTTTCATAGGTTATAAAACTTTTTTATGAATTTAATTATTCACATTTTTATTTATAAATTGCTTCTCAATAATTCAATTATTTAAATTATTTAAAAATTTGTTAATAAAATTATGTATAAAAATTGATTTAAAAATTAATTTCAGTAAAAGTTTTAGATAATAATTGAATTTTAGAAAAGTTACTAATAAATGCAATTTTTTGGAAATAATTGAATTTTGTAAAGGTTTCAAATTCAAATCTTTGAAAATCTGAACTTTTCATACTTTTAATTAAAAATTATATGAAATTAATCTTTTTTCAAAAACTTAATCATAATTATTTAAAATTATTTCAAGTTTTTATTTTCTATAATATATATTCCATTGAAGAATTTCCGAACAATCGAAATTTCACGTAAAAATGAATTGCAAACAAAAAGATTTAAAAATTCTCAGAAGAAGAACTTTTAAAAAAATTATTAAAAATAATTGATTTAAAGAAGAATTTTAGTTGAAAAATTGTAGAAAATAACCATTAAAATTAAATGATCTTTAATTATTATAAGTTATTGAATTTTAAAAGGCTTAAATTCGAAAATATTGAAAATTTTAATTCCAATGGAAAATTAATAATGATTAAATACTTATTTTAAAATGAAGTTAATGATGTTTTCGAATAATTTTACAATTAAAGAAATTTGTTAATTAATGTAATAGGACATTTTTTTGAGTATCTAATAATTTTTTTAATGAATCAAAATATTTCTTAGGGTCAGGGAAAAAATCCAAATTTTGTCTGATAATCAGGGTGAAGTTACGGTAAATCAAAAATTTTGTGTGGCAACACTGGTTTTGTTATTTTGCTTCTTTAACTTTAAAGAACACTTTAAGAAATAAAATTTAATTTTCTATAAAAAAATTTTTACATAAAATTACTATAAAACTGTAAAAAACTGGACAGTCATTTTATAACCAATAAAAAACTGTTAATATTGTACTTATGATAGTGTAAAATAAAACTAAAGTTTCTTGAAAATAATTTCACAAACACTATTAGAAGAAATTAAAGGATATCCCTACACCAAAACTATATTTTTAGTTGATGATTTTTATCAAATCATATTCTATCAAACTAAACTTATCTATAAAAAAGTAATTGAATAACGTTTAAAATTTACAAAAACTCGCATGGCAGGTACATATAAATAGACACAAAATAACGAATTGTTTTAATGGCAAGTAAATTTAATGAAATTTAAATATCAATAAACTTTTTTTTTCTTTTCGTAAATCGAGTAGTTTACAGTTTAGATAAACTAAAACAGTTTCAAAAGCGAAATTTTAATAATTGTAATGTAGTGTATTGCAATTTTTCAAGAAATAAAATATTTTAAGACAATGATAAAACTAATAATAGTAGTAGTGAAATAATATAAATAAACATTAAATGAATACATGTAAAAAACACTTAAACAGTAATGCCTGCTCCACCGTATCCACCACGACGTCCTCCATTCCAATCTCCTCTTCCGCCTCCACGTCCTCCTCTACCACCCCTGTTTCCACGTCCTCCTTTAGCACCATGTCCTCCTTTGAAATTTTCTTTTTTTTTATGCCATGTTTTTCCAGGACTTCTTCTAACATTTTATGTACATCTCTATGAATATTCTGAAATAAACAATAGAAATCGTTAGTTAAAAAAAATATTAATCTTTTAAAAATAAAATAAATTATTTTTTGATCATTAAAGAAATTTAACTGGGTTGACACAAAAATTAAAACTTATTTTTCCCTGATTTCCAGACAGAATTTTGATTTTTTCCCGACCATAAAGAATTTTCTGATTCACTCTGAAAACACAGGCCTACAAAATTTAGAATTTTGTCAGACCCAGAAACGGGATAAGTCATTTCCGATGTAATATGCCACCCTGAATCCAAAACTAGCAGCGAAATTGCTCTATCACGTCAGGATTCTGAGATATTCTAACCTAAAAGAGTAAAAAAGGCCATTTTTGGCAACATTCGACTCTCAATAAAATCTACAAAATTTTTGTTTATCATTCGAACAAATTTTAAAGGAAAGTACAATTATTCACCTTTCAGAATATTCTACACCCCATCCGATCCGACTTTTTTTCACTAAGGTACAACAATTTAAAGTTTAGGTTACACGACCTAAAAACTGAAAAAAGGAAGAAAAGAATAATTGGAAAGTACTTTAACTTAAGCATCTGATTCTTAATATTTTGGGAATATTAATATTTTTATATTTTTAATAATATTTAATATTTAATATTTAATATTTTATTATTTTTAAAGGAATGAAAAAAATTTGTTAACATAAAATTCATGAAAACTAAATTTTTTTTTGGTTTATATTTTAAAAGACGATCAAATTTTGAAGAGAATAAGACCTTACAGAAGTCATTTGGCCAAAATTTGTAGAAGATATTCTTAAAAATCGTCATTTTCAATGTTTCACAAAAATTTGAATAACTTCTAAAATAATGAACGCTTTTTAATAATCTTAGGCTTATTTTAAAGGTCATTTTCTACGGAATAAGAATTACTTATAGGCATTAACCTGTAATTTTTTACTTGGAATAAGCATGCCGTCAAAGTTGGACAAAAAAATCAAAAAATTTGAAACAATATTATTAAAAGAAAAATAATTTTTGAAATTTAAACATATTTTTTTATTAAATTTTCTTGAAGAATCTACACCATATGTTTTATATATGTTCTAGAATAGTTTTTAGTACAAAAAATTTATTTCAAATTTTTCCAATTTTTTTGTCCAACTTTGACGTCATGCTTATTCCAAGAAAAAAATTACAGGTTAATGCCTATAAGTAATTCTTATTCTGTAGAAAATGACCTTTAAAATAAGCCTAAGATTATTAAAAAGCGTTAATTATTTTAGAAGTTATTCAAATTTTTGTAAAACATTGAAAATGACGATTTTTTAAGAATATCTTGAAAAAATATTTGCCAAATGACTTCTGTGAGGTCTTATTCTTTTCAAAATTTTATCGCCTTTCAAAATATAAACCAAAAAAAATTGAGTTTTCATACATTTCATGTTAAAAAATTTTTTTCATTCCTTCAAAAATGGGTGGACTGACAATTTTGGCCGGTACTGTAAATAATTGAATTCCTCTAAAAAAGTTGAAAACAACACTTTTTTGAATAATTGATTTTTTCGAGGAATTGAAATTAAATTGTTAAAAATAATTGAATTTTTTGGAGAAATTTTGTTAAAACTTTAATTTTAATTAGAAATAATCGAAATCTTGCGAAAACTTTCATTATTTATGAAAATAATTAAACAGTTGCAAAGAATTTTATTAAATATTTCAAAAATAATTGAATTCCTGAGAAGAATTATTTTATTATTTTTATGAAAATAATTGAATTATGGCGAAAAATTTTATTAAAATGTTTAAAAAGAATTGAATTTTTGTAAAAGATTTTGTTTTTTTTGAAAGCAATTGAATTCTTTAGAAGAATTTTATAAACTTTGTTTTAAATAATGAATTTCTTCGAAATCTAATAAATATTATGAAAATTTTCTTTTAAATAATTGAATTCTTGTGAAAAAATTTTTTGTGAAAATATTTGAATTTTCTGATTAATTAATTTAAAATAGTATTACAAAAATTGTAATTGAAATTCTTCGATGAGTTTTAACCCTTAAACCGCACACTTCCGAATCCATCCTTAAACCGCACACTGGGTGTTTGACACCTGGGGACTTTAAAGTGTGTTCTCCAAGCTGGAAAAGGATATTATGTTTCAGAGAAATTATTTTATGTAGCTCAGTACATCTATTTTGAAGGAAAATAAGTTTTATAATGATTTGTTTAATCTTAATAATTAAAAAAATGTTTTTTAAAACTACTAAAATCACCTTAAACCGAAAACTGGGTAACAGCTACCCAGAAATTTTTCGCTGTTAATTTCATAAAGTTATTAAATACACAAAGACACTTGGGAGACTAATGTCCCTCACGAAACATAAAGTTAAGTACAACATGTGTCGTCCAATAGCGACATATGTTCAATTTTTACTACTTTAAACGAGATATTAGAGTAAAAAGCTAGAATATGGGTGTCTTACACCCAGGGTGCGGTTTAAGGGTTAATATTTATGAAAATATTTCCTGTGAAAATTTTATTATGTATGGAAATAATTGAATTTGGGACAAATTTTTTAAATTTTTTTCAAGTAATTAAATTTTTTTGCGAAATTTTATGAAAATAATTAAAATTCGAATATTTTTTGAAAATACTTAAATCGTTTTAAAGAATTTTGATTACAATTTTTGAGAATAGTTTTTTGATTTCTAGTACTAGCGAATTTAAAGTAGTGTCAATTCTAAAAAAACAGAAATAGTAGATTTAAGTGGCTGAAATATAAAAAAGTAGTACCCAAATAGTAGCATATAACGTAAAGAAAGTAGTAAATAGTCGGTTTAAGTAGATGAGTGATAAGCCTCATTCTTTTATTTATTGCTAATACATGAATCTGAAATTTTATTAAAATTTCTAAGAATAATTGAATTCATGCGAAGAATTTTACGAAATTGTGAACAATAATTTAATTCTTTATGGGAAGAATTTTGTTGTTTATGAAGGTAATTTAGAATTCTTTTGTAGAATTACTTAAAAATGTTTGAAGAATAATTGCATTTTTCAAGAATTGTATTTTAAATATTAGAAATTCTGCTTTATGAAAGTAATTGAAATCCTAAATGAAATTTTGAGGCGCATGAAAAGTCTCCAATTTTTATTTTCCGAATCTTTATTTTATCGAAATTCTTTTTATCTAATAAGAATTAATTATAATTTCTTTTAATCGAAAGAATAATTGTCAAAAACATTATTTTTTTGAATGACTAATTAACAGAATGTTTAATACTGCGAAAGAACGCTGGTTGTCCACTGCCGAACATCATCGATGTCTTCGATGTGCTGGGAGAAGTGGATTCATATCCACTGCCAGACATGATTGACATCATGGATATGTTCGGTAGACCTTGTCGTGGTAGCGGGGCTTTCAACTAAAGGACAACCAAACAGCAAGAAAAAATGAATTCAAAAAATTCTGAGAAGGCACCCCATGTGAGTAGGCCGGAAACGGGAAATCTCACCATCGGTCCCAGGACCGATGCTCAAGTGCGCGCGGATTGTGGGGGCGCACAATTTCTTGCAGTGCCACGAGTGATCGTGGAAAGGGTAGATCCACAGAACATCGTGGAAAATAAAAAAACGAGGAAAGGAAGCACGTCGAGCCTTCTGAGTGTGTCAAGCTGCAGTAGCGGAAAAACCGTTCATAGCGCTATCCACTCAGAAGTAGACGACGAGGCGATAGAAGAGACTCGCGAGATATGCTTGCGGCTCAGAAAGGAGGAGGCGACTTGTCTCGAAAAAATGGAGTTGGAGGTCGCAAAGATGATAAAATCTTGCGACATTCAGAAGACCGTCAATAGGACGGTAAAGGATGGACTCAAGGTCATCGACGTCCTGCTAAAGGAGGCAAGGGCAAAGCATGCCGCGGCTGATGAGTCGGACGTCGATTTGGCATGCGTTCTGAGCGGTGCGGAATGCAACCGCAAGGACCGTAAGAAAGAGAGAGAGCGTTTCTATAGGCGTAATCTCAAAAGCGTCTTAAGAGATGCTCAGAAACGGAAGAGAGAGGGTGACAGTCCAGAAGAGACTCGAACCAAAACCGATATGAAGAAGAAGGAGGAAGCTCCTCCAATGGAAACGGAAGTACCAGATCCAAAGATTCCTCAATTGGAAAGAATTGGGTCAAAAAGATCCACAGTTCTAATCCGAGTCGGTGAAGGATTGACGTATGCTGACGTTCTGGGTAAGCTTCGCAAAGAAGTCAACCCAGAGGACAGCCATACGAGAATAGTAGCAGCAAAAGCTACAAACAAGGGGGATCTTCTGATTAAGTTCAGAGGAGACTCCGATAAGGACGCTTTCACCGCTGAGGTCACCAAGGCGGTTGGAAGCATGGGTAAGGTGCAGTCATTGGATCTAAGAGTTACACTCGAGATCCGTGATTTGGATTGCCTTACCCAAGAAGCTGAGGTGCAAAAAGTGTTGTCTGAAGCAATGGGTAAGCCAGTAAACAGGAGAGTGACGGTCTTAGGACCCAACCGCCGAGGGATGAAGCTCGCGGTTGTAGTCACCAACCTGGAAGAGGCGAACAGGCTGGAGAAATTGGGACACGTAAAAATTGGTTTTATGTGTTGCCCAATCAAAAGAAGAGTAATGGTCGTCCGGTGTCATCGATGCCTGGGATACGGCCATATTGGAGCCAAATGCCAGAAGGAGGAGAGATCGGCTGCGTGCTTTAAGTGCGGTGAGGCCGGTCACAGGTTCTCCAACTGTAAAAACAACTCAAGTTGCTTTTTGTGCAAGGAAAAGATTGGCAATAAGACGCAGGATAACCGCAGAGAAAGGCAGAAAGTTGCATTGGCGACAGAGTTGGAGCGCCACCCTCGAAGGCTTAAGTCTTACGACAGTTCCGAGGGAGGGTAAAGGGCTCCAGAAGAAGGGTTACGGGTTTTAGTGGGTCGGGCTGGCAGTAGGTCGCCAGTTTATTAAATTTTCTATTTTATATATTTATTTTTCTTTTTTTTTATATTTACTTTTGTTTTATCACACCAACCCCACATAACCTTGGAGTGCGGAATCCAAGGTATCTGTAGGCAGATTTCCCAAAATTCCCTAAGCAAAAAAAAAAAATACTGCGAAAGAAAATTTTTTATAATCTTTAAATAACTGAATTATCATTTTTAAAAATTATTATTTTTTATATTTCTTATTTACACTAATATTTTCATTTTCGAAATGTCAATTTTGATAAATATTATTTTACAGATTCGTTAATAATTATAATAATTATATTCCCGAATTATTATTGAATATAATTCAAATATTACCGAATTACCAATTCTTAAAAAATTTATTGTTCCTAATAATATTTTTTTATAATGTGTAAATGTTCTAAATTCTAAAGTCTCTAAATTTTATTTTTTCGAAATATCATTTGTTATAAAACTTTTTTCTTATAAATGTTTTTCAAAATAATTTTAACTTTTTCGAATTAACATTACTAATAATTTTCTTTACTTCTAATCATTCTTCTTTATAATTACTATATTTTGTAACATGTATTTCTTCTAACTATAACTTTACCGAATTGTCACTTCTCATAATTATTATTATATCGAAATATTATTATCCAAAATTTTTGTAATATCTAATAATTTTTTATACAAATTTTTTTATTGTATAATAACCAGTTTTTATAATTTTATTTTATTCGAATAATTATTTCGTATAATTTTTTTCTTACCGAAATTATATTTTAAATAATTTTTTTTATCGATTTTTTATTTTTCCTAATATTCATTTTTCCAAATAATTCTTTTTCATAATTTTTATATTTCCTAATTCGTATTTCACATATATATTTTTTCTAAGATTTAAATTCACTAATTTATTATTTTCCTAACCTATAAATGTCATAATAAGAATTGCACCGAATAGTTATTTCACATACAGAATATACGGTTTCGACGTTTCCCATTTCTGAAGAATGTAGAGCAAAATTTGAAAAAAGTTTATTATTTTATTATTTAAAAATTATTAATTATTACAAATATTGTTTAAACCAATTAACTACGCTAAATATCATTAGGGAAATTGTTTTAAACAATATTTGTAATAATTAATATATGTTATATAATAAAATAATAAACTTTTTTCAAATTTGGCGCCATATTCTTCAGAGATGGGAAACGTCGAAACCGTTTATTCTGTATGTGAAATAACTATTCAGTGCAATTCTTATTATGACATTTATAGGTTAGGCAAATAATAAATTAGATAATTTGAATCTTAGAAAAATTGTATGTTATGTAAAATACGAATTGGGAAATATAAAAATTATGAAAAAGAATTATTTGGAAAAATGAATATTAGGAAAAATAAAAAATCGATTAAACAAAATTATTTAAAATATAATTTCGGTAAGAAAAAAATTATACGAAATAATTATTCAAATAAAATAAAATTATAAAAACAGGTTATTATACAATAAAAAAATTTGTATAAAAAATTATTAGATATTACAAAAATTTTGAAAAATAATATTTCGATATAATAATAATTATGAGAAGTGACAATTCGGTAAAGTTATACTTAGAAGAAATACATGTTACAAAATATAGTAATTATAAAGAAGAATGATTAGAAGTAAAGAAAATTATTAGTAATGTTAATTCGAAAAAGTTAAAATTATTTTTAAAAACATTTATAAGAAAAAAGTTTTATAACAATTGATATTTCGAAAAAATAAAGTTTAGAGACTTTAGAATTTAGAACATTTACACATTATAAAAAATATTATTAGGAACAATAAATTTTTTAAGAATTGGTAATTCGGTAATATTTGAATTATATTGAATTAATAATTCGGGAATATAATTATTATAATTATTAACAAATCTGTAAAATAATATTTATCAAAATTGACATTTCGAAAATGAAAATATTAATGTAAATAAGAAATATAAAAATTAATAATTTTTAGAAATGATAATTCAGTTATTTAAAGATTATAAAAAATTTTCTTTCGCAGTATTAAACATTCTGTTAATTAGTCATTCAAAAAAATAATGTTTTTGACAATTATTCTTTCGATTAAAAGAAATTATAATTAATTCTTATTCGATAAAAAGAATTTCGATTAAATGAAGATTCGGAAAATAAAAATTGGACACTTTTCATGCGCCTCGAAATTTTATTATTTATGAAAATAATTGAATGTTTTCGGAGAATTAAATCAAAATTCCTAAAAACGGAAAATTTGTTTAAAAAATTTTGAAAGTTCGGAAAAATTATACCAGATCTTCTAGAGTTTTAATGTGTCTCATAAACTGTGTTAGACATTTGTTTTCAATTGTGTTGTGATGATACATACGTAATGCGCTAACATTTTATTCATTATTTTAAGAGAAAAGTGGAAAAAACTGAAAAACCAGGATTCCATGGGGCTATTTTGTGCACTTAAAAAAATCAAATATTTTTCATAAATATTTTATTTAGTAAGTAAAGAAGATTCTGTTTATCATTTTTATACATTTTTGTCTTACTTTTCTGTCAAAAAACTGTAAATACGTTAATTAAAATCATTAAAACGATTAAAAGCTCAATCGGTGCACAACGTAACCTCAAAAAATGAACATTAATTAATATTTATAAGTTTTTCAAATTAGTTTTAAAACTATTTTCTCGTTTCTCTTAAAATAACTTGAAAAACATATTAGATATTAAATTGTTATCTATTTAACCTTAAAAATATTTATTTCAAGTTTTTTAAAAATGTCATTCAAAACTATTAAAAAAGCTCCTATTGAAATGATGTTTTAAATTTATTTATAAGTGTTTAAACGATCATTTTATAATTATATTAGTATATTATTATAAAATATATATTAAAAAAGAAAAAAATGTTATTTACTATCTGCGTAATATACAATTTAAAGAAAGATTGTTAATTTTTAGTAAGTTCAGATTTTAGCAAAATTTTAGTGCTTTATTTTACATTTTTTGTATAATATATCTACAAAAAAAATTTTACTAGGTCATTCTTTTTTTAACTTACTCTCAAATATATACACAAAAGATTTTATGAAGCAGAAACAATTAAAAAAATGTTTACGCACCATTATAGGAAAACAAAGTTCGATGCACAAAATAGCCCCATCCCGGGAGTTATTGTGTGCACGACTTTCAATGACTATAACTAAGACAAAAAAATTTTTTTCTTTGCCAAATTTATAGGAAAGCTTCAGAAGGATGTCCACAACATATATCAAAAGTTGATGTTCTTTATTCTCTTAATTCTAAATTTATATAAATCTTTGAATAAAAAAAGCTATTTGGTGCACAAAATAGCCCCGGTGGACGGTATTTATAAAAATAATTGAATTCTTGATGAGTAATTCCTTAAAATTTTTAAAAATATATTAATTTCTTCGAAGAATTTTATTACTTTTGAAAATAATAGAATTCTTGTGGTAAATATTGTTATTTATGTGAATAATTGAATTTTGCAAAGAATTTTATTAAAATTTCTAAAACATTGAATTTCTGTGAAAAATCCACTCTTGTCAGAAATAGAAAAAAACTTCAATTATTTGTATTAGAATTCATAGTGGTTTTATTGTTTACGAGACAAACAAAAAAGACAACAAAAATTCAGAATTTTCTTATGAATTCAAAAGATTTAATTTTTGCCAGTACCCCAGTGGGCAAAAAACCATCATTGTTTTAAAAACGTTCCAAAAACGTTTTTAGAACGTTTCATGTCTGCTAAATAATGTGCCAAAAACGTTATATGGTTCTAAAACGTTTTAAAAGCAATGGAACGTTTTTGGAACATTATTTTGCAGACAAGAAACGTTCTAAAACGTTTTTGGAACGTTTTTAAAACAATGATGGTTTTTTGCCCACTGGGACTATTAATAAAAATCCCTGACTTTTTTCTAAATTCTCTGATTTCCCTGACTTTTCCCTGCATTCTCTGGTTTTGAAAGTTGTTATTACCTTTCGTCGCTGAATCTCCTCGTTACGTTGACACTTTTTTCTTCCTCGATTTTCTTTATTTGTCGATGGGTTTTCAAGACTCCTTGTTCTCATTCTTTTTCCATTATCTGTAAAATAAAGTGTAATATTATAGGGAAATGTAAGGTATGGTGGCGGACTTGTCAAATATGGCATGTAACGTCACATCTGAAGCGCCTTATCACTATGGTCGATGTCTTTTATCGTGATGACATTTTATATGCAGTAGTATTAATGATCAAACGCGTGCTTTGTACTTTAAGTGATTTTGAATAAAAAAGTAGTGAAAAAAAGAAAAAAAGTTTTATTGGATATGTGTGTTAACAGTGCCAGAGTGAATATTTTTTTAAAATTGAGTCTGGTAAATGTATAGAACGTATTGTTTAGACCTTGGACAACAGTTTTTTATATTTTACATTTTTCTCAATTCGCGCTGTATAAAAGTAACACCATCATATTTTCATCAATAGCTTGTAAGGTATGATGGCGCAATTTTTGTAACGTACAGTGGCGGATCATTTTTTGCACGAGTTTCAATTGTCTTTGCATTTTTTGTGTACTAATGCCTCATGTGCTCCAACGGAACAATTCTCGAATATGTGACACTTGCAGTCTTCTCTTATTCTAGTTGCGTTAAAACAGCCACCAGCTACTTCACATGTCCAAATTGTAACCATAACTGAAGTGAAACTTTTTTTTCTATAATGTAAAATCATCAGTTTTTTCTCTTTTTGTTATTTTTCATCATTTCTAGTAGTTTTAATAAATAATTTTAACATCTACATAATATTTTAGTTAAATACACCAAATGCGCTACCATACCTTACAACTTTCAAAAATAAAAAAAATCAGTTTTTTGCGCCAAGAGCTGTAAAATTTTACTGAATTTAAATTTTCACAGCCGCTTCTGACAGAAATATGCTTAATAGATGTCAGCAAATGCCTGCTTTTGCAATTTTGAAAAATATTGTCTTTTGAGAGAGAGAGACGCAAAAAAGAAAGTGTCCGCCACCATACCTTACACTCCCCTAAGATATTTATCGTACATTTCTTTCAAAAATAAAGCTTACTAAAATATTAAATTTTTATAAATGCGTTTACCTCGGTTTTTGTCGTTCTCATCTTCGCCACTTTGATTTGACTTGCTTCCTTCATAATTATTTTTCGACATTTTTTTACCTAACAATAAAAAAATTTTTATGTTATTAAAATAAAAATGACCTTATTTATTTTATTTCATGATTCTAAGCTAATAATAACATTTTTTAATCGAGATTCAAACAGATTAATAATATTGTACACCTACCTCGTGTATTGTTCTTTTTAGTTGCGTTTTCCGTGATTAATGGTTTCATCACAATGTTGCCAGACCCAATGGCTACGATGCGGAGGCGCAGGCACAAAAACACAGATTTCGAATTTTAAAATGCGGAATTTTTAAAGAATTGTTTTTAAACTCTATTACAGTTTACAAATTGAAAAATAAATTGAAATCTTTATTATTAATGTTTTGTTATAAATTTTTCAATTAGAATTTTTGCATTATTTTCGTTATACATGAGTAACATGGAAATTATTAGCATTTATTATATTTTATTTCAATACGAGAACGATCGCGCGCTCCAGCGCGCGCGTTTTTTCTCTTGCGCATTCCTTTTTTTAATATTTTAATTTTTTTAAACAAAAGTACTTACAATGAGAATAATGGCGCAAATATAATAAATGTTTTTAAGAAAAATTGAAAAAGAAATGTTTATGAGAATGATAATCAAGATCACCATCAGCAGTTGTAGTAAAAATTGCTGCAACTTTATTCACACTTTGTAAATTATAACGTCTACTATCCATCCCAGGCTTTAATGAAAATAATAATTGCATCTCAGGCTCAATTTCTGCATTATTTTCAGTCATTGTTTTTTTAATTTCTTCATGCATCATACGGTAGGACTGTGCAAATAGGTTACAATCCCGAAGGGCTGTATCTATTCCATCATTTCGGAAGCTTCGATTTGATCAACAATAAATAACTGTCCAAATGAAGGAGTATCGTTTCTTTGAGACGCATGCTTATTCCCGAAATATTTTTTAACCAAATAGTTATTTGATATAAAACTACTTAACTTAAAATTCACATAATATGCACATTATTTGATATAAACTTCATTGCACACAAAAAACCATTTAACATAAATATCATTTGTCATTGAATTCATTAAACAGAAATATTATGTTACATAAAACTCAGATAACTTAATTCCCATTTGACATAAAAATTATGTAACATAAATTTCTATTGACATAAAAATCATTTAACATAAATTTCTTTTGACATAAAACTCATTTAACGTAAATTTTATTTCTTATAAAATTCATTTGACATCAATTTCATTTGGCACAAATGTCATTTAACGTAATTCTCATTTGACATAAATATCATTAGACATAAAATTAGCTTGACATAAATTTCATTTGACGTGAATATCATTTAACATAATTATTATTTAACGTAAAATTAAAATTATATAAATTTCATTTAGCATAATTCTCATTTGACATAAAATATACTTGACATAAATTTCATTTGGTATAAATCCCATTTAACATAATATTCATTTGACATAAAGTTCACTTGATATCAATTTCATTTGACGGTAAAGTCATTAAACATAATTCTCATTAGACATAAAATTCAGGTGTCATAGATTTCATTTTACATAAAGATCATTTGACCTAGAAATATAGGCGCAAATTTCAAAATTGGCGAATCACAATGTTGTTGATAATATCTAATTGGTTGCTTTTAAATATCGGCACTGATATTTTTATGTAAAATGTAATTTGTGTGAAATTATTTTTATGTCAAATGAGAATTTTGTTAAATGACTTTTATGACAAATGAGAATTGTGTTAAATCTCTTTTATATCAAATGAACTTTATGTCAAATCAAAATTATGTTAAATGGGATTTACACCAAATGAAATTTATGTCAAGTAAATTTTATGTCACATGAGAATTTTGTTAAATGGCATTTATGCTAAATGAAATTTATATAACTTAAATTTTATGTTAAATAATAATTATGTCAAATGATATTCACGTCAAATGAAATTTATGTCAAGCTAATTTTATGTCTAATGATATTTATGTCAGTTGAGAATTACGTTAAATGACATTTATGCCAAATGAAATTTATGTCAAATGAATTTTTATAACAAATAAAATTTACTTTAAATGAGTTTTATGTTAAAAGAAATTTATGTTAAATGATTTTTATGTCAATAGAAATTTATGTTACATAATTTTTATGTCAAATGGGAATTAAATTATCTGAGTTTTATGTAACATAATATTTCTGTTTAATGAATTCTATGACAAATGATATTTATGTTAAATGGTTTTTGTGTGCAATGAAATTTATGTCAAATAATGTGCATATTATGTGAATTTTAAGTTAGGTAGTTTTATATCAAATAACTATTTGGTCAAAAAAGATTTCGGGAATAAGCATGCGTCTCGTTTCTTTCTGCATACAAAGATGTATTCATTTGATAATAAACCTGACCATGTATTTGGAAACAATATGGTCCTCGTCGTCAATTGTTAAAATTAACTAAGTTAGCGTTGAAAGAAGCAAAACTAAATGAATTATTGTAAGGTCGTATATTATGAAGAAAATGCCCAGATAATTCGTGGGTGCTATCAAATAAATTTTGTAATATGAGTGGAGGAGCAGGTAGATCTTCAAGAATGACTTGAATGACGCCATGTTTACAACAATCATGAAATGAATTTTTTTATTAGATACTCTTTCTGCTTGGAAATGTTTAGCATTACAATGCTAACATGGAATGCTCATCGCACCAGCAAAATGTTCTTCTATATGCGAGACTGAAATACTGTCAGAAAAATTTTGATTCTGTGCAGAATTCCGTTTTTTTTGCGATGAGTTCTTTGATAAGCTGCATTTTTTTGACGACCAGAAATATTCGTATTTGATAAATTTGCTGTAACAGTTACATTATCTTTTGCTAAAGATGTATTAACAGTTGTAGAGGATTTTGCTGAATTTATATTTGGTTTAGCCACTGTAATAATACTATCCTTTGTTTGGATTGATTGAGGATTAAGAATTCTATTATTATCTTGTTTTTTTGTCGAAACTTTCTTTGAAAAGCAGCTTTCTTTTGACGTTTCATGACTTGATGTTGTTCTTCTTCCTCTAAAAAACGTATTATTATTCTTTTTTTTACTTGATTTTCATTTTTTAAATTAGTATATTTTGTAACATTTCTTGAATCAATACAATTATCTAATGATCTCGAAGTCATACATTGTAATTGTCTATTATTAAAAGTTTCCTCTGAACTGTTGATTTTTCAATTAACCTTTTCGTTGGCATTGACGCATTTATGCGTCAAATTTTTTCGTGCCCAGCGTCGACCTCCACGTCCGAACATACATGTTCACGTGCCCTTGGATATCATAGACGTCGCATCAATGCTCCGGCAATGCTATAACGTTTATGTAACTAACGGAGGCGGTTCAGGGCCCATCCTGGCCAGATGGTAGTACCCTGTTAAGACGCGATTGTCCCTCGACACGGGACAAAGAAATACAAAAAAATGAATGAAATGGACAAAATTTTAAATGAAATACTCCAAGTGGGTACCCCGAAAGAGGGTAATCCCACCACCGATTCTGATCGGGTGCAAGCCCCGATAGTCGGTGCAGATGGCTCCAAGGATTTTGGAGGGAGCCAAATAGATAGCCAGCTGACATGCTACGAATCAAATGTCGCAAATCAGTTCCTGGCTATTCCCGGGATTTTTAAGAGCGTGCACCAGGCATTCAAGCGCCAAAAGAACGTCAGTCGCGACATCCAGGATGGCGTGGCGGTTTTGGAGAGTGCGTCCTTAACAATTTGTAGGAATCTGCGTTTTATCCCTGAACCGTTCAGGGATCAGGAGCCACGGACTTCAACTGTAGGAACTCCAAGGCAAAAGAGGAGTGCTCAAGTAGTCCTAGCCAGACGTATGCTAAGACCGTCTTAAAAGAAGGAGCGGACAATAAGGACGGCTTTAAGGTTGTTGGAAAAAGAAGGGAACGGGCTCCAAGAAATAAGCCCCCAGGCGAGAAAACAGAGCTCTCAAAACGCCCTTTGAAGCTTAGAACCACGGAAGCGGTAAAGATCACGGCAAGAGACCCAAAATCTTATGAGGGTATCTTTCCGCTGATAAAATCAAAGGTTAAACCAGAAGACACTGGTACCGTGATTCATAAAATCAGAAGAACCTTTAAACAGGAGGTTCTTGTGATAGTGAAAAAGGGTGGAGATACCTTGAAGTTTGCGGAAGCACTGTTCTCGGCTCTGCATGGCGCCTTGCCATGCGAGGTCACTGCTCTCGTAAATAAAAGGTCTCTTGAGATCAAGGAGCTGGATGAAACTACGACGGAGATTGAGGTGATTTCAGTTCTGAGAGATAAGCTGGGCAAACCTGATCTGAAGATAGAGTGCCACCTTTTGACGCGCTTTAGAAGAACTAAGGTGGCTCTAATCCGCTTAGCAGAAGCAGAAAGTGACATTCTGCTTAAACTTGGCCGAATCAAAATCGGCTGGATAAATGCTCAAATTCGCGAGCATGTTGAAGTAGCTAGGTGCCAAAAGTGCCTAGGTTACGGACACAGAACCCTATCTTGCAAAGGCCCCGACAGAAGTAAAAACTGTCGGAGATGCGGCGGTGAGGGACACCTCGCGAAGAGCTGTAACGTTAAGCCGAAGTGCCTTACTTGCTTGGACCTGGGGAAGCCGGAAACGGATCATGTGTCCGGAAAGAGAGCCTGCCCGGTTTACAGGGAAGAACTGCAAAAGATTAAAAGGGCAAATCCTTAAAATTTTTGCAGGTCAACCTGCATACAAGTAAGGATGCACAGTTGCTCCTAATGCAAACAGCAAGGGAAAATGAGGTCGATATCCTGTTCTGCAGTGAGCAGTATCAAGGAAGCGACCTCGCCCCTTGGTATCAGGATAAGGCGAAGAGAACCGCCATAAAGC
Organism: Leptopilina heterotoma; assembly: GCF_015476425.1. NCBI lineage: Eukaryota > Metazoa > Arthropoda > Insecta > Hymenoptera > Figitidae > Leptopilina > Leptopilina heterotoma. The sequence continues at coordinate 192,872 of NW_025110934.1, forward strand.
TGTGCAACCCAGAATTGCGAGTTGACAAGTTTCTGGAGACGAGCAGTGGGTTCGTGTGGATAGAGGTAGCTAATATACGTATGTATAGCTGCTACTTCTCACCCAACGACCCACTGACAAACTTCGAAGCGAATATCGAAGACCTAGAAGCGAGCCTCACAGAATCCAGGCTGGATGTTATCATCACTGGCGATTTTAACGCAAAGTCGCCAGAGTGGGGTGAGACGAGACTCGACAAGAGAGGAATTCGTATTGGGGAAATGATCTCCAGAAACGACTTATTGGCTGTAAACCGAGGCAATACATGGACTTTTAGACAAGGTGCGATCGGATCAATTATAGATCTAACGATCGCATCGTCTAAACTATTTAGCCGCATAAGAGACTGGCGGGTCTCTGAGGAATATACCGCAAGTGACCACCAGTACATTGAGTTCTCAGTCTCGATGGGAGACACACAAGGAGGAAAGAGACAGGATGTTCCTAGTCGCAAGACCTCCTCGTGGAATATAAAGAGACTCGACAAGGAAAAGTTTGGCCGGTCCCTAAGAGAAGCTCTTTTAATTGAGGACTTGGGCTGGGTGAAGAGGCCGAGCAGTCTGGATGGGGAGGTGCGAGCGGTGAGGAACATGATAGTCACCGCTTGCAATGCGTCAATGCCACGCAAAGGCGCCACTCCCGTAAGAAAATCCTTGCACTGGTGGTCAGAGGAGCTAGCCTCCTTGAGAAAGGAATGCCTCAAAGCAAGAAGGACATATACCCGATCTAAGGGAGATCCCTTGCTGAAAGAGGCTTTTAAGGGGGCGAAAAAGGACCTCAAGAAAGAGATCCGCAAGTCGCGACGCCGTAGCTGGAAGGACCTAATCGAGGAAGTCGATAAGGACCCATGGGGTCTGGCTTTTAAAATCGTTACTAAGAAATTAGCGACGAGGCAAAAGACCCCCGGCCTGGACAATCCCGATTGGGTCAGAAAGATAATAAATTCTTTGTTTTCTCCTGCAGAGCCATACCTTAGAAGGGACTGAAGTTTTTGCAAAGTCGAAGAGGAAGAACTCTTCACACTTAGTGAACTGCAAAAAACAGGCAAAAGATTGAAAACAGGCAAGGCGCCTGGAATCGATGGGATAAGTAACGAGATCCTAAAGTTGGTAATCGACACTTCACCCCAGATTCTGCTTCGATGCTTCAATCTTTGCCTTGCGAGAGGAGAGTTCTTCCGCGACTGGAAGCGACAGAGGTTGGTCCTCCTAGGGAAAGGTAAAAAACCTCTAGATAAGGTTTCATCGTACAGGCCTATATGCCTGCTAAATACGATGGGTAAACTTATAGAGGATATGGTTCTACAGAGAATGCAAAGCCACTTGACCGAAGAGAATCGTCTATCCGATCACCAATTTGGTTTCCGTAAAGGCAAGTCCACAGTTGATGCCATCCAGGCAGTTGTAAACATAGCCAAAGCACGAAAAAACAAATTGGGACCTGGAAAAAAGAAGAGCTTCTGCGCGTTGGTAGCAATTGACATACGCAACGCGTTTAATTCCGCAAGATGGAAAGATCTCATCGAGTCGATGAAAAAGAAAAACATGCCGCCCTACTTGTTGCGGATAATGGATAATTATCTTAGCGACTGGTGGGTTATATATGAGGGAGACACCTGCACTCTCAAGGAAGAGATGCAGTGTGGGGCTCCTCAAGGCTCGAGGGTGGGTCCATTTGTATGGAATGTATCTAACGATGATTTTCTGCGAATGGATCTACCCGAAGGTGCGGTAATCATCGGCTTTGCGGACGACACGTTGCTCGTGTGCACTGTCGAAAGTGAGGAGGCTTTTGGGACATTGGTGAACGAATGTCTGCGACTAGCAAAAAGCTGGCTGGATACCAAAGGTCTTAAAATGGCCCTGGAAAAGACCGAGGCACTGCTGTTCACAGACAGACGTGGTTAGGAGCTCCCACGAATCGTGATAGACAGATTCGAGGTCAAGTGGAGTAAGCAAATTAAATATCTTGGTGTGGAGTTGGATAGAAGGTTAAACTTCCACCACCACATGGTTACGGCGTTAAATAAGGCGATCGAGTGTGCGGCTAATCTTTCACGGTTAATGCCGAACGTAGGCGGACCCCGTGAACAAAAAAGAAGACTGGTGGCGAGTGTCGCTCATGCTAAAATGATCTACGCAGCACCAGCGTGGCCCCCATCCCTGAGGAGTAAAAGATGTGTGACCATCTGTGAAAAGATACTGTCGGCGCAGAGATCGATAACTACGCGTATCATCTCTGCATATAAGACGGTATCTACGAGTGCTGTGCAGGTCCTTGCAAGTGTCCCGCCAGCAGATCTTTTGGCGAGGGAAAGGGAAGAAATGTTTCTCTTTTCTAAAGAAAGCAGTTCCTTGGATGAGGAATTAGGACCAAGCAAGGGCCTGATCTGCAAAGAAGCGAGGCACAGGCTCATAGAAAGATGGCAAGAAAGATGGGATGGTGAGGAAAAAGGTCGATGGACTTATCGCCTTATCCCGGCATTCACCACCTGGATAAATAGGAAACACGGTCAGGTTTCCTATTATTTGACTCAGGCGCTCACAGGTCACGGGTGTTTTAACTCGTACCTGTGTCGCTTTAAATTACGCAAGGACGAGGTGTGTGCATATTGCCAGTTCCCTGAGGACAACGCGGAGCACACCCTCTTCTTATGCAAGAAATGGGACTTGGAGAGGCGGGCCATGTTCGAAGGTGTAAACAGTCAAGTTACACTGGAGAACATGGTATCGCTGATGACCCAGTCAGAAGAGAATTGGCGGCAAGTCGGGAACTTCATAATCTTGGTTATGTCGAGGAAAGATCTCGACGGCCGCCAAAAAGCGTAATTTAAACAGCTTTTAATTTGTTTGTTTGTTTCTTATTTATTTATTTTTTGATTTATTTGTCCTTCTACATTTTTTAATTTGTTTTGTTTTGTTTTTTTTATTCGTTTTTGTACAGTTTTGTCTTTTCAACGTTAAATACCTGTTTACTTTTTTTTCTTTTCTTTTTTATATCCGTTTGCAATTTTACCTTCGACTTTTAACACTTCTTAAATAATTTTTTTTTAAATTTATTATTGTTGTGCTGTTAATTCCGCTTAGACTATGAAATAGTTTTAATCATTTTTTTAACTACGGACGCAGGAAAAGCGCAGAGAGAAGAAGAAGGTCGCATTAGCGACAGAGTTGGAGCGAAGGCTAAAGTCTTACGACAGTACCGAGGGAGGGTAAAGGGCTCTAGAAGAAGGGTTACGGGTTTTAGTGGGTCGGGCTGGAAGTAGGTCGCCAGTTTATTAAATTTATTATAACATTAATTTATTTTTTTTTTAATATTTCCTTTTGTTTCATTTTACCAACCCCACATAACCTTGGAGTGCGGAATTCACGGTATCTGTAGGCAGATTTCCCAAAAGTCCCTAAGCAAAAAAAAATAAATAATAATAATAATAATGAGGGTAAACTCTGTGAAGAGATACCAGGATGCACTCCCTTTGCGGAAACTTCCTGCTATCTTGGAGAGACACATCGACCTCCACGTCCGAACATACATGTTCACGTGCCCTTGGATGTCATAGACGTCGCATCAATACTCCGGCAATGCTATAACGTCTATGTAACTAACGGAGGCCGGTCAGGGCCCATCCTGGCCAGATGGTAGTACCCTGTTAAGGCCCTATTGTCCATCGACACGGGACAAAGAATAAAAAAAATGAAATGGACAAAAATTTAGATATTATACTCTAAGCGGGTACCTCAAATGAGGGTAATCCCGTCACCGATTCTGATCTGGTTGAAGCCACGGTAGTCGGTGCAGACGGCTCCAAGGATTTTGGAGGGAGCCAAAGCAAAAATTCTGAGGATGTGGGACTTAGCAGATTCGAAGGAAATGTTTTAGAACAGGTAGATCTGATCCCTAAAATACTGGAAAGTATGTGGCGTGCTTGCAAAAAGCTAAGAAACATTAGCAAGGATGTTCAGGATGGAATGGTGGCATTGGGGAAGGTGCACGAGGTGCTTCGCAGTAACCTGCGTTTTATACCTAAGCCCTTCATTAGCCCAAGCAAACCAAGGCCGAATCCTGAAACTCCTAGATTGATGTCGCACGCCACATCCAGCGAGAGCAAGTATATCGACCCAAGGAAGCGCCCTAGAGAGTTTGAATGTCCGGAGACTGATTCTACTCTGACCACTCCCAAGGGCAAGAGGGTTAAGAGCAAAGAGACAAAGGCTAAAGTTCTACTGCTATGAAGACGGAGGTGAGTAAGGCTACTTCGGCCAGGGTTGCTTCTTATTCGGAGGCAACTGTGGAAAATAAGCCTGAAAACGAAAAAGACTTTGAAACCGTCTCCAATAGGAAACGGGAGGCCCGTAAGAGAAAGGCCTTGAAGAGAGCAGAGGAGAGGGAGGGACTTCAGAAGCGCCCCCCAAAATTAGAACCACGGAGGCAATAAAAATTTCGGCCCAGAATCCAGAGACCTACTATGATCTTATAAAACTGGCAACAACTTCGGTGAAGCCAGAGGAAACTGGCACCGAGATTGTGAAAATTAGGAGAACTCTCAAAAAGGAGGTTCTTGTTGTGGTCAAAAAGGGGGGTGAAACTTCAAAGTTCGCTGAGAAACTTACCTCCGTTCTTCAGGACAAGGCCGAGGTTACGGCTCTTGTCAGTAAAAAGACCCTTGAAATTCGGGAACTGGACGAAATAACTTCAAAGGCGGACGTTTTAACCGTCTTAAAGGAGAAGTTGCAAAAGCCCGAATTAGATGTGACTTGCCGACTTCTGACACGTTTTGGTGGTACGAAAGTGGCACTAGTACGCTTGAGTGAATCGGACAGCGAGAGTCTGCTTAAGCTGGGCAAAGTGCGTATTGGTTGGATAAACGCATCCATCCAAACGCACTTAGAAGTGACAAGATGTCAAAAGTGCCTAGCCTATAGACACGTGACCCGAATTTGCAAGGGCCCCGACAGAACAAAAAACTGTCGGAGATGCGGCGAAGCGGGACACTTCGCCAAGAGTTGTACTAGCGACAAGCCAAAGTGCATAACGTGTACAGATTTGGGAAAAACGGAAGTCAACCATATCCCTGGAAGAATTTCCTGCCCGGTTTACAAGTAGGAACTGGAGAAACTTAAAAGGGCAAATCCCTAAAGCTCCTTCAAGTCAACCTGCATACAAGTAAGGATGCACAGGTGCTCCTGATGCAAACAGCTAGGGAAAATGAGGTCGATATCCTGTTCTGCAGTGAGCAGTATCAAGGAAGCGACCTCGCACCTTGGTATCAGGATAAGGCAAAGAGAGCCGCCATCAAGCTGTGCAACCCAGAATTGCGGGTTGACAAGTTCTTGGAGACAAGCAGCGGGTTTTTGTGGATAGAGTTAGCTAATATACGTATGTATAGCTGCTACTTCTCACCCAACGACCCACTGACCGCCTTTGAAGCCAATATAGAAGACTTAGAATCGAGCCTCATAGAATCCAAGCTGGATGTCATCATCACTGGCGATTTCAATGCAAAGTCGCCAGAGTGGGGTGAGACGAGGCTCGACAAGAGTTGAATTCTGATTGGAGAAATGATCTCCAAGAACGATTTATTAGTTGTAAACCGGGGAAAAACATGGACGTTTAAACGAGGTGCAATCGGTTCGATTATAGATCTAACGATCGCATCGTCTAATATATTTAGCCGCAAAAGCGACTGGCGGGTCTCTGAGGAATATACAGCAAGTGACCACCAGTACATTGAGTTCTTATTCTCAATGGGAGACACACGAGGAGGAAATAAACAGGAAGCTCCTAGTCGCAAAACCTTCTCGTGGAACATTAAGAAACTCAACAAGGAGAAGTTCGGCCGGTCCCTAGAAGAATCTATCTTAATTGAGGATTCTGGTTGCCGAAAAGTCTAAATGGAGAGGTGCGAGCGGTGCGAAATATAATCGTCACCGCTTGCAATGCGTCGATGCCATGTCACAAAGGCGCCTTTCCGAGGAAAAAATCCTTGCACTGGTGGTCAAAGAAGCTGGCCTCCTTGAGAAAGGAATGCCTCAAGGCAAGAAGGACATACACCCGATCTAAGGGAGATCCTTTGCTGAAAGAGGCTTTCAAGGAGGCAAGAAATAACCTCAAAAAAGAGATCCGCAAGTCGCGACGCCGTAGCTGGAAGGACCTAATCGAGGAAGTCGATAAGGACCCATGGGGTCTGGCTTTTAAAATCGTGACCATGAAGTAGTATAAGGAGACCTATCGGACATGTATTTTCTAATGAATCATGGCCCTACAATCAGACGACAGATATCTCGCTTTCCTCGTGAGTGTACTGTATTCAGCGCCGCGACGTGAAACTTATGAACTAATAAATATCGTCTGCTATGCAAGATATGTAGCGGGAAAACGAGCCGGTTTGTTATTGTTGATATTGTTGATTAAGCTAGTGACAGTTATTACTGTGGATTGTACTACGGCATTTTAAAAGTGTTTGAATAAATAAGTGTACAGAAGTAATATTAAACATGCCGATTTCCACAATTACTAATTGCGATTCAGGTAGTACATTACAAGTTAAACGAGATGGAAAATCTAAGTCTATGTTTAAAGCACGCACAGTAAGTATTGTGAAAACATAATTAAAATGTTAATAGGACTAAATATGTCATGGAAATAAAATTATTACTCGCATGTTTTTTGTAGGAAGAAATGATGCGTTCATGGTCATCTGTTCTGAACAATTTAGGCATTGAATTTACGAAGGGAAAAGAATTTACAAAAAGTAAATTCGTTTGTGAATTGCATTTTGCAAAATACGACATAGAAAGAGATTTTATTACGAAAATGCCAGATGGAAGCATGTCCATAATTTCGCGAGAAAGGCCAAAACTGATAGGAGGTGCTGTTCCCTCCATTTTCCCTAATATGACAAGTTGCAAAACGCAGCCAACAATTTCGAAAAATACTTCATTAACTGTTTGGGAAAATCTGCAAAATAAATGTTCTGATGGCAATGAATTTAGTTTACTTTTAGAAAATTATAGACATCTTCCCCTTCCAAAAAATTGTAAAATATTTACTTGTAAAGGTTTCATCGTTTTCTTACATCTTGTTTTCGATATAAACTTCATGTCTAGAATGTTGAAAATAAATCAGGAAATGAAAATTAAAGTAGGTATTTTATAATATTTTTATTTATTTAAATTCTCAAGTATGTTAATAATAATTGTTCATTTTATATATACAGATATTACTTGACTAAAAAAAATTGCCGTAGACTATGATACAATAAAAATTATTGAAATTCCGACAGCACTTAATGTGATTTCTAATCTTTTAACTTGTGGCGAAAGTGTCGAGCGAAAGTAAGTATAATTACTTTTTTAAACTCTACGTGTTTCTTTTTTTCTAAAATTCAAAAAATTTGAAATTATAAAATTAATTGAATATAAATTTTTATAGGTCTGATGGATATTTGGGATTTGTTTTTCAAAAAAAAACATTGTCTGGTCGCCAAAAAAAAATTGCTCTGTATGCTTAAAAAATAGAGTCCGTAATTCGAAACAGAAGTATAAGACGAAAATCTTAAAGAGATGCAAAGTTTTATTAACAACAAAAATTAGAAACCGCTACAAAACCGTTAATCGCAAAAGTTTTAGACTTGGAAAAAGGGTAAGTTCTTTCCATAATTTTTAAATTTATTATTCTTCCTTATTTTTTAAAACGTTTATTTTATTTTAAACTAGATTAAAGCTCTGAAAAAAACGCTGAATCATTAAGGCAGAAATGTGCTGAAGTAAAGCAAGATATTTCAAAGAAGGCGATTTCTTCTTTACCAAAAAAACAGCAGGTGGCTGTTGAAACTTGTTTTAAAGCAGCACAAATAAACAATTAAAAAAATATGAGATACACCACTGAATGGGTGTATGAATGCATACTACTGCGAGTTAAAAGTAGCAAAACGTATAAACATCTTAGACGTGACAAAATTTTAATATTGCCTTCTCCTCAAACTTTATCAAAATATCTCAGGCACATTAAAAGTACATATGGATTTCATGATTATGTTTTTAAAGGACTAAAGATGAAATCATCAGCTATGGCACCAGAAAATCGAAGAGGTAAGATTGTAATATAATTATAATAATAAAAAGATAACTGCATCTAGATAATTTTTAATTCTTAGTTTTTTTGTCATAAATTCTGCAATATATATCTTGAATAAATTATTTATTTTCCAAAGGTATTCTAGCAATAGACGAAATGAAATTGTCTGAAACTGTGTCTTTTGACAGAGTTAACTTTAAGGTTGAAGGATTTACGGACTTAGGTGAACACACACCAGAGCACCAGAAAAATTAAAGAGGTGATCATGCATTGCTGATCATGTTTCAACCTTATCGAGGAAATTTCGTACAAGCTATTGCTTGCTTTTTAAGTAAATGTAGTGCCAGCAGTACCGTACTGCACAAGCTAATTTTAGAGGCAGTTATCCTTAATATGAAACGAGTAGATATGCAAATTAGGTAAAGAGAGACAGTCTAATGTTACTTATCCTCGAAAGAGAAAGAAAGCAATAGCGTTAGATTTTCTGCGTTATAAACAGAGACCGAATTATGTTATTTCTATTTGGAAAGAAGAAGAAAGCAATAGCGTTAGATTTTCTGCGTTATAAACAAAGACCGATTTATGTTATTTCTATTTGGAAAGAGGAAGAAAGCAATACCGTTAGATTTTCTGCGTTATAAACAGGGACGAAAGGTCTGCTCGAGTACCTGGCCTATTGTCTGAAGGGTTTCTTTCAACCAGTAGTTGAGTGACCAGTGACCAGTGAGCAGAGAGAGAGAGAGAGAGTTGCATTGGTAGTCTATTTTATACTTGAGTATATACATATATACACTGTAAAAAATTTAGGGAGTTAACGGACTCAAGAGTTTGGAGTGAAATTTTTCGAGTTGAAAATCAACTCCAAAAGAGAGTTAATTTCTAACTCCCTTCATTCAACACCCGCGTGAGTTATTTTTTCATTGGGGAGTTAGCATTTGGGTGTGAAGTTTTAACTCTCTTTATTTAACTCCCCTGGCATTAACTCAACAATGGGTGCCACTTTTATAGAATCCCCTGGGAAGTTAAAATTTAACTCTCTTTTTTTACAGTGTAGTTACAGTTTATTAACAGATTTTTGCAGTATATAATACAGAAAAATAAAAGTGTAAAGTGAAGAACACTTTTTTTCTCTTTTCAGAATTAAAAAAAATAAGACGAAAAAAATTTTTGTGATTAAAAATAAGGATAAGAAGGTAAGTTTTTAAAAATTGTGTGAAATACTACTTTTTAATGATATAAAATGATTTTTTTTTGTAATTTAGAAATGCAAGTAATAAATTAACAACTTTTCCGTCTAAGTCACTAAAATTATCTACTTTTTCAACAATTAAACTTGTAAAGAAATTTAAATAACTTTCTAGAATCATTTTAAAAATGCTTGATCTCGTCCTTGAGTTTGCCTTGTTTTATTAAAAAATTAATATAATTTCAGTAATACTTTACATGCTTTAATATTTTTTTAATAAATCTTAAACAAGTACCCAGTTTTTTATTATAAAAAAGTTTATGTTGTCTTAAACAAAAAAAGAATATTTTTTATTTCAGTTCAAAATTAGAGTCTTGAAGGTAATAAACAGGTGCCATAATAATAAGGTGCCACTTTCAGAATCATGTGTTTGACTTATTTTGAAAGTAATTTTGATAAGTGATTTTTAACTTTAAATTCCTAAAAATTGGTAAAAATCTAAAGCTTAGAGTGACCATCTCGACGCCCCCCGTTCATATAATGCTTATTAAAAAGCAAATGCAAGATCATTCTTATTCACTTTTTGGTGCAACATAATTCTTATTCGATTTTCCGTGCAAGAAAAGGTCTTATTCAAAATTGTGTGCAAAACAATTGCCACTGACAGAGCAATAAATGTAACCCTAAATCTTCGTTTTAATATTAAATTACAATTAAATATCTGAGAATTTCAGTGCGTATCTATTATTATAAGAAACTTTAAACATGGATTCTCTCTTACGTATTAAGAAATATTTTTTTAGCAATTGTAATTAAAATTTATATTGAAATGAAAATTTCATAAAATTCATAGTGTAAGCTAATTTCAGATTGTACTTTTTTGCATAGAATTTTGAATAAGCATTTTATTGCACGAAAACTTTAATAAGCATTGTTTTGCACTAAAAATTGAAAAAGAATGATCTTGCATTTGTTTTTCTATAAGCATTATATATGAACGGGAGGCGTCGATCTGTACTGTTAATTTCAAAGTATTTTTATAATAGTATTTAATGTTAAAATACTTAAATAAAACTAAAAATGACTTAAGGGGGGAAACACTAGACGTCTGAAAAAATCGATTTTTTCTTTTTTGCATAAATTGTTAGTTAAGGTATTCAAAAATAGGCTAACAAAGTTTTTAGAGCAAAATTCGAAGTCCTTGCTGTACTAGCGATGAACGGAGCGCGCTCCAGGTTACCGTAGATTAGTAGAATAAGCGTAGCACTTTTGAGACTAAGGAGAGCAGAAAGTCACGAAAAGAGGAATTATTAGACTTACATGCTACTTATAAAGCACATAAAAGGATATATATAGTGTTGAAATAGCCGATTAAAGTGTAATCACTTTAAAAAATTTTTTTGTATAAATATGAATTTTTGATACTATTTTTTCAAATGCGTTTTTCTCAAAACAGGATTTTTAAAACTGCCGTACAGTGTAGCTCAAAAAGTTATTGACCGATTTTAAAATGAAAAATTGGAAATTGTTCGTTATTAAATTTATTATTAAGTGAACTAAACTTGAAAATAAAAAAAAATTTTTGAGTACCTTTTTTAAAATAAAAAAGTTGCAAAAAAGTAGGCAAAAAATCGAATTTTTTTTTAAAAGTAGTGTCAATTTTTCAATTTTTAATATTTTCACTTAAAAGTTAGTTCACTTAATAATAAAATATTTATAAAATATGATTAAACTTGATTTTTTGCTTTCGGACAAAATTTGTGGGCTCAGGACTGCACGGCAGTCATGAACTCCGGCGGAGCAGCTCTATATGCAATAGCTCCCAATTTGGAAGATTTTTTATATAAACGCCTATAAAAAATATGAATTACAGTTAAATATATGAACAACATAGTGGAAATGTTTTATTTCATTCAAAAAAATTCGCGAAAAACGGCAAAAACAGCGTTCTAATTTGGTTTCCCCCCTTAAGTGACTAATATTCAAATTTTTTTTATTTTATAAAAATTTTGTATTTTCTTATAAATTTAAATTTAAAAATAAATTAATATAAATAATATAATTTTTTAATTTTTAAACTTTATTATAAAAATGTTTTTTGTGTAAAAAAAATTAGGTAGGATAGTGTTGTATTACTATGATTACTTATTGCTGGGTGTAAAATCATGATACCTCGGATTAGCGTTGAAAAACATGATACCTCGGTTTTGATTTGAAAAACATGACATATCGTCGTTTGGTTTAAAGAACATGCCACGTCGAAAACAAAAAATTTTGATTCAAATTTTGGTTGGTACCACTGACCGCGAAATTTAAAATGTGTCAAATATTTAAAACTTATATGAAATAAATAATTTCGCTTCATAATATGTCAGGTCGAAGGAGAATTAGGTAAAATAATTTTTTATAACAATAGTTACAATTCCTAAAAATATCAATTCGAGAAATGCAAATTAGCGAAACAACAATTACTTTAAACTGTCAATGCGAAGAAAGCAAGTTTGCAAAAATAACAGTTAAAAAAGTTAATATTTTGTAAAAATGGAAATTTGCAAAAATTACAATTTACAAAATAACAATTCGCGAAAATAACAATTCTGTGACTTCCAATTCGCTATAAATCAAACTTTTTAAATTTAAACTTGCAATTCCAAATAGAACTGAATGTATCCCCGATTCAAATTAAACTTAGCTTGACGATTTTTAATTTTACATGTCAAGTAGAATGTAGTATTCGAGAATCCAAATTAAACCAAGTAGATACTTAAACTTAATTTTTGTATTTGGAATTGCAAGCTGATACTTTTAGTATGTGCGAGCTTGGAAATGCAAGTAAAAATTATAAGATTAGAAATTGCATGTTAAAACAATTCGAAACAAAAATTGAAGAGGACAATCCAGAATAAATCCATTTCAATTTTATATTGGATATTCGTTTCAGTTACATAAATCGAATTTCAAAGTAAATACCAGTAGACACCAGTAGATCCATGTTCAATTTCTACTAGCAACTGGTTCTATAGGAAATTAAAATAAATTTCATGTCGTGAAATATTTGAAGTTATATGAGTAAAGTGCAAGGTTTTACTTTTATTTTAATCTCTTATCATATATTTTTAAAAATGTTATATAACAAATCATTTTAAATTTCGCGGTCAGTGGTACCAAACAAAATTTCAATAAAAAATTTTTGTTTCGACGTGTCATGTTCTTCAAACCAAACGACGATATGTCATGTTTTTTAAATCAAATCCGAGGTATCATGTTTTTCAACGCTAATCCGAGGTATCATGATTTTACACCCAGCAAGCGACTATGAGTAGAAATGAAAAATTTAAAAAAATTTATATTGTAAATGTTTTAAAAAAGACAATTTTTGATTTAGCTTGATACTTTTTTAACCAGAAATGGCCAAGCATTTAAGTTAGGATAATACATAAAATTCTGTCATGTTTGGCTTTTTTATTTGCATATTTACTTGTAGATTTTAATGTTAAATACTATTAGCATTAATTATTACTATTGACATTAATTGTATTAAAATAAACTGAATGCTTCTTTCAGCTTTATCCAAAGAACATTAAAACATGTAAAGTATTTCCAAAATTATATTAATTTTATTAAACAAGACAAAGTCAAGAAATTTTTTAATGATTTTGGAAAGTTAATTAAATTTTACTTTTAAGGGCATGTTATTCAGTGTGACGTTTTTCCATAGTAAAGTACATGGGGCACGTGACCACTGAATAACATAACCTTAAGTTTAATTTTTGAATACTTATATTGAGTTTTAGTGTCTTAGACGGGAAAAATGTTAATTAACCCATTAACGCCCACCAGGACACAAAATGTACAATGATTTCACGACTCTTATTTTGTATGAAATATTTAGTTAAAAATTTTAGGAAATACCATTTCCGACGTAAAATTTATCGCTCTTTCTGAATATGAAGCTAAAATTTGTTTATAATTATCTCAAAAAAATTTATAACATTTTTATTGCAAAAAAACACACTTTTTTATGAAAATTTTTTTTTCAATTATTATTTTGACATGGAAAACAAAAGAATATGGCCTCCAAAGCACAAAATATCGCGTCCTCGAACTCTCAGCTATAAAATTCCATAATTACTTTTTATTAAATTCAAGATGGCGGATTCGCTTGAAAATAGTTTCTCGGGGGTTTTTGGGGTCGCTGATTACGAATCTAATGTTACTTTTTTAAAATTCAAAATGGCGATTCCAATATGGAGGATATATTTTTTGAAAAGTGATTGGATTTGTTTAAAAATAGTTACTCGAGGGTTTTTGGGATCGCTGATTACGAATCTGATATCACTTTTTCAAAACTCAAAATGGCGGATCAAATATGGCGGACATATTTTTTAAAAAGTGATTGTATTTGCTTGAAAATGGTCATTCCGGGGTTTTTGAGGATGCTGATTACGAATCTAACATCGGAACAATAATATGTTTATCGTTGCTCTTCCCACCAGGAGGTCGAAGTGCAAAAAAGCCAGTTTTTTTAAAATTTTATTTACAAATTTTTTTTTGTATTTTGCCTCGAAAAATATAGCCACTATCATGCAAAGTGCAACAAAAGGACACAAAAATTGTGTATTCAATGTGGCATATATATGTGCGTCACTTGTTTTTAATCAAACCACATGTTGTGTTAGTCTCTTTTTTATCTTTGTATAAAAAATGTCAAAATAAAAAAAATAAAAAAATAAAATAAAAAAAATAAAATAAAAAATAAAAAAATAAAAAATGTTGAAGCAAATACAATTACTTTTTAAAAAATTGTCTGCCATATTGGATCCATTATTTTTAGTTTTGAAAAAGTGACATCAGATTCGTAATCGGCATCCCCAAAAACCCCCGAGTAATTATTTTCAAGCGAATCTAATTACTTTTTAAAAAATTGTCCGCCATATTGGATCCGCTATTTTGAATTTTAAAGAAGTGACATCAGATTCGTAATCAGCGACCCCAAAAACTCCCGAGTAACCATTTTCAATCAAATCTAATCACTTTTTAAAAAATTGTCCGCCATATTGGATCCGACATTTTGAATTTTGAAAAAGTAACATCAGATTCGTAATCAGCGACCCCAAAAACTCCCGAGTAACCATTTTCAATCAAATCTAATAACTTTTGAAAAACATTACCCGAAAATTTTTTTCGGCCTTTTGCATTTTGCAAAAATGGCCATTTTCGTATCCGCCATCTTGAATTTAATGAAAAGTAATTATGCATTTTTATAGCTGAGAATTCAAGGACGCGATATTTTGTGCTTTGGAGACCATATTCTTTAGTTTTCCATGTCAAAATAATAATTGAAAATTTTTTTTTCATAAAAAAGTGTGCTTTTTTGCAATAAAATTGTTATAAATTTTTTTGAGATAATTATAAACAAATTTTAGCTTCATATTCAGAAAGAGCGAGAAATTTACGTCGGAAATGGTACTTCCTAAAATTTTTAACTAATTATTTCATACAAAATAAGAGTCATGAAATCTTGGTACGTTTTGCGTCCTGGTGGGCGTTAATGGGTTAATACATTTTGCAAAATAAAAAAAATATTTATAGCACTAAATGTAGCATTTACATAATTTTTGCAGATAGTGTACAATTAATTAAAATTGCTTTAATAAATGGTAATAAATCATTAATTAGAGAATAATTTAATCCCAACAAAAACATCTTTGATGTTTTAATATAATGGGTTTTGACCCAATAAGGAAAAAAAAATTTTCCTAATAAGGGAAACTTTTAAAAAAAAAAAATTTTATTATTAAAGTAATTTGGTGTTAAAGTTTTAGATCATTTTATTTTCATGTTATTATTACTTTGAAACAAATTAAGAAACCGCTGACAAGTTTTATATTTTTTTATAACTTTGGTGCGCTCATTTCATGAATACTTTGCTTCCTCATAGAGATAATAGTAATAGGAAAATATATGAATAACTTTTAATAAATATGGTAAAAGTGATTGAATCTTGGGTCAGTCAATGTATTTTTAAATACTCTACAATATAGTTTTAATAGTTTAATAGTTAAACAAAAATTTTCAAACAAAAAGTTGAGAAAATGTCATTTTCCACAATTTTAGTTTTTAAAATACCAATAATGTCGAAATTTTTTATCGAATTAAGTTCAAAAATAGGTCAATCGAATCGTTTTATAATGCTCTACCAACTGGTAACGACAATTTTAAGATTACTTCTACATTTTTTAACAAAATTTTCAAAAAAATTTTTTTTTCTAAAATTTATGATTCTTAAAAGTTTAATATCTCCGGTTAATATGGACGAAAAATTTTCAATTAGGACTTAAAAGATGCGTTTAAAAAAACTCTACAAAATTATGGAAAAAAAATTATAGGTGTCCTAACAGTTTTTTAAAGTTATGGGCAGAAAACGTTTTTTTGGAAAATTAAAAATCCAAAAAAAAAATTAGTTAAACTTTATTAATCTTTTACAAAGTACTCTCACTTTATGTCCGCAACTCCTGAGGTCAAATAACATAAAGATATATCAAAAAATCGAAATCGAAAAATTTCGGTATTACAATACTTCCTCTATGAGGAAGTAATAATTAAGTAATTTTTTTTAAATTAAAGCTTCAAGTCTATACTTTAATGATAAAATAAAGTTATTGTTAAAAAATTAAATTTTAAAATTGTTATTAACAATTCTTTAAAACAATTGCAAATTCAAGAATGTTCTCAATATTTTAGGAAAATTAAATTACCCTGTATTGATGTGAAAAACTCTAAGTATAAATTTTATAAAAATTTCGCCTGTATTTTGGCAGAAAAATCTACACAATTTCTATAATATAGAAGGTTACTGATTTTTCTTCTTTTAAATTAATCCTTGGAGTCTGTACATAGTTTTTCAAGTCATTTGATCAATATTTTATTTAGACATTTTTAAAAATTATAATTTTCAATGTGTTACAAAAATTTTAATGACTTCTAAAATACTGAATGCTTTTTAATGATTTTAGGCTTATTTTAAAGGTGATTTTTTCCAGAATGAGAATTTTTTATAGGCATTAACGTGTAATTTTTTATAGAAAATTCAATTCGTCAATCTTAGATTAAAAAAATTAAAAAATTTTATACAATCTTATTAACAGAAAAATAATTTTTAAAATATAAACATGTTTTTATTAAATTCAGATTTAATTTAAGGTTATATTAAGGTTTTTTTTGTGTGGTAAAAAATCAGAAGTGGGCGCGCCCTTTTGGTTCTAGTATTCTTCTGAAGCAATCAGGTTTATATATTGATGCAATAGTTACGGATGGCGCTGCTTGGAATCGAGCTATGTGGAAGCTTTTTGGCGTCACCATGAATCGTATGAGTATTATTCACACATATGATAACAAGAGAAAGTTATGGTTCCTGTCCGATTTTCCTCATTTGGCAAAATTTTTTAGAAATTTCATTACACAGTTTTCAAAGATGGACAAAATTTTTGTAGGTATTAGACAAATAAAAATTTAACGAATTATTGTTATATGTTATTTAACATTTTATTTAATTCTAGACACTAGATGGAGGAATTTCTAAAAAACACTGGTAAGTTCTTGTAGAAATATTAAAGCAAGCTAGTTTTGAAATTCGAGTCAACTATAAACTGAGGGCAGAACATATCGACCCTAAATATTATCAAAAAATGAATGTTGCGTTAGCATTCCAGGTGGGAATAACACTTAAATAAATTTTTGTAGTCGTTAATATTAATTTAATTATTATTTTAGTTTTTCAATATTCACGACGCATTGGAAATATATGAGAATCAACATGAGGATTTAGAGACTGTGAATCCACAAAGATTTTTTGTAAGAGGATTACTGATTTGATTCACGCAATGAATAGTCGAACTCCTAGCGAGGCAATGTCTCCTGGCAATAAATATTACAAAGTAAGTTTTGTTGTTATATTTTTTATTCTGCAGGCTTCGCACTCATCTACTACAACCTACTGTTTACTACTTACAGATTTCAGCTACTAAAAGCTAATATATTTTTTTTAGAAATTTCACTACTTTCAATTCGCTAATACTAGAAATAAAAAAAAATTTAAATTATAATCAAATTCTTTAAAACGATTGAATTATTTAACAAAATTTTTATACAATTCTTCGCAATAATTTAATTACTTTCACTAATAATATTTTTCACAGAAATTCAATTATTTTCATAAATAATAAAAATTTTCTCAGGAATTCAATTATTTAAATTAGAATTTACATGAAATATTTTTTATGAAAATTAGGAAAATAAAATATAGAATGGAATTTTTGTCAGTTTTGTGAGGTGTCTAAAACGAGATTTTTTTGTCGTCAAGTTTTAATTTTTGATAGCTACTTTTTTTAATTTAAAAGCTACTTTTTGCTACTTTTTTTAAAATTAATTATCGAGTGCGAAGTCTGTATTCGTGTTATAAAAGATTAATTTTTTTAAGGAAATAAAATTACTTAAAATTTTATATTTAGGTCGTTCAAGATTTCATTCCATATCTTGTCGAATGGGAGAAATCTGCCAAACAAAATAATTGGAAATTTTTGACAGAAAACAGTTTCTACGGGCTTTTGGTATCATTGAAAGCAACGTTAGAGATTTGTGACTTTTTAACGACGCAATGTAATTTCAATTATTTAATGACTGCACGACTAAACCAGGATTGTTTGGAGGTAATATTTATTTTTAATTATTGTTAGACAACATAATACTTATAAATTGTAGTTACTACACAACTACAATTGTAGTTGTAGTTTATAAATTTAATATTTTTAGAGGTTTTTCGGTATGATGCGAGAAAGCTGCGGAGCTAATGACCACTCAGATTCTGTATTATTTATACAAATGTATAAATTAATATCAACATACTCCCTTATCAAACCACTAAAGGGGTGTAATGTTGAAGGAAAAGATATTTTTGAAACTTTATTAGCTCTTAAAGACATTACTGATATTAATGAAAGACAGGAACATTGGGAAGGAGTAGTGGACACAGTTTTGGATAAAGAAAATGGATGCCATTTAATTAGCGAAGCAACGCAAATTATGCTAGAGCATGACTATACTTTATCTGAAACGAGTGAATATGCTCTTTCCTATATATCAGGGTACGTAAGCCGGAAAGGCTCTCGTTTTGTTGATTGAAAATGGAAAACCATTTTTATGCAATGATTGCATCGAGAGTCTAATTTTGTCACCATTAGCTGTATTACCTGAGCGACACAAGCTAATAGAAATCAAATCAAGAGGAGGATGAATGCATCCATCAGTTGTGTTGTATAATTTGATCTCCAGACTAGAAACTGCAACATTAAAAACTGTAAAAAATAAAGAAATTAATGTTAACACTTTTTGCGAAATAACGGGAATGTTGGAAGAACTTTCCCCAATTCCGTTAGTGGGTTATTCAAAACATTCAAAATTAATAACAAGCCTCGTTATGACATTTTATTTGACAATGAGAATGCATTTTATCTGCAAAGAGTTTAACAAAACTAACAACGAGCTCAAGGAAATGACTCGAGAAAAAAGAAAAGCATCAAATTTGACGACAGGGAAACGAAATATTAATAAAGATAATGTGGATACCTCAAAGGACAATGCTTGCGACAGTTTATTTGACTTCAAACAAGGGACTACTAGAAAACGGAAAAGCTGCAACAAGGAGAATTCAGAGCCAAAGAGAAAAAAATTAATTTGTTTTTAAAAGTACATAATTTCAATCAATTTATCAAATATATATAATTAAATGAATGTATATAATTTAATGACAAAGATTTTTGTATATAAATTTTACAAATTTTAGTTTATAATATAGAAATACATACATTTATTTTCTTTAACATATTTCATTTATTTTGAAAAACCTGACAAAAATATACATTTTTACATTAATTTATTATTAAAGTACAATAATACACCATAATATAAACCACAAACATATTACGGGGTTATATACAGTCACGATTTTTAAAAAATCGATTATTTTTTTTTTGCATTTTCTTAAAGTATATATATTTGCCTGTTGTGAAAAAAAATTTTATTAAGATTCGAGAAATATTTTCGAATTTGCAGACAAAACTAGAAACGCGCGCCGCGAGGTGTAGAGTAGGTGCAGCGTCTTTAAGGGGTTATATACAGTCACGATTTTCAAAAAATCGATTTTCTTTGCATTTTCTTAATGTATATATATTTGCCTGTTGTGAAAAAAAATTTTATTAAGATTCGCGAAATATTTTCGAAGTTGCAGACAAAACTAGAAAGGCGCGTCATGGGGTATAGAGCAGATGCAGCGTATTTAAACTCGCTTTTCTCAAAACTATGTTTTTCAAGTCGGTGAACACGATTTCTCAAAAACCGCTGAACCGATTTAGCTCTAATTTTCACACAAGCTTAACAACTACTTTTTGCTGTCCTTGATCGTTGGTTTTTTAAATAAAATTAAAATTATAATTTTAATCAACATTTGAAGACGATTTTTTTCTTCATAAAAATGAACTTTTTTTTTCTTTGGCTGCCATTTTGTCAAAAAGTGATATTTTCTTAATTCCAACGATCAAAGACTACATTTTCTCATACACTAACAGAATCTATTTAACTTTTTGATCTCAGATGATTCTATCAATTGTTATCTTGTTCACCGCGGGGCACTTTTTTTCGTGGATCTTTTTTTTTATTTGAAAATAGTTTGTGCAGCCCATGCTTATAAAAATTGTTGAAGGGCAATATTTTTACATTATAGTACATTTAAATATACATAAAACGAAAGAAAATCAATTATCTTACAATAGAAATTAATTTGTAGTATGAAAGATTTTAACGAAAATATTAAGATACAATAAAACAAAATATTATAAATTTAGTGAGGAAAAAAAATTTATAAAGTTTTGTCGGATAATAACAAATTATATAAACTAATCTCGGAAAGAGAGAAATGTATCCTTTAATAAATTATTTAAATTAGGCGCTGGAGTACTGAATAAGTCAATTTCACACGGTTTATTATACACAAAATTTATTAATTGAGTCGCTTGATACATTGGAGAATGATACGCTATAGGAGCCTCAGGGAGCTTATTTTTGAAAGGTTGTAGGTTTCTTGAAGTTAGTCTAGGCAATCTAAAGTTTATTTGATTTAAGAGTATTGGACAATCAATTAAATTATTAATAATATTATAAATAAATTTAAAATTTGCCATTTGACGTCGTTCTTCAAGAGCAAAAACACCACTTGCTTTGCATAATTCTATATAATCAATTCCTCTCTCTGGATAACTTTTCGCTTCAATAAAAATACAAAATTTTAGAAATCTCTTTTGAAGTTTTTCAAGAAGAATTTTATTTTTCTTCAAATGTGGATCCCACAGAACGGACACATACTCTAATAATGATCTCACAAATATATCAAAAAGATTCTGGAGAACTTTAATATTTTTAAAATGCTTTGTCTTAAACATTAACATTCCTAATGCCCTGGACGCGGATTTATTAATATTTAATATATGTTCTGAAAAATCTAAATTGTTAGTAAAAGTCACGCCAAGATCACGGATTGTATTTCTCCTAGGAATTGATACATCATTTATTAAGTAAGTAGTAATAATTGGGTCAATGTTTTTAAAATATGTAACAACACTACACTTTTCTGGATTCATTTCTAAATTATTTAAGTTACACCATTCTATTAAATTTTTCAAATCCTCTTTTAATAATAAAATGTCTGAGTCAGAATCAATTTTTAAGAAAATTTTAAAATCATCTACGAAAAGGAGGTTATTTGTCTTTAAAGTGTCAACTACATCATTTATATAAATAGTAAATAAAACTGATCCTAAGACAGATCCTTGAGGAACGCCAGATGTAGGAATATAAGGGTTCGATGAAAATCCTCCATATTGTACTATATTAATTCTATTTGTTAAGTAGGATATTAATGTGTTAAGTAGGTTATCTGGAATATCCATTTTTTTCAATTTACCAAAAAAGATTGAATGATAGACCTTGTCGAAAGCCTTCGAAAAGTCTGTGTAAATTACGTCGACTTGACTTTTTTTAGCAATTGCATCGTTAATATATTCAGTTATTGTAATAAGATTTGTCAATGTCGATCTTTTAGAGATGCATCCATGTTGTGATGTGGTAAGATTTGTTTGTAGTGCATTATTTAAAACTTTTACTATAGACCTTTCGAAAATCTTGGCAAAATTTGGAATAATAGAAATTGGCCTATAGTTTAATATGTTTTTAGTATCTCCAGATTTAAAGACCGGTACTACTTTAGTTACTTTCTATCTATCAGGGAAGTAGCCTAATACTAGAATTTTATTGAATAAGTGACATAAGAACTCGTTAATTACAGATGAGAGATCCTTTAGGAGAAATGCAGGGATGTTATCAACGCCCGCAGTTAACGTTGGTATATTGGCATATTTTACTTTTTAGATTGTTATTAATATTAGTAATATTATTTGAATTAGGATTATAAACAGTATTAAAATGAGTTGCAAAATTGTCCACTATGGTTTGAAAATTATTTAAATTCGTATCTCTAAAATACATTTCAGTTGGTAATCTTGTCACATTTTGTTTTTTATTAAACTTGTTCCAAAATATTTTTGGATTGGAAAAGAATTGGGTTTCACAGTATGCCTGATATAGTGTAAATGAGTGTTTAATTCGTGCATTTAAGCTAAGTGTAAATGATTTAATTTCAATTCCTAGGAGTTCAGATGGGTTTCTCTTAAACCTTCTATATAAAGTGTGTTTTAAATTAATATCACTTATTATGTCAGCAGTGAACCAATTTGGATATTTATGCCTAGGTAATTTATGGAAGGTTGGTACATATTTGTTCATCAATTGTGTGAGACTCACATTTAAATCATTAGTTAATTTATTAATATCATCAAAATTTGTGTAATCGAGTAAATTTAATGATAAACACTCTACATAGAACTTGTCATATTGTCCTTTTTTAAAGTTATAGCGTCTATTAATATAGTTATCATTAGAGTCTAATTGATTCAGGTGTGTGTTTTTATTGTATTTTACTATAAATGCTAAAGGTGGATGATATTTATCAGGTATAACAAAAGGAGTTAAAGCTAAGGATACATTGATATTTTTAGAGTAAAATATCAAATCTAAAATATTATTTTTACAATTTTTTACTCCATTAATTTGTAATAAATTAAAAAACTCACTAAGGCTTCCAAGCGTCTCTGACTTAACATCGGAAAATTGAGAATTCGTATTAAAAGATTCTACATAGTCAAAATATCGTGGTACATTAAAGTCTCCAATTATTAGTAATTTTGTATTTAATAATATAAATTGGCTCTGTAAATAATCAAAGATTGAAATAAAGAAATTATTAGTTAAAGAAGGTGGTATATAAAGTAAAACAACAATTAAAGAAAAATGATTAATAGAAATTTTAACCGCAACATGGCTAACAATATCTTCATATACTGATGGTAAGGGTAAATTTAGTTGATGTGCATTAATTGTTGATGAAATTGCGAGGAGGACTCCTCCGCCTCTTCTGTTTTTTCGTTCATCTCGAAACGTAATAAAGTTATGTAATTCAAAATAATTATTTATATTAAAATTAGATTTAAGCCATGTTTCAGTTAAAGCTATCACATTGTAAAAACTAAAATCTTGAAAATTAATTATAGAAGAAATTTTGGTATTTAAACCTCTGACATTCTGATAAAAAAAACTCAGTGATCTTGATCGGTGCTCCGTTGATGGATTGGAAGAATTTTGGGAATTCCGTTGATGTAGCGTATTACAAGGTTGGATTCTCCTTTGTTGATTCTGTCTTGAAGTATTTGCTTGAGCTCCTTGTATTGTTTTTGTTGGATCATGGTTCGATCTGGAGTAACAATTAAATCCTTGAAAATTGGCGATTGGTTCAATTTTTCTGCCGAGTCCTTGATTGATTTCATGATTTTCACTGCATTGTCCTGGGATTTGCAGAATAGTTTTAAAGGACGAGGTTTAGTTCGCGCCATAGAAAATTTTCCGATTCGTTTAAAATAAAGATTAGGTAAAATATCTATTTGAGGAGATAATATGTTACAAAGTTCCGATAAATTTGTTTTATCTTTCTCAAAATCATAAGCATTGATAGAAACTGGTTCAATTAATCCAAAAAAAATTATATTACTTTTTGCTTTAATGCGTAATTCAACTTCCGTAAATAAATACTCACTGTTTTGATTTGGTTGTGTTTGGTTTATAATAGATAAAGTGGCTTCAATGTTATCAATACGTTCGGTATTTTTCTCATTGTTGTCCTCTAGACTGTTTAGCCGCTGACCATATGTGGTGAAGTCTTTCTGGAGTTGAGATACAGTTTGATCCAATTTTTCAAGGCCTCCTGTCATTTGCGTGGCAAGTGTTTTTATATCACGCGAAAGTGCTTGTATTAAATTGTCAGAGCTGGTAGGAGACGCTGGTCTGGAGTCAGGTCCGCAACATTTGGAGTAGCCTACTCCAGGAATTAGAGTTGTTCTTTTTTCAGTGCAATTTTTGTGGTAGGGGGCATTACACCCTGGGCAGTGATTAGGATCATTTACTTTTTTTCCACAAGCACGGCATATGAAATACGATGTAACTTGTGTTACATCCTCTTTTTGACTTAATTTAGGATCCATTATTAAAATATTATTATGTGTCAAATTATGTGAGTTGTGGTTCTATAAGTAATAGGCACGTCACTTTGTTGTGGATCACACGAAAGTAATGGGTAGTACGCGTAGAGTCAATGTGTTTAGAAAGAAGAAAACAAAAGCACGTGGAAACTAATTCACATTAATTATGATATTTATATAAAAAAGAATCGCACGGCTACAATTTTCAATTAATAATTGTCACTTTTCGGTCCATTTAATCTATTCACATTTAGTTTAATGTAAAAAGTTAAGAAAGTCTAACAAATCAGAAAGATTATGAAACGTTTTTACCGATGTGTTAACGAGAACACCGTATCATGAGAACGATTATCACTCATATAAGTCACATCCATGTAACTAGATCAAAAGGAACCATTACAATAATGTTCAACAACACTTTACAATTTACTCACACAACTTTAATCACGACTTTTATTACATAGAGCGATAAAAACTCTAAAAAGAATTGGAGCGACTCAAAACAACGACAGTACTTTGGCGGCCATTATTATTTTCATGGGAAGATATTTTTTTGGGAGATAAGCTACAGAGGCCAAAAAAATAATATTTTTACAAATGAAATATATTTTTTTAAACTTTTAAAGATGTAAAACATTATAGAAAAACTTTCGCTTTAATAAGTTAATATTCCTTTTTAAAAAAAAATCCTGAAAAACTGCATTTTTCCGACCGCCTGACTGTATATTATAACCCCTTAAAGTGGAATACATTTTTAATTTGATATTACATCGATCGGGATGAAAATCACGAATTAAAATCAGAATTAGAAAAAGCAAAGATAGAATAAATAATTGATATTCATTTCAAAATTAAATAAGAGTTTCATAAAAAAAAAATAATCAAAGTAAAATCTAATTACTTTTTAAATTAATAATATCATGTTAAAAAACATGTACAATCGTAGTAAAATATATCTTCTCCTTCTCAGTATACTTTAATGGAAATCATTTTTATTTCCATGTCTTGTCAACTGCTTCCAAAAGGTGTACGAGTTCTTCGATGGTTTTGAAATGGACATGCGTAGAAATAGGCATTTCTACTGAGTCGATAAAAATCTTCACTTTTAGATCATTAAGAATTATAACTTTCTTTTTCACAGTGATATCATCTTCTACCTTTAAGAAGCCAAAAAACTTTTCATCTCCTTCGAAGTAACACCATCTGTCAGAAGGTAGTAGTGTATTAACTAAAGTTTCCTTAAAAGTTGTAAATTTAATTCTTTCTTCTGAGCAATTCATTTTTCCTTAGATTTATTTATTGTAAATCAAACTACCTATTTAATTTTTCTTTAATTCAAAAGAAAAAATTTTCATAAGTTTGGAAAGTCAGGAATAACCTATAAATGAATAACAATAGTGTAAATAACTATCCATAAAATAAAATACAATCATGTTTTCATTAATTTTATGAATTTATAGATAAATATACTATAGCCCTTACGTTTTTTTAATTGGCACCTTCAGAAATCACTGTAAATCACTTTAAATTAAATAACTAACACAAAATATGTAAGCATCACAACAACTATTGTGCATTCTGCATTGCGTAGTAGACGATATTTATTAGTTCATAATTTTCACGTCGCAGCGCTTAAAACGGTACACTCACGAGAAAAGCGAGATATCTGTCGTCTGATTTTGGGGCCAGGCGTAACGCATCGATAGGTCTCCTTATACTACTTCATGATCGTGACTAAGAAATTAGTGACGAGGCAAAAGACCTCCGGCCTGGACAATCCCGATTGGGTCAGAAAGATAATAAGTTCCTTGTTTCCTCCTGCAGAACCATACCTTAGAAGGGACTGGAGTTCTTGCAAAGTCGAAGAGGAAGAACTCTTCACACTTAGTGAAGACTTAGGCGCTCACAGGTCACAAGTGCTTTAACTCGTACCTGTGTCGCTTTAAATTACGCGAGGACGAGGTGTGTGCATATTGACAGTTCCCTGCGGACAACGCGGAGCACACCCTCTTCTCATGCAGAAAATAGGACTTGGAGAGGCGGGCCATGTTCGAAGGTGTAAACAGTCAAGTTACACCAGAGAACATAGTATCGCTGATGACCCAGTCAGAAGAGAATTGGCGGCAAGTCGAGAACTTCATAATCTCGGTTATGTCGAGGAAGGACCTCGACGGCCGCCAAAAACGCGTAATTTAAACAGCTTTCAAATTTGTTTGTTCGTTTCTTATTAATTTATTTTGTGATTTATTTCTCCTTCTACATTTTTTAATTTGTTTTGTTTTTATTATTTGTTTTTGTACAGTTTTGTCTTTTCAACGTTATATACCTGCTTACTTTTTTTCTTTTCTTTTTTATATCCGTTTGCGATTTTATCTTTTGACTTTTAACACTTCTTAAATAATTTTTTTTTATTATTGTTGTGCTGTAAATTCCGCTTAGACTATGAAATAGTTTTAATCATTTTTTTAACTACGGACGCAGGAAAACCGCAGAGAGAAGAAGAAGGTCGCATTAGCGACAGAGTTGGAGCGCCACCCTCGAAGGCTAACTCGATTGTCTTACTACAGTTCCGAGGGAGGGTAAAGGGCCCGAGCAAGTGGTCATCGCTTCCGTTTGAAAATCGAGTGTTAGAACACAGGATTATTCGCACAGATAGCAAATCCATCCTCATCGGTACTAAGAACTGCAGGAGCAAGAAGCGGAAAAACAAACAGGAATCCGATCGGCCGCAGAGGAAAATGGTCCCTAAACAATCCACTTCTTAATACCTCTTTCTATTTATCTACAAATTCTTTTAAACAGTTCTCCATGTCAGTGGCTGATCTTAGATATAGAAAAACCGGTAAAGTTTTAACTGCCCCAAAAGAGGGGAAGGAAATCATCTTCAGTTTGCCTTAAAGCCCACCCACCACGGCAAGGTGCCAACCATCGGGGGGAATAATAATAATATATACATAATAATATAATATCATAGTGCAACACATAAAATGTGCACTAAGTTTTGACTTCAGTTTCTGAAAGTACTTATCGAAACTAGCAAAAACCTATTTTAGTTTTGCTAGCTTAGCTCGGATTTGAATTTTATCGACATTTGAATTTTTTTGAATTTTCACATTTTTCAGTTTTCTGATACGGGCGGATGGGAACACTGGCTATTAAAAGTTTATTAAAAAAATTCGCAATGGTCACAATTTGAAAAGCAATAATCCCTCTTTAATTACAGAGAAAGAAAATAAAATTTGATCAAAAATTGTTCCAGTTACGAATTTTTTTGGACTTTTATACATTTTTCGGTTTTCTGAAACGGGCAGGTGAGAAAGCTGGCTATTAAAAAAAATAAAAAAAAATTCGCAGTGGTCACCATTTGAAGAGCAATAATTCCTCATTAATTTCTGACATTGAAAAAAAATTTGGTCGTAAATTGTTCAAGTTGTAAATTTTTTTTTGTAATTTTTCGGTTTTTCTAATACGATCGGGTGAGAACGCTTTCTATTAAAAGTTTATTTCACAAAATTCGCAATTATCATAATTTGAAAAGCAATAATCCCTCTTTTAATTCTGAAAAAGAAAAAAAATTTGGTCAAAAATTGTTCAAGTTATAAATTTTTTTTGACTTTTTCAAATTTTTCGGTTTTTTGATAAAGCGGGTGGAAACGCTGGCTATTAAAAGTTTATAAAAAAAATTCGCAATGGTCACCATTTGAAGAGCAGTAATTCCTCCCTAATTTCGGACATTGAAAAAAAAATTTGGTCAAAAATTGTTCGAGTTATGATTTTTTTTCGTACTTTTTCAAATTTTTCTTGTTTTTGATTCGGGCGGGTGAGAATGCTGGTTATTAAATTTTTTAATAATATATAATTGTAAAATTGGTTATTGAGCAATCCGGTCACATTTTAGAGAGCAATACTTTCTCTTTAATTTC
Organism: Leptopilina heterotoma; assembly: GCF_015476425.1. NCBI lineage: Eukaryota > Metazoa > Arthropoda > Insecta > Hymenoptera > Figitidae > Leptopilina > Leptopilina heterotoma. The sequence goes on from NW_025110934.1 coordinate 220,792, forward strand.
TGACAAAGAAAAAAAAATTTGGTAAAAAATTGTTCCAGTTATGAATTTTTTTTTACTTTTTTTAAATTTTCGGTTTTCTCATAATGGAAGTGGGAATACTGACCATTAAATAAAAAAAATTCGTAATGGGCACAATTTAAAGAGCAATAATCCCTATTTAATTTATGCCCAAGAAAAAATATTTGATTCGAAATATTTAATTTCGAAAAAAGTAAAAAAAAATCAAAACTCGCGGTTCGACAGGACCGCGGGTATACAAATGTACAGAAATAAATAAATAATACGAATAATTTTCTACCATTTTTTTCCTTTATCAGAAATTAAAGAAGAATTATTGCATTTTAAAATTTGACAGTTGTGAATTTTTTTAATAAATTTTTAATAGCCAGTATTCCCACTTCCGTTATTAGAAAACCGAAAAATGTGAAAAAGTAAAAAAAACCATAATTGGAACAATTTTTGATCAAATTTTTTTTCTTTGACAGAAATTAAAGAAGAATTATTGCTCTGCAAAATGTGACCATTGCGATTAAAAAAAAATTTTAAACCAGCGTTCTCACCCGCCCGGATCAAAAATAAGAAAAATTTTAAAAAGTACGAAGAAAATTCATAACTCGAACAATTTTTGACTAAATTTTTTTTCTTTATCACAATTTAAAGAGGGATTATTGCTAGTCAAATTATGATAATTGCGAATTTTGTGTAATAAACTTTTAATAGACAGCGTTCAGACCCGCTCGTATTAGAAAAACCAAAAAATTTTAAAAATTTATAACTTGAACAATTTTCGACCAAATTTTTTTTTCAATGTCAGAAATTAAAGAGGAATTATTGCCCTGCAAATGATGACCACTACGAATTTTTTTTAAAAATCTTTTAATAGCCAGCTTTCTCACCTGCCCGTTTCAGAAAACCGAAAAATGTAAAAAAGTCAAAAAAAAATCGTAACTGAAACAATTTTTTACCAAATTTTATTTTCTTTCTCTGTAATTAAAGAGGGATTATTGCTTTTCAAATTGTGACCATTGCAAATTTTTTTAATAAACTTTTAATAGCCAGTGTTCCCATCCGCCCGTATCAGAAAACTGAAAAATGTGAAAATTTAAATGTCGATAAAATTTAAATCCGAGCTAATCTAGCAAAACTGAAATAGGTTTTTGCTAGTTTTGATAAGTACTTTCAGAAACTGAAGTCAAAACTTAGTTTTTTAAATTTTTTAAATAAAATTTGCTATTTTTCAGAACAATACATCTTTTTATTTTCCCAAAATGTTATATTTGCGAATTATCACTAAAAAGATTTACATATATGGAAAATTTGAATTATTTTTATTTTTTTAGGGAATTTTTTTCCCTATAGAGGCAGAGTTGGGTGCGTAAAATACCTCAGTTAAATTACATGGATTTTTACAGTAAAGTACCTAGTATTTTACTTCAAAAGTTTTATATACAATGTATTTTTTGGGGGAGGGGAGTAAAATACGTATTTTACCTATGTAAAAAACCAAGTATTTTACGTCAAAAACCTTGAGTGACGCGTCACATCCCAACACTGTAATAGAGGTTGTCAACCAACAAAAAATTTGTTACGAAAAAATAAAACTCTTACGATTTGACACAGCTTATAACCTAGAAACAGCAATAAAGTTGCTGACGCTTAGTGCAGAATTGTGATTTAGCTGTGATCCTCGTTTTTCCAAAAAATAATTTTTGTAAATAGTTAAACTACTGTTATATAAATGCACCCTAATCGATTACAGCGAATCGACACTTTGCAATCGATATTTGAATATCGAATCGTTCTCGGACTGACTGTCGCTCAGCTGTCACATTGTTTACAAAATGCATTTTACTAAAAAAGTAAATCAATTTTATTTTTATGTCTAATAATATAATAGGTGTCATCTGGTGTAATTTTTTTAACAATTTAAAAAGATTAACAATTTTAATTTTTAATTTTTTAATTAAAAATTAACATTTAACATTTTTAATTTTTTTTAACAATTTTCTCAAATTGGGAAAATTGTCGCTTTTGTAGTTTTTAAAACATGGCTGTCATTTTTTTGGATAAAACATTTTTTTATGAAATGTAATTTACCGACATTATATTTTATTTTTTAATTTTTTTTTTAACTTTTTTTTTTAATTTATTTTTTTTTCTTATTTTCTTATTTTTTTATTTTTTTATTTTATTTTTTTTTTCACATCACGAATATTTACAAATGAATAATAAAAACAATTTTGACATGTTTTAATAATTTACGGTTGCTTTTTAGACGCGCCATCTCTTCACAATTTCTGGAAACATTTACATATATAAAATCTATAGCACAGCTGTCAAATACAGTCATTATCTGAGTAATGGTAATTAGTTTAAAATAAAGTTTATATTTATTTTTGAGTGTGTAATTAGTTTTATCCTGTTTGATAAATATATTCAATTTACGAAAAGGAAAAAATGTGATTCTTCGTTTCAATAAAAAGGCGGTCATGCTTTGCAATGTGGTGAAGGCATGGATAGAGGAAAACTGTACATATTTAATTCATGAAAAATAATTTTTATTTAACAATTATTAAAACTAAAATATTCATCCTATGTATTTTTTTTCTAAAAACCAATTTCCCATAATTAACAAAGCATTATATTACATTTTCTTCGAGAAAAGACGGTCGCAAGTTTTTCAATAATTTCAATCTACATGTCGATAAGTGGGATCCCCTTAATATGAAACGAGTAGATATGCAAATTAGGTAAAGAGAGACATTCTTATTTATATTGCCTTTAGAGAAAGAGAGAAAGGTTGCCGTTACCAGAGCTGGCGTTACTGGCGCATTATAATGCGTATTATAATGCGTATAACATTATAAACTATAAATTTACAAAAAAATGCTTCTTCTTTAACAAATTATATTATTTTTTCATGGGTTTTGTTTTAATGAGTTCCTCACAACCCCCTGTACAATTAAGGGCATGGATTTTGTGAAATTTTAATTTTTTGTAAATTTTATTATTTTTTAATGGTTTTTGTTTTAATGAGTTCCTTACAACCCCCTGTACAATTAAGGGCATGGATTTTGTAAAATTTTAATTTTGTCAAAAGTTACAAAAAAAATCAAAAAAAAAAATTTTTTAATTTTCGAAAAAATCATAAAATTTTTTTTCTTTGTTCACCTTATTTCTGAATCAAAATAGTGTCAGAAAAAAATATACCAAATTTTTTCAATTATATTCTGTCATAGTTGAAATTTCGGGTGCGGGTCCCCTTAATCCTCATTTACAAAGGCTATCGTCGATTATTATTTTCCTTGGGGCACGTTCTACGTGTCTTCAACGAAAATTATGTTTAAAAAAAAATTTTATAATTCACTGATGAATTCACTCACTATATATGATTGAATATAAAGTTAAAGAAGTAAATTATTAGTGAATACTTCGTGAATTAGTAAATAGTGATTTAGTGAATAGTAGGTATTAGTGAATATAATTAGTGATAATAAGTGAATAGTAAATAATAATAGAAATACATTAAGATACTGTTTTCTAATTTTTTTCCAATCATTAAATGATTAATTGAGTTGTGTTTAGTTTTTGATGTTAATTAATAAAGTTTAAAAATTTGAGGCGCATGAAAAGTGTCAAATTTTTATTTTCCGAATCTTTATTTAATCGAAATTCTTTTTATCTAATAAGAATTAATTATAATTTCTTTTAATCGAAAGAATAATTGTCAAAAACATTATTTTTTTGAATGACTAATTAACAGAATGTTTAATACTGCGAAAGAAAATTTTTTATAATCTTTAAATAACTGAATTATCATTTCTAAAAATTATGAATTTTTATATTTCTTATTTACATTAATATTTTCATTTTCGAAATGTCAATTTTGATAAATATTATTTTACAGATTCGTTAATAATTATAATAATTATACTCCCGAATTATTAATTGAATATAATTCAAATATTACCGAATTACCAATTCTTAAAAAACTTATTATTCCTAATAATATTTTTTATAATGTGTAAATGTTCTAAATTCTAAAGTTTCTAAATTTTATTTTTTCGAAATATCATTTGTTATAAAACTTTTTTCTTATAAATGTTTTTCAAAATAATTTTAACTTTTTCGAATTAACATTACTAATAATTTTCTTTACTTCTAATCATTCTTCTTTATAATTACTATATTTTGTAACATGTATTTCTTCTAAGTATAACTTTACCGAATTGTCACTTCTCATAATTATTATTATATCGAAATATTATTTTTCAAAATTTTTGTAATATCTAATAATTTTTTATACAAATTTTTTTATTGTATAATAACCTGTTTTTATAATTTTATTTTATTTGAATAATTATTTCGTATAATTTTTTTCTTACCGAAATTATATTTTAAATAATTTTGTTCAATCGATTTTTTATTTTTCCTAATATTCATTTTTCCAAATAATTCTTTTTCATAATTTTTATATTTCCCAATTCGTATTTTACATAACATACAATTTTTCTAAGATTCAAATTATCTCATTTATTATTTGCCTAACCTATAAATGTCATAATAAGAATTGCACTGAATAGTTATTTCACCTACAGAATAAACGGTTTCGACGTTTCCCATCTCTGAAGAATATGGAGACAAATTTGAAAAAAGTTTATTATTTTATTAAATAACTTATATTAATTATTACAAATATTGTTTAAAACAATTTCCCTAATGATATTTAGCGTAGTTAATTGGTTTAAACAATATTTGTAATAATTAATAATTTTTAAATAATAAAATAATAAACTTTTTTCAAATTTGGCTCCATATTCTTCAGAGATGGGAAACGTCGAAACCGTATATTCTGTAAGTGAAATAACTATTCGGTGCAATTCTTATTATTATTATTATTCTTATTATGACATTTATAGGTTAGGAAAATAATAAATTAGAGAATTTAAATCTTAGAAAAAATATATGATATGTGAAATACGAATTAGGAAATATAAAAATTATGAAAAAGAATTATTTGGAAAAATGAATATTAGGAAAAATAAAAAATCGATTGAACAAAATTATTTAAAATATAATTTCGGTAAGAAAAAAATTATACGAAATAATTATTCGAATAAAATAAAATTATAAAAACTGGTTATTATACAATAAAAAAATTTGTATAAAAAATTATTAGATATTACAAAAATTTTGAAAAATAATATTTCGATATAATAATAATTATGAGAAGTGACAATTCGGTAAAGTTATAGTTAGAAGAAATACATGTTACAAAATATAGTAATTATAAAGAAGAATGATTAGAAGTAAAGAAAATTATTAGTAATGTTAATTCGAAAAAGTTAAAATTATTTTGAAAAACATTTATAAGAAAAAAGTTTTATAACAAATGATATTTCGAAAAAATAAAATTTAGAGACTTTAGAATTTAGAACATTTACACATTATAAAAAAATATTATTAGCAACAATAAATTTTTTAAGAATTGGTAATTCGGTAATATTTGAATTATATTGAATAATAATTCGGGAATATAATTATTATAATTATTAACGAATCTGTAAAATAAAATTTATCAAAATTGACATTTCGAAAATGAAAATATTAGTGTAAATAAGAAATATAAAAAATAATAATTTTTAAAAATGATAATTCAGTTATTTGAAGATTATAAAAAATTTTCTTTCGCAGTATTAAACATTCTGTTAATTAGTCATTCAAAAAAATAATGTTTTTGACAATTATTTTTTCGATTAAAAGAAATTATAATTAATTCTTATTAGATAAAAAGAATTTCGATGAAATAAAGATTCGGAAAATAAAAATTGGAGACTTTTCATGCGCCTCAAAAATTTGTTATCATTTTATTGATGTTTATTAATAAATTTAAAAATTTGTTATAATTTGGAAATCGTCTGTAATTGGAACCCAAAGGCAAAATTAGAAATTGGTTATATTGGATAAAAAAGCTGGAACTTGGTTGAATTGGATGAAAAGGAAAAATTTTAAAATTTGTTATACACTCGACTCTCGGATCTTTTGCACTTACGGGACCAAATCCTCTCATACCTTTTACTAAAACAAATGCCATGGTAAAGCAAAAGAAAATAATATGTATAACCAAATTATTATTTACATTTATAATAATTAAAATTTTAATATAATTGTAATCACATAATGGAGGAGCTGTTCTAATTTACTTTAGATAACCAAATTTATCGCGAAATAAATATTTTGCCAATTTAATAGTCATTTATTTATTTAATATAAAGGTAAAAGATGCGGGAGAAAAATTGCAAAAGAAGCGAGAGTGTAAAAGAACTGAATGCAAAAGATCCAAGAGTCAAGTGTATAGGATAAAAACAAAGCTGGAAATTGGTTAAATTGGATAAAAGGCAAAATTAGAAATTGGCTATATTGGATGAAAGGCAAAATTTGAAATTGGTTATATTGAATAAAAACAAAGCTGGAAATTGGTTAAATTGGACAAAAGGAAAAATTGGATATTGGTTATATATTAGATAAAAACAATTGGTTAAATTGGATAAAAGGCAAAATTGTAAATTGGTTAAATATTGGATAAGAGGCAAAATGGGAAATTAGTTACATTGGATAAATGACAAAATTGGACATTGATTATATTTGATAGAAGGAAAAATTTGAAAGTTTTGAATTGGGAGAGAATTGTAAATTTGTTGTTATTTTTTGTAAGAGGCAAAAATTGGTAACATTGGATAAAAGTAAACTATAAAATTTATAATTAAATGTATAAAACTTGATGTTTAAATTCTAATGTAATATTACTATTTTTACCATTTTAATTCCTTGCTATAAGTACATTTTACAAAATAAAAGAACATTGTCCAAAAAAAGGAGAAACTGTTAATTTGACTTCTCATGATTTAACACTTTCAGTCCCATAATTAGGGCAATTAAAAAATTTCTACAATAGGTATAGTACCTATGGTTTTCGAGGTCGCTGATTAGGAATCTGGAATCAGATTTTCAAAATTTTTTAAATTTAAAATGGCGGAGTCAATATGGCGGACGATAAAGTAAAAAATTAATCAAATTTACTTGAAAGTTATCACTCGGGGGTTTTTGGGGTCGCTGATTACAAAGCTGGAGTCAGTTTATAAAAATTTATAATGGCGGATCCAATATGGCAGACAAAATTTAAAAATTAAACAAATTTGCTTAAAAGGTTGCATTTGGAGGTTTTTGAAGTCGCTGATTTTGAGTCTGAAGTCAGTTTATTAGAATTAAAAATGGAGGATTCAATATGTTGGACGAAGAAATAAAAAATTCATCAAATTTGTTTGAAAATTACAGCCTAGGTTTTTTCCAGGTCACTTATTACGAATCTGAAGTCAGTTTTTGTAACTTTAAAATAATACATTCAATATGATAGTCAAAAATTAAAAATTGACAATAATACACAGGAAAAAAGTCTGACTCCGTTTACACCTTAAATTCAGCCTATGTATTTCCCATAAGTCTTGTTTAATGGCGCTGACTCCGTTTACACCTTGAATTCAGCCTCGAAAACAGGCTGAAAGTAAAACTTTTTTTAGTGTGTAGGACTGAATGCTGCTTTTTGATAGTTTGCGAGGTGTGTAAATACAAATCTGGAATCATTCTTACATAATTTTTGAATGGCAAATCTAATACGACTATTACAACAATAATATTAAAAATAGGAGAGAAGTACTGTTGTTTTGTCGTTTCCCATTTTCCCTTTTTTTCTTGATTTTATCTTAATTTTCTTTTCTTTTTTTGTCGTTCATCTTATATGTTTCGTCACTTGTCTTTTGTCGTTTGTTACGACAAATATTAATATATTCATAAAAAAAATTAATAAAAGTATTAAAAAATTTAAAACAAAACATTTTAAACATTTTGAAAAAACAAAAAAAAATTTTAAAAAGAGATGAAACTCTGCCATTGCCGCCTCAAGCCCGTTTTAAAAAAGAGGAGGGTGTTTCCGAATTCGTAACTTTTTATGTCCGCCATATACATTCACTATTTTGAATTTTTAAAAACTGATTTTAGATTCGTAATCAGCGACCCCAAAAACTCCCGAGAGACAATTTTAAAGCAAATTTTATTAAGTTTTGTTTGCATATTGGATCCGCCATTTTGAATTTTTAGCAACTGACTTTAGATTCGTAATCAGCGACCCAAAAAACCCCCGAGAGACCATTTTGAAGCAAATTTGTTTAATTTTTGTCTGACATATTGGATCCACCATTTTGAATTTGCATAATTGATTTTAGATTAATATTCATTGAACCCCGAGAATTTAGAAGACAACCATAATTTAAAGTATATGTTACTGATTTAATTTTATTACAGTTAAGTTTAACCTGAAATAATGCATTGCCGTGTGTAAGTTTGTTAATAACAAAAAAACATAAATAATATACATTAATTTGTTAAAAAACTACTAAACCCTATTTGTAGAAACATAAAAATAAGAAATATGCAATTATTTAAAGTTTTCTTTTAAGTTATGTTAAAAAAATCGGTGGCTTAAAAGGTGGTCGATATATCGACCACTGGGACTAAAAGGGTTTAGTATTGTTGTCACTAAAGGAGCAATGCTAAATAATGATCATATGTACGAATTTCAAAAGCTATTAGGAAGACAATCAAATTTTTTTTATAATATGCAAAATACTTTGTGTTTACAAACACTTGATTTGATAGTTCCAATCGAGAAAAGTAAGCAGCACATTCAAATACTTTTTGTGGATCTTATAAATCTGGTCATTGGATTTGTACTAATTATGATGGAATAAGCCTTTACATTTTTGATAGTCTTAATAAAAAATGTTTAAATCATGATCAAATAGATTATTTAATTAGATTATATCCTTTTGAACCACCAGTAGTTTTTACAACTGTTGATCAACAACCAGAATTTAGTCTTTCTTGTGGAGTATATGCAATAGCATTCGCAACATCGTTGTTTTTTAATATTATGCCCCACTCTGTCAATTACTATTATTGTAATATGAGAAATCATTTAATGTTAATGTTCGAAAACAATAGTTTATGTAAATTTCCCTTTGTATAACTTTCTAATAGTAGATGTTGCATACTTGCGTATGACTGGAATTGCCTTTTAAATAAAAATGATATTCAACTTTAGTATGGAGAATCAAACTTTTCTAAAAACTCTATTAAGAAAGATATTTCTTTCCCGAGAATAATAAATGAAATAAAAAAAGTTGCTTTAATTGTTAATACAAACTCTGAAGGAGAAATACCAGAATCTTATGTAACGGTTTATAATAAATCTACAAAGGAATTGAAATTAGTTAGTAATTTAGATCTGAATGTTGAACCATGGATTTATCCCATATTTTATCCACTTGGAAATAAGGGTTATAATATTAGTATGATTCTTAGTGATAGTGATTACAGAAATAGAAATCATACTATTTCTAGGTCTGCCTACATTAAATACAAAATTGCTGTAAGAGATAAAGAATTTAATCAATTTTTATATGAGGTAGATTGTTTTAGCAATGGGTGGTTGACAGTTATGTAAAAAAATTATTGTTGATAATAAATTATTTGGAGAGGTCAAATCTTATGTTTATGTTATTGAATATCAAAAGCGAGGATTGCCACACATTTATTTGTTAGTTATATTGAAAGAAAATTCGAAAATATTAACAGGTGAAAGTATTGATAGTTATATTTTTGCATAAATTCCTGATGAAAATATCATTCATATTTTACATAAAATAATAATGCAAAATAATATTCACAAACCTTGTGGAGATTGGTGTTTAATTGATGGGAAATGTACAAAAAAATTCCAATAAGTTACCAAGAAGAAACTACAATTGAAGAAAATTGATATGTTCATTGTCGTCGAAGAAGTAATAATAAAGCGTATGAACGACCAAATGGATTTATTGTTAATAATTCTAATGTTGTTTTGTATTGCCCTAAACTTTCAGAAATATTTAATTGCCATATTAATGTAGAAATAGTTTCAAGTATCAAGTCTGTTAAATATTTATATAAATACATTCTCAAAGGGCATGATGCTGCATCTATTGTTATCACAAATGCGAATAGTGACGTAACTGTTAATCATAATGAAATACATCATTATGAAGAAAATAGATATGTTGGTCCAGTTGAGGCAGTTTGGAGAATTCTAAGTAAAGCAGAATGTTATTATTCGAGAAGAAAAAGATAGTAACGGCATTTCTTTCGATTTAAATAAAAATACAAAACTTCTGGATTATTTTAAACTTAACCAACGAGATAGTAATGCTCAAAAGTATTATATTCCGAAATACCATAGAATTATACATGGGTAACAAAATCTCTTGAATGGAAACAAAGAATTCGTAAAGAAAAAGTATTGAGCAGAATGTATTCTGTTAATCCACACCAATTGGAGTTATTTCACCTTAGATTATTGTTGCTTACAGTAAAAGAAGCAACTTCTTTTGAAAGTTTGAGAACAATTAATGGAATTGTTCATGAATCTTTTACAACTGCTTGTTTGGCATTAGGACTTGTAGAAGATGATAGTGAGTGCATTAGGACAATGGAAGAAGCTGCATTATGGATGATGCCTTATTCACTTCGTCAATTATTCACAAGAATTTTAATTCATTGTCATCCTGTACATCCGGATAAACTATGGGAACAATTTAAGGGTCAAATGTCAGAAGATTATTCAAAAATTAACGACATTGAAGCTGAAAAGAGGGCTTATAGAAATATTATAACAATGTTATTTAATGAAGGATATAATTTAACTGACTTTCAGGGGATATTAGATATACCAGATGAAATTTTTACTAAACAAGTTAATGATATAAATATTGCAGAACATATTAACATAGAAGAACAGAATTATGCTAAATTAAATGTAAAACAAAAACTTGTAGTTGATTATGTACTTGATGCCCTAAAGGATTCTTCTTTTGATGGTTCTATGGCATTTGTTAAGAAGTAAAGGAATAAATGTTTGCAACATGGAATTTACAGGTATAGCTGCGACTCTGCTTTTTAATGGAAAAACTGTTCATAAAGTTTTAGGCTTACCCGTTCCATTATACAGTGATTCATCTTCAAACATTAAAATTCAATCTTAAGAAGGACTTTTTTACATTCTCATCACATGAGAAAGTATTAGTTTTGGTCGAAAATTGACTTTTGATAATTTTATGAAATCTTTACGTTTTGAGGTCCCCTGAACCCGAAAAACATGGTCCGGCGAGTCCGTCTGTCTGTGTGTCTGTCTGTCTGACTGTCTGTATGTATGTCCGTCTGTAGACCAAAATTTTGTTGACACAATAACTTTTAAAAATCTTATCTGATCGTTTTTAAATTTGACACACTTAAAGTTGGTGTAAAAATGAAGGTTAAGTTCGTTAACCAGCCATTTTCGTTGAAAACTACAAAAACTACGGTAGTTTCAAAATTTTGAAAACTCAATTTTTTCAAATTTCAGAATTTTTAACTTTATATTATTTTAGATTAGGAAAATACAAACAACTTTTCTCTACAACATTTTTTTTAAAAAACTTTTTTTTTTTAAGTTTTTGGGCCCAACCAGTTCTACTGTGTTAAAAAAATTTATTGTTTTTTAAAATCTTAAAACTTTTATAAATATCTGTTGTTTAGAATATGTAAAGTAAAACTTTTAACTGTTTTTTTAAATTTGAAATTTTTTGTTTGCATTAGAACAGAATACTACATCATTTTAAAAAATAATTAATAACTTAAAATGCGTTTACAGTAAATTAATGAAATTTACACTGACTACACATAGTAGTTCACTCTTTCAAATGAAAATATTTTCATGATTGTAAATTTAAAAATTTCATATTTTTAATAATAATTTTATAAACAATTTGAATTTTTTATATGTTTTACCCCTCGAATTGCATTGAATCTCATAAGAAGTATACTATGTAGTTATTATTATTTTATTATTTTTCTTATCTAAAGCGCCTAAAAACTAGTGTTATTTTTAAATTTTGCAAATAATTAAGATGTTCATAAAAACATAAAGATATTTTATGATTTAATCAATTTGAGCAGCAGTTTATACAAATAATTGTTATTGACAAATGAAGGTCTGGCTGCAATAAGGGGACGAACGCGTGGTTGACAGGAATAATACTAGTCAAGTAGCAGTGAGCGGCTTAAGGCTTGTCACTGTTACCCGACTTGTATTTTTAAAATATTGTAGCTTCTTCAACAACCCATATTTCTGCGAAAATATTTAGTAGTTAAAATAATTTCTCATTTTCGATCAGCAAGAACAAAAATTTGCATTTAAGTTCACTTAATCTCGCAATTATCAGCAAGCAAAAATATCTGATGAGAATGTAATCCTTAAAGTCGTAGTAACTTTAAGAAAAAATAATTTCTTGAAACATATAATAGAAAAAAGGAAAAGAACGCAAATAATGCACAACGGTTGTGGATGTCTGCGAGCGAAGCGCGACGACCAAAATTCGCGCGCCCCGAGGCGCGCTGAAACTTGCGAGCGAAGCGAGCCTGCCGCGCGAAGCGAGCCTGCCGCGCGAAGCGCGGATGAGAATGTGTCCACCCGAAGGGCGGGCAGATTTTTTTTTAAATATAGATGTTTTTATTTGGGATGAAGCACCAATGGCTCCAAAATATGCTTTAGAAATTATGGATTATCTATTAAGAGATATAATGAATTCCAACGAACCTTTTGGTGGTAAAATTGTAATTCTAGGCGGAGATGTTCTACAAACTTTACCAATTAAAGAACGGGGTACTAGATCAGAAATAGAACATTTATCAATATAAAATAGTAAACTATAGAAATATTTTAAAAAATACACATTAACAGATAATATGCGAGGTTTACCACAAGAAACGGAATTTGTGGATTTTTTACTTAAAGTTGGCAATGGTGAATTTAATGATGCAGATGATAATGTTATATTACCAGAACATATTATTCAAAAAGGGAATAGGTATACAAATTTTAAAACAAAATTTTATCATTTAAAGACAATTAAAGTATACGAAATTTAAACCAAAATTTAATCTTTTAAAGATAAAATGTTTTTGATAACTATGTGTGTATTTTTAGAATAATATTAAAAACTTTTCGGTGTAAAAACATTTCCATTTTTAATTGCAGAAAGAAAGGTGTCGTGCGTAGCGCGCAAAATTAGTGACTAGTATTAACAATTTCACAAACAGAAATAGGAACACCATATTAATCAGTAAGTGCTATTTAGGTAAAGAGTTTAAGGGTTTTAAAATTTTTTTTTAAAATCAAATTAGGACACAAAAAACATTTAAACGCTTTTTAATGTTATGCAATACCGAAATATACATAGAAGAAATGCATATTTCAGGGACACTTTGTGTATTGAATATATAATTATAGAAAGTAAATTTATCATTTGGCAGTTAAATATTAAAGGAGAAAGAAGCTATCAATTATCCGAATCAAATTAATTAATTAATAATTAATTTCGAAAATATTTTTCAGATTAAGCAGGTTTCTGTATTAGGACGGCTGTGCTGTCGATACATATGAAATCTGTGAGCTTATAGAGATTTATTTAAGATATTTAATTTATTTGTAAAAATTTGATTCGGATAATTGATAGCTTCTTTCTCCTTTAATATTGAATATATAGTTTGCGGTCGAGCTGCGGAATGAGGATAGTTTTTTTGACGCTACTAGTGATATTGTATTCGAAAATAGACTTAGCTGAATAAATGTTTCAGGTTAAGAGTTCTAATGATTTGAAGAAAGTTAAAAGTTGTATGCGATTATAAAGGCACTCAAGTATTTTATTGATAGACTTTGAGAAGAATTGATATTAACATTTCCACAAATAGATAGAGGACCACAATAGTAATCAGCAAGTGCTAATTAAATATAAAAAGTTTAAGAGTATTTAAATCAAATTAAGAAACAGGAAATACTTAAAAACTTTTTAAAGTTATGCAATATCGAAATATACATAAAAGAAATGCATATTTCGCAGATATTTTATGTATTAGGTGTATAGTTTAATGGGACATTCCAGTTCAAAATATCAAAAAAATCGATTTTTTTTGTTTTTATCTTCGGATTTCTTATAGTGTCAAGAATACTCTCCTAAAATATTATTGCAAAATTCGAAGTAAAACAAATCTGAATCAGATAGGTCAGTTATTTTAAATTTTTAAAATCTGACTTCACATTCGTAATCATAGACCCTTAAAACACCCGAGTAACGAGCTTCAATCGAATTTAGTCGATTATTAGATTTCATGTCCACCATGTTGGATCCGACATTTTGAATTTTAAAAATCTGATTTCAGATTCTTAATCAGAAACCCGAAAACTCCCGAGTAATAAGTTTTAAACGAATACGATGCAGTTTTAATTTTATCTTTCAACCTATTTCATCCGCCATTTTGAGTTTTGAAAATCTGACTTTTGATTCGTAATCAGCGACCCCAAAAATCCCCAAATAACAAATTTAAATCGAATTTAGTCGATTTTTAATTTTCTTGTCCGCCATATGATATGCGATTGTAGAATTTTTAATAATTGTTTTCTTCTAATATTAAGAGTTTGAAATAGAAGTTAAAAATCAGCTTATTTGGTCGTTAACCCATTAACGTCCAAGTGGACAAAAAATTGCCATTGACTTTGAGCAGTCATCTTTGTATGAAAATGACATCAGAAAAAATTTGCATATAACATTTCCGATGTAAAATTTATCGCTCTTTCAGATACCGTTGTTAGAATTTGTTTATAACAAACAGGGAAAAAGTTATAACCAATTTCTTCCAAAAAACACGATTTTTCAAGAAGAAAATTTCTTTTAGATTATATTTTCACTGGGAAAAAGTAAGGGCATTCTCTTTAAAGCTCAAAATAAGTTGTCCATGGACCTTCAGCAATAAAACCCTGAAGCGACTGATTTTTTTTTCAAGATGGCGGACGCCAATATGGGTGCTAATTCTTAAAAAATGGTCAAAAAACAACGTAATGCCAAAATTTTTAAAAATAGATCAAATCGGCTGAAAATCGTTACTCGGAGGGTTTCGGGGTCGCTGATTACAAATCTGATGTCATTTTTTGAAAATTCAAAATGGCGGATCCAATATGGCGGACGCCAAATGTAAAAATAAATCGGATTGGCCTGAAACTTGTTACTCAGGAGTTTTCGGGGTCGCTAATTACGAATCTGATTTTAGATTTCAAAAATTCAAAATGGCTGATCTAAGATGGCCGACGAAATTTTTAAAAATTCATCGAATTCACTTAATATACGTCACTTAGGGGTTTTTGAGGTCGCTGATTACGAATCTGATGTTAGTTTTTCAAAATTCAAAATGGTGGATCCAATATGGCGGACACTTTTTGGAAAAATTCATCAGATTCGCTTGAAATTCGTTACACGGGCGTTTTTGGAGTCGCTGATTACGAATCTGATGTCAGTTTTTGAAAATCCAAAATCGCGCATCCAATATGGCGGACGAAATTTTTTAAAATTCATCGAGTCCATTTGAAATTTGTCACTCGAGGGTTTTTGGGGTCACTGATTAGGAATTTGAGGTCATTTAAAAAAAAATTTTAATTGGATTAGTAATAATTTATATTGAATCTAATATAACAGTGCCAAATTTTTCTGAGTCTTTAATTTATTATTTTTATCGCTCCAATAATGTTTGTCCTTCAGTTTTTTTTTGCTTCAAGTGGATCAACTTTGTGATACTTGGTATACCCGGTATTAAATTTCTTTAAATAAATGTCAACAATTTGTAAACCAATTATTTAAATCTTAAATAAAAGAAAAATAAAAAAAAATCGTAATTCGTAATGGTCCGTATTAAATTCGCTTCTCTTCTTGATCCAAGAAAATTTTAATAGTTTAAAAATTAAGTTTAAAATTAAGAAAATAGGTGAATTGGAAACATATGAGTACATAGTTTTCTTGAATCAATACTACTTTTTTCCTTTAAGATTTTACTTTATTCTTTATTATTTTTCTTTTATTTAAGATTTAACAAATTGGTTTAGAAATTGTTGACATTTATTTAAAGAAATTTAATGCTGGGTATACCAAGTATCACAAAGTTGATTCGATATAAATTATTACTAATCCAATTAAAATTTTTTTTAAATGACATCAAATTCGTAATCAGTGACCTTAAAAAACCCCCGAGTGACGAATTACAAATGAACTAGATGAATTTTAAAAAATTTCGTCCGCCATATTGGATGCGCGATTTTGGATTTTCAAAAACTGACATCAGATTCGTAATCAGCGACTACAAAAACGCCCGTGTAACGAATTTCAAGCGAATCTGATGAATTTTTCCAAAAATTGTCCGCCATATTGGATCCGCCATTTTCAATTTTGAAAAACTAACTAAGAATTTTTGGGGTCGCTGATTCGTAATCAGCAACCCCAAAAACCCCTAAGTGACTATATTAAGTAAATTCGATGAATTTTTAAAAATTTCGTCGGCCATCTTGGATCAGCCATTTTGAATTTTTAAAATCTGACATCAGATTCGTAATTAGCGACCCCGAAAACCCCTGAGTAACAAGTTTCAGGCCAATCCGATTTATTTTTACATTTGGCGTCCGCCATATTGGATCCGCCATTCTGAATTTTCAAAAACTGACATCAGATTTGTAATCAGCGACCCCGAAACCCCCCGAGTAACGATTTTCAGCCGATTTTATCTATATTCAAAAATTTTGGCATTATGTTACAAACCAGAATAATAAATTTATGTTGTTCCTTTTATTCGAGCTTTTGAGATGGCTCTTATTTAAATTCGGTTTGGGGAGGCACCAAGCTGCCAGGGTCTTTAAGGCCCTGTTTAATTGTGTGGGTTCGTGATCCTACTTTTAAAAGTTACCGTTTCTGCTTTGTTTTAACTCTGATAAATAATTATTTCAATTTACTTTATTTATTTCAGGAGTTTTAAAATAAATAAAATCAGATTTGGCATTCACATTAAAATTTTATTTTAACAAGATTTTAAGAAATTTACAAACTTGCACATGTTTGAAAGAGAATTAAAGTTGAAAGTAACATTAAATCATTGAAACGATACAGACTTACCGCTAAAATCCTTAATCCTACCGACAGGGCATAATTTCTTTTAGACGGCGCAGGCGCTACGCGCGCGGACTGGCCGGTCGAGAAACAGGGATCCTCCATCGGGCAAAACACAAGTTGAATTTTGAAAATTAAGTCGTCTATGCGACCAATTTTTATTTACGCGAACTCGCGAATTATGTGGGGCCACTGCATTGAGACGGCGCAGGTACTACACGTACGGACTGGCTGGGTTAAGAAACAAGATTCACAATTGTTAAATATTTAATTAATTGGAATCTCACTCAAAACAGCTCTCACTGGACTCCGTCGGTTAGAAGATTCTATTAAATTTTTCGTCTGCCTTTCACGTTGTACTTGATATGTTATACGCGGGGGTCCGACGCGCAGACGGGCTTAGTCGCGGCATTTCCTACTTTCTTGCGATCAACAGATCTGTCAGGCCGCAGCCAGGACAGGTGTTGATCGCTTGAAGAGGAAAATTGTACAGCAGCGATGGAAATATTGCGACAAGCCTCTACTCCTTGTCCTAATGCCAAAGTGGGGTAAATTTGTCAACTAAGGATTTTTAGAAGTAGAAGTAGGGATGTTCTTGAGGCCCATTGGACTTTGCATTATGCTGACTTTTCTGATTGCATGCAGTTTTCGTGAGAACGGAAACGGCGTTGTTAATTTGATACTTTTTAGAAACTATTTTTATAACTAAATATATAAATTATAATTATATTGTAAAGAAAGAATTTTTTATTTATAATTATAATTTATTAATAGTTATAAGTGTTTAATATAAGTTGTATAAATAACGTTATATTGATCCTACATTTTATAAGTTACTAGTATATGTACTTTGCATTCATAATTATACATATACACATATACATGCAACTTACAGTCCTCCGGCATTTTATTGTTAACAATAAGTTACAATAAAATGTTTAGCTATTATCAAATTATTTTCTGTAAATTTGGAATAGTGCATAAAACGAATAAAATATATACGCTTCATAAAGCGTTGAGTCAGCCTCCAAATGCATGTGCATTTGTTATGATATTCTAGTCCCTAAGTTTGTAGGCCCAAAGGGGAAAAAGGAAGGAGAGACAAGAAAAGACAATAGGAGAGACAAGGCAATGAGCAGAGGCATGTGTAGCATGCTTGTATGTGTGCCCGTAACGCGAAGAACTCAAGGGTGTGGTAGTGTTAGATCTTGTAGCCATCGGAATCAGTGGATGTGCACGTATACACCCTGGTCGTCTCAATCCATGTGTGAAATGCATTACTTTTGATTATTTTCAAATGGAGGTTTCATTTATTATATAAAAATTTTAGAATTAATACTGTTCATAAATTTATGCATCTAATTTATAAACAGTTTATAAAGTATTTAATAATAAACATGTTTTACTATTTCCGTCCTATGTTTTGTAGCTTTATTAAACGATAATAATTAAAATAATATTAGCTGTTAAGTACCTTGTACGTAACATTACGTTGTTTTTTTTGGACCATTTTTAAGGAATCAGCAGCCATATTGGCGTCCGACATGTTGAAGAAAAATCAGTCGCTTCAGGATTTTATTGCTGAAGGTCCATGGACAACTTATTTTGAGCTTTTAAGAGAATGCCCTCACTTTTTCCCAGTGAAAATGTAATCTAAAATAAATTTTTTCTACATACTAATTTAGTTCTAGAATAATACAATCCACAGAGTTGGAAGGTCTTGGAAAAATTCGTTGTATAGCTGACTATGTTCCGAAGCTAGTCACTTCATTACTTTATAATGTTTTATCAAATATCTAATCCGTAAAATTTTGTATAGTTTAATCAGGGAATTAAACAAAATATTAAAAAAAAACTTTTCTTTAATATTCTCACAATAGTAATCCATTAACACTAATTACTTTAATTAATTTACAAATTTTACGGAGGATGGAATAGTATTCAGTTTTTAGAAAATATATTCTAACTAATTGTTTAAATACGATTTACAAAAATAAGAAGACGTAATTCTTTATTAAAGATTCATATCTGTATTGCACAACGCAATTTTTGATCCACGACGATATATGTTTAACGTAAATGTTTTTATAGAAATGTGTTTTGAATAATTAAAAGAAATAATAGTTACAATTTGGCACTTCGAAACGGTGGCTTAATAAGGAATGTGTAAATTTTTTTTAAAATTTAGTTAAATAAGTTTAATTACACTCTAGTAAACAAAATGTTGGCTGCCAGGGATTCTTCTACAAGAAAAGGAAGAAAGAACATGAAAAGAAAAAGGCAACGAATAAAGTACCAAGTGGCCTAGGGAGTGACAATAGAAGACAGAAGGGTCCCTTCGAAAAAAATTATAGATGAGAATTTTACTACTATTAACCATGCAGAAACAGAGGTTCTGACCATTAGAAGAACAAAAAAGCAAGGCTTGCTTTTCGTTTTTAAGAAGGGACAAAACTTCTCGTTGTTCAACAATAAGTTAATCGAGGCTCTCAAATAAAAAGCTTGTGTCTAACTCCTGATAACAAGGAGATCACTAGAAATTAGAGATCTAGATGAGACAACAGACTTCATAGATGTCACAGAAGCCTAAAGAAACCTTTGGGCAGGACCGACCTATTAACTTTGCGCGAAGCCGTTATGATTACAATAATCCGACTATCAGGAGCTGACGTGGATTCTCTACTAAAGTCTGGTAAAGTTAGGGTAGGTTGGATAAACTGCAGGATCCGCAGCATGGTTTTAATTGGACAGACGACACAAATGCCTGAGCAATGGACATCTGACGAGGGTCTGAAAAGGATTCGATAGGAGTAAAGCTTGCTGGGTATGTGGCCTCCCAGATCATTCTTGCAAGAAATGTGTGCAGAAATAGGAGTAAAAAGGAAGTGAAACCTGTAGTGTTAATAGGGAGAAGCTGAAGAGGTTGAAACAAAAGAGATAATGTTTCTTTAAGTCAACCTCAGAATAAAAAGTATTACCCAAAATCTCCTTATCCAGTCTGACAAAGAGAGATAGACGAGTAGATATACTGCCCATTAGTGAACAGTAAAAGATGCAAGGATTCTCAAACTGATTTCAAAACATTTCAGGTAGAACGGCAATACAGAAGACAAAAAATGATAAATGAATTTCTTCTCAAATATGGTTTTACATGTAAATTAAAAAATTCAAATGATTTTAAATTATTACATTCTGCTATTGAAAATGAATTCGTAAATATAGTAAAATGTCAAAGCGAAGTAAAGACAAATTATAAATTTTTTTATTTAATTTTTAACCCTTTCTGCCTGTCACGTCCCGAGCTAGGGCAAGGGTAGTTTTATTAAATAATTAATAAAAGGAAGGTAATTCGCTGATTTATCAAGTTGGTAAGTCTTGACATTTATTTTATAGTGTGGATTCGTTTGACTTTGAAGAAACTATGGGTTTCCGTTAAATAATCATAAGCATATTCCTTTTTATGAGTGTAAATTTATTAATAATATTAATTTTTAACAATTACAAGTACTTACAATGTCGAAATTGTTGATTGTTTTGTGAGATAATGAGACCGCAACCCGTCTTACACACAAGTCGATTGGTTTAATGGATGTTGTTATGAATTTTTATTTTCAGTTCGTCCTTTTAGCACTTTGGCACTAAGAACCACTATTTTAACAGTTGATTTACAATTTCTAAGTGTTCTTTCTAACACTGTACCTTGATACTAAAGAAAACTTGTTTTCTTAGCAGTTGGAAAGAACTTGCACCAATCTTTTATCAAAATTAGAAAGATTTCGTAAATTATACTGTTATACGACGAAAGTGTTATTGAAATTATATTTTAATTAATGCAACTTGTTTCCCTACTAGAAAACTAGTCTTCTCTTTAACACTGAATTTAATAACTCAATTTCACGATAGAAGAGCCGACTCACGACACTATTCGGGCAGAAACTCACCGGAGTATTTGACAAATGCTCTAAGAAAATTAGGGGTTTATATAGTAGCTAAAAGTCTACTTGATTGGGGATGAGACAGTCAAAAGGCACGTATCCGTGCTAAAAAGTAGGTTAAGCGACATCCAGTGCGGTTAGTACTTGGATAGGTGACCAAGCTATAGCTTCGAATCTCGCTATAGCCCGGTGTTTTCTCACTACTTTCGTAATATATCAAGCTGGAGGTTTGACGTCGAGGTATAATGATGAGCACTGTCGATTATTATCCAGTACATACCGTTAGAACTCGGCTGCCGATAAACCGGTTGTACTCAAGAGAGGTTTTCTACAGTTTCCCTCTTCTCTGGCGAGAAAACACATTGACGGGTGGTCTAGGCAAATGCGAGTACTCCTAACCTCAAAAAGTCGTTCTGTAGAAACGCATAAACAAGTTGGTATATAAGAATGTGTGTTCTGACAGTTGGCCTAACCTCAAGTCATTTAGGAAGAAAAAAAATCATAAGAAGCAATGCTTTTTAAGACTACTGCGCATCTGTAAAAGCCTTGTACATCTACTATTAAATGTCAAGAAATTTATCAATTCTTAAAATCAAATATTAAAAAATAAAAAGTGTAAATTCTACTACTTAATACTTGTACATCTACTGTTCTGGCTCTAAAGTCTTTACTTTCTTTTTTTATATAATTAATTACATATAAACATGAAAATGAAAATAAACTTGATCATAAACATAAATACAAGCTTATGTATGGAAATTTCCATGTGAACTTACACGCGGTACATACGCAGAAAACATAATAATCTTGAGCATGTCTACTTTCAAAAATAAAGAATTTCAAAAATTTATAACTCAAAAATGTGGTCAATCATAGACAAATAAGAAAACAGCAATAATTCCTTTAAAATTGAAGGTAGATGCTTTTCATTAACTACATTGAAAAGATGATTAAATTTCCAATGAAATGATGCTATTTTCATTTGTATTGCATAAATGGAAAGCGAGATATCATATTATAAACACAAGAAAATAATTCGAATTTATTCGAATTTCTTACACTGACTTTGACTCCTAGTAAAATTTAGAAAAGTTGGTAAAAAATTGTTACTTTTAGAGACTATTCCTTGTAATCTTAGCGATTTAACAGAGACGACTCTTTTTGTAATATCTCGGGAACTCGATAATATTTTTTACTATTCTGTGTCTCTGTTCAAAGCTAAGATTACAAGGAATAGTCTCTAAAAGTAACAATTTGTTTAACCAACTATTCTAAATTTTACTGTAAGTCAAAGTCAGAGTAAGAAATTAAAAAAAATTAGAATTATTTTCTTGTGTTTATAACATGATATCTCGCTTTCCATTTATCCAATACAAATGAAAATAGTATCATTTCATTGGAAATTTAATTATCTTTTCAATGCAATTTAAGAAAAGCATCTAGCTTCATTTTTGAAGGAATTATCTTTGTCTTTGTGCTGGTTTTTTTATATCTTGAGGTGTTAGCATTCGCAAAATTTCTTTGGTAGTGTAACCGGATTGTTCGTTTTTCGAATAGGCATTAATTTATTGTTTTCAGAGTTTGATTTGGTTACGAGAAAATATATCTCTTCACATCACTTTAATTAAAACGATATTTATTTTCAATAGAATAAAACTAATTATACATAATAATCGAGGTTGAATTAATTATTAACATTGTTTATTTTAAACAATTAAGAAAAGTATGGATTTCAAGATTTATACTTATTTTAAGAGGTAATTTTGTGTGAGCACATGTTGGCGAAAAAACCTTGTACGGAAGTTAGAGAAAAAGGGAAGAAGTGAAATTAGATTCTATGCGCAACTCGTGTAATCTTCTGAAAGGCGCTTAATATTTTAATGAATTTTGAACATTCTGTCCGGGTGCGTTTATCAAACGCAGAAATAAAATGTTATATCACATTATTGAATTCAATATTTATCGTACATTATTTATCGTCGTTGTTATCTGAAACAGGAAGAATCGCCAACTTTGAAAATGCTCGTTTGTAGCAAGACGTAGCTGTTCTAATCGTGGCTGTTCTTGATAAACCGTCACGTCTGGGATGTAACTGATCAATACGACCCATCAACCATTGAGTTGGAGGTAGATGATCTTCCTTGATCAGAACCAGTTCTCCAACCTTGACAGCATCTGTTTGGACCAACCACTTAGATCTCTGCTGCAAAAGGTGAAGGTACTCTTGGGACCACCTTGTCCAGAAGTCGTCTCTTATTTTTGTTAATAGCTTCCAGCGCTTATTAGGCTCAAGAGTGATGTCGTTATGTGTTGGCTCTGGAACTGCAGAAATAGGCCCTCCTATGAGTATATGACCAGGAGTGATAGCTGAAACAGATTGCGGATCAGAGGTATTAGGGTAGAGGGGGCGAGAATTGAGACAGGCTTCAATTTGACATAAGACAGTAGTCATCTCCTCAAAAGTAAGTCGCGTCTCGCCAATTACTCGTCGTAAGTTATACTTAACAGACTTGATTCCAGCTTCCCAAATTCCACCGAAATGTGGAGAATGTGGTGGTATAAAGGACCATGTAATTTCTTGGTTGGCGAGTGATTCAGCAATTTTGGGAAAGATGCTCTTTGCACCAGAAAATAGTACTTTTAACTCTCTTTCGGCACCCACGAAATTTCTATCATTGTCGCTAAAAACCTTAACACATTTACCAC
The DNA here is from genome assembly GCF_015476425.1 of Leptopilina heterotoma. Classification (NCBI taxonomy): domain Eukaryota; kingdom Metazoa; phylum Arthropoda; class Insecta; order Hymenoptera; family Figitidae; genus Leptopilina; species Leptopilina heterotoma. The sequence goes on from NW_025110934.1 coordinate 244,541, forward strand.
GGCGAGAAATGAATCGTTTAAATGCCACCAGGAAAGTCTGAGTCTCAAGATCCGAGACTAGTTCCAGATGAATGGCTCTGGAGCAAAGGCAAACGAATAAACAAATATACCCCTTGGTAGATTTAATGCCTCGACCTTTGGAAGTAATAACGTAATAAGGTCCAGCATAATCAAGACCAGTGAAAGTAAACGGCTTACAGATCGTGATTCTCTCAGCTGGTAATTGACCCATAAGTTGAGTGGGAGTTGCTGCACGGAATCGTGCACACTTCACACATTTTCTTAGAATTTTATTGATAAGTGACTTAGCACTTGTAATCCAGAATTTTCGAAGGACTCTGCTCAAGGTAAGTTATTGACCTACATGTAAAGCTTCATGGTGAGCTTGCAAGACAAGAAGTTCTGAAAATCGAGAATTTTTAGGCAAAATAGTCGGATGTTTTTCATCGTAAGAAAAAAAAGAGTTTTCTAAACGATCCTTTACTCGAAGAACTGAGTTTTGATCTAAAAATGGAGTGAGCTTTATAAGAGAACTTTTAGTAGACAAAGGTCGATTGAAGTCTAGAGCGGTTATAGTATCAGAGAAATAATCCTTTTGGATTAGTTTAATCCAGACTTCAACAGAATGTTTTAGTTCGTCGGAAGTAAGGTATGTTGGAAAATCAGTATCTTGATTTAACAATTTCTTAGCAAAATGGAAGCAGTATGCAGTTGTTCTAATGAGTTTGGATAGTGATGAAACTCTTGTGAGTAGATCAGGAACTTGATTTTCTTGTAACAGGTTGATTTGAGTGTCTTCATTACTATTCTCGAATTTTGACCTAATCTCAAGATTTAATTTAGTGTGAATTACAAGATTAGAGACCGGTCAGTTCTCAGAATTCTCTGTTAATCATGTTGGTACATGCCACCATAAAGTTGAATTTCGAAGTTCTTCAACCTTGAAACCTCGTGTTGCACAGTCAGCAGGGTTATGTTCGGAACAAACATGCGACCAAGAAACATCTTTTAAAATTAAGTGAATTTCACTTATGCGGTTTGCTACAAATGGTTTCCATCTTGAAGGATGACCTTGAAGCCAAGACAAAACAATTTGTGAGTCTGACCAGCAGAAGATTGATTTAACTAAGGGTAATAGTTTCTCGATGACAATTGCGACTAGTTTGGCTAACAGATGAGCGGCACATAATTCAAGTTTAGGCAGGGAAATCACTTTAACTGGTGCTAGTTTAGTTTTAGACATTAAGAGATGAGATTGAGAAATCTCTGATCATCATTAGTGTGAATCCATCGAGGAATCATGATAGTATCGAGTTGATTGAATTGTTCCTGAAATTCATTCCACTTATCCAACAGATTGTTTGAAAGAATTACATCCCAATCAATACCTGCAAGCCAGCAATCTTGAAGGAGAATTTTGTCAGTTAACAAAAATGGAGACAATCATCCCAAGGGGTCGAAAAGCTTAGCAATTTCTGATGCGACCATTCGTTTCGTTGGATTAGTAATAAAAATAGGAGTAATTTTGAAATGAAACTCGTCCGAATTTTGATTCCAACGTAAACCTAACGTAGATACGGAATTTTCTGGATCGAAGACTTTCTCAATTTTTACTTTCTCGGAAGCATTGTCAGGAAGCAGAGCAGGATGATTTGCTGCCCATTTGCTGAGGTTGATGCAAGATGTGTTAAGGATGTTGATGAGATCATTTCTGATTTCAATTGCTCGTTCTAAAGTGTTTGCTCCAGGATAAATGTCATCGACATATGTGTTGTTGAGTAACACTTGCGCCCCTAAGGGAAAACGATCAGCTTCGTCACTAGCTAGTTGTTGGAGTACTCTGATGGCTAGATAGGGAGCAGGTCTAGTACCATAAGTGACTGTAGTCAGATTATACTCTAGCAAAGGTCGACTAGGATCAGCTCTCCACTCTATGCGTTGTAAATTACAATCGGGAAATAGGATTTTGATTTGCCTAAACATTTTTACTATGTCAGCAGTGAATACAAACTTCCAAAATCTCCATCGGCTGATGATCAGCCAGATATCTGGTTGCAATTTCTGCCCGGGGTGCAAGATTTCATTTAAAGATACACCTGATCCAGTCAGAAAAGATCCATTAAACACTACTTTTATGGCTGCTAAAGGGTCATGAGCTTTAATGATCACGTGATGCGGTAGATAGTTGGGTTTAGGAAAATCTTCGTCTTCCTTGGAAACAGGTTCCTTATGATTCAACAAGAGATAATCACTCATGAAAGTGTTATATTTAGTTCTTGCTTCAGGGCTTTTCATTAAACGAGCTTCATTTCTTTTAAACATAGAAATAACGGGTTCTTTAGATTGTCCCAAAAGATCAGGAGATTTAAGTTTAGGAAGTTGAACAACATACTGGCCACCATTGTTTCTATAATAAGTATTTCGAAAAAAGTTTTCGCACTCAATTTCTTCTTTGGAAAGAAATGTCGTTTGAGGCAGTTCTTCTAATTCCCAAAATTTTTGCAGCTGTTCATAAAGAGATTCCTTCTCTTCAACTTGAAGATTGCAAGTATGACTCTCACCATCATTCTGTAAAGATGAACCACCAAAAATGATCCAACCAAATGTGGTAAGTAATGCTGTAGGACTATTAAGAGGACCTTGCTTTAGCCCTGGTAATAAAATGTGTCCGAGAAGATCAATTCCAATAACGCAATCAATGGGTTCTGAAAGGTGGTAGTTGGGATCAGCAAGATCAAGATCCTTAAGATGTTGCCATTTAGTGTGGTTAAGTGTGAGTTTGGGAACTAATTGGACAAGAGATTTAAGCACTAATGCATTGAGAGGTAGTTCAAATTCTGAATCTCTTGGTGATTGCAGCCAGAGATTAACCTTGTAGTGTGATGATCCTAGTGAGGTATTGCCGATACCTTTTTAAGACACATCACATTTTTGTTTGGGTAATTTTAATAATTGAGCTGCACGTTCCGTTATTAAAGTTCGTTCGGAACCAGAATTCAAAAAACCCTTCACGATAATTGTTTTTTCATTGAATGATGTCAATTTTACATAAACTGTGGCAAAGATACCTTTTGGATCACTCTCAAGGTGATTTGAAAGATGATTAGTTTGATAGACAGTGTGACAGGTTACCTGTACAGAGGAAGAAGTGCCTGCAACAGGGTTAGAAGCCTGTACGGTTTGATCGGTTGGTTGAAAATTGTCATGGAGGAATGTATGATGATTAGAACTACATACAAAACATTTCTTTTCTGATGGACAATTTTCTAATTTATGATTGCTTCTCAAGCAGTTAAAACAAAGCTTTAAACTCTTAACCTTTTCAACTCGTTGTGGGACTTTAAGCTTTTTAAATTGAGAACAATGAAATATTAAATGTTTATACTGGCAAAGAGGGCAAGGATTAGAAGAAGGTGTGGAATCAGTCTGAGAATGATTGACTGAAATAATTGATTTTTTCCCTTTAGCATTTTGAGATTTAGGGGTGTTAGTGGAGGGATTCTGAATTGTTTGAGAGGCTTCCAAAGCTCTAACAGTGTTTTCTAAGAATAAAGACAGATCTTCGTAAGGAAGGAAATTTCTCAGAATCTTTCAAAGATGTCTCCCAATCTTCTCTAGTGACTGAATCAAGCTTATTTACTAAGAGGTGAACAAACCAGTCATCCCAAAGTTCGACGGGTCTGCCCATGTTATAGAAGGCTCGAATTGATTCATTCGTTGAGTCTAACAACCGGAGGATCTCATCGACTGATCGTTTAGACGCTGCAGGATAAGATAACAGTTTTCGCATGTGTGTTGATAATAATACTCGCTTATTATCGTACGTTCTAACTAACATGCTCCAAGCCTCTGCATAATTAGTTTCGTTAACAGCAACATTTTTTACTCTTTCCGCGGCTTTACCGGTTAGGGAGGATTTTAAATAATATAACTTTTGGACGTCTGAGAGTTTAGTTTTATCAACCATAGCAGTGAAAAGGTCTCTAAAAGTTTCCCACTGTAATTGATTTCCTGAAAATTTAGGTAATGATAAAGCAGGAAGATGTTTATAAGAGTGATCAGAAGCAATATTACCTTGTCTTACGGACACTTGTGAAGAGGTGTCCTTAGATTGTAGGATGATTGAATTTTTTGTAAAATACATAGCTGCTTCAGTTACAGTGTAATCTTCCTCAATGTTATCAAATAACGACTTGACGTCATATTCGGTTTAAGCATATTCAGTATTTCCAAGTATCCTCCAATGTAGTTCGTAACAATCTTTCCAATATGATTCTAATGTTTCCAGACGTGTTTCCAAATAATGTAACGGACTCTCCTTTGCTCTGGGGGACTTGATAATATCGGAGTGATGTTTAGTAATCCGCTTAGCTAGTGCTTCCTGTTTACCGATGTCCGACATGATGACCAATTCCCAATGACAAGAGAAGCAAAAAAAAAGTTATTTGTTAATTTTCTATTTAAAGATTAAATATACTTAAATTAAGTATGATTAATTTTAAGATTTTAAGGAAAGTAATTTTAACTAAACCTTGAAAGCTTTGAATGTAGTACGTTACTTAAAAGTAATCTACTATTCCCTCTAAGAAACGCAATACACTAACAAGGCCAAAAAAAGAAAGAGACGAAAAAATATGTTAATAGAAAATGTCCCATGATTTTTAAAGTTTTATTAATAGTCAATATTTAATATATATGATATTTTTTCTTCCGTTGTTGAAGTTTGTAAATCCTTTTTTATTCGATTATCGGAATAGTGATAAATGAAACAATGGTACATTAGTTGTGCATTTCGGTGTCTTGGTTTGAAACCATCATCAGGCCACTGGTCATTTCACAAAATTATTTTAAAAAAAATTATTCAAATAAATAATTTGTTATATTTGTTACAATTGTAACACGTCTCAAAAAACATGAAAAACGTCAAGAAATTAAGAGCGAACAGGTTAACATAAAACACTTACTCCAAATCATTTTAGATTTAAAGAACTTATTTTATACTTAGATTCCTCACTGAAGATTGAGTTCCTCATCACAGTTGTGAATAATGTTCAATAAAAGTTGTTAATTTATGTAAATCGTTGAAAAATCCGGCTCGAAGGACCATTATTTATGTTCGTTTTTCGAATAGGCATTACTTTATTGTTTTCAAAGTTTGATTTGGTTAGGAGAAAATATCACTTTACATCACTTTAATTAAAACGATATTTAATTTCAATAGAATAAAACTAATTATACATAATAATCGAGGTTGAATTAATTATTAACATTGTTTATTTTAAACAATTAAGAAAAGTATGGATTTCAAGATTTATACTGATTTTAAGAGGTAATTTTGTGTGAGCACATGTTGGCGAAAAAACCTTGTACTGAAGTTAGAGAAAAAGGGAAGAAGTGAAATTAGATTCTATGCGCAACTCGTGATTCTTTTCAATTGGGTTGCGTGTGACACACAAAGATGATTAGAGTGTAATCTTCTGAAAGGCGCTTAATATTTCAATGAATTTTGAACACGGATTATTTTTTGTAGTTCTTTATAGAAAAATATTAAAATTAAATACTTATTTTTTTATAGTATAATGATGATATTCCCTTCCGAAATTTTTTATATTAAAAGTAATTAGAAATTTCGATCTGTGGATGGTAAAAGTATATGGGAGGGTGGGGCAAACTGGCCATACAAACGGTTTTTTTTACTCTTGTGACTAAACGAATCAACCGATTTCATTTTTTGATGGCTTGTTTGAAAGATCATTTAATTGCGTAACTTTTTCCGAGAGACACCTATACTTTATATTTTATTGTTGAGTTGAAGTGTTAAGTTTCAAAAAATGTTTAAACTGTCCAGTTTGCCCCACTCCCTTGGGTGAACCAGCAACCCCTATGGGGCGAACCGGCCAGTTGGGTTTTTATCTATAATATTGCATTTGTATAATCTACAATAACAACAAACATAGAGAATCATGTTAATAATGGTTGTAATAATGTAAATAATAATACAGGATTGAATTTTAATTGAATAAATACTTTTTTTTCAACATTAACCTCTAAAGTTAAATTTTACACACCTTAAAGTATGTGTAAAGAACCTCTTTATAAAACGGTGTGTAAAGTGATTCACTTTACGCACTGTTTTGTATGTATTAATGATTATGCAGGTATACATAGTATATGTATACAATGTATGTATGTTTTTTTATGTTTTATGTTTCATTTTCTTATATATTCATATATATATAAAATAAAATATATTTATTATATAAACACAAATTAACAACTACAATCCCCCCATAGTAACTACATTGTATAGAAATGTTGCCCAAATATTATCAATATTTTTGCAAAATTCTGTGAGGAGGGAGGTGAGTGTTGCAAAAAATGTTGTATGTCACTCGTGTGCAAAGCTGATTATACTCATGTGATTCGCATTACTCGCCTTCAGCTCGTGCTGCAAATGTCACACACGTATAATCACTCACTTTACGCACTTGTATCATAAATAAATATTTTTAACCACTTGAGCGGCAGTGCGTCAGAATTGGCGTCAGCGTGCAAGTGACAGAAGCGGCAAAAATGCGTAAAAGGCGTCAAAATTTGACTACTATTTTCTCATTCTGTAAGGAGATTTATAATATCACAACAAAGTATTTTTCTTTTTTAAAGTAAATGAGCAGATCTTTAAACAAAAAAATGCTTTTTTAAATATTTCGATTTCGTGAAGAAAAATTGGACTTTTTGTGGTAGAAATTGAAACGCCACTAATATCAAACTATTAAATATTGTTAGCTTTGATCCTTGAAAACTTATTTAAATATTTTAAAAAACATTTTTTTTGCTTACAGGTCTGTTCTTTCACTTTAAGAAAGAAAAATACTTTGTTGTGATATTATAAATCTCCTTACAGAATGAGAAAATAGTAGTCAAATTTTGACGCCTTTTTCGCATTTTTGCCGCTTCTGTCACTTGCACGCTGACGCCAATTCTGACGCCCTGCCGCTCAAGTGGTTAATAACAAAACAAAAATGTTTGAAATTATCAGGGAAACAATATTAAAGGGTCTGATTCTAATTGGAAGATAATTATTTTTCATTAAAAGTAAATATTTTAATGAAAAAAACATTCTTATTAATAATAATATTTTTGAAACTCTGATACAATGAAAATATCCTATTGCCGGTTTGTCCCACCGAAAACTGTCCGGTTTGACCCACAGGCTCATTTTGAGAATAAATATTTGTTTAAAAAAACGCCTTGCAAATTCATCAAAGTTTTTGGTGGTAAATATTGCTGAGGTGTGTACTTTCAAAACCTAATACCTAATATTTAGAAATAATACACGATTTCCTCAGAATTTTCTTAAGGTACCACTACACTTTGTAAGGCTCTTAAAAGACCAAATTTAAAAGAAAATTTTCTTAGGTCTTTTATTATAAATATGTAAAAAACTTTTTTGCCTATGTTAGTACATATTTGGAGAATAAAAATAATGGTCTGTTTTTAATTCTTATTTAATATCATAATCTGCAGACAGCATCCAGATCAAAACTTCAAAAAGTTAATTATCCAATTGCGGACAGTTTATCTCAAAATTGACAAATCGGTAACAAAAAATCCAAACTGCTTTTTAAAAAGGAAGGTGTCTTGCATAGAAATCCACCACCATTAATGAAAAATCGACTAAAATAAAAAAATAGCAGATGTTTCAATAATTTTTGTCAAAATACACTATGTTTTTCAGTACTTTTCTAGTCTTCAAAAATGATTTTTTTAATTTTTTGACTATTTTCTGGTGAATCCACACACAGGACGTGCTAACAAATAAAACTAGTTATTATTTATTAAAATCGGTTTATTAAATTCAAAGATAAAGTGTACGCAATTTGAAAAAACGTTATTTTTAGAAAAACGCGTTTAAACCTTATATGTATCTTTAGAGGCCATCCATAAATTACCTTCAGAATTGTGATCAGTGACCCAAAAAACGCCCGAGTAAGAATTTTTAAAACAATTTATCTACTTTTGAAATTTATCAAAATTTTGGGGGACATTTTGAATGAAAAATTATTTATTTTGAAAATCTGACTTCAGAATCGTGATCAGCGATCCTAAAAACGCCCGAGTAAGAATTTTTAAAACAATTTATCTACTTTTGAAATTTTTCAAAATTTTGTCGGACATTTTGGATGAAAAATAGTTAAAAAAAACATAACTTAAAGTTAAAATTAGTGAAGCATAAGAAGGTAGTTGTACTTAACTTACTTTTATTTTGTTAATAAACTTCAAAAATTTACATTTGAATAATATTATAATAATAACATTAATTAAATTCAATTTAACATTTTAAGGAAATATGAATTTGTTATTCTTAAAAAATGGTTTATAAAATTCAATGTTAAGTTTAAAATGTATTGGAATAGGAAAAAAAGAGAAAACATTTAGAAGAACCAATAAAATCAACACAAAAAGACAAAAAATTTAGCGTTGGCTGTCTAACCCCACGAGTACTTTTTTAAGAAAACATTCACAAAACCCGTAATATTACAAATATCGCAATATCGCAATTATGCCCATCTGTTAGCAACTGAAGTAAACTAACATAAGCAGTCTACATTATCAATAGCGCACGATTTGAAAAAATTATGCGGAGCTCACCCCGTTGGCTGCCTCGACCCGTTCTTCTCCAGGGATAACCATATAGTAGTCGGCCACCGAACAGTCATCCGCCTAATAATTTAGAGTGGATATTGGTAAAATTTTCGAACAATATATGGGCAATTCTACGTGAGATTCAAGTCGACCTCTTAAAATCGGTCAAAAATATTCTTTTTCTATTCTGTATTGAAAAAACAGATACTTATTTTTTTATTTTTTTTTTAATTGTCAAAATTTTCGAGTCATGAATTTTCGAAATTTTGTACTTTTAATTGTAGAACTATATATTCAGTAGCTTATAAGTCCAAAAATATTGAGTTCAGGAAAAAGCTGTCTAAGAAAAAAAGTTTAAGTTTTCTTTCGACTTTTAAGAAATGTAAACAAAAAAATTTTTTTTAAACAAATTAATTTTTTTTAACTTTAGGCCGGATTTTTTCTTATTTTTTTTAAATTTATTTATACCTTATAATATAGACAAGATTTTCCAAAAAGATCCGAAATGGGCCTGATGTGTTAAATAAGTTTTAAAACTTTTTCAAAAATCCCAGTGTTGCTTGCAAGTGATTTTTGAAAATGTTTTAAAACTCATTTAACACATTAGGCCCATTTCCGGACTTTTTGGAAAATCTTGTCTATATTATAACGTATAAATAAATTTAAAAAAAAAAATTTTTAATTCCGGCCCCAAGTTAGAAAAAATTAATTTGTTTATAAAAAAAAAAAAACTTTTTTGTTTACATTTCTTAAAAGTCGAAAGAAAACTAAAACTTTCATTCTTTGACAACTTTTCCTAAACTCAATATTTTCTGACTTATAAGCTACTAAATATAGGTCTATAATTAAAAGTCCAAAATTTCGAAAATTCATAACTTGAAAATTTGGACAATTAAACAACAATAAAAAATACGTATCTGTTTTTTTAATACAGAATAGAAAAAGAATATTTTTGACCGATTTTAAGAGGTCGACTTAAATCTCACGTAGAATACCCATATTTTAAATAAAAATTACTATTTTTCTTCAACAAGAAATGATTTGGATGAGATAACCTCCAATTTGACAACCGTTTTTATCAATAGAAGGATTCAATTCTTACGTAAACCTACCCAAGTGTTACTCTCCGATTTGGCTGAAACTTGGCACATTCGAAGAACTCGGCAAAATATTAGACACGTATAATTTTTTATCGGCAAAGAAGAAGGTTTAAGGGTTGAAACTACCCTTCCAGTAGCTTAAAAACCCCCAAAAAAGTTTAAAATTTGAAAGTGCGCAATTAGTTAATAAAATTTTTAAAAGACCCGTATCTAGGGGTTTTCGGGGTCGCTGATTACGAATCTGATATCAGATTTTCAAAATTCAAAATGGCGGATCCAAAATGGCGAATGAAAAATTTTTAAAACTCTGAAATTTTTCATTAAACTTGGTATCTAGGGGTTTTCTGGGTCACTGATTACGAATCTGATATCAGATTTTCAAAATTCAAAATGGCGGACCAAATTTTTAAAAAATATTTTAATTTTTATTATTCGGGGATTTATAAGGTATCGGTTTGTTCACAATTAAAATTTAATCGGAATTAAAAAGTAATTTTTTCAATACATGAATATAATAAAAGTTCTTTTAAGCATGGGACAAGAAATTCCTGATTGGACTTGAAATTTCCGGTAGATTCCTAATTTTTCCCTGTCAATGTCAATTCCCGGCTATTGCACGGTTAGTAGACCCCGTTTAAACAAATCAAAAATACAATATCAATACTTCGAAATTTGCAGAAAAATCTTATACTATTGTCGTAAATTAAATTAATCCCTTGAAACATAAAGAAAGTTCGAAAACAAGATAAGATTAAGATAAATGGACTTAAATCTGAAATTTAAAAGTCAATTTAGCAATTTGAACATTGCCTGATATAATTAAGCAGATTTAATAGATAGAATTTAATTTATATAATAAAAATTGCTGTTTGGTAGGGACAACTGCATTAAAATTAACTTTAATTTAAAATTTGAAAATTAATAATTTATGATATTTAGGTTATGTTTTTATGTGGGTCAATTTACTTATATTCTCTCATTAACTTAAAACATTTTTAATTAAACACCTTTAATAAATTAAAAATGTGTTCGTTCACTTATTTGTTCAAAAGTTATGAGGATTATTACTTTCCTCCTCTGTTACTTTACTCCTCGTTCTCTTCTAATGATTCGAATATTCCCGCCAAAATTTTAGTACTGAACTTGTCGGTAGATGGACGCCTTTCTCGCTGGCGACGAAGCTGCACATGTATTATAAGTACAGGTGACTATTCGTCATTTCTTTGCTTTACGAAATTGATTTTTGAATCATCTACGTAAAAATATTATCGCAGGTTTGTACTCTTTTGTAATTAAGAAATTTATTTTTTCATCTTTTTCCTTTTCTTTTCAGGTATTTTTTTTATTATTTTTTTTTATTTTTTTATTTTCAGGTATTTTTTTTTATTAGCTTTTTTTATTTTTTTCGACAAGATATAGAGTATTTTTCGTCATAAATGTCTATGAATCCTAGGAATATTATAAAATTATTGAAAACAACTTTCGACGAAGCGAAATATGACTTCGAATCTGTCGTATCAGAAAACGAAAGAAATTTTAGTTTACATTTGGAGAATTTAATAAAGGATGCAATTAACGATAATTTAATTGTGGAAGTATATAATGGACTACACTTTGGTGACTCAAACTCGGTACCCATTACTGTTCCCATCGAAGAAGATCAGGAGTATACAACTGGCATAAAATCTGATACGGACTCACATTTTTCAGAAAATGAAAATATTACCATGGAGTATAAAAAAAAAGTTGTTGATTACTGGAACTCCGGGAAGAATAAATTAAAATTTGAGTCTGTTAAAGCCCGCTTTAAGCTTTTAAAACACAAGGTGCAATTATATCGTTGGGAAAAACAAGTTTTGAGCAATGGTACTCGAATAGATAAAATGAAAGAAATTTCACAGTACGTTTTAGATAAATTTACAGAAGCTCTTGATAAACGGCTAACAGTTCATGATTTAGACATTCGCAAGTGGGCATTAGAAGCCGCAGAAAAGAATTCATTAACAACGAATTTATTTACAGCTTCTGATAAGTGGATTCATATGTTTAAAAAAGCGCATGGAATTGTTTCCAGAAAAGTAAATAAATTTGTGACGCAAAAGTCTGTATTTGAAAAAGATAAATTAGAAAAAGAAGCTAATGATTTTGTACAAAAAGTAAAAAGTGCTTTATCAAATGTTGGAGAAGCAAATGTCTTTAATTCTGATCAGTCTGGGTTTAATTTGGAAATGCATACGGGACGTACATTGGCATTCAAAGGTCAACAAAAAGTTGAAACCTTAACCCAATCATTGCATGCTATGACTCATAGTTACACCATACAACCACTAATTACAGCAAATGGCGTTTTATTGTCCCCTCTTTTAATTGTCCTGCAAGAAAAAGGTGGTCAATTTGGACCTTTAGTGCAACAAAGAATGTTCAAAGCAGAAAATATTCTTGCTTTGGCATCGAATTCAGGCAAGATGACCTCAGAGCTTTCGAGAACCTGGTTTCGAGAAGTTTTCCTGCCAAAAACAAACCAAAACTCCGTACTGTTGCTTGATTCTTGGAGCGGACAGAATTCTGCAACATTTGCTGGAGTTGCAGAAAGACGCAAAAATTGCTCCATTTTAACAATCCCAGCAGGCACAACTGGCATGGTGCAACCATTGGATGTGTTTTTTTTAGACCATGGAAGAATTTTATCCGACATTTCTCTGATAAAGTGATTCTTCACAATTATGATGTGAATTTGCACCTGCGAAACAATATTATTAAACTCCAATCTGTCATACATAATCAGTTCTCTTCTCCCCGATTTCGGAATTTAATAAAGTATGCTTGGTTTAAAAGCGGTTACCTTGAGGAAAGACCACCCGAATTTGAAAATCCTGTGCACTATTGTTTTGTCAATTGTGCACCAGGATGTCAGTTTTGTAGTAGTGTAGCGACTGTAAAATGTGCTTGGTGTACAAATTCTTTGTGCTTTACACATTTTTTTGAAAATTATCACTACTGCAAGGACTATTTCGAATAAAAGAAAAAAAACAAAAAAACCAAAAAAAAATTTTCAAAAATTAAAACAAAAAAAAATTTTAAAAACTTAAAAACAAAAAAAAATATAAGAAAAAAGAGGAATGCAATTCTTTCGTAAACCTCCACGTGGTGCATTCTGGGGCCGTGAAAACGGTTGTAATTCATCAGCTAATTACGAAAATTTACTTTTTTATTAATATTATTATATATTATTCGAAATAATTTTTGCAGTAGCGATAATTTATAATTAAAAGATTTTGTACAGCAAGCACAATTTTATTTTTGATAAACTACTACAATTTTAAAATTCAGATGGTCTTTTCTGAAAGTAATAACGCTTATACAAGTACTTTTTTTAAATTCGAAATTCGAGGAGAAAAATACTTTTTATGAATAACCGATTAGAATTATATAATATTGTTTACTTTTTAGCTTTTATTATGAGGCCATCTAGAGGCCCTAATTGGTCAACTTTTGCAAACAATTAAAAGAAGGGACAGAAAGCCACCAGTTATAAGAAAAAATGATTGTGTGTAACTATGAGTCATAGCATGTGAAGTTAAATTTAAAATTTCAACTTTGTTGCATATTGAATATTTTAATACGAATGTACGTATCGTTCCAATTTTAAATTATAAATCCAGACTGATCAGAATTAGAAATATTTTTTGTCCAACAGTTAAAGTGACGCTTGTTATATTTTTGTACTACATTATTAGTTTCTTTTTCTAATTTATCCTTCTTAATTAACAGTTATCTAACAAACGTACTTATTTTTCTGGAAACAAATCCATGCGCTTTTTTAAATAAACGAATTCATTCAATTCATTTATTAAAACCTGTAACGAAATGAATCATCAAATCATGCATTTTTAGTCGTTTATCGAGAGCTTACTTAAATTGATTGAAAACGAATTTAGAAATTGCTGACCCATTTTTCTGCTTGAGAACGATTTTTCGATAGTTTTTTTTCTACAATATAATTGCTTCATATATTTTAAGTTCTTAAACCAAGTCTTGACAGACTTAAATTTTAATTTATTTTTTCTGATGTTCAAAAAGTTTTAGCTTTTTTTAATGCCCACGACAATATTTTTTTCTGAAGAAAATGAGCTTCAATTGTTTTTGCTGGTTGTATACTCCTGATGCTTACATTTCATGTCCAGCAAAGGTTTTTGCAAAAAATCATTAAACTCTAGTTTCTTATAGACTTTCACAATTAAATAGTCGATCATGTATTACGATCTTGAAATGTAAACTAAAATTTCATTAGTTTATTTTGCTTCATCGTTTTTTTAATAAATTATAAATTTTTAGTATTTGTAGTTACGTATGGTTTGAACTTTAAATTTTGAAAATCTGATGTCAGATTCGTAATCAGCGACCCCGAAAACCCCTAGATACCAAATTTCATGAAAAATTTCAAAGTTTTTAAAACTTTCATCCGCCATTTTGGATCCGTCATTTTGAATTTTGAAAATCTGATATCAGATTCGTAATCAGTGACCCCGAAAACCCCTAGATACCAAGTTTAATGAAAAATTTCAGAGTTTTAAAAATTTTCATTCGCCATTTTGGATCCGCCATTTTGAATTTTGAAAATCTGATATCAGATTCGTAATCAGCGACCCCGAAAACCCCTAGATACGGGTCTTTTAAAAATTTTATTAACTAATTGCGCACTTTTAAATTTTAAACTTTTTTGGGGGTTTTTAAGCTACTGGAAGGGTAGTTTCAACCCTTAAACCTTCTTCTTTGCCGATAAAAAATTATACGTGTCTAATATTTTGCCGAGTTCTTCGAATGTGCCAAGTTTCAGCCAAATCGGAGAGTAACACTTAGGTAGGTTCACGTGAGTAATATAATGGAGATTTTAGACAATTTTTGTTAAACATTTTTATTAAATCCGCGTCACAGTTTTGTTTGATATATTAAATAGCTCGATTCGTTTCTCTTACAACTTTATATTCTTCTACAGTGCTACATTTTTCTAAGTCTGTCTTGTCAATCGGTACGTATTCATTTTTCGTTTGTAAAATATATTTATAGTTTGGTATGTCATCGTTCATTTTTTTCAAACTTGCTTAGTAAGTAAGTTAGTATTCAAGTACTAAATTACATAGACATAATTTCGTTATATTTGTTTTCTTTATTGATTCATATTTTTTATTCAGTCCTGCTTGAATATCCTAGTCGTCATAATATTATTATCTCATTGGTTCATTTCGTCATAATTGATTTATATTTTATCATTCAATCCTACTTGAATTTCCCAGTCGTCATAATGTTATTATCTTATTGATTCATTTTGTCATAATGGTTTTCTTTCTTGATTTATAGTTTATCATTCAGTCATATTTGTCAGTCATATTTGTAATCAATATTTCTTTTATCCTTGTACGTTCAAATTTTCGTCGTAAAATTAACTATTCTTTTCTTTGTACTACTTTACATCTCTTTATTCGTATTTCATTTACGTTATTATTATCTATTTAAGGTATTTCGTTTAATTGTGCTATTTCTGATTTCTTCCTTTTTTTAATCGTTGACATAAATCACATTATAGGATATTTTACGGTCTTCTGAAGATGAAATTTGATAAGCGGGAACTCAATGGTTTAGAATGATAAGAAAACTAATTTCTATTACATAAAACTGATAGCAGATAAAAAAACCATATAGTAACGACACTGTATTATAATTTGTATTTTTGTTTTTTCTTTATGGAATCATGATTTATTTATGCTGCAAGGCATAATCCAAGGCCAATATTTCACGAAATTTTTGACAGATCATATTCCTGTCAACCATCTTTTTTACTAGAGTAATAAATATAAACACAGTTATAGAGAAAGCAGTTATAAGAATATGTGTAACATTTCGCTGCAGATATGTTTCTGAAAGCGGCCACATGCATAGGGCGCTATAGTCTATAAAGTCACGTCTTACAAATAATGTTGAATTCATCTGTTTTGAACAGTGTTTAAAAAGTAGCTAATGAGATGAAAAATTATGTAAATAATGATAAGAATAATAATAAGAAATTATATATATATATAATAAGGATTGAAATTGAATTGATATTTATAACAAAAGAATAATATTATGTATATTATATAATTTATTGTAAATAACAATTTCATTTTCATTATATTTTATGATTTATTGATTGTTGTCTAAGACATATATGTAGTGTGACAGATATAAAAAATTGAGAAATTCAGATTTTATAAAATTTGTCAAAAAATACTTTGAGTTTCAAATCGAATAAATTTTTTTAAAAATTAAATATTCAAGAAAGTGTCAGCCATGGTTCAATTTAAATTTTATAATAGCTCTATTGTACCAAGAAAGAAAAAATTTTTGTAATAAAATTGATAATATAAATGAAAATTTCTGATAAAGAATATACAATTATACTTGTCATATTTTTCATAGTAGATTCACTGTATGCACAAAATAATAGTTCAAAAACTTTATAAGTAAAAATATTATAAAATATTATAATGCAGAAATGCTGCCACTCATGCTAAAAATATAAATCTCAATAAATTAGGTTTATGTTAGTTACAAAAGTGAAATATTATTTTATACAGGAGCAAAAAGTCTTTGCTCTTTGCTTTTCTCTCATAATTTTCTACTTTCATTATTGCACTATTCTCTCATATTGAGTTACTTGTTTTAGTTCAACAATAAAAACAAAATATATACGTTTGCTATATTTTTTTACTCCTGACATATTTACAAAAACTCAACGCAAAATTCTGCCATGGGACTCTAACCTCACTCTCAAGTTGTAGTGTAAAGGTGCTTACATACCTCCGGTATTTTGGTCAAGCAATTCGAGTCGAAGAATATTCATGGTCGTAGGGGAGACTGGGGTAAACCCGCTCACAGGGTAAACCCGCTCACTAGCGATTTTACGCTATGAACTCAACTTAAGATGGAGATATTGGTACTGTGAATAGTACTTAACATTCAACTTATATTAACGAACTTTTGTTTAGTTTCATGAATTCAACACAGAATCAGAGACGATCAAATGTTTTTAGAGGTGTCAGAAAAAAAACGTATTTTGGATTTTTAAGTTTTTCGATCATTATTTTTGAGTCTTAATTTATCTGGGAAATTTTTTTTTGTTGCTATTGGATGTCCTTCATCGAAGTACATATATAGTTTTGTCTTATTTTAAAAAGATTTAATTAAATTTATTCTGAAATGTGAGGAATACACTCGGGGTAAAGTCGCTCACGTGAAGTCGGGGTAAAGCCGCTCACTTAGTTTTAAATTTAAAATTTAGAATAAAATAATTTCACGTATTATACTTCAACAATAACACAATTTATGACTTATTAAAACCAAAATTGTAACTACATTTCACTTTCTCTTAATAAAATATAACACTATTTAAATCCATAGTTGTAATTCATGAAATCTATGTTAATTATTTATTAAACCAATTTTTTGTTTATAGAATTGTTTATATAACTCATAAATTATCAATAATAAATCATACTTAAGACGGGAATAAGACGAACTTTAATATTTAAAAAATAAAACTGTTCCGTCTTGAAAAGATAAAGTGAGAGGGTTTACCCTGGAAAATTGTGATTTCGAAATTTGGTATATGTTTATTAAAAAGTTTCTCTAAGTAAAACTAAAAAAAATAAATCAAAAACTATTTTTTATTTTTTTAGTAGAAATCAAAAGCTTTCAAATGATATAAATTAACTTGGATTTAGAGAATAATTTCCTAGATTTTATCCGATCTGAAAAAAAGTGAGCGGGTTTACCCCAGTCTCCCCTACTAATAAATTTGATTGTCTATGACAAATATTACATTTTCACTTTAAAATTGATAACAATTCAAATTTTCAAATTTTCAAATTTTTTTATAATGCAGAAATGCTGCCACTCATGCTAAAAATATAAATCTCAATAAATTAGGTTTATGTTAGTTACAAAAGTGCAATATTATTTTATACAGGAGCAAAAAGTCTTTGCTCTTTGCTTTTCTATCATAATTTTCTACTTTCATTATTGCACTATTCTCTCATATTGAGTTACTTGTTTTAGTTCAACAATAAAAACAAAATATATACGTTTGCTATATTTTTTTACTCCTGACATATTTACAAAAACTCAACGCAAAATTCTGCCATAGGACTCTAACCTCACTCTCAAGTTGTAGTGTAAAGGTGCTTACATACCTCCGGTATTTTGGTCAAGCAATTCGAGTCGAAGAATATTCATGGTCGTACTAATAAATTTGATTGTCTATGACAAATATTACATTTTCACTTTAAAATTGATAACAATTCAAATTTTCTACGATAATATGCGTAGGTATCTTACTCTAATTACATATTACATTGAAATATGTTGATTGCGAACCCTATACAGAGCAGAAAACGTAACGCAAAGCAGAATTTGATAGTTACAAGAAGAAAAGCCAGTTGACTCTATCCTTTCTACTCTTAGAGTGCAATTTTATTAGAGTAAAAAGCGTAAATCTGAAAGCAGATAATACTGAGTGCAAGAGAAATAGTCGTTATCACTATCCTTTTCACTCTTATGAAATTCTGTTTTTGGTTTTACGCTTTCTGACCACATGAGACTGCATCATCATGTAATACACTGTAAAAAAGACGTCTCAAAATGAGTCGGTACAGTGATCTATCTCATTTTGAGACATTTTGACCGAGATTTTTTTACAGTGTAAAAAAATTATTGCTGTACATTTAAACATTTGTCGTAAGAAAAAAAATGTACAGAAAAATATTATAAACGCGTTTACACCTAACTGAGATGACAAGACGGTTTTTCCAAAACGAGACGCATGAGATAGACAAGGACGTGGTGTTTCTACATTACCTTGAATTTATAAAAAATTCTGTACAACTAAACGTGAACGTCATTTCTACATTTTTTGGTAAATATATTGTCTACTAACAGAGGCACAAATTTATCCTACATTAGAAAATCATAAAAGTGAAACATGTATCAAAGCGCAGACTTTTCTATAGTCCAACAAACAGTTGGTTTGGGAAAGTTGTTCGCGAGCGAGATGCATGTTATAGAAAAAGACACATATATATCTTTGTCCTTGTCTAACTCATGCATTTCGTTCGCTAACGACTTTGACAAAGCTATTGTGCGTTAGTTCTTAGTCTACATGAGAACAATTTGTAACTATTAAATGATTATGAAAGAAAACAAAAGGTTATATCTTTGTCGGTAGAAATAAAATTTACCGAAAAATGTCCAAATATGTTCGCTATATTTTGCACTCATGGTCTAATTACAAAACGCAAAGTAAAACGCTGCCATGAGAGTGCACCTTTATTGCCTAATTAAAAAACGCAATCCGAAATACTCTCAGGGTGCGTTTTTATGTGAGCAGAATATGTCGACAGAGAGAGAGAGATACTTCTATCCTTGTCACACCATCAGCCTATGTTTACATGGTTGCGTTTAAATGCTGCGTTTTTTCGTTAAGCAGTTTAATAAGGATATAAGTATATGTCTAACTTTCTGTTTTTTATTATTCAATACAAACGCAGGCAAGTAAAACAAAAGAAATCATTAGAATGTAAACATATAATCACTCAAGGTTCTTTTGCACCTCTGTCATTTTTGTCAATCTTTGTGATAAAGATTCTATATCGATTAGTTTTTAAAAATAGAATTGTGTAAATAGAATATTTAGCATGGCCAATAAAATAAAGTCTCACAAGCGTTAAAATTTTGGTCTCGGACATACATTTAAAATACACTCTCACCTCTACTGCCTGCCTGTCTGCGCAGGCAGGCGCAATGAGATTGAGAGAGAAAAACATTTAATTTGAATTTTCTGACTCTCTTACTCTTATGCGTTACCATGACAACCTGCAGGCAGGCAGGCTAGGAGCTGTGCTAGCGCCTTAAGTCTTAAAAAAGTGTGTTAGCACCTTTATACTTTCAAAAGTTCTTTCCTAGAATGAGCACACTCATTATAGGCGGTTGTAGTGCACTATTTACTTTATTCATACACTACACGTAAAAGTTGTATCCCATGCATTCTTCATTTCTATAGAATTTAGTCCCTTTGTGGTGTAATGATTTTCTCAAAATTGTGTGATTTTTAAAATACATGAATCCACCTATAAAAGCAATAAAATCAATTAAATTTATGATATTTAACTTCCTTTTTTTAATTAAAATTAACGTTGAAATTAATTTTGAAAAATTGTTAATATTAATTTTCAAATTTATTTTTTAATAACAATTCCCACTGCTAATAATTAAATTCAATATTATTACTATTTAGAGTTTTATTTTATTCAAGTTGTTAAGCAGTTAAGTGGATTTATTTTTAATGAGGTATTATTTTAAATATTCAAATTAATTTTTAATTGTTCATTACATTTCTAAGTTAATATTTATATAACTTTTAAATAAATTTCATATATTTTACTAATACACATCTCATATTTTTTAAGTAATTATTATTTTCTGATATTACGTCTCTATAATATTGAGCACCCGCATTTCCATGAAATTTGTACAGTAGGTTTCAAAAATGTTCTTACTCTATTGCGATAATATAATGAGAGTGCTTTAGAAATATGCTTGTAAAATATTTTATATTAATTATTTTATGGTTTATTTTATTTATTATTTATATTTAATTACTTAAATTATTTTTAATATTGGCTCTCGTAATTATTTTCATACATACATAACACAACAAATGTCAATATTTCAATGTTTCAGTATAATCAAGGCAATATACCCAATAAACAAAAGAATATATATTTGTTTTAGAAACTTTTTTATTACGTTTGGTAATGATTTATAGTTGCCAAAACCAAAATCAAGAAGACTATACTACAGGAAATTAATCTTTTGCTTCATGTGCAATGAAAATTGAAACTGTATATGAAAACATGAGTGACGTGAAATGTGTTGCGCCCAGAGATGAATTTGGGTTCTGCGCATACCAACAATGATTACTTAGTTGATATATCATACATTTAGTGTGCGCAAAGCCCAAATTAATCTTTGGCGCAACTCATTTCACGCCATCTTTCATTCCGTTTTTTGCACCTATCCAAATCCACTTTAACATTAATTTTTTACCACTAGGTGGCTACAACTTTAAACATTGTGAAAGTATCAGTAGGATTTTTAATAATAAAAGCACTGTCGCTGCTAAGATTTGTAATTCGTTTTTAGTCAACATATATTGATAACCTAAAATAGGATCTCATGTTTTAAATTGATTACTCTATAGTTGATTGGTTGCTTACGAATAGCATGAAATTTTATTTGGCGATATTTTTTATGTAAATATAAAAATTGTATAATAGAATATAAAAATGGGAAGACATAATAAGTCTGGACGTTTAAAACTTTCTAGTAATAGACTTTCTCGAAGAGAAAGAGGTAAACAAAAGTAAGTTCTGTGTTTTGCTCAACTAATTAATTGTTGATTCTTTACAGTTTACATTTATGAAAGCATTGGATTTTAAGTAAAACTAAATAAATTTATTTATATTTAGTTTGCAATTATGACATTTTGTTTTAATTTGTTATTATTTTATTTTTTAAAATGTATGAAAATTATACGTTATTTTTACAATTACAAAATGCGTCAAAAGTGGTTCTTTTCCTTAAAAGAGAAATCGAATGTAATATATTTTATAAATTTGACAATGAAATCAATAACTTAAAACTTCAATTGTTGATTACATTGTTATTTGAGATTTTAGTGCTTAATTGTAAAACAAGTGTTAACATATAATTGAAGCTTTTTGTAAGTGTTGGTATAATATTTTTTTGGAATCTAATGTAAAATACTTATTCAGCGTGTTCATACTAATCATCTAAAATTCGAAGACTTCCATGATCTGAATCAGGGACTTATATGTGTACGTCGCAATTTTTTTAAAGTAGTTCAGTTTTTTTATTTTTCTTTTACTGTTAAAAATCAAACTACAAAGTTTACCACGTTAAATTTTGCTTTAAAGATCATTTTTTCGTAATTTCAATAACGTTCAATTTCCACGGCAATTAATGCTATATTTGAAGTTTTAACTTATTTTAGTTAGGCTTTAGTCACTTCCAACTTTGAATACTTCTTGTAAATGTAAATACACATGTATTTACATGTCCAAATCAACCGTGATATTGCAAGTAATTATTTTCGCTATAGGGGGATCAAAAACCGAACATGTTGTTCGAAATCTGCATGAGAATATACTCAGAGATGAGTCTAATTGTAACAAAGTGGTCCTTCATCATCCAGACATGCACAGATATTGTATTTAAAGAGATATTTCTTATTTTTAGACTTATTAAGGCCTTTTTCAAAGTGCGGATACAACACTGTAAAAACAAGTGTCTCAATGTAAGACGTTTTGTCCCCACTTTTAAAATATTTGAGGTGTTTTATTTCAAAATTATTAAGGTAAAACACCTCAAATGTTTCAAAAGTGGGGAAAGAAACGTCTTACATTGAGACACTGTTTTTACAGTGAACACTGCTAAATTTTTAAGGTGTTAGAATATAGGCATATATAGAAAAATAATATTCAAATTATTTATTCTTACCAATGTAATTGAAGAAATTTTATTCAAAAAGTTTAAAATATTAAACTTATTTGTAATTCAATAACGGATTGTCAGTACCCAGATAGCATAATATTTTTTACCAAATTTGCAATGTAAAACTCGAAAAGTTTGCAGGAAATTTGTATTAAAAACAGGGTTTCCACGCTTTAGCTTATTTGAAATTCCCTGACTTTTCAGGTTTTCCAGGTTAAAAAACGAAATTTTTCCAGATTTTTAAAACTACACTTACTATTTACTAAATTAAATCTATTACATTTATTTAGGAATTTCTGTGATTGTAAAATTAATCGAAAACATCAATTTTTCCATAGGAATTAAAATTCTCTAAAATTTTACATTCAAACCTATTGAAATACAAAAATTGAAAAAATATTATAAAACATGAAGACATAGTTTACTCCGAGTCTTCGACTCGTAGTGAACGCTTTCTTCACGTTTTATAAGAATAAAAGATAACTGAGTAATAAAATTATTATTTTATATTATAACTGAATTATTCGGAAATTCTACGAAAATTCAATTATTTAAATACAAAAATAAATAATTTATTAAATTCTCTTAAAGAATTTTATCAACAAATTTTTAAATAATTAAATTATTTTGACGAAGATAAATAAAATTTTTAAGAATAATTATATTTTTCGAAGAAATTGAATTAAAATTGTATTAAAAAGTAATTTAAAGTCTGCGATAAATTTTATTTATGAAAACAATTGACTTCCTAAAAAAATGTTATTACTTATGAAAAAAATTAAATTTCTAAAGAGAATTTAATTATTTCCTATAAAGATAATTAAAATCTTAACTAGAATTATATTAAAATTTTCAAAAGTAATTTAATTCTTTAGAAGAATTTTAATAAAATTATAAAGAATTGCATTTTTTGAGAAATTAATATAAATTATTATTTACAATTTTAACTGAAAGTAATTTTTAAATCAATTTTTATTAGAAATGTCAACGAGAATTCAATTATTTAAATATAAAAATAAATAATTTATTAAGCATACCTAATTTAATATTTCTTAAAATTGTAGTAAAAGTAATTGAAATGCTGCAAAGAGTTTTATTCATATTAATATGAAAAGAATTTTATTACTTATAAAAATAATTAAATTA
The DNA here is from genome assembly GCF_015476425.1 of Leptopilina heterotoma. Taxonomy (NCBI): domain Eukaryota; kingdom Metazoa; phylum Arthropoda; class Insecta; order Hymenoptera; family Figitidae; genus Leptopilina; species Leptopilina heterotoma. The sequence continues at coordinate 268,039 of NW_025110934.1, forward strand.
TTGCGAAGAAGTTTATAAAAATTTGTTAATAATTCAATTTCAAAGAATTTTAAGAAATTTCGATTTTTAAAAAATAGAAAAAAAATTTAAAGCAAAATTACAATTATAATCAAATTTGATCGAATTCAATAAATTATTATTCATGTGAAATTTTCAATTTTCATGAAAATAAGTAAATTTCTGCGTAGAATTTAATTAAAATGTTTTTTAATTAATTGCCCTTGTTAAAAAACCGGCCAGATTTCGGTCTAATCCGAAATTTGTCAGTAATAATGCGGTTTATGGTCAGGTTTTTGCTCCCGAAATTAATCCGGAAAAATCCGAACTCTATACCGCATTGTTGCGGACTGATTCCGCATTCTTTACATATTGATATCGGATAATTTCGTACTCATTTTAGAAGAATTCATCACCGGTAATTTTGGATTGTTGGGGACTAATAACGGACTGAATTCGTAGACATTCAGCATTACTCCGGAGTGTTGTCGGATTCAGGTTTTCGTTCGGATTGATATCAGACTAGCGCGGATCATTTTTGGACCTTTTTCGTACAATTTTCAGACTAATCCGTACTAATCTATCCGTATTTAATCCGGAATTTGTTTGAAATTTTTATAAGGATGAATTCTTTTATAAAATTTTATTAAAATTATTGATATTGAAATTCATTAAATGGAGGAACATTTTTGGAAATAATTAAAATTTTTGCAAAGAATTTTATTAAATTTTTGAAAATCATTTAATTTTATAGAAGTTTGCTTTAAATTTGCATTGCAACCTTTCGAGTTTTTAATTGCAAACTTGCATAATTGTCAAAAAATTTTGTGCTACTTGAGAAGTAATGCAAGTCAAGCAAATACATCTCATTTGTTTTTTCGACTCCTTTCAACAATGAAGTTAGATTAAAGTCTAAAATTAAATTATATTAATTTATGTTTTTCGATATTCTCATAACAGTGGTGAGAATCTATTGATCGATAATTATTATTCCAAACAGTACAATCTCTAATTATCAAATATTCAAATAAAGACAAAAAATGTTCTACTTATATATAATAAAGGTAATATTTTTTAATTCAATGGTAAATAAAGGAAATTAATGTTTTTGGAAATTGAGGGACATCACAGAATAAAAGAACGAGCGTTAAAAAAATAATATCAGTTGGGTAGCAGTGACTTCACTAGTATTATCCCTTTCAAATGGCGCGCACGCCTTTTTATTCTATGGAGCCCTTCAATAATTATACTTACTGCAAATAAAGATGAGGGAATACAAATAGTACTGTATTATCGAATATGTGCTAAAAATTAGAGAACAATATATTATATATTATTGATCTTTTTTTTACTTGATTTTCATTTTTTAAATTAGTATATTTTGTAACATTTCTTGAATCATTACAATCATCATTAGTTTTTAATTTTATAAATAATTCACTGTTAACTTTATGTTCACAAAGTTTTACATAAGAATGATCACGTGTAATGTTCATTTCATTACAATAACCTATCTCTATATGTGACTTTGAAATAATATCAGACTGATTTTGTTTTTGAACAGAAGTATGTTAATTTTGTCGAGAGGTGCACTTGTAAGCAACATTTCTGTCACGAATTGACATTTTAACTTTAGAAGTAGAAATATTTTCTTCTGCTGATGATAAAGCTGTAGATGTGCTTTGGGGCCTCGTATTTAAAGTTTGCTCTGCACTAATGTATTCATTAGAATCCAATGATTTAGAGCGAACAATTTTATTATTTTCTCGCTTTTTTTGTCGATATTTTTTTTGATAAGCAGCTTTTTTTGACGTTTTATGATTTTATATTTTTCTTCTTCTTCAGGAAAATGAACCATAGCTCTTTTTTCTTCTTGCTTCTCAGTTATTATTAATCTTGTATCTTTCATTCCATTGCTTGAATCAATAGAAATATTATTAACATCATTTGCTGGAATTAAAGGCAAATTTTCTAATCTATCAACAAAATTTTTTTACAAACATTGCTGGTTGAATTCAGCGATGATAAATTATTGTCAACAATTTTATTTTCTTCATTTTGGAAACTTTTTTCTCTAGCTCAATTCCTAAGAAGACACTCCCAATTATATTCAACAGTCATAGTTCTAATATTAGTCGACCTTACTGATGGAAATTTACTTAAACGATTGTTTTTGAACATTAACATTAAATAATTTCTCATGTTATAATAATAGTAATTGACAGAGTGGGGCATAATATTAAAAAATATCGATGTTGCGAATGCTATTGCATATATTCCACAAGCAAGACTATTGTTTGGTTGTTGATCAACAGTTGTGAAAACTACTGGAGGTTTAAAAGGATATAATCTACTTAAATATTTCCTTTGATCTTCATTTCAGTGTTGCCAGACCCGATGACTATGATTGCGGAGACGCATGCGCAAAAATGCGGATTTCAATTTAAAAATGCGGAATTTTTAAAAAATTGTTTTAAAACACTATTATAGCGTTTAAAATGAAAAATAAGTGAAAAACTTTATTAGTAATGCTTTCTTATAAATTTTTCAATTAGAATTTTGTATTTCTTTCCTTATATATAAGTAACATGAGAATTCTGAGAATTTATTATATTTATATTTTATATTAAACGAATAAATCACTTTTTTTAATTATTAATTTATTAAATAAAAATTATAAATCTTTTAGGAGTAGTTAACATATTTAAATTTTTAAAATTTAATTATGATGTCAAACGTATAAATATCTTTTTGTAAACACTCACATAAATTCGTGAAACACTTTTTGGTTGTTTTAAACGAAGACATCAATTTAATTTGTCAGTCTTCTATTCTTCTAAACCAGCAAATATATTATTTATGTCGTTAACTGTATGGTTATCACCTTCCGCAACAGACTTATAAATATTTGAAGAGATCATTTTATCATACATAGTTTGGCGAGGTTGAAATGCGACACAACAGTTTCCAGTGTCACGAACAACTATGTCGGCATGAAGCAAACCACATACAGTTGATGTTATTAATTTATTTCTTTTTTTTGTTTTGACGTCGTTAACTTTTGAGAATATTCGTTCACAATCGGCGTTAGCAATTGGGACTGACAATACTTCTAAAGCAAAGCGCCCAAGTGTGGAGAAGAGCCTCTCTCCGATGTCATTCTCAAAAATGCATACCTGAATGGTGTAAAAATATAAATATAATTATCTCACAGTTAACAAAGATTAATAATTTTATTGCAAATACAATTAACCAACCTTGTGCCAGAACTCTTCGGGATCTTTTAAATCCGGCATTTCTATTTGGAATTTCTCTCTCTGAAAAGGTAGTGCCCTCCACTGATCATCTATCTTTTGAATCGTTTCTGAAAAGAAAGATATTGCATAATCTCATTTTTTATTTAAATTTTCATATATAAGATTATAAACAAATTAAATGGATTTTTTTACCTAAATCGTTTTGATCAATTATTCGTGGCATCAGCATCATTAATGGATGGAGCGAAGGTGTCGTCTCTCTTTCTCGTTGCGATAAAGCTACTTCTGGTGCCAACAATTTTAATCGCTGCAATACGGGATCAGCAAAGTCATATCTACAAAAATGTATGAATTAAAAACAAAAAATATTAATATTGCTGCTTGAAAAATTTTCAAAAATGATTAATAATTTTATTAATAATAATAAATTTAATTTAAATTTTGTAACAAAAATCTTTTTGAAATATATCTATTACTTGAAAATTTAAATCAATCAGTTTTTAGCAATAAAAAATGTAATATTTACCTTTGTTTCAACTGGTTACACAGAGTGACTAAAAACATGCGACATCTAATTCTTATGTCTTGAATCACCTCAGGTTTTTGAGTCAAGTCTGGTAAATGAAGCTGATTGTAAACGCCAATTCCCAAATACACTTGATTTAATGGTAACCATTTCGACTCATCAGTTGGATCAATTTCATTGGTCGGTGTTGAGCAAATGTAGTTCCTCTTCATGAAACTTGACAATAATTCATCATAACAACCAGACATTCTTTCATAAACAACAGTGGCAACCGGCTTTTCGGACTGAAAGAATTCGTTCATGTTTGTCACTTTGGGTAATACCCACTGTAAAAAAATAGAACGCTTTTGTCGGAGGATCGTTTAAAAGAACATGAATTCTTTCAACGGATTCTAAACGTTCTTGTAACCACTTAGCATCAAAAAAGAGACGAAGAGCTTCCCATTGATCAAGAATTCTGTTAACAACGGTAGTCAATGACAGCCACCTAGTTTGGCTTGGATGAAGCATTCTTAAAACATCAAGTTCGACAAAAGTTTGAAATTCAGCAAATTGAGCCCGCCTCTTTGCACTGGTTTTAAAACAATTATAAATGTAGCGGGAAAGATCTTCTGAAGATCGTGGAAGATGTTTGCAAGCTTCACTGCAACAGAGATGCAACGAGTGGCAAATGCATTTACATACTCTCAACCCCGGACATAATTCTTTCAGTCTTGAAGCTACGCTGTTGTTACAACCCATCATTGTGTTGCAACCATCAGAACCAAAACCAATTACATTGTCAAATGGTATCTCGTATTTTTCAAATGAGTTTTTCATTATAGCGAAAAGTCTTCTTGCGGTGGCACCTTCCTCTGCTCCATCAGGATCATTTTCCGTGAAGATTTGTTGCAAATCCCAAAAGCGGGATAAAATTCTGCCAAAACTTTCGAAGTATAATCTGACTATAATGCAAAATGTTTTTACAGATGATATATCTGTAGATTCGTCTACCAAAATGGAAAATTTGTTAGATTTTAAAATCGACACCAAGTATTCTTTTTCGTCTTCACCCAAAACATTCATTACTAGTCCTTTTGTTTTTGTTCGTTTGCACGAAATCTCTTGAGCGATTCTTGAATCCGGAAAAATATCTTTTATTACATCTACAAGATGGTCCATTTTTAAAAATGGCTCATTGTGTGCAGCAACATATCCACATAATTTTAGTTCTGCATATTTCACCTGCTTGTCGAATTTTGTTTCCCTTTTATCCTCAAGGAAATTTTTCATCAAATTAGTGTTCTCTTTCTGAACCGATTTGCTGCTGGCAATGTGACGTTCTGATCTTGCATGTCTATTTATGTCATTTCTATAAAATAAAGAATAATTTAGATAAAACATTTTAATAAATTATTTAAGTATGACAATTAAATAGAAAGAAAATTTTAATTTAAATTTTAAAGAAAATTAAGAAACACCTTTCACATCGAAAAGAGGGAATCCTTCCATTTGCGCTTGCAAGACACAACTTACACTGTGCTTTCAACACATCTGATGGATGGGGCTTAAGAAACGAATATTCTTCTTCCAATTTAGAATTGTAAATTGTTGGAGCGTGTTTTCTTTTTTTTTGGACTTACACTTCAATTTTTTGGAAGGAGACTGTTCTTCATCTTCACTGGATTGCATGTTTATAATCTTTAGTAAACAAAACAGAGAAGAAGAGGTTATGTTGACTTTCAAATTATAGTTTATATATTTAAATTTTTTAATAACGCTGTATTAATAGGCAAATTAAATGTAAAATATTCCATGAAAGCAGAAAACAATATATTTTAAACATACTTACAAACCTTCAAATTGTCCGTTTTTAATTTTACACTTTGTACAACACACAACAACAAAAGTAACTATATATATATTCGTCAAGGATGGGAAACGACAGCGTAAAGGTGCAATCACACGCCGCACACTTAATGCGCGATTTTGATTGGTTGTCCACAAAACAAATCCAATACAGATATATGAGAAATACGAACGTCCCATTTATAACACTAAAAACGGAATAAAAATAATTTTATTAATAAAAAAATCACAACTATCGTAAGAATGCGGAATTTCTAGTGATCCGCATTAGCCAATGCGGATTCCGGATGAAGGTCTTATTTTGCGGTGTAAAATGCGGAAATGCGGTGTATCTGGCAACACTGGTATGAAGAAAGATTTGGTTGCTTAAATTTGAAGGACAGGTTGAGCATTTTCTTAGAAACAGATGGAGCTGCAATCTTGACAGCAAACGGTATTTCCATAGCAATCGGAAAGAAAAATGGTCAAATATGGATGTTTGATTCACATGGAAGAAATTCGGAGGGTAAAAGTGGTGGATCAAAAGACACTACAGCATGCTTGACAATGTTCAAAGATCTTCATTCGCTTTTTGACATAATAAAGCACAATATTCCTTACCTAGCGGAAAATCATAATTCGAGGAACCTGTTTGAGTTGCATCCAATAGAGGTTTCATTTATTATAAACACTAATGTAAAGAAGAGTGAATTGTTTTTATCAATTAAAGAGAATTTTCAAGGAAAAGAAGGGGAGAGTAGTATCTTAAACAAGCTTAACACAGAAAATAATGTTTTCATGATAGAAGAAGAAAGCAGTAACAGCATGTCAAGTGATTATTTGAAACCACCTTCTGAGATGATAGAGTCTACAATTCCAAATCATCAAAAGAAGAAATTTTTCAGAATGAAGAAAAGTAAAGAAAACAAAAACGATGTGTCTAAACTTAGTGTTCATAAAAATATTGACTCGATTAGAACAAGCAGTAGTGACGATGAATCCATCTTGCAGAATTCTACTTCTAGCGCAAATACTACAACTAATAATTTAAGTAATGATGATCAAATTTTTAGTGATATTTCTGAAGTTATTTCCGAAGGAGAAAAAGATAAAATTATGTCAGAGACTGCAAACCTTGAAAAAAGCGGAAAAGAGAGGAATGAAAATAATGAATGCCTGACTCCAGAAAACAATGAAAGTTCAACTGATGATAGCACTAATATGGAAGAATTATTACAATCTGACAAAACAAATGAAAATAAAAGTTCGTGGAAAAAAAAGAAAACATAGATATGACTGAAATTTTACTTGTCAATTTCTCAAAAGTATGGGATGAATTAAGTGTTCAATTATCAAATCACACTCCTGGCTGCTCTATTCTAAACATAAAACTAGAAAATCAACAGCGTGAAGGAAATCGTGTTTGTTTGCAATACAAATGCAGTAAATGTTCATGGAAAACATCCATTTGGAATTCTGTAAAGAATGATAATACTTTAGAAATTAACGAATCCTTAGTTCTAGGAGGAATAAATAGTGGGACCAGCTTTACTCAAATGAAGAAATTATTTTCAGCAGGCCGGAATCAAATTTATGAACAATAAGAGATATCGAAAATGTCGTGATAAAGCCTACAAAATATTATGGGACTCAATATCAGAAAGCATGAAAGAAGCTGGAAAAGAAGAATTGGAAATAGCTCTTGCTAATGGAGATGAAATAAATGGAATTGGTCTTATAACTGTACTAGCAAATTGCAGTTGGATGAAGAGATCGTATAAAACAGGCAGCTTCAATTCTCCGGCTGGATTAGTATATATTGTAGGTCAAAAAACTAACAAAATATTGTGGCTAGAAATAAAGGATATGTACTGCTCTGTTTGTGACAGAGCAAAGGCAAGGAATGTAAAACCGAAAAATCATGAATGCTACAAAAATTGGAGTCGCGACGATAGCTCCAGCAGTATGGAAACTGTAGCTATTTCGGAAGGATTTCTAAAAAGTATTCAAGAGCACAATTTAATATATCGTACACTGGTTGCCGATGGCGATAGCAGTGTATACCACAGAATTCTATTAACCGATCCTTACAAGGATTATGATATACAAGTACAAAAAGTTGAATGCGTTAAACATCTTCGACGAGCGTTTCAAAATAGAGTTAAAGATCTAGTGGATGCAAAACGTGGTCGGATAGGTAAACCCAGACAAACCGCGATAGACAGCGCACGAAAATGTGTTATAGAATTAGATCGTATATTACAACATTACTGGGAGGACGAAAAACCTTTAGATCAAGAGATGTGTGACAATCTAAGTGCTGCAATCGATGTCATACCTAGACATGTTCTTGGAGACCATAGTAAATGCGCCTCTGCTCATCCTTTATGTGATGGTACTGCTAAGCCAGACGAAGTTGATCAAGTTCCTCTTTTACAAAACTGGGGATTTGTAGATGATGTTGAAGATGCGATTTCTCGTTTAAGTATTAATGCAGAAAGTCTATTACTGAACTTTGACACCAATATTCTTAAATCTGCCTATGCAATTGTAGCTGAAAAAATAGAAGGAAAAAGGATTAATCATGCTCTTCGAAATGAATTTCATGTGCGTATAATGGCAGCAGCGCTTCAATTTAATACCCGTAGAGTAATTTCAACTTATTATAGAAAGGCTGGAAAAGAAATTCCTAAAATTGCCCAAAGTGTAGAAGATGAAAGTGTAAGGTATCATGAGAATAGAAAAAGAAAACCTGCGCAACGTCGACGACGTCGGAGGGGAAGAAATAAAAGAAATTATGGTGATAAAGATTACGGTAAAAATTGTAGACGACCAGATATGGACGCAAAAACATATGCTACACAATTAGCGAAATATGAAGAGAAGGAAAAAGAAATGATGGAAGATCGTGATAATATTGAAAGAAAAACAAGGCGACAAGACAAGTGCGATGACTGGCATCTATATAGAAAACGGTTTATTACAGCATCTCACTGCCACAAAATTTGTCATAAAAGAGATCACACATCGTGTCACGGATATGTGAAAAACATTCGTAAACCAGCATATATGACAGGCCCTGGTATTGCATGGGGTAACAAACATGAATCAACAGCAAGAAAAGAATTGGGAGAAATAATAAATTGTACTATCGTTGACACCGGTTTATTCATCCATCGTTTAATTCCAGGATTGGCAGCAACTCCTGACGGTTATATTCCGCAGACCAATGAAATATTAGAAATAAAATGTCCATTTAGTGCTATATCGGATCAAACTCTTACAGAGGCTTACTTACGTGGTGTAAAACCTATAATACGATTATTTACAGATGAAAGTTGTACAGCAATACACACTTCACACGAGTATCACTATCAAATACAAATGCAACTAGAAGTGACCGAAAAACCAAGCTGCCGCTTTATAGTGTGGACACCTACTGACTATAGAGACATTACAATTAGAAGAGATGAAGAATTTTGGAATTCTAAAATGAAATCAAAGTTGATTCTTTTTTACGAGACATGTCTAAAGCACGAAATAGTAGATAGTAGACTAAGTCGACAACAGAGAGTAAAAGACCCTTCTCATATAATTGAAGCTAAGAAAAAATTGGAAATTGAAAAACAAGAAAGGACGAAACTTAAGGAATTAAAAAAGTGTAATAATAAATTATCCAGCAACAAGAAAAAAGAAGAAAACAAGAAACACACTGAAAATAAGCTGGAATATAAAAGAAAATTTGATAAAGTACAGTGTTATAAAACAAAACAAAATGAAATCCAAGAAGAGTGCGAAATAGAAGTTGAAGACATCATCAATGAACAGGAAGAAGACATTGTTTATAAAAATAACGAGGAAAATATACTTTCAGTCCATAAACTTAAAAGAAACAAGAATAAACGGGAAAGAAAAAAACCTAAGTATTTAGAAGATTATTTGTTGGAAGACTATTCATTCGAAAATTATTAACACAGGAAAATTTCAACTATTAGTTTAGCTTGCGCCAGCTAAACAAAATTTATTTTATTTTGTATGTTTATGAGGTTTACAAAATTATTCATATGAGCTTGCACATTTTTTTTCATTAATTTTAACGTACATTTCTTTCACTGGGTGTGCATGCTAATTTTTCACTATAATATACTTTTTATTTTTTTGCTTTGAATCTTTTTCTTTTCTTTCATTTTGTGAGCGTTTTTTATTCACTGGGAATTTAAAAAAAATGTAGCATTTTTCTATAGATGTCTTTGGGTTTTCATAATTTTTTTTTAAATATGGTACAAGGGGTCGATTTACAAATTTGTCAGTAAAACTAATGACAGGTACCATGCTATCCGAATGCCAGTTTTGTGCTTTTAAACTGAGGAAGACTAGACCATTCAAAGATTTTTTTAAATTTATTTTTTATATTTTTGGTTTTTTATTAAATATTTAGGTTCCAAAGTTTTAAACTGAAGTTACTTATTTCAATTTATAATTTACAAAGAATAAATGTTTTGTTTGTAAATATCACGAAACAGAAATTTGACCAGACACAAAAATAATTGATGGTAAAGAATTTTAAAAAAATATTTTTTATTAATTTAACTGACACTATGATTTTTAAAAGGCAAGATTTTTTAACAGAAGTTTGTCTTTCTCTAAGAAACAATATTTTATTATATTTTTACGTTACACGGAAAACATTAAAAAAATTTGCATGTTTTCAAAACTGATTTTTTACGTAGTGTTTACTTTTATCTTCAAATGCGTTGAATTATGTAGTATTTAATAAATATACACAAAAGTAATTCTTATTTCTTGAATTGTACAATTCTTTTAAAATAGTTATTTATTTTTTATTTAAAGAATAATTTTTATGGACGGAAAGGAAATTTTTCAATTTTAGGAACTAAATTTTTAAGCTTTCCTGCCGTATTTTATGTTTTTATTTTATTGTGAATTTTATGTTTTCAATAAGTAATTAATTACTTTCTCTTATTATTTCGCTGATATTTTTCGTTTATTGACCATTGTATCTTTCTCCATCACTAACGTGTCCATTCTAACTACACTGCGGCAGTACTGTATACATTAAAGACGCTGTGGGCCCTTAAAAGAATTCAGTAGTAAAATAATGGTACCCAATCATAAAACAGTTCATAAGGTCCTATATGTTTACACTCGATCAGCGGTAGAGCACTCTCGGACCCGACCGCTGATCGGGCTTCCAGTGTAACTCCTTCTCGAACATTGATTCTTACACAGTTTCTCGACCATCAATACTTCTGAAACAAAAATTGAAATTAATATTTTTTTAATAACGTTCAAAAATTTTTGGTACACTTCTTAACTACTGTCAGTTCCCGCAAGACTCAAGACTTTCTAATACTGACGGTGACAAGATTAAGACAAGACAGTCCATTTATTTCGTTTTGATTATTCAAGACGAGACGATATAAACTGTGTTATAAGACCAAGACAAGATCAGGAGCCTCGAGTCTAAATTAACTACTAGAAAAATAAGTATTGTAATTGACAAATTATATGAAAGTCTTTTTTATAAATAGTATATTAAGCAACAAGGGTATAAAGGCAGCCATTTGCTTACGGTAATTTTTGTGACACAAGTTGAGGTCGAGGGCGCCCTGAGATCTCCACTTGAGTCACAAAAATCATCGTAAACAAATTGGGATGCCTTTATTCCCATGTTACTCACTATATTTTTTATTCCTAATGCACAAAAGTGTCGATTTCAGAAAGCAGACGACAGGGAATAAAAGTCAGTCACTTGTTCGACTTATATGAAAATGGAGGCCGTTTTCTCCCATGGGCAAAAATAACGCATAGGATCAGCTGTTATGTTTGCACATGGGAGAAAATAGACGCCATTTTCATATGGTCGAACAAATAAGTGACTTTACTTCCTGTCGTCTGCTTTTAGAAAGCGCCATTTTTGTACATGTGGGGTAAAAAAGCTTATTTGTACTCTCTAAATACAAATAAGTTAAAACTGTTTCACATAAGCGAATAAGTGCATATACACTTGAAATATGTGAAATTCATCTTACTCACATGTTAAATTCCATTTATTTTAAGTGTATATGCACTTATTTTTTAAGTAGAAAAGTTTTGAAACATAAATAAGTGCATTTGCACTTATTCAAATTTATAGAGTACTACAAATCGAAATTAGGCAAATTTTATTTCTTTTTCGAAAAATTAGAAAATTGTATTGTATAATACCACCCATATGCTTCATACAAATATCCCTTTTTAAAACTTTATTATGAAAACATTTCTGGTGCCCATATATTTGTATAAATGTCAATCAGCAACAGAACCATATATTCACACTACATATGCAAAGCTTATTTTATGTCAAAAAATGAAGATTTTTAAGTTGCAAAGGCCAAATTAAATCTATCAAATTTTAGAAGAAATTATACACGAATTACGGACGAATGAAAGACGTTTTAAAACTTTTTATATTTAGGATGTTCTTTACAAGCATATATAACCAATAAAAGTTAGTAATACCTCTGCACGTTTCTGAACTTACTTAAAAATGAAGAGGCGTATATAAACGCCTTAAAGTAACACACGAATTTCTTAATATTTCAATTAGAAATCCACATTTAATTAATTTCGTACAATAATCCACTTAAATTTTAAAGGAAATTACTCAAAAATTATTTATACATTTGTATGAAATTAAACTAATATTAAAGATTTAGGATTATTTGGATGTAAATAGATTTAATCATATTTTAAAAATTATGCAATGTAACAATTTTTCGTTTTTCAATCAAGATATAATATTGTCATTATTTTAATCATTTTTTATAGCGACATTCTTCTTTGATCTTTTTAGCAAATTAAATTAAAATTGCTTTTTCGCCTTTTTCTTTTTACCGCTTCTTCCTCTGCGACGAGGTTGATTGTTATTTGCTGAAAGAAACATGTATATAAATATTTTCTTGAATATATTACAAGTAGTACACATAAATACTTACATTTAGAATTTGTCATTATTCGTCACAATATGCACTTTTTCCTGATTTTAGATCTTCTATATGTCAAAACAAGAACCTTCAGAGTGCCAGAATCTCGTGCTGATTGCCAGGGTTGTGAAGCTATGTTTACACCGACATGGAACTGTACGTTCAGGGTGCAGTCACATGACAGCGTTTTACGTTGCGCTTTGTAACTAGGTCATGAGTGAGAGAGAGATGGAGATATACGTTCGCTATATTTACACTCATGGCCTAGTACATAACAAAACGCGACGCAAAACACTGCCATCCCTACTAAAAAAATAATGAGGAATCATGACAAAACATCAGAGTTCTGATTATTCGTCAGATTTTCTGATGCTTCTTCTTGACTCTGATGATTTGTCATTTTTATGATTATTTCTGACAGAATTTTTAGTATGGATTTGATGTTTTGTGAGAACTCTATCAGCTTCTCACTTCACTTCACAAACCAGGCTTAACATACTTGAAGCGTATCTTTTAATTTTTTCAAAATGAAGTTTCTTAGAATAAATTTTAGATATTTGGAAACATGAAATATCACAGATTTTGAATTTTTAGATTATAAACTTCAATTAGTTAAATTAAACAAATTTCAAGTCATAAAATTTTTGTTTAAAAAATCATAAACCTTTAGAACAATGTCTTTTTTGCCCACTCGACTCAACTCAGTCACAATGACCAATTTGATACGCACCTTTCTTTAACAATAGATTTTCCGAATCTATTGTGATGATTTTGAAACAAGAATTTTATAACTTTAAAATTCTGCATTTTAACTAATTCAACTTCCCAGTAAAAAAAAATTCGATACACGGACCGCGGAGTTCGTATACGAGCTCGGTACCTCGTATGAGAAATATAAGAAATCTCTTATACGAGCCTCTTCCGTAATGAGAAGTGTATATAGATGCTTGTATACGAGGTGACTTTTAAAGCATTTTTATTAATGTAACACTATTTTAAAGTAAATGTAGATAATAGAAATGAATTTTCTCACCTAAAACAAAGCTGAATTCATAAGGGAAATGAAGTTTTAAGAAAAAAAGGATAATAAAATGTTCTTATATATAATAATTAAATTTAATACAAAATCGTGCTTACCGCATCCGAGAAATATCTAATGTCGGTAAGTAAGAGTAACAAGGAATTATCAAATTCTAACCTATTTTCAGTGTGAATAAATTTTTTGAACAAAATTATTCTTTTTTTCTTAAAACTTCACTTCCCTTATGAATTTAGCTTTGTTTTAGATGAGAAAATTCATTTCTATTATCTACATTTACTTTAAAATAGTGTTACATTCATAAAAATGCTTTAAAAGTCACCTCGTATACAAGCATCTATACACTTCTCATTACGGAAAGGGCTCGTATGAGAGATTTCTCATATTTCTCATACGAGCTATCGAGCTCGTATACGAACTCCGCGGTCCGTGTATCGAATTTTTTTTACTGGGTTTGTAACATAAAAATTTAGAATCTATGGTATTTTACGATTCCAAATATCTAAAATTTATTTTAAAAAACATTTGTTAAAATAAATAATAAGGTTTGGGTGATAATTAAAAAAAAAGATTTTTAAAATAAATTTTAGATATTTGGAATCGTGACGACCTTTTTACATAAAGGAACAAGAATACATCCCCAAAAAAGATTTTTTGCTATGCTATAAAAAAATTCGGTGGCAGTCATAGAAGTTTTCATGATTCTTGGCAGTATTTTGAAGGGTTCTATGTCTTTTTCATGTTTTTGAGCTGCAATTGTAAGAAAAACTGCTCAAAAACACCAGAAACTCTGATTATTTTTCTGATGTTTTGTAATTATTTTTTTTAGTAGGGATGGGACTACACCCTCAGGGTGCGATCCCATGTGAGCAGAATACGTCGACCGAAAACAGAGAATCATGAGTGTAAAAGAGATAGGTAGATATTGTTGTTTTTTTCACTCTGATGATTTTCTGATTTTAGTTGATGTATTCTGCTCACATGTAATCGCACCCTTACGTTTTTTTCGATATTGAGATCAGAAATGACGTGAAATGACACATCACTGTACCTGCTTTCGGAAACCATTTTAGTTTTTTATCTTTTTCTATCATATGCACCAGAAAGAGATAAAAACTAAGAAAGCTCCGAAAGCAGGTATACAACATGGCATATCGTAGTATTTCAGATTCCAATATAATAGACCCCTCATATATGTTGAGTTCACAATTAATAAAGATTTTATAAGGTGAGATCACATGTATAAGTATTAATTTAAGTAATTAAATATAAATAATAAATAAAATAAACCATAAAATAATTAATATAAAATATTTTACAAGCATAGTTTCTAAAGCACTCTCATTATATTATCGCAATAGAGTAAGAACATTTTTGAAACCTACTGTACAAATTTCATGGAAATGCGGGTGCTCAATATTATAGAGACGTAATATCAGAAAATAATAATTACTTAAAAAATATGAGATGTGTATTAGTAAAATATATGAAATTTATTTAAAAGTTATATAAATATTAACTTAGAAATGTAATGAACAATTAAAAATTAATTTGAATATTTAAAATAATACCTAATTAAAAATAAATCCACTTAACTGCTTAACAACTTGAATGAAATAAAACTCTAAATAGTAATAATATTGAATTTAATTATTAGCAGTGGGAATTGTTATTAAAAAATAAATTTGAAAATTAATATTAACAATTTTTCAAAATTAATTTCAACATTAATTTTAATTTAAAAAAGGAAGTTAAATATCATAAATTTAATTGATTTTATTGCTTTTATAGGTGGATTCATGTATTTTAAAAATCACACAATTTTGAGAAAATCATTACACCACAAAGGGACTAAATTCTATAGAAATGAAGAATGCATGGGATACAACTTTTACGTGTAGTGTATGAATAAAGTAAATAGTGCACTACAACCGCCTATAATGAGTGTGCTCATTCTAGGAAAGAACTTTTGAAAGTATAAAGGTGCTAACACACTTTTTTAAGACTTAAGGCGCTAGCACAGCTCCTAGCCTGCCTGCCTGCAGGTTGTCATGGTAACGCATAAGAGTAAGAGAGTCAGAAAATTCAAATTAAATGTTTTTCTCTCTCACTCTCATTGCGCCTGCCTGCGCAGACAGGCAGGCAGTAGAGGTGAGAGTGTATTTTAAATGTATGTCCGAGACCAAAATTTTAACGCTTGTGAGAATTTATTTTATTGGCCATGCTAAATATTCTATTTACACAATTCTATTTTTAAAAACTAATCGATATAGAATCTTTATCACAAAGATTGACAAAAATGACAGAGGTGCAAAAGAACCTTGAGTGATTATATGTTTACATTCTAATGATTTCTTTTGTTTTACTTGCCTGCGTTTGTATTGAATAATAAGAAACAGAAAGTTAGACATATACTTATATCCTTATTAAACTGCTTAACGAAAAAACGCAGCATTTAAACGCAACCATGTAAACATAGGCTGATGGTGTGACAAGGATAGAAGTATCTCTCTCTGTCGACATATTCTGCTCACATAAAAACGCACCCTGAGAGTATTTCGGATTGCGTTTTTTAATTAGGCAATAAAGGTGCACTCTCATGGCAGCGTTTTACTTTGCGTTTTGTAATTAGACCATGAGTGCAAAATATAGCGAACATATTTGGACATTTTTCGGTAAATTTTATTTCTACCGACAAAGATATAACCTTTTGTTTTCTTTCATAATCATTTAATAGTTACAAATTGTTCTCATGTAGACTAAGAACTAACGCACAATAGCTTTGTCAAAGTCGTTAGCGAACGAAATGCATGAGTTAGACAAGGACAAAGATATATATGTGTCTTTTTCTATAACATGCATCTCGCTCGCGAACAACTTTCCCAAACCAACTGTTTGTTGGACTATAGAAAAGTCTGCGCTTTGATACATGTTTCACTTTTATGATTTTCTAATGTAGGATAAATTTGTGCCTCTGTTAGTAGACAATATATTTACCAAAAAATGTAGAAATGACGTTCACGTTTAGTTGTACAGAATTTTTTATAAATTCAAGGTAATGTAGAAACACCACGTCCTTGTCTATCTCATGCGTCTCGTTTTGAAAAACCATCTTGTCATCTCAGTTAGGTGTAAACGCGTTTATAATATTTTTCTGTACATTTTTTTTCTTACGACAAATGTTTAAATGTACAGCAATAATTTTTTTACACTGTAAAAAAATCTCGGTCAAAATGTCTCAAAATGAGATAGATCACTGTACCGACTCATTTTGAGACGTCTTTTTTACAGTGTATTACATGATGATGCAGTCTCATGTGGTCAGAAAGCGTAAAACCAAAAACAGAATTTCATAAGAGTGAAAAGGATAGTGATAACGACTATTTCTCTTGCACTCAGTATTATCTGCTTTCAGATTTACGCTTTTTACTCTAATAAAATTGCACTCTAAGAGTAGAAAGGATAGAGTCAACTGGCTATTCTTCTTGTAACTATCAAATTCTGCTTTGCGTTACGTTTTCTGCTCTGTATAGGGTTCGCAATTAACATATTTCAATGTAATATGTAATTAGAGTAAGATACCTACGCATATTATCGTAGAAAATTTGAATTGTTATCAATTTTAAAGTGAAAATGTAATATTTGTCATAGACAATCAAATTTATTAGTACGACCATGAATATTCTTCGACTCGAATTGCTTGACCAAAATACCGGAGGTATGTAAGCACCTTTACACTACAACTTGAGAGTGAGGTTAGAGTCCCATGGCAGAATTTTGCGTTGAGTTTTTGTAAATATGTCAGGAGTAAAAAAATATAGCAAACGTATATATTTTGTTTTTATTGTTGAACTAAAACAAGTAACTCAATATGAGAGAATAGTGCAATAATGAAAGTAGAAAATTATGAGAGAAAAGCAAAGAGCAAAGACTTTTTGCTCCTGTATAAAATAATATTTCACTTTTGTTACTAACATAAACCTAATTTATTGAGATTTATATTTTTAGCATGAGTGGCAGCATTTCTGCATTATAATATTTTATAATATTTTTACTTATAAAGTTTTTGAACTATTATTTTGTGCATACAGTGAATCTACTATGAAAAATATGACAAGTATAATTGTATATTCTTTATCAGAAATTTTCATTTATATTATCAATTTTATTACAAAAATTTTTTCTTTCTTGGTACAATACCCAGTAAACGAAAACTAATTGAAATGAATTAAAAAGAATTCACAAAGAGCTTTCGTGAATCCCGCTTTGTGACAAATACGAATTGGAGCCATGATGCAATTTTCCTGAATTCGTGAAACTGTATTGAACTTCCGAACCTTCTATCCGTACCAATTCACTGGACAAGTTTTGAGCCTTTAATTTTTTTCAATTCGTTAGCACGAATTCAATGCATTCCTTGGCCATTTCTTTCGAATGCGAATTCGTTTGGACAAATTGGTACATATTGAATTAAATTCAATTGAATATACAAAGAGCTTGAGTGAATCCCGCTTTGTGACAAATACGAATTGGAGCCTACCAAAAATGTTAATTCGTTTCAATTCATTTGAATTAGTTTTTTTTTACTGGGTAGAGCTATTATAAAATTTAAATTGAACCATGGCTGACACTTTCTTGAATATTTAATTTTTAAAAAAATTTATTCGATTTGAAACTCAAAGTATTTTTTGACAAATTTTATAAAATCTGAATTTCTCAATTTTTTAAATATTTAGTAAATTCTTCCACAGTTATTTAATAAATTAATTTTTTCGATTTTTGGAAGACGTATATAAAAGGTAAAAGAAAAACACTCTTTTACTTTTTTATAAAATAGACGACGTTTCGGTGGTCAGGTTCGCCACCATCATCAGGTCACTTTAATAGAAAAATTTTTTTAAAAAAATTAATACAACAAAATTTTGAAAATTTAAATTTAAACAAAAAATAAAAAACAATTTTTACCTAGTTAAAGTCAATAAATAAACATCACGTCAATAAATTAAAAACATAAATAAACGCAATACAACAAAAAAATAAAATATTTAAATTTACAAATCACAAACATATTAAAACGAGTGATTAGTCAAACTGACTGAGCCGGTGACAATTTTCGCGTTATATACAGTCGATGGGGTCAATGACCCGCAATCGAAATATTATGAATTATAACCATTATTTCAATTTATTAAGCAAAGGAAAATAGGAATTACTAAGAAACTGTATATCTTCCTTCTTGTTAATAGTAAAATTATTGCATTTAATATAAATCATCTCAGAAATTAATCGTTTTTTATAAGAAGTTTCATAATCTAAAATTTCTGCATCGTCAAAATTAAAAGAATGATTATATTCAGTTTGATGTTTGTTCACAACGGATTCGAGGTTTTTGTTTTTATGCTCGCTAATTCTTTTTTTCAAAGTACGCTTTGATTCACCAATATATGTTGCAGGGCAACTATTACAATTAAATTTATAAACAATATTATTCCGATCCCACTTTTTTGTCAAGTCCTTTCCTAATTTTATTACAGAGCTTAAGCTTTTTTCCACAATAGGAATAGAAAGTAAATTATATTTTTTTAAAATATTAGATAATTGATAATAAATATCATTGAAAGGAATACAGATTTTAGGTAGTTGTTGATAAATACTAACGACATTGTTAGTTTGTTTAAAAAAGCTTAAGCTCTGTAATAAAATTAGGAAAGGACTTGACAAAAAAGTGGGATCGGAATAATATTGTTTATAAATTTAATTGTAATAGTTGCCCTGCAACATATATTGGTGAATCAAAGCGTACTTTGAAAAAAAGAATTAGCGAGCATAAAAACAAAAACCTCGAATCCGTTGTGAACAAACATCAAACTGAATATAATCATTCTTTTAATTTTGACGATGCAGAAATTTTAGATTATGAAACTTCTTATAAAAAACGATTAATTTCTGAGATGATTTATATTAAATGCAATAATTTTACTATTAACAAGAAGGAAGATATACAGTTTCTTAGTAATTCCTATTTTCCTTTGCTTAATAAATTGAAATAATGGTTATAATTCATAATATTTCGATTGCGGGTCATTGACCCCATCGACTGTATATAACGCGAAAATTGTCACCGGCTCAGTCAGTTTGACTAATCACTCGTTTTAATATGTTTGTGATTTGTAAATTTAAATATTTTATTTTTTTGTTGTATTGCGTTTATTTATGTTTTTAATTTATTGACGTGATGTTTATTTATTGACTTTAACTAGGTAAAAATTGTTTTTTATTTTTTGTTTAAATTTAAATTTTCAAAATTTTGTTGTATTAATTTTTTTAAAAAAATTTTTCTATTAAAGTGACCTGATGATGGTGGCGAACCTGACCACCGAAACGTCGTCTATTTTATAAAAAAGTAAAAGAGTGTTTTTCTTTTACCTTTTATATACGTCTTCCAAAAATCGAAAAAATTAATTTATTCTCAATTTTTTATATCTGTCACACTACATATATGTCTTAGACAACAATCAATAAATCATAAAATATAATGAAAATGAAATTGTTATTTACAATAAATTATATAATATACATAATATTATTCTTTTGTTATAAATATCAATTCAATTTCAATCCTTAATATATATATATATATATATATATATATATATATATATATATATATATATAAAATATATAATATATAATATGATGAAAATTTACCAGAAAAATACATTATGTACTTTGATATTAATAATCAATACGGTGCAGCTATGAGTGAATTTTTACCTTATAAAGAATTTATATGGGTACAGGATTTTTCAAAAATCGATTTTAAAAATATATCTGATGAGTCATTAATTGGATATATTCTTGAAGTTGATTTAGAATATCCTGTTGAATTACATGATTTACATAAGGATTTACCTCTTTGTCCACAACACTTTGTACCACCCAATTCAAAGTGTAAAATTCCGAAATTAATGACAACTCTTTATCATAAAAAGCAGTACATTTTACACTATAGAGATTTAAAATTATACTTGGATTTAGGTATGAAATTAGTAAAAATTCATAGAGTTTTTCAATTTAAACAAAAGCCTTGGTTAAAGAGTTACATTGATTTAAACACTGAAATGAGAAAAAAATCCACCAACGAGTTTGAAATTTTTTTTTATAAATTAATGAATAATTCAGTTTTTGGTAAAACTATGGAAAATGTTCGAAAATATAAAGATGTTCGTTTGGTTACAAAATGGGAAGGGCGTTACGGTGCGAGATCACTCATTGGTAAACCAAATTTTCATAGTTGCACCATATTTGATGAAGATATGGTTATTATTGAAATGAATAAATTGAAAATTACGTTTAATAAACCAATATATGCAGGTTTAACTGTTTTAGATATTTCAAAAATTATTACATACGATTTTCATTATAATTATATAAAAAACAATTTTGGTGATAAGGTAAAATTGCTTTACACTGATACTGACAGTTTGATATATGAAATTCAAGTTCCTGATTTCTATCAATGTATGAAGCAAAATATTGAGAAATTTAATACCTCTGACTATCCACCAAATAGTGTTTACGGTCTACCACTCTGTAATAAAAAAGTTTTAGGTTTAATGAAAGATGAATGTTGTGGAAAAATTATTGAAGAATTTATAGGTTTACGTTCAAAATTGTATGCATTTAAAATTTTTCAATTGAATTCGGAAAATAAGAAAGCTAAAGGTGTAAAAAAAGTACACTAAAAACAATAACATTTAATGACTATAAGCATTCTCTAAATTTCCATCAAAATTTGATTAAAACTCAATTTTCGATTCGAAGCTGTAAGCATAAAGTTCGAACTATAAAACAAAGAAAGATTGTTCTAAGCTGGAAAGACGATAAGCGTGTGTTAGCACCCTCAAATACCGATACATATCCGTGAGGCTATGAAAAGAAATAAAACTAAACATGCTCGTAATATATAAATTAGAACTGTGATTTATATTTTTTTACATCACACAATTCCCATAACTTTATAGCGTTAACCCTTTAGCGCCCAAATGGACAAAATTTTGGCATGAAGTTTGAGGACTTATTTCGGTACTTAAAAATCAATAGAAAAATTTAAGAATCATCATTTCTTATGTTTTTATATGCGCTCTATCGAATGGCGAAGAAAAAAAGTCAAAAAATTATAAACAAAAAAGTTATTAATGTTTTTTATAAAAAAAGTCCGATTTTTTTCCAATTTTTGTTTAATTTTCAATTTTTTCTACTATGAAATAGCGGAAAAACAATTCCAAATGTTACAAATAACGTGACATAGATATATAACCTAGAAGATAGGACTATAGAGAAAATTAAAAATTAAAATGGCGGCTCAAAAATGGAGTTTGAAGTTCAAATTTTTTTCAAAATTTGATTCGAAAGTACGAAATTGTTAAAAGTGTTTAGATCAGCTTGAAATTTGTTACTCGGGGGTTTTAGGAGTCGCTGATCACGAATCTGAAGTCCAATTTAAAAAATTCAAAATGGCGGATCCAATATGGCGGACAATTTTTTTAAAAACTCATTAAATTTGCTTGAAATTTGTTACTCGGGGGTTTTAGGGGTCGCTGATCACGAATCTGAAGTCCAATTTTAAAAATTCAAAATGGCGGATCCAATATGGCGGACAATTTTTTTAAAAACTCATTAAATTTGCTTGAAACTTGTTACTCGGGGGTTTTTGGGGTCGCTGATCACGAATCCGAAGTCCAATTTAAAAAATTCAAAATGGCGGATCCAATATGGACAACAGATTTTCAAAAACTGATTAGATCAGCTTGAAATTTGTTACTCGGGGGTTTTTGGGGTCGCTGATTACGATTATAATGTCGAAGTTTTAAAATTAAACAATGGCCGCTTCAATATGACAGACAAATTTTTAGTTGAAATTTGATAATCACGTTCTTTTGCCATTAAAAAACTTAAAATATTATTAATGTTTTCCAACTTTCACCACGTGGAAGCAAACGTCAACTGTAAAGTCTTTTTTTAAAATATCTTTTTTTTTATTTAATATATTGATAAGTAAAATTAATCGAATTAAAACTGTGAATAATAATTTTTGAAAGGTTTTACAAGAGCTGCAAGCTGGAGATAAAATTTTTTTTTTCAATTTGACCTTGAAATAAGTAATGATTAAAATAAAAAAGAAGAAAAATACATAAAAATGAAAAAAGAAAAAAAAACAAAAAATAAAAAAGTAAAAAAAATATAAAATTTAAAAATAAAAAAAAGACTTTCCAGTTCACGTTTACCTCCACGTGGTAAACGTTGGAAAACATTAAAAATATTTTAAGTATTTTAATTGCTAAAGAACGTGATTATTGAATTTCAACTAAAAATTCGACTGTCATATTGGATCCGCCATTTTAAATTTTTAAAATTGGACTTCAGATTCGTGATTAGCGACCCTAAAAACCCCCGAGTAACAAGTTTCAAGCAAATTTAATAAGTTTTAACAAAAATTGTCCGCCATATTGGATCCGCCATTTTGAATTTTTTAAATTGGACTTCAGATTCGTGATCAGTGACACCAAAAACCCCCGAGTAACAAGTTTCAAGCAAATTTAATAAGTTTTAAAAAAAATTGTCCGCCATTTGAATTTTTAAAATTGGACTTCAGATTCGCATATGAAAACATAAGAAATGATGATTCGTAAATTTTTCTATTGACTTTTAAGTACCGAAATAAGTCCTGAAACTTCATGCCAAAATTTTGTCCATTTGGGCGTTAAAGGGTTAATTAAAATCCCTACTTCTTCAATATATTTCTGTGAAATTCTACGTAGAGTTTTCTCGACTTGGTTTTCATTCATCAAAGATTGAAACAATACAAAAGCTTTTTTGGGGGTATAATCCCCACTTAGTCAAATGAGCCCTACTTCTCTCAATTTGGTGCCTCATTAATACGGAAACAATTAAAAATAATTTTTTTCTAAATTGTTTGTCGGCAGCATCGACTCTGCGCTTTTAAATAGAGCTCACCAAGAAAGGTGCATATTTGCATGCGCAGAGTCGATGTTGCTTTCGACCAATTTTAAATATTCAATGAATAAATTTAGTTTTAATTGTTTACATATAACTGTGACATAATATTAATTATTTTAGAAACAATAAATAAAGTTGAATTGTATTTTTTTAACAAATCTTATGCTTAGGAATTTATCAGTGTTGGTGTCTGTGGTGGTGGTGAAAAGCGAAGAAGAAGAAGAAGAAGAAGAAGAAGATACAAAACTTATTCCAGTAAGCATACAAATTTATTAAAATACAATCCAATTTAATTAATTTTTCTAAAAAAAAAATTTTTGATTATACTTGATTCTGTGTTATAGAAAAATCTATTTGCTTTACAACTAAATACTTAAAGTATTACAAAAAAATTAAAGATGTTTTACTACTTTTTAGATAGATTGATGTTTTGCTGATATCACCTTTGTATTTTTGTACATAAATGAAGAATATTCATCGCTTGTACAAAAGTACAAAGGTGAGATCAGCTAATATCAATCTCAAACAAATTTATCAAAATAGTGAGATATGAATTTTTTTGCTATAATTTAAGTACTTAATTGTCAAAATAGTGTTTTCTCTATAACTGTGTAATACGCAAGAATAATCATAAAGGAAAAGTAATTTAAAATTGAATTTTATTTTTCAATAAATTTTTTATGCTTAGGTACAACTAGAAAAAGAAAAAAAGAAGAAGAAGATGGCTGGAGACGAACCAATTAATTACATTTCTCTCCATGATACAGAGTAAGTTTTAAATTAAAATAGCAGAAGGATCAACAGTAAATGTTGTCACTGTACTTGCAGACATAACTGCAAAATTAGTCTTTGTCGGCGGCGTTTATAGTTTTGAAAAAATTAATTCTTATTAGTTGACATTATGTCTTTCTTTTAAAAAAATGTCATTAAATGTTTGATCTTAAAAAAAATTTCTTTTACAAATTAAAAAATGTCAAAAATTGTAAAATTGTGCAAAAATTGTAAAATTGTGCAAAAATAAAGAACAAATTGTAACAAAAAATTTTATCAGAAAAAGATGATGATAATAATTCAACAAATAATTAGAATTTATATGTAAAATTTTTAAATAACTTTTGTTATTTATAATTTTTACAGATAAATCTGATAATTTGTTTTAAATCATCTTTTTCTTAATGTTTTTAAAAATTTTTGTTTTCCATTTACCCAATTTAATATTATGCGTGATCTTAATCCTTTTTAAATTAGAAAAAATTAAAACAAAAATCTATTTATTAAAAAAAAAATTTATACTACAAATTATAGATAAATAATAATAATAACAAATCTACTTAAATTTAAAAAAAAACATTATTTAACATGACTACTAATTCACATTTCATTCAAGGTAAGTGGATATAAATTTTTCTTTTCAAATTAAATTTGTAAAAAAATGTTAATAAGATAAAAATTTCAGCTAATAAATTAATATCTTTGAAAAAGATTTATATTAAAAAAATAATAGTAAATAATTTTTAATATTTTTTACATAAAGCATGCAAGAATAATAAAAAAAATTGATGAAATTTAAAAAAACATAATAATTAATGCATAAATAAAAGAAAAATTTTTAATGAAATAATTTTTTATATAACAATTAAACAAGTTAAAAAATAATTATTTTTTTAAATATGTTTGTGGTTTACTCTAATTGTCTAGTCGTTAAGTCAGCAGTAAAATGGTCTAATTCAAATGTGATCGTAAAAATGTCACATAAAAAATTCTCTCCTCACAGTGTACTGTCATACACGTTCTTTCTATGCTAGGCCGTCTTCGTATATCCCCTTCACTGTTACAGGCAGCGCTTGACTTTCTTCGTTTGTCCTTCGCTTCCTCAGCTTCTTTGGCCACCCCGTCACTCCGCTCTCCTCTCAAGGCAATGCTTTGCCTCTTACGTTCGTCCCCCGCTTCCTCACCACCTGCAGTCACCCTGCCCGCTCATCACCACTTCTGAGCACCTACTGTGACGATGTGAATTGTCGTTCTTTATTTTGTCGAAATTCTGAATCGTCATGTCATCTGTCGGAATTATCCCTGAACCGTGATCGTTAATTGGTATGGTAATTTAGAAAGTCGGAACTGCCGTGTGACCCACTATCAGTGGTGAATGTGTGTCGCGCGGCTAGTTAGTAGGAGAGAAAGTGGTAGAGGGCAGAGCCGATTTGTGTTAGAACGAGATCAAGAGAGGAGACCCAGTAGGAACGAGAGAGAAGACTAGTCGAAGAAGCCGAGCACGTGTAGGAAAAGCAAGAAACAGGTGTCATTAGTTTTCGCCGATTTTTTGGCAGTCAGTGGCCTACGAGATATGTAGGAGAGTCAGTTGATCTACGACGTGTGTAGAGAGTGACCTACGAGATATGTAGGAGAGTGATCGTTTTGAGGGACTTGTAGTTTTGTTAGATTTTGAGTGTTTTGGAGAGTTAGAGTTTGTGAATAAAGTTGAAATTGTGAAAAGTGAATTATTTGAGTGTTGGATTATTTCTCTTCCCTCAATTAAGGAATCCTTTGGAAGGAGCGTGCCGAAATTTTGAAAGAGAGAAATCGAGAAGCGTCGTTGGGGTGAGTCAGTATCGTGCCAGTGTAGTACCAGTCGTGTCTCGTCGTTGGCATTTCTGCTTGCCAACTTGTTCAGGCAGAATTTCCTCTGACGATTGAGAGCGTCTCAGAGGTGTTGTTGTTTGTCGGGTTGTTGTTAAACAGTCAAGTAGTTTATTAATTGAGCTTCAAAATTAATTGGCGCCTGACGGCGAAATTTATTAAACTAAATTTCATAATATTATTCTTGTTGAAAGCGTCGGATTTTGCCTGACGTAAGCAGAACTTTTAACTTAAAATAAAATTAGTTAAAA
Source organism: Leptopilina heterotoma (assembly GCF_015476425.1). NCBI lineage: Eukaryota > Metazoa > Arthropoda > Insecta > Hymenoptera > Figitidae > Leptopilina > Leptopilina heterotoma. The sequence goes on from NW_025110934.1 coordinate 294,579, forward strand.
TTATACGTCACAAAATTTGGCGCCCAACGTGGGGCCAGGCTCGAACCGAGACACGACTAAAGTTTATTGATTTATTTTGACAATGCCAGAATTTATTTGTTCATAAATTATGAGTAAATTACGGCCAGAAATTGTGTAAAGTAAAGTTGTAGATTGCTTTTGCCATTAAATTCGAAATTTTCTTTTTCTTTCGAGACTGTAGAAATTTCCTGCTGTGATAAAAATTTAAATCAACAAATTAAAGATTTTTTTTGTTTGCCGAAAGCCAGTTTCGTGAGAAAATCCCGAGTAAAATTCCAAACAAACTTGTGTAAAATCAAAAATGTTCTAAAATTTTTATGCCGAGCACATGTTAGACCGGAAATAAAATTCGGGTTAGTCACGTGATTGCAAATAGTACGCCGGACGGTCGAGAGAAACGACGCGCCGGGATATTTGAATTTCAGCAGTCGAGAGAAAGTTCGCGCGCGCCAGAAAAAGTGGCTCAGTAGTAGTAGTAATAGTGGCTAGAGAGAGAGAGAGAGAGAAAACGAGAAGAAGAGAGAGAGGGAGAGCCGAGTCACCAGTCCGCCGGAAAAAGAAAAATTTTGAAAGGGGCCCTCCTTGAGTGGGTACGTCCTTGCTTTCAAGATAGCACAGGGCCGTGTATACTAATTGTGCACCCCCCTTAAAATTTAAAATTATTCGAACTTAGAAAATTTTTTGATTCTTTGAAATGGCAAAGGCAAGTAGCGAGATGCAGGAGTACAAAAGACGCATGAGCGAACTAATTGAAGTACCATGCGTAAGCCGAGCATGGGAAACAATTAGAGTCATGCAAATTGGTCAAGTAGTGACGAACTTACTGAGACACCAATTGTGTATCAGCGGGTCGTCACAAGTATTGCGAGAGAGATTGTTAAGAGCCGAGATGAGACTAGCCTTGACTGACGGTACTGAAGTGCCATTTAGCGACCAGTATGACCTTGGAAATTCCGATAAAATCTTTTTATTGGAAGCCTTCCCAGAGCCAGAATTTAGCCCGTTTTGTTTTGTTACGCGACAAAGGGGTAGCCAGTTTTCATCTGCGGATAATGAGGAATCCGATAGTGGGGCGAGCCAGATCCATGAAAGAATTCGTGCAAGGGAAATTAGGGAGAGTGGGAGAAATAAATCCCGGGATGGGGCATCGTACAGCAGAGCGAATCCGACCAACGTTGCAACCACCCCAAATTTCACACCCCCACTCCCAGTCATGTCAACAGCCAGTATGACGACTGTTTCTCCCACCACTACTAGTGCTCAAATGAGTATGACAACGAGCACTGTCATGACATCGCCGCACACCATCACCTCAGCCACAATGGCTCCGAATGTCCAGAGCCTTCGAGATTCAGTTGCGCGTTTGGGTTTGTCGCCAGAAATAAGAAGACTCATGGAGTATGCCGAGAAGATAGATCACCACTATTTTGTAGGGGGGTGGGAGTTACAACAAAGCCAATGTAGGGCCGAGATTTGTGACGGGTATCAATTGACCCACCATCAACAATCGCGCATCGTGTCCCCACATGGAAAAACCTCTGTAGTCGAGACCTCACAATCACATCACACAAATGATAGAGTGAGGCCCACACCCGCCCCTAGAAGCCAGTCAAGCCGAAGTAGCAGGAATGAAGACAGTGTAACTCAACAAAGAGTGCCACGAAATGGAGAGCCGGTAGGAGAGCCAATGAGAAAAGAGACTGAGAGAAGTGTGTGTAGTAGAAAGGGAAGAAAAAGAGATCATGTTAGGAAATTGGGTAAGATTAGAAAAGAAGGGCAGAGAAAAGAGGAGAGAGAAACCAGACCGAAGAGAGGAAGAGAGGACGAGAGCAATGAAGGAAGTAGTGACAGCGAGAGATTTAGCGTTAGTGATAGAGTGAGTAGAGAGTGTCAAAGAGAGAATAAGAGGGTCGACAGACCGAAGAGAGGTCAGGGAGAGAGCCGGAGATCAATCTTCGATGACTCTACGAGTGAGTCAGAATCTGAGAGTGATCTGAGTCAATGCCAGAGTAGTGGGGGGAAAAACAAAGAAATTAAGTCCAGTCGGAGGTCCAAAGTTATCAGAACACTGAAGGACTGGGACTTAAAATTCTTTGGTGATGACGACAGTGCCGAGGAATTCTTGGAGCGCCTGGAAGACTGTAAGGCTTGGTCAGATTGTTCTGATCAAGAAATATTGCAAGCGCTGCCAATCATCCTTCAGAAAACTGCCAGCAGTTGGTTTAGGTCGTTGCGCCGTGAAATTAATTCGTGGAAATCATTCAAGAGGGCGTTCAAGAATGAATATCTGGTGACGGTAGACGACGATGACGTGATTGACGAGTTGAGGGCCAGGACGCAAGGGAAAAGAGAGAAAATATCTCCATACTTGACCAGCTTCAGGTTAATCTTAGGACACATGAAGCGCCCCCTTGACAAGAAACAACAAGTCAAAATCGCCTACAAAGGACTTACGCCGGAATATAGACGACAGTTGGACCGTTTATATTTCGATTCTCTCAGTCAGATGGAGAAAATTCTACGAAACTTCGAAAAGGCCAAAGATCTAGACGAGAGATATACCCCCCCTCCACCTAAAGAGAAGATGCGTTTTCCTGCAGCAGCCGTGAAGAAAAGCCGATTCAAGAAAATGGTGAGATCTGAAGCAGCGACGTCAGAGGAGGAGTCAGAGTCGAGTGGTAGTGATCACTCTACCAAGGAGATTAGAGAGACGAAGGAGGACAAAAGAAAGGAGAAGCCAGAAAGTGTATGGGTAGACGCCATGACACTTATGACAGCAGCCCAAAAATCAGTAGAGCAGAGCCAAGTAGTCAGTTTACCACCACCACAAATCTTGCCAGGACCTATGCAAATTGCATACCCAGCCATGTATGCAGGAATTGTGTCAGGAGGAGCCAAACCAGTTGGTTTCCCAAATGTAGAACAAAATGGTTCACAAGCGGCAACAAAGCAATTTATGGGAGTTTGCTTTCAGTGTCAGTCTATAGGACATCGGGCCAGAGATTGTCCCAGGAGGATCTGTTTTTAATGTCAGCAACAGGGACATTATGCCAAACAATGCCCCCTGAGGCAAGCCCAAATGGAGTCATGCCTAGTGTGCAAAACACAAGGAGTAAACTTTTTGAGCTGCCAAAATTGTGTGGCAATACGGAGAGTCTTGGAAAGCGGTGCCTGGAGGGCATAGAGAAGCCTTGTACACTTGGGCCACGACAGCGAGAGAAGAAGAGCCAAGAAAGAGAACTGTGTGAGAAGTGTGCCAGAACCGACCGAGTAATAAGAGCTTACTCTGTCAAAGTGTAATTGAAAGCAATGCTGACGAGTGTGGGACTAAAGGTACGGATGTGATCCTAGTACCTATAGTCCAGGGGAGGGGAGAAGCTGTGAGAGTCACAGCTGACCCAACCCTAAGAAAAAAAAATTTTTTTTCTTTGAGATCAGAGATGTCAGAAAGCATTGTAGACAGAAAATTTGAGAGGAGAGCCGAGTTTCGTAAGCCGTGTGCCGTATAGAGGAGAGCCAATTTCGTGAGCAGTGTGCCGAAGAGAGGAGAGAGACTCATACCAAAATTAACGAGCCAGCCATTGACACCTGACAGTAGTTAGTCATTGGTAATGACGGTCCTACTGGGAGTAGTACCGGTCATGGGGAGGGGATTGTGACGATGTGAATTGTCGTTCTTTATTTTGTCGAAATTCTGAATCGTCATGTCATCTGTCGGAATTATTCCTGAACCGTGATCGTTAATTGGTATGGTAATTTAGAAAGTCGGAACTGCCGTGTGACCCACTATCAGTGGTGAATGTGTGTCGCGCGGCTAGTTAGTAGGAGAGAAAGTGGTAGAGGGCAGAGCCGATTTGTGTTAGAACGAGATCAAGAGAGGAGACCCAGTAGGAACGAGAGAGAAGACTAGTCGAAGAAGCCGAGCACGTGTAGGAAAAGCAAGAAACAGGTGTCATTAGTTTTCGCCGATTTTTTGGCAGTCAGTGGCCTACGAGATATGTAGGAGAGTCAGTTGATCTACGACGTGTGTAGAGAGTGACCTACGAGATATGTAGGAGAGTGATCGTTTTGAGGGACTTGTAGTTTTGTTAGATTTTGAGTGTTTTGGAGAGTTACAGTTTGTGAATAAAGTTGAAATTGTGAAAAGTGAATTATTTGAGTGTTGGATTATTTCTCTTCCCTCAATTAAGGAATCCTTTGGAAGGAGCGTGCCGAAATTTTGAAAGAGAGAAATCGAGAAGCGTCGTTGGGGTGAGTCAGTATCGTGCCAGTGTAGTACCAGTCGTGTCTCGTCGTTGGCATTTCTGCTTGCCAACTTGTTCAGGCAGAATTTCCTCTGACGATTGAGAGCGTCTCAGAGGTGTTGTTGTTTGTCGGGTTGTTGTTAAACAGTCAAGTAGTTTATTAATTGAGCTTCAAAATTAATTGGCGCCTGACGGCGAAATTTATTAAACTAAATTTCATAATATTATTCTTGTTGAAAGCGTCGGATTTTGCCTGACGTAAGCAGAACTTTTAACTTAAAATAAAATTAGTTAAAATTATACGTCACACTACAAACTGCATTGAGCTTTTAAAATCTTTATATTTTCACCATTTCTTTTCAAATTTTTTTCATTTTTTTTGGTTAAGGTAATAGAATAAAAAATACATATAAATTTTACATTTTTTCAAGTATTTATTTTAAAAAATTAGAACATTAGTTAAATTAATAGTAATTATGTTATGTATATATTTAAGTACACAAGGAAAGAAAAATTTTCTTCTTTCTTTCTCTTAATTAAAAAAAAATACATTTTGTTTAAAAAAAAATCTTACCATCTAATAAAATGTTAATCAGAATAATTATAAAGCAGTTTTATATTACAAAAATTTACACACACACACTACAATAAAATAACTACAAGCGACGGATAGAATTAAATTGCTGTGATTTTTTTGTGACTCATAGAGATCCAAAAATCGTTTGTCTCGGACTCATTTTTCTTTTTTAATACATTTTTAAATAACCAATCATTTAACATAATCACATTACGTACAGAACAATTTACGTTTCTCAGGTCAATGCATCGATTATGATAATGATGATGTTTACATGGTATCATATTGTCTGATAAAAAAACTAATTGTCGAAGAGATGGACAGCTCTAGTCCGCCATATCAACAATGTTTATTTTACATTTCATAGTGCATAAATCTTGTAACCATTTCTTCTTCTCTAGGCCCTTTACATAAATTGTACGTGCATTTTTTAATGTTTTATTTAAAATAGTTGGTAATAAATCGAAAGGAATATCACTAACATTCCAATATAGACAATGAAAATTTTTTTCCAACCAACGGTTAATATTTTGGTATTGTGGTTTCATATATATCCATTTATGTGGTAATTGAAAGAGAAAATTAAAGGGTTTCGTTATGTTCTCTTCAAGGCCCGCGACAATTCCACCCCTGCGCTTTAAAAATGGATGTTTCCGTCCAATGTTTGAATTATGATTTAATCTTATTTTAAATGTACAGTTAGTTTATTATTACGATGTTACTACAATTTATAATTTAGAGTTTAATCAATATTGGAATTTTGTTTTTTTTCGAGGTTATTCAATGATATATTTTTTTTTGTTCTGATTTTTGGGTTTGTGTTTTTTTGTTAGTATACATATAGTGCTGGCAATTTCGTAAATTGAATATTTGCATTTTCAATTACATTTTTCAATGTGATGCTTACTGATTAGAAAGGTGTACATTTTAATAAACTTAATTTGCATGCTGTTACACGTATTTATAGTGTAAATGCATGCAAATACTACCTCCTTTACTTTAATAATTATTTTAATTAACATGGTACGTTTCTGAAGGTATTTTCAACAATATTTTTTTTTTCCATTAATATATGGCACAAGCTATCGACACCTTCAGTTAAAATCGAAATTCCAAATGTTTGAAATAAATATAAATTTTTCAAATTTCATTCAATACAAAACATGATTTGAACGGTTCATTAATTCATTAATAATTATATCAAACTGGTTATTTTTCCTGTCAACGGTCGAAATAATATAAATAGTTTAGTTATCCCGTCATTTAACACAAATATTGGAAAAAAAGACTTGCCAAATAAGAATAGTACATGGGTGAAGATTCCTGAAGTGGCCCCTTGATTTGAAATCATGTAATGAAATTTGGATTTAATGTTATATTTCTATACTACTATATTAGAGAAACATTAGCTATAAATATTTTTTTAAAATTCAATTGTTATAAAAAGTTATAAACAAATTAGTTTTTGAGTAACATTTTTGAAAAAGAATTATATCTGTGATTGCTATTATTGAATTTCAATGTCCATTTGATATTTTATATAGAAAAATATAAACTTTAAAATTGAAAAAAAACCGAAGAAAAATTTTATTTTTTAATGAAAAATTAATTGTTTTTAATAAACAATTTAAAAAAAAATTTTTTTTAAATTACCATGTTCTGCGCTAGCTAGCAACTTTTTTCAAAAATGTATCGAATCTATATAGATTCAAGTTCATTTTGCAAAAATAAAAAATTAGTTAGGTCCATATTTGTCCAAATGGCGTTTATTTGTTTATAACGGTGAGCGAAATATGTCGCGAATGACTTTGGGTCAGAATTTCTCAAACGGATCACCTAAAACTAAAAAATTTTCTTTTTGAACCAAAATAGTTTTTTTTCTCTTAATATGGTTAAGAAGAATTCCTAAAAATATTAAGCCAAAAAAAATTTTTTTGTAAAAGTTATTAACAATTGAATTTTTTAGTACTGCTAAATTAACAAATTTTTTTCTCGAGTTCTAGTTAACGGATTTTAAAATTAAAATATGGGTTTTTTTCGTCTTGAATTGCACTATTTGAATATATTTTTTGTTTTTTTAATTTTTTATAATTTTTTATATAATTTGTTTATAAAATGTTAATAAACAAATATGTTTTTCACGTCCTAAGAAAAAAATTAAAATTGTATTCTATTCCTTAAATGTCTCTGAGTGAAAAACCGTTTTGAAAAAAATGAGCCTCAATTAGAAAAAAAGTTATTAATTAAAAACTGCAGCCGTGTAGGGCTTTATATGACGTTAAACTCGCCCTGCGCGCATTGGCATTTTTTTCAAAATTGTCTGTAACCTACTAATTTTATCGGATTTTCATTAGCTTGGTCTTAAATTAAAGAAGATAAAATTTCTAAGAGATCCCACTAAACCAATTTTTGAATTTTAAATTGTTTATATTTTTTTTGTTACTCAAAGTTAACAATTTACAATATTTTTAGAAAAAATCATGTTTATTTTTTTATTTTTTCATTGCAGATGATTGGAATCAATTTTAATTAGTCCAGCATGACCACCAGACAAATAATAATGTATAATACAATTTATTTACACTACCGTCGGGAATTATCGGTACGGCTGCACGCGCACGGCCCAAAAACATACCAATCTTCAAATCACGATTTTTTTGTAAATACAAATGTCAGAAAATTAACAAATATACCATTCGAAAGATTATTAAATTCTACGATTAATGATACATAACTGAAAATTTTAATAATTTATACAAAGATTGCAGCAATCAACAAATTTGATAAAAAAATTTTAAAAATTAAATTTTTGTAGAAATTTTTTCAACCCCTGCACATTTTTTAAAAATTATAGACAAAATTTAAAACTTATATAGGTGTGATCGTTTAAGTCTCATCTTTAATTTAAGACCAAAAGAGTTTAAAACTCTTATTCGGTTCCTGAGATATCATTATAAACGTCCGAGCATGTCTTTTGACAAATGCAGTGAATTAGTCGATTTTGAACGGTTTTTGGCTTCAGCCAAAAACCGTTCAATGCTCTGCCGTTTATAATGATATCTCGCTAACCGATTAAGATTTTTTAACTCTTTTGGTCATAAATTAAAGATGAGACTTAAATGATCACACCTATATAAGTTTTAAATTTTGTCTACAATTTTTAAAAAATGTGCAGGGGTTAAAAAAATTTCCAAAAAAATTTTATTTTAAAATTTTTTTTGTCAAATTTGTAGATTGCTGCAAGCTTTCTATAAATTATTAAAATTTTCAGTTATGTATTATTAATCGTAGAATTTAATTACCTTTCGAATGGTATATTTGTTAATTTTCTGACATTTGTACTTACAAAAAAATCGTGATTTAAAAATTGGTATGTTTTTGGGCCATGCGCGTACAGCCGTACCGATAATTCCCGACGGTAGTGTAAATTGTTGCAAACAATGTTAATTAACAAATAGATAACTTTAGTTCTTTTTTATAAACAAAATTTTTTTTAGACATATTTATATTTATTTAAGTAATCTATGGCGATTTTGATAAAAAATTATTTTATATTTAATAACTACTATTGTTATTAACAATCATATGGACAATAATCTAGTTCTCAATAATCAAGTAGAGCTTTACATGACTTTAAACTCGTTAAAATACGAAAAACAATTTTTCTTTTTGCAGAAATAAGCCATTTATTTGTTTAGAAAGTAAATAATTTGTTTACAACAAATGTAATTGTTATTAACATTTTATAAACAAATTATATAAAAAATTATAAAAAATAAAAAACAAAAAATATATTCAAATAGTACAATTCAAGACGAAAAAAACCCATATTTTAATTTTAAAATCCGTCAACTAGAACTCGAGAAAAAAATTTGTTAATTTAGCAGTACTAAAAAATTCAATTGTTAATAACTTTTACAAAAATTTTTTTTTTTGCTTAATATTTTCAGGGATTCTTCTTAACCATATTAAGAGTAAAAAAAACTATTTTGGTTCAAAAAGAAAATTTTTTATTTTTATGTGATCCGTTTGAGAAATTCTGACCCAAAGTCATTCGCGACATATTTCGCTCACCGTTATAAACAAATAAACGCCATTTGGACAAATATGGACCTAACTAATTTTTTATTTTTGCAAAATGAACTTGAATGTATATAGATTCGATACATTTTTGAAAAAAGTTGCTAGCTAGCGCAGAACATGGTAATTTTTTAAATTGTTTATTAAAAACAATTAATTTTTCATTAAAAAATAAAATTTTTTCTTCAGTTTTTTTTTAATTTTAAAGTTTATATTTTTCTATATAAAATATCAAATGGGCATAACCGACAGATTGGCTGAGTCGAATAGATGCCACGCATTGGCGGTCGTTTAAGTACCAAGGGTATAAGTATCCTTGGTTCGCGCCCACTTGGCTTGGTATTTTTCCGGCACGTGAGACAATCTGAGCGGGAGGTTTGACGTCGAGGTATAATAATGTGCACCGTCGATTATTGTCCGGTACACACCATTAGAACTCGACTGTCGATAAACCGGTTGTACTCAGAGAGGTTTCCTACAGTTTCCCTCTTCTCTGGCGAGAAAACCCATTGACGGGTGGTCCAGGCGTAATGCGAGTACTCCTAATAAAGTCGGCTGTAGACGCAAATTAGGTTAATATATAGAAAATTTCTAAGTAGTATGGTTATGCTTAATCCAAAAAAAGTATTTCTCGGGGACTCTTGTCGAAGTGCGTAAGGCCAATAGGGCAGGAGTATAAACAATAAAAAAAAATATCAAATGGGCATTGAAATTCAATAATAGCAATCACAGATATAAATTTTTTTCAAAAATGTTACTCAAAAACTAATTTGTTTATAACTTTTTATAACAATTGAATTTTAAAAAAATATTTATAGCTAATGTTTCTCTAATATAGTAGTATAGAAATATAACATTAAATCCAAATTTCATTACATGATTGCAAATCAGGGGGCCACTTCAGGAATCTTAACCCACATTATACAACATGGGAGGTAAGTTCGAGTTTGTGTGCAGAGCACAATATTAAAAAAATCGTCTTCGCAATCGCTTCGTTCTTGTTACGACTCGTATTTTTAATATTGTGTTCGGCACATAAACTCGGACTTACTTCCCATGTAGCATACTTTACTTTATACAACTCGTGGGTATTATGATCACTTTATCAACATGTACAGGCGCATGCCAAGTTGTCTTATATTTTTTGATCAGGTGGTCTATAAATTAACTATTATTGCCCTAGGGAGATAAAGATTACTTTATTAATCTATGAGCGGTTAATAATACACAGTTTATCTCCCTATGGATACAATGTTTACTTTTTTTATCACCTTGTCAATTATTATGGGAGAACTTAGCATGCTTCTGTATAGGTAGATACAGTGTGTTTAAAACGCACGAGTTGTATAAATTTATTTCGCCCGTCAATGTCAATATATTTGGGAAAAAAGATGGACGAATTAAGATAAATACCAATAACAATTTCTTTAAAAATTGCAAACTTCTATCATAAAAAAATGTAAATTTGACAAGCTAAAAAATTATTTATTTATCAATAGCATTTGTAAAATTCAAGATTTAAGAAAAAATCAAGCATAATTCCAGGTTAATTCAAGGTTTTACAAAATTCACATCCAATTCCAAGTTTTTGAAATTCAATGCCTGGTGGCCACCCTGAGTTAAAATTTAAACATTAAAGGTTTAAAGTTAAACATGTGAGTTGAAAACAGTGTCTTTTATTGGCCTTTTTTTAAAAAAATGGCATTACTGACATTTTTTTCAAAATAGTAGCTAAATAGTGTCATCAACTAAAAAAGTGTCATAACTGGCATGAGTGGGAGGCCTGCAAATTGATTACTCGTAGAATTTAAAAAAAAATTATTTAAAAATCAATTTTAGTTAAAATTGTAGATAATATTTAAATATTAAAAGCATTATAGCTTATATTTTCATAAATAATTGAATTTTAAAAAGGTTTCAAATTAAATTCTTTGAAAATGTAAAGTTTTCATACTTATAACTAATAATTCTGTAGAATTATTATGAAAAAATGTAATTGAATTTTTTTTTAAATTGTTTAAATTGTTTATTTTTATTACGTATTCAATTGATGAATTTTTGAATAATTAAAATTTCGTAAAATTAAATTATAAAAAAATGGATTTAAAAATTTTTAAATAACTTTTTCAAAAATTACTAAACATAATTAATTTAAATAAGAATTTTAGTTCAATATTTTAGAAAATAATAATTAAATTAAAATGATGACAATAATTTAAAAAAAATTACTGTCAAAATATTTCTATTATATAAAATAATGATCTTATCGCTCTATCATCTTTTATTTATTATAATAAATATTTTTATAAGTTGTTAAATTTTAAAAAGATTTGAAATTATTAAAATTCTTGATTCTTGTAAAAAATAATAATGATTAAATATTTATTTTAAATAAAACTATTATTGTTTTCAAAAAAACTGACAACTAAAGAAATTCGTAAATAAATGCCATAGATCATTGCTCGGAGTATCTAATCACTTTTTGGAGTAAATCAAAAAATTCCTTACAAAAAAATGCAAAATTTTACCTGGAAATCTGCGAAAAACAAAATTAAATTTTTGTAACCAGTCGGATTGAGTAATAAATAATTATTATAATAATGCTGAATATATTATTATATAAAAGTTCCATTTATTTATAAAAATTTATTAGTGTTATTTAATGTGGTATAAAATAAAAAAAAATAAAATATTATTATTATTTTTTTTATTATTCAAATTTACTAACTTGAATTAGTGATTTACTTTCTGCTTAAGAACCTGGAAAAATTATATTTTTTAATTTTTAACATGGTAAACTTGGAAAAGTCAGGGACTTTTAAATGAGCAAAAGTGTTAAGACTCTTTACGTAAAATTCCTAAAACAAGACATAATAAACTAAAAAATTTATAAATCGAAAATTTTGACTTTTAAAAAACTTTGCATATAACTTCATTTTTGTACCTCCAAAAAATTAATTATTTTCAGTTTTGTACACCTCCAACTTTATTTTTCGTCTATTAATACTTTAATCAAATGTTACGACAAATTAGTATATTGATTAGAATCAGAATAAAAGTTTAATACCTTGAATTAGTGACTTACGTTTTACTTTTGATTTTGTAAATTTTACTAATAAACAGTAGTTTTTATTAATTTATTATTCAAATTTACTAACTTGAATTAGTGATTTACTTTCTGCTTTTGAGTTAGTAAATTTTATTAATAAACAGTAGTTTCTATTCATTTATTAATTGAATTTACTAATTCTATTGCAAAAAGTCTGTCACAAATTCAAATTAGTAAGGATTTTTACTAACTCAAATTTTGAGATTACGTGTTAATTGTGTGTTAATTTCCAAATCGATGAATATTCAATAGTTATGGGAGTATCGTCGAGGTTGCATCACTGTCTAGGTAGGCCAATCGCGTTTTTTTGTCAAGTTCACTGGCGCCACCTATGCGCATACTTGTCGAAGCTTGTCTTAGTAAAACCTAACTTTTTGCTTAATTACATTTTTCTGGAATCAAAAATTGTGTTGTCTGTGACGTCGATACAAAAAAAAACTCAAAAAAATTTTTGTGCATCATGTGAAAAATCATTAACCACTTGAGCGTCAGGGCGTCAGAATTGGCGTTAGACGTAGAAATGACAGAAGCGGCAGAAAGGCGTCAAGACTTGACTCCGATTTTCTAATTCTGTAAGGAGATTTATAATATCAAAATATAGTATTCTTTTTTTAAGATAAAAGAACAGACTTATGAATTCTTTCCCTCACAGCATCGGGATATTCAGGATATTCCAGAGACGTCCTGGGGATATCGATTTGTTTTCGGAAGTTTGGATATCCCTGGAATATCCTCTGGATATCCATGGACGTCCCTAGGATATCCCAGAGATATCCAAACTTCCGAAAACAAATCGATATCCCCAGGACGTCTCTGGGATATCTTGAATATCCCGGTGCTGTGAGGGTTAATCTTAAAAAAAAGATTACTATATTTTGGTATTTTAAATCTCCTAACAGAATTAGAAAATCGGAGTCAAGTCTTGACGCCTTTCTGCCACTTTTGTCACTTCTACGCCCGACACCAATTCTGACGCCCTGCCGCTTAAGTGGTTAATAAAAGATAAAAAAAATTGAATCGTCAAGGCAAGCATGCAGAAATTTTGTGGGACTTATGGTTGAAATAAAATCAAAGTGAAAAATTGAATCCCGAAACGTATTTGCTTATAGTTACAACAATTCGGTAATGTTACTTTCTGCCAAGGTTGGCCACTTTGTGTTTAAAATGCGCAAAGATGAGGACGAGCTACTTAATTTACAAAAACTGAAATTCTGTATAACTCATAATATAATTGATTATCTTATTAATATTTCTATTTAATTTTATTAATATTTCAGTGCAAAATTTTTTTTGTATTTATATTTATTTTTTTATACTGTTTATTGTTATTATTTTGTTATTTCATTAAGTTACAAGCTGTAAACAATAAAGAATTAATTTTCCGTAACTCCAAACATGTTATTTTATTTTTTAACGATTAATGCCCTTTGAATTTTAAACATGGACGACCTTGACTGTAAGGACCAACCTTGACTACAAATTTTTTTTTAAATTTTTATAACTTTTTCATTTTAAAACAAAATCAATTTGCTTTGTACAGAAAAGATGTTCCTATTAAACAGGACTTTCCAACCATATACTTCAATTGTCCAAATTCATTTTTAAAAAAAGTTATAAACAAAAGTCAAAAAGTGGGCCGACCTCGACTATGTTCCCCTACATATGAACTAAATGTTAATAATCAAGAAATATTAACATTTTTTGAAAATAATCGAGAATATTGTTTCAAAATTGTTTTATAAAATTGGATTTATTCTATTTCTTTATTTTTTATTATTATTTGGATTATAGTTTTTAAGAAATAGAAATTTTGTAAATATTTTTTTAAAAAGATATTTACACTGTTAAGTAAAAATTATTAAATTGCAACGAATTGATCTTAAAAAATGGATCAAATCATAATTTGATCTTAATTATTTGAAAAATAAAAATATTAAATTAAAAAAATATAAAAAAAAATAATTATTTACATTATCAGTGAGAACATATTAAAAAACAAAAGCATGCTCAATAGTCTAACTTCAAGTGTGGACAGACTTGACAGAATATGACGATTATTGTAGTTCATGTTACATATGACTTCGTAACCTTTATACTTCAATACAAACAACGAATTTTATAAAATCCATTTAATCATTTTTTTAACCTAAAAACACAATCAACATTATTACACAAAAACACATATTAATTGGCAATACTCATAATTTCCAACATTAAGAAAATTCTTAACAACCTACTTTTAATCGGGTATTTAGCACAAAGAATTAAGCAAAGTACAATTTTCTTTATTTTAATATTGCAAGGTAAGGTTTCCTTCAGTTAATTTTAATTATTGCACAATAACGAAGTGGTTCAATTTTATTAATTTTGCAAGTACCAAATTCTGCAAGCTGTCAGAATAAACTGCATTGAAGATTTCCCCACCTAATTCTCAAGTAATAAAAAGAATTGACCAGGAGAAATCTGGGCAGTGGCCCGCGTAAACTTTGTGTAACTAAGTTGGGCAGTTTAATTCAGGCAAAGTTACCTGAACGATATATTTTTTTAGTCGTATAGACTTGATATTTTTGTGATTTATTTGTGAATCAAAGGGCGTAGTCCCTAATTATTGTGCAAAAGAAAATAAATATTAAATTGAGATTATTTTCATCTCAACGAATACAAAGGAGGAAAACAAACAATAAGGGAAGGACAATTGCTGAGATATCAAAATAAAGAACAAAGAAAAATGATTAAAAGTGAGTAGAGAATTTTTACATTGCACCTACACATACAAAACAAATGCCAAAACACATGAAACTTTATATGTTGTCTTTATAAGATTTTTCTCGAAAATACAAAGAATATCCAGTTTTAAAATACTGAAATTTATATTTTTTAAAAGAACATATATATTGTATTTGAAAAGTAAAAAGTCATAATAATATATGTATTGTAACGCGGCATTTTATTTGCCGCGTACAAATTAATATTCATTGTCAATAATCAACTTTTAATTTTCTTATTCACGTCAAACTGAGAATCAACAATTATTTATTCCTTCTGAGAAAACTTACTTTAAATTTGTCACTATTGTAAAATTTAGTTTCTCTGAAATTATGTTATTTAAACCTGTAATTTAGCGAACCGTTAGATCGCTGGTCAACACTAGTATTGTATACATAAGAAGGTGATACTGGGTTTATCATTTCATGTCCACTGTCATCGCGAGTTCCGGATTTTCAATCTTCGGAATCACTGCCGAGAGATTGCTTCGTATTTTAACAAGTAATGTGTTTACTTGTAATCATTACGGGTCATACGAAGTGGCAAAAGGGCGAAGGTCCATCGACGAGGACATCAGCTGTCGAAACACTGGCTGCAGCCATCTTGCGAACCGGACGACGTCGCGCAGTGCCCCTCGCGGAGACTAAGCGAACTTTCATGAACTCTTTTTCGACGGTCGATAAATGACCAGAATTACTTACGGTCGCGCATCGATTACCATATGAAAATCTTGTAAAGAGTGCGCGTGAGACTCACCACGAAGCAGAGATGCGCGTCTGCTTCGGCGTCCCCGTCGGCCATTTAATTCATTCTCATTTTGGCGTCTTTGTGGCAGGCAGGGATGGGCGCGTAAAATACTCGAAGTAATTTACCTGGTTTTTTACGGTAATTTACTACGTATTTTACGTAGCTGGTTTCTTACCGGATGTAAAATACATCAATGTTTGCGATCATAACCTTCTTGATTCTTGACAGACACTGATTGTCGCTATGTAAACATAACCTCTAGATTACATTTTACTTGTTTTGTTTATTAGTTTAAAAAAATAAATTAAAATGAACAGAGGTGGTAGGCCACGGCACAACAGTTACAACGAATTCTCTTTTATATTTAAAAAAGAAAATGGCAAGAGTGTTGCTCTTTGCCAAGGATGTAACCAAATTTTAAAAAATACAGCTAAAGAACGCTTAAAGTCCCATCGGTAAGTTAAAGAAACCTTTATATTTTTTACAAATAATTAATTTGATTAATGATTTAATATTTATATTATTATTAAGAAAAATCTGCATTATTCCGGAGAACGAAGAAAATCATCAGGATCATGATGAAATGGACGTGGATTCAACGCGAAATTCTGCAATTACAAGGATGTCAATAAGTCTTGATAACATTGTTGAAAAAATTCCACTGAATAACAATACGGTAAATTTCGATATAAAATAATAAATTAAAAAAGATATTTGTAAGTAAATAAATTACATTTAAATTTTAATAGTTTATTGGAACTAAACTTTTTTGTAAATATGATATAGTTTCCGAAAAATAATCTTACTCAAATTGTTCATTGTATGTTTGATTAAATTTTTAATAATTTCAGATTGATAAATCGCTTAATTTAGATATAAGTTCAACCAACGAACCAGAGTCTACAGTTAATTCCAATAAGGAACTTCGTTTTGCTTCCCCATCTGTTTCGCGACAAAGAAAAATCAAACCATATATGGATAGAATCAATAAAGCTGAAAAAACACAGATCGATGAAGGACTTTCTGATTTATTGTTTGGATGTAACATAGATCCTAATATTGTGAAATCAATTTATTTCAAGAATTTTATAAAACTATTACGACCAGCTTATATTCCACCTAATGCGGAAGACTTTTTGTCTTATTTTTTGGATGTGTCATATGAAAAATTTCTAAAACGCTGTACATTAAATGCACTTACTGAGGGAGTATTATTTTTAAATACAGTAACTCACGAAAATACTAGCAGCATTTTGTCAATTACTAGAGATTTCAATGGGAATACAACTTTTTTAAAATCCTTTTCGACGACGGGCCCGGATGATAAAACTATACTTGAACCTCAAGAAATAATTACACAGGCAATTGATATAGCTAGGACTAAGTATAATTTGGAAATATGTGCAGTTCTGTCAAAAGATGCGACATCACTTGTGTACAATAATTCAAAAGTCTGGTTATTAGTTTGTAACGTTACATTTGCCAATGATGTTGGTAATTCCATTACAGACATTAGTTTATACAACAATGCTTGCAAGATTTATAACGAATGTCTAAATAGGAATTTGTTTGAATATCTTAATTATAATGTTATTGAGCTTTTAGAATCGGAAAGCACATTATGGTTGGAACACTTTAAAACATATTTCTTTTATAAAAATAATGTACAAGTTTTAAGAAAAATTATAGTCGATTTGAAACATAAGTTTAGTAATGATATTACGAAACTATTATTCTGTGATGTTTTTGAAACTGAAGTAACAGAATTTTTGAAGTGTTATGAACTACTCTCTGATATGATCAAAAAGTTTGGTAGCAAGGATTATTCAATAGCAGACTCATGTGAGGATTGGCTAAATTTAAACTGCTCTGAAAACATATTATTACTATCTGGTATTGATCGTTTTTGGACTAAAATAAAGCACCGAGTATCTATGACTGCAAATTTTCTACATCCTAAGTACAGAGGTCTGAAATTATGTAACGAAGATATAAAAGAAGTTAATAACTTTTTTTTCGAAAATCTTAGCAATATTGGATTAGATCAAGTAATTCTGTATAAAGAAAAGAAAAGCGTTTTTCGTTCACTTTTTGAAAAAAATGTCGACTCCCCTAAATCATTTTGGGGCTTTGCAGAATCAGAATGTCAGGAATTAGCATTATTTGCGAAAAAAATATTGCAAATCCCAGCTTGTACAATCGAATTGAAAAGTAAATTCCATACACGAAGAAATTTGTCAAATGAAAAGTTTACAAAATTATCTAATTTATTTTACGATCTCAGAATCCGTGATTCTGAACAACTGTCTACATTGTGAATTTGAGGCTTGACGACATCTTAACTTTACCAAATATCATTATTCTTTTGTTATTTATTTATAATTATTACTTTAAAAATTAAAAACAAACAGAAAGTTGAGTTTTATGTTAACTCTTTTAATAAATCGGAGATTTTACGTATTTAAAATTGAAATGTTAAAGGTTTTGAAAACTCTAAGTGTCTAGTGTTTAATGTTTCGGTGTGTAAAATGTTCAAAAGACACAGTATTTAATAATAGTTTATTAAGTTCTTAGAAAAACTTATTAAGAAAATAATTTTTCACAAAAAGCATAATAAAAACAATAATTAGAATTATTTTAGATATTTATGTTAAAAACAAATGTTTTAATAAAGTTTTATTGCCATCAGAGAAATCTATAATGTATGAAATAATAAAACACAAATAATACAAACTTCAATTGTACTTTTACTTATTACAAATTTCTTAAAACTTATTAAATTTTTGTATAAGCGGTTAATACACAAATCAACAGTAAACTAAAACTGATCGTTCACAAAAACATTTTCTACTTTTAAGGTATAATAAATGTAAATTAGTTTTTTAGATTTTTCTTGACCTAAACGATTACGAAGTTTACTGTGGATGAATGCCCACTGAGAAAATATACGTTCTATTTCCGCAGTTGAACTCGGAATTCTCATCAATTTTTTTGCTAAGAGTGACAAGGAAGGATGGTGAGGTTGTGCAAAAGTCCAAAACGTTTCTGGATTATCTATGCTTTTTTCTTTTAAAACTGAAAAAATACCTTCTTGAGCTTTATAGACAGCTAAGTCAGCTAAACCACTTTCAGTTAAGTTTTGCTTGAAAAAGTTGTTGGCCATTTCATTGTAGTCCTGATTTGTAGAAAAAAGCTGACCCATATAAATAGGATGTAGAATATTCGCAGCTAAATTAATTGGCTTCAGTACTTTTTTAAGACGAGCATTTAGAATTAACTCATAATTCTCATCATGAAGTGGAAATTCTAACTTCAACCATTCTTCCACAGCATCTGCGATGTTAGAATCAGCTTTCTGACATTCATTAATCAATTTACAGGGTCCGTCAAGAATTATTGTAAATTTCTGCAGATCATCCTCAAATTTTTTATCCAAAATTAAATTAACTACCTCTTGCTTATCTTGTAGTTCCACTTCAGTAACAATTTGCCTCATAAAATCTAAATTTCTTAAAATACATCGGTAAGAGTCTCTGTAACTGCACCATCTTGTCTCTCCCGGTAAAAGAATCCTCACACCACCACGATCAATAATTTTTTTTTCCAAATTTGAAGATTTGAATTCCTTTAATACTCGATGAGCTTTTTTATTAAAATCAGTTTCTAATAAATCCTTCGCCAACAAATTCCCGCTGTGACTATTACATGTTACATGCCAATGGTCCAGCATTTTCCCCATACAAATCATTGACGAAACATTATCTGATGCAACTGCATATATTTCGGCATTATATTTTGCTTTAGCGTCGATTGTTGCTTCTTCGACTACTTTTTTTAAATTAACAGCCGTTTCACTACTTTCTGTGAAATCCCAGGAGTTCAAAAACAATTTTTTCCCATCAGCGTTGTGAATTGATGCTACGACATATTTTTCATTTTTATTTTTATTTTTCCAACCGTCGATGAGAAGAACGCTTTCCTGAGGTTCAGAAGACGATTGTTTATTTATCAATTTGTCGTAAACATTGTTTAAAATTGAATTAGACAACGTTTTTCTAGAAGGCGGTTTATAATTTGGATTCAATCTCTTTACAAATTTTAAAAAATACTCATTTTCTACCACAGCAAATGGAATTCCGCATCCAAAAAAAAACATTCCTAAATGTTCATCTGTCTCTGATAAATTTTCAAATGATTCAAAATTTGAAATTTGCGGCTCTGGATTGTCCTGTAAAAAAATTTGTTTGGTTTTTTAACATTTAAAAAATTAAGTTTTAGTTTTTTAGTTATGTTAAAAAATTATTTAAAATTAATTACTTTTAGAATTAATGAGAAGTTTTTTGAAAATAGTTGATTTATATTGAAATACGTACTTGTGGATTTTGATTAGTTGTGGAATTAGGTATATTCTGACCAGTAAATTGTTCTGAAATGTCAAGGTTGATCATGTGGCTATCAGTAGAAACAGTTTTTTCTTTGCAAACATTCCTAAAAAAATTATAAATAATGTATAAAAATCTTTTTAGAACAACGTAATATGACCAGTAAATATTTCACAAATAACAAGTGATTTTTAAAGTACCTTTCAGATCATATAGATTGTTATGAATTATAATTTAAAATACCTGTGAGCTTGAAGTCTCTTGTAGCCAGTATTTTGTAAATTTTTGTTACAAATCAAACATTTTGCTATTACTTTATTAGTTTGATTGTTAACTGTTATCAACTGTCGTTCAAAATTTAATTCTGACCATGGTATATGACTATATGGAGTTGAAGAGAGCCGGTTTTTCTCAAGAAAATCGTTTTTTCTTGCCTTAGACATTGTTTAATAATACACTTTTTTGTAATAAAAGGTTTTTAAATCTTAAATAATTACAGTGTTATTTAAAAAACATAAAAAAAACAGGACGTCAAACGGTCAAATTGAAAATAATAATAAGTCCGCCATATTGAACGTGTAATATACAGTATTTTACAGTTTATTACGTAAAATACTTCGTTTGAGGTATTTTACGTAGAAAACCTAAAGTGACGCGTCACTTCCCATCTCTGGTGGCAGGTCGCAGTAGACCATTTTCATAATAAAAATTAAATTAAAATTACATTATTGTGTGTAAACATCCTAATAAGATGAGCCGAGGAACAATGAGGGGACGTCGGCGCATCTCCGGTGAGTCTCAAGAGTAATAATGTGTTATCTCCCTGTGAATATCGATCAGAATTAATAAATGTCAAATTTCTTTGTTTCACGACATTTCTGTAATTTGAACAGGTCCCGTCTGGACCTGTAATTTATTATTATTAAATCAAAATTTAAACATTAACTGGTGATTTCTCTTACCCTGCGCTCTCCTTGAAAAGATTCAGCTAGCATAAAATTAATTAAAATATTAGGTTTGAATATTTTTCCATAAAATATCTCTGGCGTTCGGGCATAAATTCAAACAACAAAGTAACGTGTGTTTTATTTAATTAGTTGATCCTGAAGTAAACAAAAATAAATTCTTGAAATAAAATAACCTCATTTAGAGAAATAAAGTTAACAATAATTTCTCAAATATTAACAACAATAGTAAGACACCCGTTATAAATGGCGACCAACGTAGCGCGCGCGAGGAAATCACCATGATATTCGTGAAACAAAGTAAAATTTCTGAATCGTGGAAAATGTCAAATGTTAAAACTAAGAATTGATATTTTGAAACTAAATAAATTATTAAATTAAATAAATCTAAATTAAATTGTGAAAAATATTTCTTTGTCAAAATTCGAAAATTAAAAATGGTCTCTCAAGGACAAATCGAGTAAACAAAAATTAGTGCGTCACTAGGCCAACAACAAGGCCCCGTGTATAATATCAATTCTTGGTAAATTCACTGAATAAGCACAAAATTGAGAATCACAATTGAAAGATAATTTATTTTTACAATAAATAAATTTTCTAGAATAAATATATTGATGATTGAATCAAAAATTGAATTTAAATAAGAATAAATAAATAAAAATAAAAATTATTTTTTTTGATAATATTATTGGTGACAATTTGATAAAATGACAATTATTTATTTATTATGTTTTCTAATATGGTGAAATATTTGTTCGTATGATTATTTTCTTGTGAAATAAAAATTCCTTAAAAATTTTCCTGGATTGGTCCGACTGCTCTGCAGTTTTGTAACGAGTTTAGTATCGATTAAAAATTTTATTTTATTAATTTTTCTTGAACTCAAAATGATAAAAATTATTTTTTTATTATTTTGTTTATCGTAAATTAATATCACTGTGATAAACTAAAAAAAAATTTGTTACATCACATCAGTGAAGTAATTGAAAATGAAAATTTCTTAAAATTGACTTGAAATAAAATTGGTCTAAGCTCTTTGGCAGAACGTCGCGAACCATTTCCTATCCATAAATCCCAATAAAAAGAAAATTTTTTATTAATTTTACGAATTAACTGAGAAGTAAATTTAAAAATGAATTCCCCAAATAATATCAGGTCAAATTTATTTGACAATTGGTCAGTTGACTAAATACAAAATTATTTGGAGTCGTTTAAGGTTAATTCACACGGAACCCTTCAAACGCTGAGAGATCGTGCTTCGCGGTTTTTGCGTTTTTCCTCCGGCGATAGATCGGTGGAGTGGCTTCCCTCAGATGAAATTCAATTTGAATTAAGCCCTGTAAACACTGGTTTTGATTTATCAGAACAAGTACACAAAATAATTAAAAATCCTATTTATGAAGTAAATGCAATAGGTTTTTCAACTACGGTTTTGAGTACGCAGAATTCGCTTTTTCCCACAATAACCACGACTAGTTCGATTCATTCTTTTGTGACAGTAGGGTCAACCGTAGCCAATTCGGTTTCTTATTCACGAGTCTCTGAAACTCCAGGCCCATTAGGATTAACCACTCAAGTGGCTCCACCTTTAGAATTACTTCATTTTTATAAACCGGGAGTAATGACATCGACTATTGAAAAACCAAAATTTGATTTTTCGTTGCCAAAATTTTATGAAAATTTGACCGCGAAAATAGATGGCGCTACTAGCGACGTCTCCGTAACACAATCGGGTTTAGAGTTTTTGACACCTTTACACACTGACGTAATTAATCAACCGATTAACAACTTTTCACATGAAAAGTCAGCCTTTCGAACCCCATTGACTACAAATCGATCGGTTGGGACTATTCCTAAAGTCTCGACTGTTAATTGGTCCAATCCTGGCGAAACTTTTTGTCAGTATCCAGTCAATTTGAAGCCTGGACCAAATATGGCGCTAGATAGCCCCAGGCAAGGGCCCGGTTTTAGCCAGCTTGTAGAGCGGGCCCAATCTAGTTCAAGTCTAATTGAACTAGATTCGAAATTTCCACATAAACCAAAGCACAGCGGCATCTCAACTACCGTTGATGTTGACTCGCCTGTAGACAATCGTGAAATAAAAGTAAATGACCAAGGTAATTCTCACCTTTTTAGACCAATCAGCAGCCAGCGCGTAAATAACGCGACATTGAATTTAAATCATGCGCAGTCGAATGAAAATCGATTACAGAATCACCAGGTAGATTCTTTAGCTTCGAATCTCGCTCGTGAACGTATCGTGGCCCCATCTAGGAAGCCTCTAGATTCTATCGTTCGGAAATGGGGTATACAATTTTCGGGAGATAGTAAGGTTAGCGTTGAGGAATTTCTTGAGCGTGTCGATGACGTCATGGAAATTTCCTCTGTCACCAGTGAAGAAGTCCTTCGCGCCGCGGTTCTTTTGCTTGACGGAATCGCACTTCAATGGTATAGACTAAATAAATTCAAGTGGTCCTCTTGGGACCAATTTAAAGCTGCCTGTCGCGCTCGGTTCGGAGACGTAAATTATCAATGGCGACTCGAAGATCAGGTGACAAATAGAATCCAAGGCCCGGGTGAAACCACCGCTAACTATCTCACATGCATGCAAGGATTGTATTGTAAATTTGACCGTGCCGTTACGAGTTCGGAAATGTTAGATAGAATTTACATGAATATGTTTCCGAAATTAAAACAATGTATTAAACGTCGCAAATTTAATAATTTAGAAGAGTTGTCCCTTATTGCGTCTGACGTGGAACGTATGTACAGCTCACTCGCGGTTCAGAGAAAGCCTCAGAAACCGGAAAATTCGTTTTTCCCAGAATTTGCCTTTTCTGGTAACAGTAAAGAAAATTCAGTAGTTTCGAATAATACCAAAGACTCAGACTCATCAATCGATAAATTAGTAAACCTGGTCAGCATGATGACTGAACAAATTAATAAAATCTCGAGAGGAAACATAAATTCCCCTTCTGAGTCTAGTTTTAAGAGGCAAAATAATTCGGGTAAACCGAATCTACCCAATAAAAATTCTAAGCCTAAACAGGCAATGAACAATAAAGATAAATATAAGCGTACAGAATTTCGGGAAGCGGCCCAACAACCTCCGTGCTTTAATTGTCAAGCAAATGACCATTCGTGGAAAGAATGTAAATTAGCTTGGAAGAAATTCTGCCACATTTGCGATAAACCAGAATTCACCAAATATGACTGCAATTCAGATTACTGTCAGGAAAACTAGTTGAGGAGAGCAGCGCTTGGGTCGATGCTTCTCCTTGTTCGTTACCTAGGACCCTGACTAACAATAAATCGGACATGAATTTAACTCTTAACGTAGAATCAGCATTACCATCGCCCCATTCAAGTAAATTAGTAATTGAAAATAAAGTAAACTCTTTAATAAATAAAACTGAAATTAAAATAAGTGATGGGAATAGTAATTTTGGTAAGCCTCTGGTTGAGCCACCAGTAAATCAATCTGAATCAAGTTTAACTGATTCAGAAGTAACTTGTAAAATTTCAACTGACACAGTAAGTGTTCGGGAGAAAAATAAAAATAACTTAACTCTAGATTCAGACCCTATATTGGGCCCCGAATCTTATATTAACCTTGATAATCTGTGTGGAATCGGTTCTGAAGCGAGACCATACATTAAACTGTTGATTGGTGGTACTGAAGTACAGGCACTGGTTGACACTGGCTCGACTATAACTTACTTGAATTCTATTGGTAGATCAATTGTTGAATCTAAAGGTAATAAAATAAATGAACTTGAATCGGGTCACGTAATGTTGGCCAATGGTACGATTGAGACAATCTTGCCTGTCACTATCGCGGGAGTGACTCGCGATTTAACAATTAAAGTTATCCCAGAGTTAACTGATCAATGTGTGTTAGGGATAGATTTCTTAACAAAATTTGGCGTAGTAATTGACACAAGTGTTCAACGGCTTTGGTTAGCGGAAGAACCGATTATTAGAATCGCGTTTTGTAAATCTAATAAACCAATTAACCTTGAGAAATGTGCAGGCCTCATGACACTCTCTCGTATTGAACAAGAGGAAATAAACTCGATAATTAAACGTTTAGCACGTCCTCTACCAGATAAACTACCGGCCGTTAAGTTGGTTGAACACGTCATTAACACCGAGGATCATTCGTCGATCCGTCAAAATAACCATGGAAATTGGGACTTCTATATAGTCGATTTTCGTTTCGAGTATAACACGGCGCTTCACAGCACCAATCGAGTCCCTCTACGATCCTTCCGTCGCCTTGTGAAGGGGGAGGGGTCGAGTTGCCTCCTCCTGATGTCAATGAGTGGTCAACTCGAATGACCGGATTGAGTGACCTAATAGAAAAACTAACTTTAAAACAAGATAAGGCTTTTCTTCACCAAGCCAAATATTACAATCGCCATTATCGGGACCAGCGTTTTGTAATTGAAGATCTGGTCAAGAAATCACTTCATGTTCTCTCCAGTAAACGTGATAAGTGGAAAATTTGGAAAATTAAAAACTTAGAATGTCGTATTAGCTCTTGTAGGGACGGGAAATACCCCTACTTTGGAATTAAAATTATAAACAATTGATTGAGCTAGCATAAAATTAATTAAAATATTAGGTTTGAATATTTTTCCATAGAATATCTCTGGCGTTCGGACATAAATTCAAACAACAAAGAAACGTGTGTTTTATTTAATTAGTTGATCCTGAAGTAAACAAAAATAAATTCTTGAAATAAAATAACCTCATTTAGAGAAATAAAGTTAACAATAATTCCTCAAATATTAACAACAATAGTAATACACCCGTTATAGTATATTTTATAATTTTCTGTATTGGTTTTTATTTAACCTTATCATTAAAACAAATTAAAAACATTCATTAAATATTAACTTAATCCAAATTTCTATTTTATTAATTTAGCATTATAGCCACATAATTGAGATAAATAATTGTGAGAGAGGAAAAGTCCCCTACCTTTTCAAATTTCTCATTTGCTGAAGAGCATTGTTCGTTATCAAGATAAAATTTAAATTAATAATAAAATAATTTCTTTATTTTACTTTTCTTTAAATTCAATTCGTAACAGTTAATTTTCCATTTAGGTATCATTTTTCTTATTTTATAATAAGGAGATGAATGTTTTTTAAATATGTGATTTATAATATTGAAACAAGTGAACGAAAATGATGCATTTGCAATTAATATTCTTTGAAAAATTTTGATAACACGAAACATTATTTTTGAGATTTTAAAGAAAATACTGAATATTTGTAAATGATTTTGGTCTAGAATTAAAAACTGGAATTTGTACTTGATTTTGTAAGTGTTAATTTTTGAAAAAAATTTGATTAATTGGCTTTCTTTTGAACTATAGCATTAGACATTGCAATTTTCCCAAACAATCTTTACCTTCGAATAATTATATTGTTAATATTATTTATAAATTGTTTATAAAATCGTTTTTTCTATTTTAGAAATACATACTTTTTGTGAAAAACACGGAGAAACACTGAGTTACACAATAATTGTTACTGTAGGCAGCATTCGACAGGAACTGGAATGTCTAACGACCTAGCCCAAAGTCGGTATACAAATATCTGTGGTTAAAAGAATGGGACCAGCGCAATACAAAGAAGATAGCTCCTTGTACTTTAACGCATTTTTGATGAGAGTGGCGCGTGCGAAGAGCGAGGAAGAAAATGAGAGAAAGACAATATTTTTGATTTAGGGTGTAAACAGTAGCTGGCCGCAAGGTTTTGTTTACCATAGAATTGAAATTCTACACACTTGAAATTGAAAATGTTTTTCAAAATTAATTTGAAAAACGTTTACAGCACATAACAAAACAAAAAGTAATAGATCAATTTACACATGTGTAAGTATACTCACACAGTCGTAGATGAGGCGTGTGCCGAAAGAAATAGGAACGACTCAGCGTAGAGACAGGAAGACGCGCGTCACTCGTCTATTTGTATGTGGTGATAATTCGATCATAAATCTAACCGTTCGAACTTGTTAAAGCTCCTACTGTTCAATTCTATGGTCGGGTCGTGTGTTTAATACCTATTGTATTAGAATAAAGTGAAATTTCAAAAAAGCCCAGATAAACATAAAAACATTATTATACCCGTGAAAAAGTTTTTATTTTACCCTTTTTCAGGAATAGTGATAAGTGACGAGAAGACAGGAGATTTTGTGTAGTAACTTATTGTTTAAGTATTTTTTAATAATTTTAACGATAATGACCGAATTGCAAAAAAGTGAAAAGGAAAGTGGAAAATACGAAACTGAGAAATTGCAGAAAAAAGGAAAGTGCATGTGTTACAAACTAGAAATAAATCTATTAATTAGGCTTTTGAGATGGCCCTTTATCTTGATTTGGGAGAGGCACCAAGCTGCCAGAATGTTTAATTATTCTGCTTAATTTGGTGGAGACGTTATCCTACTTTTAAAAGTTGCCTACTGATTCGTTAAATGCACTATTGTTAAAATAATTTGAATTTTAGTTAGGTAAGTAAAGAAATTGATTTTTATGAATACATGATTTATTTATTAATAGAAAAATACCTTTTTCAATACAAGAATGGTTATAGTGTGTTACAATTAGAAAATGTGTGTGTAAGAATATGTAAATTGAAACAATACTTATTTACTTACAAACAACCTCTTTCGAATCACAAAACCTCCGTCGGGCGAAAATTATCTTTTGCTTTTATTTCTACAGAAAATCGCGACGTCAGATTCGCGCAATTTTCTTTAGGTTGTGAAATTGCACCTTTAGGCGAGTGGACGCAGGCAATATCTATGCAACCGGCCGTCTCACACAACAGTGTAAAAACTCACTGCGGATCCACTCTTTACCAAACTATTTGGGGCAATATCTATGCAACCGATAGTTTAATAATGAGTTTTGATCACACTTGTGGGCCACCGATATTTAAGACGGACGCGGGCAATATCTATGCAACCGGCCGGTTATACAAATAACAAGACTTTAGAATTACTAATTAGATTAACAATTCCAAAATCTCTCCAAAATCAGCCCGCACTGGACTCCACCGGATCAGAGAACTTAAAAAGTTAACGTCTGCCCTAAATTTCAACGAGAAATTCGGGTTCCGGGTCGCAGACGGGCGAATCGCAAATTTTCTCTGTCCCAAAACACTTGCCAGGTTAGACTCAGGAGAGTGTCTTCGAGAAGAATCGAGAAATCGTACTGCAATGATTAATTTTTCGCAACAAGCCTCCAACCCTTACCTTTAGTGAAAAAGTGGGGAAAGATTTTAGAAGTAGGAGTAAAGAGTAGGAGTAAGTCATAGGCCCATTGGTCTATGCATTTTTGCTGACGTTTTGGATCTCACGGTAGGTCCGTGAGAACGGAAACGGTCTATCAACATGATACTTTTTGAGATATTATTTTGAAATAACTTAGAATTTAAATAATAATTATATTGTTTAATTAATAAAATTATTATTTATCTTAGTTATAATAGTACATATAATTTATTTATTGTAATTATATTGTTCCTACTTTTTATAGATTGCTTGTATATACATTTTACATATTGAGTAATGCATATACATATATACATACAACCTAATGTCCTCCGGCATTTTGTTGTAACAACAATGTTTACAATAAAATGTTTAACTATTGTCAAGTCGTTTGTATTTGCATCTAACTTGATGCATAAGTATAAGTGTCATAAGGCATGCAAGCATTGTAGCTTGAGTCAGCTGTAACGCACGTGCGTTTGTTTCGAAGCTGTAGTCTACAGCTTATGGGCCCTAAGGAGAGAGGATAGTTCTACGCACAACAAGGTAGCGAATGGAGGCAAGCATAGCGCGCTTATGTTGGTGCCCGTAGCATGGAGGCTGTGAAAGTATTAGTACTGTAGCCGGGAAGTCGATGCTTGTGTTGGTGCTTATAACCTCCAGACGCACAGACGTATGCGTGTTGCTTTATTGTGTGTGTTGCCGTCGTCCCTCCACACATACGTACATTCTCTCAATGTAATTCTTAGTTAATGTTTTAATATTTTATAATTACGCTTTACACTTTCGGTTGTTAACATAAAATTTTAAATTCAATTATTCAGATTTATGTACGTACTTTGGCTGCAACATTGCGCCTTCTTTATGTTTTACAGAATTGAAATTTGAATACAAATTTTATATTTATTATTTTCCGCACAATATTGCCGCAAAATTCGATGTAGGCAGCATTGACTGCGCCAGTACAATTATTAATAACTATTAATTATATTTATTATTTAGTAGAAGGAGAACAGAAATAATAATTTCTTTTGTCCTTCCAACTATTTTTATAAGCATTTCTTAGTTAAAGGCATTCTCATGGTAAGATATTTGACGTTATCAGGGTGTCAAATATCCTCAAGCATAGCGTCGCTGCGTTGCGATGCTTTTATATGCTTGGGTTGATTTGAAATTAAATTTATTCTACATGGTTGTCAAATAACTTATTTTTAAAAGACTAGTATTCTAACAGCATGGATGGAAATTTCTAACAAAAGTGAAAAGAGGAAAAACGGAAAATACAAAACCAGCGGAAGGAGATTATCTCAAGCAAAAGCAGCAAGATTAAGGTAAGTTTCTGACATTTATTCATTTTATCTTTTATAAACTTTAATGGCCCTTTAAAAAAGAATAATAATATAACAATAACAATAGAAGTTTTTTTAAATTTTCTATTTAATTGAAGCACTATAATTTTAATTGAAAAAAATATTAAGAAATGAAGAGTATTAAATAATTGTATTCAAAACTTAATTTAAAATTCCCCCAATGTGGATCTGTCTCCCTGAAAAATCCCCGAGTTGAGGGATTTTTCAGGGACTTTCAGGGAATTCATTAATTAAGTAATAAAAACAATGTAAATTGATGATATTGATAATAATATCAAGAGGCCTTTTACAGTTAAAGATGTTCGTTGATCACAAAAATTGTATAAATTGCTACAAGTTTCGACTTTGATTAAGTCCTCATCAGGCAATTTTTAATAATAATTTTTAATCTTAAAACGAACATAAGCAAATCAAATCAAAAACACATCTGTAATAAAAATTATTATAAGATATTAATTGTCACCAAAGAGACAAAAAATTTGAAAAAACAAATTAAAGGAGAAAAAACTCACCTTGTGTTTAATCACATTAATAATCATATAATGAAAGGTTAAGTTTTAAAAATTTCTTAAAAACCATGATGGTAAGAAAGTTCATGGTAAAAACCATCATATTGAAAATCATGGTGAACGTTACGATGAACACCATGTGAGAAACATTTAAATTTTTAGGTTAATTTAAAAAACTTCTTTAGATTAAATTTAAAAATGATAAAGTAGGAATTATATATATCATATATTACGTTAATCGGGAATTTAATTTAATTTAAAAATATATATATTTTATTTTAATTTATTTTTTAATGTAAAGATTGTATTAATGGAAAATAAATTTGACTTAGTTTATCAATATCTGTATAAAAATTAACATGATTAGTTTTGTTATTTTGAATATGTAACATTTCTAGACGTTTTCTTTTAAATTCGTTAGTTTCCGTTTCTAAAATTTTTACATTTTTGAAATCAAAAGAATGTTTATTATTATAAGCATGAGTAGACAAACCAGTATTTTTTAATTTACTAGTTATGTCTCTTTTATGCTCTTTGCTTCTATTAAATACGTGTCTTTTAGTTTCTCCAATGTAATCTTTCAAACAATTCCCACATTGAATTCTACAAACACAATTAACGTGATCAAAAACACAAAGCCTGTCCTTAAAATTATGTTAAATGATATTATTATATAAAGTGTGATCAATATAAAATATTAAATTATATTTAAAATTCCTTTGAAAAGTTCTCTTTAGTATACAATCAAAACCTTGTACATATGGGAAAACGAAAAAATGCTTTGGTATAGAAAAAAAAAAAAAAAAAAATAATGTTTTGGATTAATAATTTTTTTATAACGTGAATTTATTTTATCATCTAATAATTTTAATAGAAAACCATTTTCTAAAAGTGTATTTTCAATAATTATTAAATTATCTTTATGAAAAGATGGATGAGATTATTCAATTGCTCTATCAACTAGAGAGTAAATAACACCAATTTTTTGCGATAAAGGATGTTGTGATGCAAAATTAATATAACATCCAGACCAAGTACTTTTTCGGTACCAGTTAGTCTTTAAGCTATTATTTTCAACTATAAGTGATAAATCCAAAAAATTAATTTTATTCTTTTTCTAATACTCTAAAGTGAATTTTAAGTTTTTATTAGCATAAGGGTAATCAAGCATAAGGGTAATCAAACGGTTCTTATTAACAAATTTATGTACAATGAAAATTTTTTAGATTTATTAAATGATAAAACAACATATTTAAAAATTAAGAAAAATCTAACTCTAAGCATTTAAGCTGCCTTAAATACTTTATTTAAAGATTTTTAAATAAAAAATTTTTTGATAGGAACACATATAATTATCTGAATTGTACAAACGGGTATGCACCAAGATTTTATGGTCTACCAAATATTCATAAACCTAATATACCTTTAAGACTAATTACTGCTTACTACAGTAATGCTAATTACAGATTATCACAGTTAATTTCTAAAACTTTAAACAAAGCTTTAAATAAAAATAATAGTCATTTTATTAAAGATTCTTGGTCTTTTAAGCGTAAGATTAATAACATTAAATTTATTCCTGACAATTTTGAAAATTTCTCCCTAGATGTGGTATCTATGTACTATAACGGGTGTCTTACTATTTTTATAATTATTTGAGAAATTACTCTTAATTTTGTTACTCTAAATGAAGTTATTTTATTTCACTGCGACCTGACATTAACAGACGTCAAATTGAGAATGAATTAAATGGCCGACGGGGACGCTGAAGCAGACGCGCATCTCTGCTTCGTGGTGAGTCTCACGCGCACTTGATACAAAGATTTTCGGTAGGTAATCGATGCGCGACAGTAAGTAATTCAGGTTATTTATCGACCGTCGAAAAAGAGTTCATCAAAGTTCGTTTAGTCTCCGCGAGGGGCACTGCGCGACGACGTCCGATTCGCAAGATGGCTGCAGCCAGTGTTTTGACAGCTGATGTCCTCGTCGATGGACCTTCGCCTTTTTGTCACTTCGCATGACCCGCAATGATTACAAGTAAACACATTACTTGTTGTAATACGAAGCAATCTTTCGGCAGTGATCCCGAAGATTGAAAATCAGGATCTCGCGATGACAGTTGACATAAAAATGAAAAACCGAGTATCACCCTCTTATGTTTACAGAAATTGTGTTGACCAGCGATCTGACGGTTCGCTAAATTACAGTTTTAAATAACAATATTTTAAGAGAAACTAAATTTTACAATGGTGGAAAAATTTTAAAGTAAGTTTTCTCAGAAGGAGAAAATGATTGTTGATTCTCAGTTTGACGTGAATCAATAAAATTTAAAGTCTATTATTTAAGGAATATTAATTTGTACGCGGCAAATAAAATGCCGCGTTACAGTACACAAATATCTCATGGGAGAGAATTAAAACATCAGTTCAAAATCGATGGAATATTATTAAAAAATTGATACCGTGACTGGTGGGAGTAACAAGGACGCATAAGAATAGAGAAACACAGAATTTTCGTAAAGAAAATCGTGTGCTTCTTATTCTAACATGCAGCCCTGTCTTTGGCCGAGCCATTGGCCACGCGCTTTCCCTCATTCGCTGGCGGGCTGCCAAGCGTACGGCCCAATTTCTTTTTTTTCCGCGCCGCCTATGCTTTTCCGTCTACCACTCACTTGCTTTCCACTACCACCGGCGCGTCAGGCCCTTTGCTTCGCCTGCCACTTTCTCTCAGTTTCTAGTACCCTGGTGCTTTTCCGCGCCTATTTTAAACTTATTTTTATAAATTATGTATGTTCGCGGGTCACACTATGTGCTATACTTTTATATATTTAATCAGGAACATATATAGGACTAAAACCGCGGAGAATATAGATATGTTCATATACATGCATATATATACAGTAAGAAAAGCTATCCGTCAGTCATAGGAAAGTATGGGAATCGCATAAGTCTGTCTCACTCCCACTCATGGGATATGACTGACGTGGTAGGTTTTCGTACTGTATATATATGTCGTAGGCAAATAGAAGAATTCGTCATTTAGCTAAATGCCTAGGCAATTAGCTAAACGGCGCCGAATAGACAAATAAGCTTCATTATTCCTGTTATTCGTCTATTCGCCTGGAAGGATTAGGCAATTAGCTAACTGGCTAGGAATTTAACTATTCGACAAACGCAGTTTAGGCAAATAGAAGAAAATGATATATTGAAAAAATATTTTCATTTATTGAAATGTTTGTTATTTTATTTATTATTTCAAGGTTGTCTCTGATGACAGCGCGAGTTGCATAGTGTTCGTGACTTGAAACACTCTAGAGAGTTAGAGAAGTATTATTATACTAAATAAAATTTCGTTCTTACATGTTCCTCTCTAACATTTAATAAAGCTATTAAATTTATTTTGTTTCAATTATTGTTTACAATTTATCACGATGTGTATTTTTGTACACGGAAAAAATAAATTTAGCAAATTTTACGAAACTGTTACGGAGTCGCGGATACATCTTTTTACGAAACTGAGTTTTGTAAAATGTAAGGAATATTTCCGAATAAACTTTAAAAATATTCAGTATAAACTACGAAAGTTCTGTACTTTATCCTGAAACATTCCTTACATTTTATAAAACTCAGTTTCGTAAAAATCTGTATCCGCTACTCCGTAACAGTTTTGTAAAATCTGCTAAATTTATTTTTTCCGTGTAATATTTATTAAGATATTAAACTTATTTTCTTTAAATCTTCTGTTTACAATTTAAAGCTCATATTTAACGGAAAATAATGCAAATAAGACGTTCCAATATTTTAATAAATAAAAATATTTTGTCAATATATCATTTTCTTCTATTCGCCTAAACTGCGTTTGTCGAATAGCTAAATGCCTAGCCAGTTAGCTAATTGCCTAATCCTTCCAGGCGAATAGACGAATAACAGTAATAATGAAGCTCATACCGACAGATTGGCTCAGTCGGATAGATGCCTGGCGTTGGTGGTCGTTTAAGGACCAAGGGTATAAGTACCCTTGGTTCGTGCCCACTTGGCTTGGTATTTTTCCGGCACGTGAGACAATCTGAGCGGGAGGTTTGACGTCGAGGTATAATGATGTGCACCGTCGATTATTGTCCGGTACACACCATTAGAACTCGACTGTCGATAAACCGGTTGTACTCAGAGAGGTTTTCTACAGTTTCCCTGTAGTGGTATTATATATTCTTACGAGGGTATAATAATTACTATGTAAGTGTAAGAATAATTTTAACCTACTTTATAAATATTAAATTATCACTTTAGTAATAAGAACTACGTTTTGTTAGTATTTTTAATTGTTAATTAAGTTTTAGAATTAATTAGAATAGGGATGTGTTAGAATCTTTTAAGATAGATGAAAACTCGTGAGAAGACGCACGACTTTGCCTCTGGCTCAAGCGAAACGCGTGAACCGTACGCGCATTTCGCGGAGTCAAAGATAAGAAGCGCAAGCGCAAACTGACTCTCTTTCTTGAGAAATTTCTCCCACTTTACGTTTTGGAAAAGTCGCGGATGATAAAAGCTAATGCACTGGACCAAAACGTCAGTTTTATCTGCAAGCTCACTTGGGGTTGGATGCCTCCCCTGACTAGCCTACCTATCAAGCAAAACTCTTTCGCACTTAGAAAAATTCCAAATTTTATACTTAGAAACTTTTACCCGTTTTCGGACTTAGAATAATTTTTCCGGTTTCGGACTTAGAATATTTTCGTGAAGTGACACTTAGAATATTTTCGCCACTTACGGACTTAGAATATTTTTTGTGACATCGAACTTAGAAATTTTCGCCTCTTGCGGACTCATACCATTTCTTCCAGTTATTTGCAATAAATATTCTTTACTAAGATCGAGTGTTTTAATTAAACTTCCTGCCCGAGTCTACACTTTTTACCATGGTAAGTAACTACCAAAAAAATTAAGTACCAAGAACTTATCTCAAAACTTCTTGTCATTGGTTATCATAGCTATTGAGGTTGGTTGCCTCCTCCATAACTACGTGCCAACAGTCATATGAGTAGTGGTTGCCTCTCCTCCTATGATAAATGATATTAAGTTTTGGGATAAATTATTAAGTAGGGAACTATCTAAGTCCCTAAATAATCGTGAGCTGGTTGCCTTTCACTTCTATTACTATTGAGTTGGTTGCCTCTCAATTGAGTGTGAGCCTTAGTGGACTGTATCTCGTTGGATCCTGACTACCGAAATTACTGAGGTTGGTTGCCTCCCCAGTAATTCACGATTTAATACTGAAATTGGTTGCCTCTTTTGGTATTAAATTAGGTTGTTGGTTCCCACGAGGCAGAGCACTACGTCTTTTCCCTCAACTTTATCGAGAAGTTATTTCTCGTTAACCGTACTTCTACGGGAAGCTGGTTGCCTCTTCCCTTAGAACATTGATTGACTTCCCCTTGTTTGTGAAAATGGACATACGTGATTATTGGGGCTGGTTGCCTCCTCAATAATTATTCTTCCTTCTACGGAAAGTTGGATGCCTCTTTTCCTAGTGGGACCAGTTTAATAAATAACGGGAGTCTCTTATGTCTATGCGGTTTAATGCACGCATCGATTAACTCTTTATCGATCTATTCTCCAGGGCAAAGCACGATCGTGGAAAAGAAGTCGGCAGTTTCACGGCCTACAACAACCTCAGGAGACTACATGTTCTACGGCTGAGTCCGAAGGAGTTCCGCTCGAAGGCCGTGAGCCAACGTTATACCAACGCTACTGTTCACGCTTGATAGCGTCTACGCCCCGCAGCCTATTAGCCCTGCCTATACCGCCGTTCGGCAAGCTGCCTGTCCCTATTATCTCGGCGAGTCAAGTCGTCGCACCTGCTCCGGCTGTGCAGCCATACCGGAGGATTGGCGAGCGCCGTTGGGATTACGTGTCTAAAAATTACCCACGACCTAGAGTCGTAATTCGACCCGTCGTCCGACCAGCGCCAGCGTTGCCGCTACCTTTTAGTCCAGAAAAAAATCCTCCATCGCCAACTCCGCACCTCGAGAGTTTCGACGAATTAGTTCCTGCAGGGGTCAAGGAATTGAACCCCACCGATGAAGGATGTTTTAGTCCCAATGACGTCAGCGCTTCTCAGTCTCCGTCCCCACCGTCTAAGCTGTCAGTCAGGAAAGAAGACGATCGACTTTTTAGTGACGACGAGATCAATGATGTGTTAGATGAAATATTACGACAGCCCGATATATTGTTTGTCCCCTCACCTGAAATCACTCAGGAAGCCGTCCGACTACGACCTGATTTCCTCCAACTCTCCACCCCAAAAAGAGACAAAATCAAGTTAAACCTTTCCACATTATTTTGATGGTTTCCCATTCTGTACCAATCATTGTAAATAAATTGGATAAATAAAATATTAAATTATAAAAAAGGA
This sequence comes from Leptopilina heterotoma, assembly GCF_015476425.1. Lineage (NCBI taxonomy): Eukaryota > Metazoa > Arthropoda > Insecta > Hymenoptera > Figitidae > Leptopilina > Leptopilina heterotoma. The sequence continues at coordinate 331,047 of NW_025110934.1, forward strand.
CATTTGAATTTATTTAAACCTTTATGTCGGCACGAGGCTGGTTGCCTCCTCGTGTATTCCCTGTACAATATTGCTCGAGAATATTAATTCTAAAATTCTATAACTTTACTTTTAACTTTCTACTAATATTCATTCTGGAAAAATTATTTGTGTTGTTGGGTTTATTCGCGCATTACCCTTTTGTTCGCGAATTTACGAGTTTCCTTGAGCCAGTCAGTCCCCTACACAGTGACTGGTATCAAAATATACTACTTTTTCTAAAGACGAATTTATTAAGGCTTTAGATTATTGTTTATCATCATCTTATTGTACATATAATTATGAATTTTATAAACAAATCTTTGGTTTACCCATGGGATCTCCAATTTCATCTAGTGCTGCAAATTTGGTAATGGAAGATTTAGAGGACGAAATTCTTGAATCTTTTAATTTTAAAATCATTTTTTATTTTAGATATATAGATGATATCCTTATTTGTGCTCTATCAAACAAAATTCAGAAGATTTTAACTAAATTTAATAATGCTAATAAAAACTTAAAATTCACTTTAGAGTATTGGAAAAATAATATAATTAATTTTTTGGATTTATCACTTATAGTTGAAAATAATAGCTTAAAGACTAACTGGTACCGAAAAAGTACTTGGTCTGGACGTTATATTAATTTTGCATCACAACATCCTTCATCGCAAAAAATTAGTGTTATTTACTCTCTAGTTGATAAAGCAATTGAATTGTCTCATCCATCTTTTCATAAAGATAATTTAATAATTATTAAAAATACACTTTTAGTAAATAGTTTTCCATTAAACTTATTAGATGATAAAATAAATTCACGTTATAAAAAAATTATTAATCCAAAACATTATTTTTCGAATAATAATGATTCTATACCAAAGCATTTTTTCGTTTTCCCATATGGGCGAATCCACGGAACCGTGCGATTTAAACATAAAAATATAAATATTTTTAAATTACAAGCACACTTTTTATTTTTAGTTATATATGTTCTAAATTTATTGAAGAACAAAATTTTCTGTGCGTGAATCATTTTTATTTACTGCTGAAAGCATTGTAATTAAAAAAGTATATTGAAATTTTGATTGGCAAGATGTCATTTTTGAACTAAAAAACAAATGAAGACAACTGAAATATGTATAATAATCAATTATATTCCAGTCGATTTTTTTAAGTAGAACGTTTTTACAAATGTTTTTACCTATGTTTATTTATTTCTTATAATTTACTTAAATAGGAATTATTGTTTATTTGTATATTTATTTTATATTTCTTTTACAAGTTTTAAAGTGCAAACAATAAAATTATAACGTATTTAACAATTCAAAATCTTTATTTTCATAAAATATTCTTAACATTTTACTTTTTAAAACTTTTTAAATGGAAAATCAAAAAGATTATTTGCTTACCATTGTAAAAAATATTTTCTAACCCGTATTAATTTCTAGAAATTGACATTTCTGAATATAAACAAACATATCGACCTTCCAATAATTTAAAACTGATATATTCACACTTATGAGATCGAGTCTTTTAAAGATGAAAATTCCACAACATTTTTATATTTAATATTTTTAAAATGTTTTAATTGGAATACATATTTAGCATTTAGAATCATGAATATTTATAATAATATCTACCGTTCACACAAAGTTTCAACCGATTATTTTTTAAGCTATAAGTGTGCCATTAAAAAAAGTATAAATTTATAATCATTCACGTTTGAAGGTGTAGACATAATTATTGTTTTATTATCTTTATTTTTAAAGCCACACAGTTAAGTAAGGTCTCAATTTATTTATTTTTTCATAAAGAATAAGCTCATTCAAAAAAATTAGAATTGCATTACTGCTGAAAGCACAAATGAAGAAAACCTTGGACTTCTTGTTACTAAAAATTGGGGGTAACATTGCTTAAATTGCTGCCATTTAGTTTTAATAAATGAGCACATATTTCTTTCGATATGAGATAGATTTTAGAATATTAGAAGAGTTATTTACAACTTTTCTTGAACGATTTTAATTTACGCTGAAAAAGTTATACACGTTTAAGTCGAAGAGAAGCCCAAAGTAACAAATCAAATTTCATGTTTTAAATTCCGTGGATTCGCCCATATGAATAAGGTTTTGATTGTATACTAAAGAGAACTTTTCAAAGGAATTTTAAAAATAATTTAATACTTTCTATTGCTCACACTTTATATAATAATATCATTCAACATAATTGTAAGGACAGGCTTTCTGTTTTTGATCACGTTAATTGTGTTTATAGAATTCAATGTGCGAATTGTTTGAAAGATTACATTAGAGAAACTAAAATACACATGGGACGTTTCACGTCAAACGGCCCAAAGCTGTGCCCAAAATTGTATGCAATAAAAATACAAGTTATGCACATGAAAATACTCGTCATGACATCCCCTTTCAATTGCAAAGTGGCATAATTGAAAATTAAAAAAGGCGTCCTTGCTACGTCAATTAGAAGAGGCTAAACTCGAAAATAAGTAAATATATTTATTAATTACTTTTAAAAAACGATGCATAAATATTGGGTCAAAATATATTTTAATGTTTTTGGGGTCGCTGATTACGAATCTGAAGTCAGATTTTAAAAATTCAAAATGGCGGATCCAATATGGCCAACGAATTTAAAAAAATTTCTTAACTTCGCTTGAAACTTTTTACTCGGGGGTTTTCGAGGTCGCTGATTACGAATCTGAAGTCAGATTTTAAAAATTCAAAATGGCGGATCCAATATGGCGGACGAATTTTAAAAGATTTATTGAATTTGCTTAAAACTTTTTACTCGGGGGTTTTCGGGGTCGCTGATTACAAATCTGAAGTCAGATTTTAAAAATTCAAAATAGCGGATCCAATATGGCGAACGAATTTTAAAAAATTCATTTAATTTGCTTAAAACTTTTTACTCGGGGGTTTTCGGGGTCGCTGGTTACGAATCTGAAGTCAGATTTTCAAAATTCAAAATGGCGGATCCAATATGGCGGACGAATTTGAACAAACTTATTGAATTCGCTTGAAATTTTTGTTCAAATAACGCAATCATAAAAATGGCGTTATTTGTCTCTCAGTAGGCCAACGTAAAGTGATTCTTTTTAGTACGTTGTTACGAAAATACTGCGAATAACAGTTCAGTTCAAAAAAGAACTTTGTTTGTGCTTGTTCGAGTATTTTTGTAACGCTCGAGTAGTTGCAATTCCGTCCAGTAGAGGCGTGATTAAGTTTTTGTTCAGTTACCTACTTTTACCGTGTCTTTAAGCTGCAACACAGCATCTGTCAATTACTAAGAGTTTCTAACCTCCTTTTCGCGATCACTCGTGTGAAAATTCCGTTTTTATTCATTAATGATATTATTTTTATTATTTTTATTATTTATTATTATTTATTATTTTTATTTATTTTTATTTTTATTATTTTTTATTTTTTTTATTTATTATTATTTATTTTTATTATTTTTTATTATTTTTACGTCGAAGTACATGACTAGGTACAAATAAAAAGTTTTAAGCAAATTCAATAAATTTTTTAAAATTCGTCCGCAATATTGGATCCGCCATTTTAAATTTTTAACCCTTTAACGCCCAGCTGTTTCGATCGAAACCACTTTTGATTTCTAAAATCTATAACTTTGACAAAAATTAAGATATTTTTGATTTCTAAACGCTCACGACCCACAAATTTATAAATCTTTATGAAAAAAATTTACATTTTAAATATAATTAACAATTTTGTAATTACAACAATAATAACAAAAAAATATTTGTTGCAAAATTTGCAACAAAATTAAAAATTCGAAAATAAAAGGAAACAAAGCTACTGAAAATTGTTACTCAGGGGTTTTTAGGGTCGCTGATTACGAATTTGATATCAGATTTTAAAAATTCAAAATGTCGGATCCAATATGGCGCACATCATTTTTAAAAACTGATGCAATTTGCCTGAAAATTGATACTCGGGGGTTTTCCGGGTCGTTGATTACGAATTTGATGACAGATTTTAAAAATTTAAAATGGCGGATCCAATATGGCGGACGTCATTTCTAAAAACTGATGCAATTTGCCTGAAAATTGTTACTCGGGGGTTTTCGGGGTCGTTGATTACGAATTTGATGCCAGATTTTAAAAATTCAAAATGGCGTATCCAATATGGCGGACATCTTTTATAAAAATTGATTCAATTTGCCTGAAAATTGTTACTCGGGGGTTTTCGGGGTCGCTGATTACGATTTTAATTTTTTAAAATGTTAAATAGCGGTTTCAATTTAGTGTATAAAATGTCCAAATAAAAACGAGATCAGAATAAAATGTTCGTCTACCTTCGTGACAATGTGAAAAACAAATTCCTAACGCAAAACCGGCATCATAATGATTAATGAAATATTCATTTCTATATTCGTAATAATCAGAAAAACAAATGCCTAACGCAAAGACTCTAACATTTGATTAGTAAATAGCGGCCCTGAAAACCCCCTACTAACAATTTTTAGGCAAATTGAATCAATTATAAGAAAAGATGTCCGCCATATTGGATCCGCCATTTTGAATTTTTAAAATCTGACATCAAATTCGTAATCAACGACTCCGAAAATCCCCGAGTAACAATTTCCAAACAAATTGAATCCGTTTTTAGAAAATATGTCCGCCATATTGGATCCGACATTTTGAAATTTTAAAGTTTGACCTCAAATTCGTATTCAGCGACCCTGAAAACCCTCGAGTAACAATTTTCAAGCAAATTGAATCAGTTTTTAGAAAAGATGTCCGCCATATTGGATCCGCCATTTTTAATTTTGAAAAAAGGACATCGGATTCGTAATTAGCGCTCCCAAAGCACCCGAGTAACAATTTTCAGGCAAATTGAATTAATTTTTAGAAAAGATGGTCGCCATATTGGATCCGTCATTTTGAATTTTTAAAATCTGACCTCAAATTCGTATTCAGCGACCCCGAAAACCTTTATATACGAGCAATGACGTGAATTGCACTGCTACAAAAAAGTCGGGCGTTAAAGGGTTAAAATCTGACTTCAGATTCGTAATCAGCGACCTCGAAAACCCCCGAGTAAAAAGTATCAAGCGAAGTCAAGAAATTTTTTAAAATTCGTCCGCCATACTAGATCCGCCATTTTGAATTTTTAAAATCTGACTTCAGATTTGTAATCAGCGACCCCAAAAACATTAAAATATATTTTGAGCCAATATTTATGCATCGTTTTTAAAAAGTAATTAATAAATATATTTACTTATTTTTGAGTTTAGCCTCTTCTAATTGACGTAGCAAGGACGCTATTTTGAATTTTCAATTATGCCACTTTGCAATTGAAAGGGGATGTCATGACGAGTATTTTCATGTGCATAACTTGTATTTTCATTGCATACAATTTTGGGCACAGCTTTAGGCCGTTTGACGTGAAACGTCCCACATATTTAATAGAATCAAAGAGCATAAAAGAGACATAACTAGTAAATTAAAAAATACTGGTTTGTCTAATCATGCTTATAATACTAAACATTCTTTGGATTTCAAAAATGTAAAAATTTTAGAAACGGAAACTAACGAATTTAAAAGAAAACATTTAGAAATGTTACATATTCAAAATAACAAAACTAATCATGTTAATTTTTATACAGATATTGATAAACTAAGTAAAATATATTTTTCAGTAATACAATCTTTACATTAAAAAATAAATTAAAATAAAATATATATATTTTTAAATTAAATTAAATTCCCGCTTAACGTAATATATGATATATATATATATATATATATATATATAATTCCTACTTTATCATTTTTAAATTTAATCTATAGAAGTTTTTTGAATTAACCTAAAAATTTGAATGTTTCTCACATGGTGTTCATCGTAACGTTCACCATGATTTTCAATATGATGGTTTTTACCATGAACTTTCTTACCATCACGGTTTTTAAGAAATTTTTAAAATTTAACCTTTCATTATATGATTATTAACACTGTGTGACAGTAAAATGACACTTTAAATCGGACCTATACTAACTTGTTCGTCTTGAAAAACTGAAAAAAGTAGTATGTTTGAAATTTCCCAAACACCCCCAAAATTTAATTTTATTGGCAAAAATCCGTTTTTTGTGTTTTTATGTAGAGAATTATACGTAACTTCCGTAATTTTCAACTGATTTTCAAAATTGTTCTTTTGTTTGAAAGGGGAAAAGCACACCTTTTTAACCCTGTATTGCTCATTTAGTCAAAATAAAAATTGACAAAACCGCGGTTGAAAATATTTGCGATTTATCGATTTTCATTCCATTTTTTCAACTTCAACGAGGTTTTCAGAATAGTATTCGAATCTACAGATTTTTTTCATAATAATTTTTTAAATGCATATTTAATTCTGCGTAACATGAGTATTTTTTGAAAAATTTTTAATACAAATTGAGGGAGATACGTTAATTTTAAGATTAAAAATTTTTTTTTCCAAAGTTACAAATATTTCCATTTTGCTGTGGAATTTACATCAGGGCACTTTAAATTTTGTGTTCACTAAATTTAATTATTTAACTAAAACGGCGTGCATGTCAAAGTTGTTTTTGATAGATTTAAATAAAGACAGAGTTCGTATTTAGGGAGGAGGTCCGGTTAAATTTTAACTTTTCTATAATTTATATTGTTCAAGTGTGTCAAAGTTTTTCAAACATTATTTAGGTTTCAGATCTATTCTATAATCTTCAAATAAAGAATAACAGATATTTATTTGACAATTTATATAAGAATGCCTTAACATTTTGTAAAATATAAATTTGAACTTCTACCACATTTTTTAATTATTTTTATTGTCGAACTTTTCATATGCTTTTTTCGCAATATCTACTGAACAATTTTATTAATTTTGATAATATAGAATAGATCTGAATCCTAAATAATGTTTGAAAAACATTGACACACTTGAACAATATAAATTATAGAAAAGTTACAATTTAACCGGACCCCCCCCTGAATACGAACTCTGTCTTTATTTAAATCTATCAAAAGCAAGTTTGACATGCATGACGTTTTAGTTAATCACTGGGTTACAAAAAATGGTCATGTCGTGTTTATTTAAAATTTACTGTGTTTATTGAAAGTTTAGGTGTCACTGAATAAGAATATACCAGAAAAACTTTTTTTCATTCGGTCATTCCCTTAAAAAACGAGTTTAAAGTCTCAAAAAACCGTATTTTTAGCACTTTTTGAGGCAGCGTAACAAGAAAACGCAACATGATAAAAATCTCTACAAAAGCTTAAATAAAAGCTTAAACCTTCAACTTTAAGGCTCAGAACTGAAAAGTACTTAAATAAGCACTGAAAACCTGCAGTCGCTATTTGAAATTATCAAAAAAAGCTGGGTTAGGTAGCACTTGGTAAAAATCGATTCATCTAACCGGATTCGGTTGCAAATTGTTACTTGAGGTTTCTAATGACGAATTGGAACTTAGATTTAAAAATTTCAAAATGGCAGACTCAATTTTTTAAAATTATCAACGCAAATTTTGAAAAATTAAGTGAACTCATTATTTTCAGTCTGCCATTTTGAAATTTTTAAATCTAAGTTCCAATTCGTCATTAGAAACCTCAAAAAACCTCAAGTAACAAGTTGCAACCGAATCCGGTTACGGAAATCGATTTTTACCAATTGCTTCCTGTTCTAGCTTTTTTTGACAATTTTATGTAGCGACTGCTTGATTAAGGAGGTTTTCATTGATTCTTTAAGTACTTTTCAGTTCTGAGCCTTAAAGTTAAAGGTTTAAGATTTTATTTAAGCTCTTGTAGAGATTTTTATCATGTTGCGTTTTCTTGTTACGCTGCCTCAAAAAGTGCTAAAAATACGGTTTTTTGACACTTTAAACTCGTTTTTTAAGGGAATGACCGAATGAAAAAATGTTTTTCTGGTATATTCTTATTCAGTGACACCTAAACTTTAAATAAATACAGGAAACTTTGAATAAACACGATATGACCATTTTTTTGTAACCCAGTGTAATCAATTAAATTTAGTGAACACAAAATTTAAAGTGCCCTGATGTAAATTCCACAGTAAAATTGAAATATTTGTAACTTTGGAGAAAAAATTTTTAAATCTTAAAATTCACGTATCTTCCTCAATTTGTATTAAAATTTTTTCAAAAAATACTCATTTTACGCAGAATTAAATATACTTTTAAGAAATTATGGTGAAAAAAATCTGTAAATTCAAATACTATTCTAAAAACCTCGTTAAAGTTGAAAAAATGTAATGAAAATCGTTAAATCGCAAATATTTTCAACCGCGGTTTTGTCAATTTTTATTTTGACTAAATGAGCAATACACGGTTGGAAAGGTGTGCTTTTCCCCTTTCAAACAAAATAACAATTTTGAAAATCGGTTGAAAATTACGGAAGTTACGAGTAATTCTTTACATGAATACGCAAAAAACGGTTTTTTGCCCCTAAAATTAAATTTTGGGGGTGTTTGGGAAATATCTCACACATCATTGTTCATAGTTTTACTAGACCTACAACTTATACTAGGTCTCTATAAAAGTGCAGGCAACTTTTTTTATTTTGTCACACAGTGTAATCGCTTTCGACATCTCTGTTTTTAGCTCTATGTTATAATAAACAGCTAACTGCTCTATGAAACAATCAATTGAGTTACATACATCATCATCTTTTAAGTTTTTTAATAATTGTAGTTCGTACATAATCTGCAATAAAATATATACTGCTAGAATTCATGGATCAATTTTAATTAAAATTTTTCAAAATTTTATTATTGAACGACTTTACCAACGAGGATGATTTTAGATGTGGATATTTTGCAGGCACATCCTTGATCCGATCGATTTCTTCACTCTTCAAAACTGCTCGACGAGCAGTAATAGTTTCTTTTATCAATCTACGAATATGGCAGGGCTTCAATTCCACCTTTTCCAATTAAACAAAGACTGACTGTACATTTCCTATTGTACAAAGTAAAATTCGCCAATAATAATTATTACCTATAGACCGATTATACAAAAAGTAACTGATTACAAGGTATTCAACTCTAAAGAAATTAAATATTCAACTGACCGACACTTCATGGATCGATTGTACAAAGACCGACTCTACACCTATATAATTTTTTAATATTTTAAATTTTCATGGACCAACTGTACAAAGACCGACTGTACAACAATATAATCTTTAGAAATTTTTAATCTTTTGAATCTTTATGGACCGACTGTACAAAGACCGACTCTACAACAATATAATTTTTCAAAATTTCGAATCTTCATGGACCGACTGTACAAAGACCGACTCTACAACAATATAATTTTTCGAAATTTCGAATCTTCATGGACCGACTGTACAAAGACCGACTATACAACAATATAATTTTTCAAAATTTCGAATCTTCATGGACCGACTGTACAAAGACCGACTCTACAACAATATAATTTTTCAAAATTTCGAATCTTCATGGACCGACTGTACAAAGACCGACTCTACAACAATATAATTTTTCAAAATTTCGAATCTTCATGGACCGACTGTACAAAGACCGACTATACAACAATATAATTTTTCAAAATTTCGAATCTTAATGGACCGACTGTACAAAGACCGACTCTACAACAATATAATTTTTCAAAATTTCGAATCTTCATGGACCGACTGTACAAAGACCGACTCTACAACAATATAATTTTTCAAAATTTCGAATCTTCATGGACCGACTGTACAAAGACCGACTCTACAACAATATAATTTTTCAAAATTTCGAATCATCATGGACCGACTGTACAAAGACCGACTCTACAACAATATAGTTTTTCAAAATTTCGAATCTTCGTGGACCGACTGTACAAAGACCGACTCTACAACAATATAATTTTTCAAAATTTCGAATCTTCGTGGACCGACTGTACAAAGACCGACTCTACAACAATATAATTTTTCAAAATTTCGAATCTTCATGGACCGACTGTACAAAGACCGACTCTACAACAATATAATTTTTCAAAATTTCGAATCTTCATGGACCGACTGTACAAAGACCGACTCTACAACAATATAATTTTTCAAAATTTCGAATCATCATGGACCGACTGTACAAAGACCGACTCTACAACAATATAGTTTTTCAAAATTTCGAATCTTCGTGGACCGACTGTACAAAGACCGACTCTACAACAATATAATTTTTCAAAATTTCGAATCTTCATGGACCGACTGTACAAAGACCGACTCTACAACAATATAATTTTTCAAAATTTCGAATCTTCATGGACCGACTGTACAAAGACCGACTCTACAACAATATAATTTTTTAAAATTTCGAATCATCATGGACCGACTGTACAAAGACCGACTCTACAACAATATAGTTTTTCAAAATTTCGAATCTTCGTGGACCGACTGTACAAAGACCGACTCTACAACAATATAATTTTTCAAAATTTCGAATCTTCATGGACCGACTGTACAAAGACCGACTCTACAACAATATAATTTTTCAAAATTTCGAATCTTCGTGGACCGACTGTACAAAGACCGACTCTACAACAATATAATTTTTTAAAATTTCGAATCATCATGGACCGACTGTACAAAGACCGACTCTACAACAATATAGTTTTTCAAAATTTCGAATCTTCGTGGACCGACTGTACAAAGACCGACTCTACAACAATATAATTTTTCAAAATTTCGAATCTTCATGGACCGACTGTACAAAGACCGACTCTACAACAATATAATTTTTCAAAATTTCGAATCTTCGTGGACCGACTGTACAAAGACCGACTCTACAACAATATAATTTTTCAAAATTTCGAATCTTCATGGACCGACTGTACAAAGACCGACTATACAACAATATAATTTTTCAAAATTTCGAATCTTCATGGACCGACTGTACAAAGACCGACTCTACAACAATATAATTTTTCAAAATTTCGAATCTTCATGGACCGACTGTACATTAATATAGATTTTAATATTTTGAATCTTCATGAACCAAATGTTCAAAGACCGACAATACAACAATATAATTTTTCAAGATTTCGAATCTTTAAAGACCAATTCAAATCTTTTTGACACAACATTATAAAGACTATTTTAATTTGTATGTATAAACTATTATTGTATGAAATTATATTTGTTACATTGCGAAATATGGAATAATTTTTTATTCGTCAAAAATGACTGAACATTAAAGATAACGTGTTGAATTAAATATTTGTGTTTTAAACTCGTGGCGCTCTTTTTTTGAGGATGGCTTCAAGTCTTTTTGTTTTTTCTCTGTTGGTTTTCGTTTTCTTGTTGTTGTAGGCTCAATATCCTTTTCTAATGTTGCTGATAATTCTATAAATTTATTGTATTTTAACTTTTTATGTTTTTACAATTTACAGCATCAAAAAGTTTTTTAGTTTTATATAAATACTTTAAGGGCTATCCAAATATTACGTCACACTATTTTTGACCATTTTTTACCCTCTCTACCCCTTTTCACACTCTAGTATGTACATTAACGCCATTTTTTCTTATTCGTGTCACAAATTGCTTGATTCCCTATCCCCTCAGAATGTGATATGTGATTTTGTCTTTAAATTGTGTAATACAAAATTTCCAATCTTTTTAATACGTTTTGAAATACATATTGTGATTATATGAAACTCCTCAAAAACTTTTTGATAATGCGTAAAATTTGTTATATTTTTTCAACAAGCGTTTCAATATTGGAAATATTAAATATTTTATATTAAATTATCACAATTTTATCAATATTTAAATAGGTTTAACTTTTTATCGCATACCAGTAATTTCTAGCAAGTCTTTTAATTGATTTTGATGTTCACGTGTAACGACTGTTTTCAAAAACTCTTCTAAATCAATTCTATATTTAATAATCAAAATATATTAATTACATAAATAATAAGGTAAGTTACTATAATATTAATAATGATAATAATAATAATAATAATTATAATAATAATAACGTTAGTTATGTTAGTAATATTGTAATGATAGGATGTAAAAAAAATTCTTTAGTTTCCTTACTTTTTATCAATCAATTCTTTTTGACAATAAAGAATATGAGCGTCGTTGGTAATAGAAGTTTTCGACTCTCTACGTCTAATGGAATAACCTTTCAAAACTCTTAAGTACTGTAAATCTTCGGAAGCAATGTAGGCCGCCATTTTTGCTATTATCATTTATTAATAATGATTTGTTTGATTTGTAAGTTGTGATTTTATTTTAATTATTTTTTTATATTGTATAACATAACTTAAATTTTTTAATTTTGAATGCTTATAGTAATATACGAATAGAAATAATTATATCCCCACTGCTGTTTTGAATTTTCATTGGATATTTTAAAAAAACTTTCGTACAATATGAAGTCTATACGAATACTAAATAATAATGAACAATACATTTAAATCGCTGAAAAATTTTCGATTATTTCTTTTTGTCTATAAATAACTCAGAACTTACTTAAGAAAGCATACATATGCGGATGATTGCCTCCTAATTCGTCAAATGCGTTTTTATGAAATGATTCTACTGCATTGTTTGTTCTTTGGCTACAATCACAAACACATAGCACAGATGCTAGAGGAATCCACTGATTCTTGACATAATCGAGAAAGGTTTTAATATCTTTGAAATTTTGTATATCATCCTTGCATACTTTTTCTATCAATTCTAAACCTTCTGAAAATCGAGTATCAGGTGCTAACGCAAGGTTCATCACCATCCATAGTACAGTTTTTGGAGCCTTTTTACGAATTAAACCTAGTTTTTTCCAATACCTTAACAATGCCTAAATAATAATTTATAATTTTAGAATAATTTCATGTTGTAAAATATTATTACAATTTTCAAAACAATAAAATTATCTCATTGTTTCTGATGGAAAGAGATTTGGTATTGTCAATGAAATCTTTCGTATCGAAAACTGAGTGTTAAATTTTCTTAAAACAATTAAATTAACAAATGGAAAAAATACATTTGTTACTTTTAAAAAAAAGTAATCAATAAAACTTTTTTTTAACCTAAAAAAATATAAAAATGATTTAAATGATTTATGTATGCAGAATAATTATAACCTGGCAGAAATGAAACCAGCATGCTTTAACTGTGATCTCCTTTGAAATGCTGTTGGTTATTGACTTTTGTATAGCGGTCTCGAAATCTGACATGATTTCTATCAAATTCTCTTTCAATTTGTGAGCTAGATTCAAAATCTTTTTCCATACGGCAGTGTATAACAGTAAGGTTTTTCGTGTCATTAAAACCCATAATGAACAAAAATTCTAAAAAATTTAAAAAATATTGATATTGACAGTATAATTATATTTAAATAAACATTTTATTAATTTGTTTAAAAATGTTGGTTTATTTTCATATATACTCACTGTACCCCGATTTTGGATATGAACAGTGTATAATTGATAAATTGACATTTGACGTGGAGAAACCTATAATTCATTATTACAATAATAAATGTAAATTTTAATTTTTTTAATATATAGAATATAATATTTACATTTAAGATATATTAATAAATTAATATATATTAAATAATATTATTTAGATTAATTGTTTTGTTATATATTTTTACCGAAAAAGTTGCATCGATATCAACTTTCTTTGTGTCACACGAATTTAATAACGATATCATTAAATCCGATCCAAATATTGCAGCTGCCGATCCATCGTTTACTTCGACAATGCCACGAAACAAGCTTTTAGTCGGTTCGAAATTATTTTTTAACACATTCTCAAAATCTGTCAAGTATTTTGGAATATTTGGTAATTTATTTTCACTTCTACGAAATATCGAGGATCTCATAGAATTAAAATTTAAGGATGATCCAATTTCCGGTGGTTGTCTATACATTAACGAATTCGAAAATAATGCGCTTTTAGAAAATCTTTCGAAAATTTACTGTACATTTTGATGCACGCTTTTTCTCATATATTATAAAACAAGAAATAATAATATAATATATTATATAATATATTATATACATTATAATATATATATAATATATTATATAATATATTATTATTATTATATTATATTATTATAATATAATATATTATATATTTATAATATCAGAAAAAAATTTACTAAAATTGAAAAACTTACTTAGAAACAATGGAATTGAACAAGTTTTTTGGTTTCAAAGGAGTGTTTTCGCTTTCTTTTAAAATTACATTTTTTAATTTTGATACTTTTTGCGCATTTACATCTGCTTCGTGATTGTGACCTTTTGTAATTTCTACTAATTGGATTCATTATTTTCCTTTGTTGTACCAAGACAACCGTAAGTATCATAATTGACACAGCGAAAGGTAGAAAATTCTGATGTATCGTCATTCTTTTTCGATTTTTTATGATAATAGAAACCACGATAAAAGTATTTTGATGAATTCTTGCGTTCACCTTCTTCCTTTTCCATTTGTCTTTAATAAAAATGATAATGATAATAATAAATTTTACAAAACATTTTGTAATTTGTAATTGAATAATTTTACCTTATTCTTATAGATACAAATTTAAAAAAATTGTATTTCTCTTCTTATTTTGTAATATATTCAAAAAAATACTGGTATTAATTTGATATAAGAATAAATAATGTGAAATGCTGATATTCACACTGTCTATTGTTTTATTATTTTCAATTTGTATATTACTATATTCACATATAAACACAAGTTGTCAAATCATCACGACAATTTGTAATATTATTATATTACAAATATACTGTGCGCTTTATTGGAAAATTGAGAAATGGAAGAGTTAAATGGTGAAAGAAAAGGGACTTCAAAATATTTCGCTGATGGGTTCTTTTATCATAAAATGAAAAGCAAGGAAGAATCAGACAAAAATAAAAAGGAGAAAATCATTTATCGATGTGCAACACGGGCAAGTACTTCCTGTACTGCTACAGCAGAAGAAGATGAAAGTACTAAGGAAGTAAAATTTTTCGGATGTCATATTGATAAACCAGTAGCTCATGGAGCAACTTTGTGTCGATTGAAAGAAAAAATGTTACTCATGGCTGAAAACACGTCTTTACCTTTGCGATCTATTTACGATCAAGTTCTCGAAGAGTGAGCAAAATTAATTATTAATTAAAGTTGAAATATGCAATAACAAATTTTAAATTTCGATTATTTTATTTTACTTATTATGAAATAATTTTATTTATAAAACTTTTTTTAATTTAATTTAATTAAAAATTTTAATTGAATTTAAATATTAATTAGTAATTTTCTTTACGCAGCCAATTAGAAGAAATAAAGAAATTGGTTAATTTTGAATCAATCAAAACTATGATGAGCAGGAAAAGAAATATAAATGCGGGACAAATTCCGGAAACAATGGAAGGCTTTGCAGAGAGTTTAGAAAATAATATTTTTTTAAAAGGTTATTACCAAGAAACTATAACTGTGGGTGAATCGTGTGCAACGATATTTATGTCTAATCTAATGAGTACATTTTTGCGAGAAAACACATTTTCCACTGGATACATTGAAGACTCGATTCGTGTAAGATTTAAATTACTTAAATATTTAAAAAAAACAAAGTAAATTATTAAATAAAATTTTAAAAAAATTAATATAAAATTTGAAATACAAATTATAATTAATTAAATCTTGCAGCTTCCTTCCATGAAACATGATTTTTCGCATCTTTACACTGTGAGTGTGAAAAAAAATGAGAGCAAAATAGATCCGGTGAATAAATTAAAAATTTAATATTTAATTCTTTGCCCTACTGATGCAGTTATTTAATTTTAATTTTATGTAAATTTAATTTCGAAGATTTATACGCCAATATGGATTTTGATGTCTGATAGGAGTTTACAATTATATGATGCGGTTTGGTGTAAAATTAGAGAATTAATACCATCGTTGAAAGTTGAGCAAATCAAATGCGGTTTTAAAGAAAACTCTGTAAATGCTATTCATCAAAATTTGAAAGAATCAATTCTTCAAGGAACTTGGCATCATTATATAATAGTAATAATTAATTGTTTAAAAAGTACTGCATTTTTCAGATTAATGCAAATTTGCAGGAAACTTACAACCCTTTTAATTACAAACTTGGATTAAAAATTTGAATTTGAATATCTTTGTTCAATGTTCAGATCGCATTATATTATTTATATTATTATTTAGTATTTTTTCTTTTTTTAATTTTTACTCATATAATAGGAATTATTGGCTGAGTGGAAATCACTGAAAATTCCAGATAATTGCATAAGTGTTTTTTGGATGGCATTAGGACTACCACTACTCCCATTATCACATTTTGAAGATGGAATTCATATTATTCAAACTGAGGCTGATAAAATAGCACTTCAAGAACCACTGGTGAATTCATATATGACATACTTAAGAACGAATTGGACACAATTGGCAGAATCAGTCAACTCTTTCCATTGCAACCAGAAAATGGATCCATTCGAAGCAACATTTTTTACTTATTTTTTTTTTTTTTTTTATTGTTTATACTCCTGCCCTATTGGCCTTACGCACTTCGACAAGAGTCCCCGAGAAATACTTTTTTGGATTAAGCATAACCATTCTACTTTAGAAATTTTTCTATATATATATTAACCTAATTTTGCGTCTACAGCCGACTTTATTAGGAGTACTCGCATTACGCCTGGACCACCAGTCAATGGGTTTTCTCGCCAGAGAAGAGGGAAACTGTAGAAAACCTCTCTGAGTACAACCGGTTTATCGACAGTCGAGTTCTAATGGTGTGTACCGGACAATAATCGACGGTGCACATCATTATACCTCGACGTCAAACCTCCCGCTCAGATTGTCTCACGTGCCGGAAAAATACCAAGCCAAGTGGGCGCGAACCAAGGGTACTTATACCCTTGGTCCTTAAACGACCACCAACGCCAGGCATCTATCCGACTGAGCCAATCTGTCGGTTATTTTTTACTTATTTACTTTCATCAATAAGTCAAGTGTCAGACCCTGATATTTTAAAATTAATCAGTGAGTTGGTTTCATTATCTATTGAAACTTATAAATTTATTTCTTTGTGTTCTGAAGGTTAATGTTAAGTAACACTTTCAATTTAAAAAAACAGCTACGTAATCGACTTTTCACTTAACAGAATTTTCATTTGCTTAAACTTTATTTAGTTAAATTCTAATCTACCTAACATAATTCACGAATTAACTAATAATATATTTTTAAGTTTGAAAACTTAAAAAAATTTTATTTTTTACGTAAATTGACTTTATTGTTTCTCAGAAATAATTGTAAAATTAATGAAACGCGAAGATAAAAAATTAACTAAAGTGAAAGATGGAAAAAAATTAAAGCAAAGTAAAATGTTAAAATGGACCCTAGATTCGCATATAATCGAATGTCAAGAGAAACTGATAGTAAAACACTTGACATTAAAGAATTTTTTACTGAATGTCATAAATTGTAATCGGCGTCTGGCTTACCAAAATCTATTGTTTCAAATGAGTAAGCAACAATAACCGTCGTAAAGTTATAAATCAAATCAAAATTTTATTTTTATAATTATTTTTAAAATGTTTTAGGAATTGATAATGAAGAGAACAAGTTGTTATCTGATTCTTCATTGTTGAAAAAGAATGAAAATACACCAGGTTTTTACTCATTATATATAAATAATTTATAGAATTATTTTTAATTAGTACTAAATAATAAATATATTTATTGATAAACATATAAAAAATATAGAATCTGTGTCAGAAAATCTACGTGCTCTTTTACCTGGCGAAATCACAGAACCTTCAAATTCATGCTCAGAACAAAGAGATGGAAATTTAACATATCCACTACTAGGTAACGTACTAAATATAATTTTGCTGTGTAGTGTGTACAAACAAGTGTATTCTTACTAATTGTAATAAGTGAAATACTTATTACTTGTTAGGGGAGACTGGGGCGAAAAGTTAAATTGTGAAAACAGTTAAAATTCATTATCTTTCGAACGGAAATAGTTAGAGCATTTCAATTTTAATTATAGAAGAGTGTTATCACCCTAAATAAATGTGCGGAGTTATGTGACATTCTGCTAATTTTTGTGGTGTCCATATTTAAATTCTTTTTCACCCTACTTTTGAAAATTTTTTCCTAAAAGAAAATTTTAACTTTTAAGTATATTTTTTGCATTTATTCTCACCGCGATTTTTTTACTTCATTATTAGGGTCCCCTGAAGAGATACCTAAAGGTATTTGCTAAATATCTTTAGTCAGATTTTTTATATTTGTTGTTAAAGCAAGAAACGCACCCTGGGGCGAAATGATAAATCATTCACGTTCAATAAACTACTTGTTTACGTATAGTTTAACTTATCTACTACTTAACACCTATCAGAAAATAGTTTCAGTAGGCTAGAAATAGAATTTAGTTAAAGTTTATTTTATTTAGATAAAGTTAAAAGAAACAAAATTTTCAAAGAAGGACAAAACATGTATTTTATGCGAAAATATCAGAAACTTTTTTATTGAAAGTTGTAGGGGAAAAGTTGACCTACAATATTGATGTATAAATATTTGCATCTAAGCGGATTATATTGTCTAAAAATCATTTATGCAAAATTTAACTTTTCGCCCCAGTATCCCCTAATCAGTAAATTTAATCTATTAAATAAGTAGAATTTCACTGATTGTCTAAATCACTAACACTGTTATTACAATTTATAGATTTTGATGAGCTCATTGAAATAGGTGAGAAATACTATTAAGTAATTATTAAATTATTACATATAATTTTTTATGTTTATCTAATTAAAAAATACAATTATTTTATTAAAGGGCTTAATCAAGAATTGGAGAATGATTTATCTTCAAATATTGAAGAAGAGCAATTTCCTCCAGGTATTAAATAAAATTGCAATTATACAAATTAGATACAAGTAAAAGAAAAACAATAGAAATAATAAAACATGAAAAGTAACAATGTGAACGAATAACTTTAAAGTTGTACATTTGTACCCTTTTTGTGACGATTTTACACTAAAATAATTTATCTTTATAAAATATAATTCTTATGCACTTGTTATATAGATGCAGATAAAGGAGTCAGTATTGCAGTTGAGGAAGATCCTACCAAAAATGGTTTATTACAAAGTTCGAAATCAAAACCATCACCTACACTACCAACATTAAAAGAAAACAAGTTAGCAAACAAAACAAAAACACCTATTAAAACATCTACTAATGTTCAAAAGGCACCACAACGAATTTTGAGACCAAAAAGAGGACGACCAATTGATAAACCCAAAGCAAAAGACCCAGCAAAAGACAAATCTCAGCCGCCTATAAAAAAAGGACGCAGAGCGATTAATAATTAGTGTTGTGATTAATGATTAGTGTTAATGAGTTGATACAATAAATTAAATATTTTGCATTTAGAAAAAAACTTGTCTACATTATTAATTCTAAATCAAAATTATAAAAATAACACATTTAAACTAATAGTCATCAGTACCATAAACAAATAAAAGAATTAAAATTTCTAAAAATTACATTGTTGAAGAGTCGGTCTTTGTCCAGTCGGTCCATGAAGATTCAAAATATTGAAAAATTATATTGTTGTAGAGTCGATCTTTGTAGAGTCGGTCCATAAAGATTCAAAATTTTTAAAAATTATATTGTTTTATAGTCGGTCTTTGTACAGTCAGTCCACGAAGATTCGGAATTTTGAAAAATTATATTGTTGTATAGTCGGTCTTTGTACAGTCGGTACAGTCGAAATTTTGAAAAATTATATTGTTGTAGAGTCGGTCTTTGTAGAGTCGGTCCATGAAGATTCGAAATTTTGAAAAATTATATTGTTGTATAGTCGGTCTTTGTACAGTCGGTCCATGAAGATTCGAAAATTTTGAAAAATTATATTGTTGTAGAGTCGGTCTTTGTACAGTCGGTCCATGAAGATTCGAAATTTTGATAAATTATATTGTTGTAGAGTCGGTCTTTGTACAGTCGGTCCATGAAGATTCGAAATTTTGAAAAACTATATTGTTGTAGAGTCGGTCTTTGTACAGTCGGTCCATGATGATTCGAAATTTTGAAAAATTATATTGTTGTAGAGTCGGTCTTTGTACAGTCGGTCCACGAAGATTCGAAATTTTGAAAAACTATATTGTTGTAGAGTCGGTCTTTGTACAGTCGGTCCATGATGATTCGAAATTTTGAAAAATTATATTGTTGTAGAGTCGGTCTTTGTACAGTCGGTCCATGAAGATTCGAAATTTTGAAAAACTATATTGTTGTAGAGTCGGTCTTTGTACAGTCGGTCCATGAAGATTCGAAATTTTGATAAATTATATTGTTGTAGAGTCGGTCTTTGTACAGTCGGTCCATGAAAATTCGAAATTTTGAAAAATTATATTGTTGTATAGTCGGTCTTTGTACAGTCGGTCCATGAAGATTCGAAATTTTGAAAAATTATATTGTTGTATAGTCGGTCTTTGTACAGTCGGTCCATGAAGATTCGAAATTTTGAAAAATTATATTGTTGTAGAGTCGGTCTTTGTACAGTCGGTCCATGAAGATTCGAAATTTTGAAAAATTATATTGTTGAAGAGTCGGTCTTTGTCCAGTCGGTCCATGAAGATTCTAAATTTTGATAAATTATATTGTTGTAGAGTCGGTCTTTGTACAGTCGGTCCATGAAGATTCGAAATTTTGAAAAACTATATTGTTGTAGAGTCGGTCTTTGTACAGTCGGTCCATGAAGATTCGAAATTTTGATAAATTATATTGTTGTAGAGTCGGTCTTTGTACAGTCGGTCCATGAAAATTCGAAATTTTGAAAAATTATATTGTTGTATAGTCGGTCTTTGTACAGTCGGTCCATGAAGATTCGAAATTTTGAAAAATTATATTGTTGTATAGTCGGTCTTTGTACAGTCGGTCCATGAAGATTCGAAATTTTGAAAAATTATATTGTTGTAGAGTCGGTCTTTGTACAGTCGGTCCATGAAGATTCGAAATTTTGAAAAATTATATTGTTGTAGAGTCGGTCTTTGTACAGTCGGTCCACGAAGATTCGAAATTTTGAAAAATTATATTGTTGTAGAGTCGGTCTTTGTACAGTCGGTCCATAAAGATTCAAAAGATTGAAAATTTCTAAAGATTATATTGTTGTACAGTCGGTCTTTGTACAGTTGGTCCATGAAAATTTAAAATATTAAAAAATTATATAGGTGTAGAGTCGGTCTTTGTACAATCGGTCCATGAAGTGTCGGTCAGTTGAATATTTAATTTCTTTAGAGTTGAATACCTTGTAATCAGTTACTTTTTGTATAATCGGTCTATAGGTAATAATTATTATTAGCGAATTTTACTTTGTACAATAGGAAATGTACAGTCAGTCTTTGTTTAATTGGAAAAGGTGGAATTGAAGCCCTGCCGCCACATACGAATATGTGGCGTGTCTTCTTGACAATTAGACTTATTCAAAGCCTCTAAAGCAGTTTCTTCATTTATTTTTGAATTCCTAAAAACATATAAATTAAATTGTATTATATTAATTAATAAAATATATATCTGACAATCTTAATATTAAAATGAACGAAATTCTTTAAACTTATTTTCAGTCCCAAAAAATGCAGAAAGATAGAAAAAAATATTTAATTTTTATTCAGATAAGAAATTGATAATGAGTATAGTTCTTGAAGAATTATAATTTTTTTAAAACAAATTATTATATTTGCAAAAAAATCATTAATTGTCTTTTATTCATAATAATTTTTTTGTTTTGAAAAGTGAATTAATTAACTTTTTTCTTTAAATTGAAAAACAATTTTATAAGTAATTGAAAAACTTCATTTTCAACTGTTTAAAAATTTTAAGCCACAAAAGAATTTTTATTTCAATTATTCATGTAAATGTTAATGAACAAACAGACTTCAATTTAATTTATAATTTTAAATATAACATAAATAACTACATCAAAATCAAACCACTTGTATAACTCTAAAATAGAAATTAAATAAGTATTATAATAATGATTCATTATTTAATATACTCACACGGAGAAAAATGAGTTTGCTATTATATGGATAGCGAATTTTTAGCTATTACAGCTAATAATTAGCTGTTTTAACAAAAAAAGTTAGCTAATTTAGCTAATTATTAGCTGCATTAGCTAACAATAATTGCTATCCATATAATAGCAATTAAGGTTAGCTAAGGTAGCTAAAAATTAGCTGAAATAGCTAACTATTTTTCTCCGTGCACTCCTTTGTGGCTATTTTCACTGCAACTACGGGTGCTTCGGAATCTGATTGTGAGCAACTCCGTTTCTTTGCTTTCCTTTCATTCTCCTTCTTAATATCATATCGCATGTTGCGAATTTTGTGGCTCAATTGTTGTTTTAGGAGTCCCTGTATATGTTTTTCAAAATATTGAATTTTAAAAAATTAAAAGCTTATTTTCATTCATTCATTTTTAAATTTACATTTCAAGATTTTTCATTAAAATTGAATCAATTAAAATTAAAAATATACATAAAAAATTTAACTAATTTCAGAAGAATTGGAATAATTAAAATTTCTCAAAAATCTATGTTCTTTAAGACGATTTCTAATTAAATTCACTGAAAATTGAAATTTTACTAAATTTCAAATTAAAATCTTTTTAAATTCATCTGTACTTATGAAAATTGTATACGCAACTCTTTTGAAATTCAATTAATCTTTAAATAATTATGTAAGATTAGATTTCAAGAATAAACTTTAGAAAATAACAATTTTCCAGGATTTCGATCAAAATTCCCTGACATTTCCAGGTTTCCAGGTTGCGTGGCAACCCTGAATTAAAATTTGACTAAAATTTATTATATTAAAGAATTTTATTGAAATTTTTTTAAATAATTAAATTCATACAAACAATTTTATTAAATTTTGTTTAAATAACTGAGATTTGTCAAGAAAATTGTTAAAATTTTTGACAATTTAATTATTGAGAAGAATTTTGCTATCTATTTATAAAGATAATTTAATTATTGACGAACATTTTTAAAAGCTTTTGAAAATAATGTAATTTCTGCAAAATATTTTATTACTTTTCCAAAGAAATTGAATTCCTGTTACGAATTTTGATATTTATTAAAATAATTGAATTTCAAACAAGGATTTTATTAAAATTCCTTATTAAAATAATTGCTTTTATGGGAAGAGTTTTGTTGTTTTATCAAGATAATTAAATTTTTTGCAGAGTTACTTAAAACTTTTTGAAAATAATTGCTTTTCTGTGACAAATTAAAAGTCATTTATGAAAATAATTGAATCATTGCAACGAATTTTATTATTTTATTGAATAGTAATTTGAATGTTTCTTAAAATTCAATTCTTTTGCCAAATTTTAATAAAATTTTTAAGAATAATTGCATTTTTTGAGGAATTTATTTAAAATTGTATTAAAAATATTTGAAATATTCTACGATTAAAATAATTTAATTCGTAAATAAAATTTCATTACTTATGAAAATAATAAATATTGGAAGTCGTTGAATTGCGATAAACTTTTAAAAATAATTGAAATTTTGCTAAGAATTTTATTTAAATTTTTGAAAATAACAGAATTTGTGTAAAAAAATTTTCCTGTTTATAAAGATAATTGAATTCTTGACCAGATATTCTTTAAAATTTTTGTAAATAATTGAATTTCTTCGAAGAATTTTATTACTTTAAAAATAACTGAATGCTTGTGATGAATATTATTTATGATAGTAATTAAATTTTGCAAATAATTTTATTAACCCTCAGGGTACTGACTATAAAAATGTAACGTTCCGTACTGACATGGGTTAGCGTAACCCAGCAACTTTGATCGCCTGTATCTTGGGCTGTAATTGATGAATTTAAACTCTTTTTTTGTAATCTGTTTACAATTTCCACAGGAATATGCCGGATTTGTCGGATTAGTGATATTTTTTTATTTATAAAAGTTATTGTCAAAAATACAAATGGTTTTCAAAAAATTTTCATGAAAAAAAATATTTTTTTCAAAAGCTCGTATTTTTATGAAAAAAAAGATAAAATCATTTTATATAGGTGTTTTGGAAAGGTGAAAAGTTGATCTTTAAGATAGCGTTAGCCGTTTTTTAATTAATCTTAAAAAGTATATTTTTTTAGATTTAAAAATGCTCTATTTTTGACATGTAAAAAAAAGTCAAACGATAAATTCATTAAAAATATCGCGAAAATTTACAAACCCAAAGTCACCAAATTTACAAAATCCTTCCGCTTTACACTTTATGAACTTTTAAATGTAATTTATGAATAATTTTCGATTAATTTAATGAGATTTTACAATTCACAAAAACATGGATTTTATAACATAGCGTACTGACTGGGTGTAATTCACCCGAATACAAATTTCAATAATTCGCAGCTTGAACAGCAAGTGCCGACCGGCTCTGCCAAATCAGCTACTTTCGGTTCTAATCTCAAAGTTTCCCCCCCCCCCCGGTCCGAGCCGCCTCCATCGATTTGTTTAGAAATGGCGCAACTTTCAAAATTCGCCTGGGTTACGCTAACCCAGTCAGTACCCTGAGGGTTAAAATCCCAAAAAGTAATTAAATTTCTATGTTAAGAATTTTATTATTTATCAAGATAATTGCGTTTAAACTGTTGAAATAATTGAATTAAATTAAAAAATTCATTCTTGTCAGAAATAGAAAAAACTGTTGAAGCTTTGTTATTAGAATTCGTATTTGTTTCACAGTTTATGAGGCAAAAGAAAAAGACACCAAAATTTAAGAATTTTCTTATGAATTTTAAAAACTTAATTTTTTCCAATATACTTTTAATAAAAATCCCTGACTTTTTCCTGATTTTCCTGACCAATTATTCTTTCCCTGACTTTTCTTAGAATTCCCTGAGCAACCCTGTTATACCAAAAAGTGTAGAATTTTGTGTAATATTTGGAAAAAAGTCTCATTTTTCTTAATTTCCCTAACAAAAAAAATTTTTCTTGTCATTTCCCTGATTTTACTGTCAAAATTTTTGTTTTACCGACATCTAACTTTACTGACATGTGGCCACCCTAGATTTCTTGATTCCCCTGACCTATGGCAACCCTGTAACATAAAATAAAATAGAAAGTATAATAATTTAATATAATACTTACATAACCATTGGCACCACCAGACAACGATGGATATGTTTTCGCTACTGTTGACGCATTGTTTGCGTAATCTGTTTGTGTCGGCCGGTCATTTGTTATTGACAACAATTGTACTGCCCAAAAAGAAATAAAAATTTTTTCTTTTTCAATCATGATATCTCTCTTCTGGTATTCTAAAAGTTCCGCTGACAATTTCGGAAGTTTCGCCGGATTGGGTACGCTCGATTTGTTTACCGCTTTTTGCGGTTGGTCCTTGGATTTCGAGCAGGATTCGGATTTTTCGGACGGTTTATCCGTTTCTGTATTTTTAAACTGAAATCATTAACTTAGTCAATAATTTTCATATCAAATTTAAGTTATTTTCATATCAAATTTAAGTTAAAGGCAGGGATAACAATCGTGGTGGTCATATAAGTTTCAGTTTATCAATTTCCCTGAGAATTTATTGACATTAAAATTACTTTCCCTGACAAAATTCTTTTTATAAGAAAATATAAACATTTATGGAAAATGAGTAAAATTTATGAATTTTAATAATTTCTAAAAATTACAATTATAACCCTTCCCTTCCTAAATTCAATTATTTTCTACAACTTTCAACTAAAATTCTAGTTTTTCTAGAATTCAATTATATTTTAAAATAATTTTTGAAAGATAATAAATAGTTTTTCAATTTCAAAGAATTTTCAAACAATTACAATGTCGAAAAATCTTTTAAAAATAATTTAATAATTATTATAATAATAATTTAATAATAATTAAATTATAATAATTAAATAAAGAACTCTAATTATAACAGTGATTTCTCAAAAATGTTAATAAGCCCAAAAAGTAAAT
Source organism: Leptopilina heterotoma (assembly GCF_015476425.1). Taxonomy (NCBI): domain Eukaryota; kingdom Metazoa; phylum Arthropoda; class Insecta; order Hymenoptera; family Figitidae; genus Leptopilina; species Leptopilina heterotoma. The sequence goes on from NW_025110934.1 coordinate 357,061, forward strand.
TTTTTACTTTTATTCTTTGAAGCTAATTGAATCTTAAAAAATTATGATAAAACAATTCTAAGAATTAGTTTTTTAAAAATATTCTAATGTAATTTTTCGAAAATAATTGAATTTTTAAAAAGAATATTTTTGTATTATTTAAAGAAATAATTAAATTTTTGATGAATTTTAATAAAAATTTTTAACATGATTGTTTTCTCTAAAACGTTATTATTTTTGTATGTATTTGAATTTTTGAAAATATGTAATTGAAATTACTGAAAATAATTAATTTTAAAAAATTAGAAAACAATTTTCATTTTTAAATTTACCTTTAAAGATTTTTTATTTTTCAAAACTTGATTTACAAAAAATGTAAGAAAATACTTGAAATAAATCAATTATTTTCAATTAAAGTTTACAAATTTCAAATATTCAAAAAGATTTTTATTATAGTTACACTGTAAAAAAAGCCATGGTAATTTTACTACTCTGTCTTAAGCGTAGCTCGAGTTATAATCGTTTATTCTAACGATTACTTAAAATTCTGATGATCGTCATTTGTATTATTGATCCGATACGTATCTGTTATGGAAATCATTACGCTGGGTTAGTGGAAAAAAAGGACACCTCGAATTTTGGTTCAAAAAGAGGACACCTCGCTTTTTAGTTGAATAAAAGGACACCTCAAAAATATTAATTTTAAATGCATTTTTGTTTGACGATAATATGTGTGAAGTAATTGATTTATGATATTTTGTGCTCAAAAAACTATGAAGATAATATGTTCTTAAATCTTCTATTATAAAAACTCGAAAAACAATTACATTACACAAAGTATCGCCAAACGAAAGTTAATGTAAAATGAATATTTTCGACGTGTCCTTTTCTTCAACTAAAATGCGAAGTGTCCTCTTTTTCAAACAAAATTCGAGGTGTCCTTTTTTTCCACTAACCCATCGATTAGAGCATTAGTGTTACTTTGTGACGATCGTCATTTGTTTCACCAAATTCAATACTTTCATCTTGGTAGAATTATTATTAGAGTATTAGTGTTAGTGCCCGGCGATTATCTTTTGTTTTGTTGAATCAGATACTTGTCTCTTGAAAAAGTCATTAGAGCGTGTCGATCGTCATTTGATCTATTGATTGCGCTAGTTAGTTATTGGCAGAAATATTAGCATTCAAATCTCCATTTACGTGTCCGCCATATTGGATATTCCATATTAAATTTTTAAAAGATAACCTCAGACTCGTACTCAGTCACTCTAAAAACCCCCATGTAACGAGTTTTAATCAAATTCAGTCGATTTTTAATTTTCATGTTCGCCATATTGGATCCGACATTTTGAATTTTTAAAAACTAATACCAGATTAGTAATCAGCCACCCCAAACACCCCCGAGTAACGATTTTTAAGCGATTTCAGAAAAAGAAAAATATGTGACTTAAAGGGTTAATAAGGAAGGCTTTTATAAAAAAAACTTGCCTTGCAACTTATGGTTGCCAATTTTCGTAGCCAGCTCTCCGTCTATATGTTTTTGGGGTCGCTGAAAACGAATCTGAAGCCCGTTTTGCTCCATCACGTCAGGTTTTTTCCTAACCTCAAAATACATATAAGATTTTGCGTGAAAGATAAAATTTTATAAATATTGACGGATTTACCTCAATCTTGGTATCAAGGGTTTATTGGGGTTGCTGATTACAAATTTAAAGGCAGACTTTCAAAATACAAAATGGTGGATCCAATATGGCGGTCCGATTTTTAAAAAAATTTTGAATTTCAATAAAATTTGGTATCGAAGGGTTTTTGGGGTCGCTGATTACGAATTTAAAGTCAGATTTTCGAAATAAAAATGAAGGTTATAATATGGCGGTTGGATTTATAAAAAATTTTTGAATCCTTACAGAGCTCGGTATCTTACAGCTCGGTTTTTAAGGTCAGAGACCAGGAATTTTTTTGTGGGCCTGTATGCAGGGCACCTCTACGTTGTCACGGCAGGCAACTCTGTCAGTGTCTAAAAACTCACAGATACGAAGTGCTGTACAAAATCAAGAAATTTTTATAAATCTGATCGACATATCGGATCCTTCATTTTTATTTCGAAAATCTGCATTTAAATTAAATCAGCGACCCAAAAAACCCCTAGATACCAAGTTTAGTAAAAATTCAAAAAAATTTTTAAAATCCGACCGCCATATTAGATTTGCCATTTTGTATTTTGATAATTTGCCTCTCATTTTGTAATCAGCAACCCCAAAAAACCCTTGATACCAAGATTGAGGTAAATCCGTCAATATTTATAAAATTTTATCTTTCACGCAAAATGTTATATGTATTTTTAGGTTGGGAAAAACCTGACGTGATGGAGCTAAACGGACTTCAGATTCGTTATCAGCGACCTCAAAAACATATAAACTACCAGGGTTGGTCGAAAGAACATTTCAACGTATTTTTTTGTGGACCTATGTAATGAAATATTGGCTGCGTTCAACGATTTTTCTTGGCTTTCCAATTCAATATAGCGCAAACAATAGGTAGGGTGAAGGAACCATTTGTCGAGGAGATAGTGAGGTTCTACATTTACACATTTTTTAATCACAAACAAGTTTGATTACAATTGAGGGGCTGGATGCTATAATGTGTTCAGCGCCATGTTAAGTGAATGGCGCGTAACACATTATGGCATCCAGCCCCTCAATTATTAATATCAATATTTTATTATTTTGAATATTTACTACTAACACAAATAGCGCGCGCGTGAAGTTTCTAATGTAATTTTTTCATTAAATTTTTATTCCGTTAAGCATGTTATCTTTTAAGGTTGACTACACTGAGCGACAAAATAAAAAAATCTAAATATACTTTTTTGCGGACCTATCACAACTTGTAGATCTAGTAAAACTAAGAAAAATGGTATAGAAGAAATTTCCAATACACCTCCAAAATCTCATTTTACGGCCAAAAAACCGTTTTTCTGTACATTGATGTGAACAATCACTCATAATTTCGCTAATTTCCATCCGACTTCTAACTTTTTTTTAGTTCGAAAGAAGAAAAACAAAGCTTATCGACAGTGTGTTGAAAATTTTGCTGAAATGAGAACTGGCGGAACTGTAGATTTTTTCTCCATTGATTTTTTCTCCATTTTTCCAACTTTGACGACATTTTTACAATATTATCTAATAATAAGGATTTTTTTCAGTGCATTATTGTTATAGTAAATTTGATTCCGCGTCGAATGAGCTATATTTGAATGTAATTTGATGAAAATTGATAAAGTTATGTGAGTTTTAAGACTATTAAATTTTTTACTCATTTTGTATACACCTATAAGGGGCATTATAATGCCCCATAACTGACTTTGTAACAGCATTAGGACGCGTTGCGAAACATGCAAATTATAACAAGTGTCATTATAAATATATAATTTTTATTAGTATATACAGTAGGGTACAGTGCAGTACGGAACTATGCAGTACACAACAGAACTGACAATAACTTTAAAAAATGTCTAGGAAATGCTCATTGATTTAAAATTATTTGTTCAATCTCATTCTTTTGTATTATTCATTAGTACTATAATGTCGCTAAATATTTGCCATTCATATGTAGCGTAGTTTATGAAACAAAATACTTTTTTCAAATTTTTGTATGCTGCTTTTGTCTCCTCTAGCGTTGTAAATTTCTCTGAAAGAATTTTGATCATCAACTTTTACGGACTAGCGAGATCCTGAAATCATCTTCTAAGATATTCCTTTGTTTAAATTGAAACGTGAGCATTTTGGATTGTTTGATGATATAATACGACCGGAGAAGATAAGTAAATTCTAAATTTGTGTCAACTTTTCGATTCCCATTTCTTGAATTTTAAAGAACACTTAGCCTACGTGAATTCCGGTTTATACCAACGATCAGACGTGATATACGCTAGGTTGCAAAAAAAAGGTTGAGACCATCAATCACAGTTTCAAACAATGCTGCTTATCCACAAATATACCGTAGATGAAAGAAAATTTATTGAGATTATTATCATGCATTTGTTTGATGGCTACAATGATTTCTTCAAGCTTAAATATGCTACTTCTGATCGATGGTATGAATCAGAATTCGCTTGAACTGAGTGTTTATTAAAATTCAAGACATATAAATCGAACAGTTGCCAGAAAACTCGAATTTCCTTATTTTCTCGGATGATATGGCATCATCAGCCTTATCACAAACCAGATGACTGTTATTTTTGTAAAACTAATGTAAAAGGTCACCACTATAAAACTCAAAAGAACATAAAGTATGCTGATGTTTTGACTGTTTAGAAACCCGAAGTCTTGAATGATACTGATAACTCAACTGCAGGTCATGAATTAAGGGAAGTTCAACTCATTGCTGATGATCAAATTCATCTTCATGAAGGTGATGATGAAGAGTACGTTCCGTCCAGGTGTAAGTCTTCCGAATTACACAAAGTATCAAATGCAGATTTTCAGGACCATTCTAATAATTTACATCTATCGTTAAGACAATTTGAAATACTCGATTTAAACAATGGAATTTAGTGGATAACGACTTCAGAATTACGAGTTCCCGGAAAGATGATAATCGAATTTATTTCAGAGAAGTGTTCAAAACTGATGAAGTGAATAACAAACTTGTTTATTGCTCGAATGTATCCGAATTATTCTACCTCTTGGACTACTATGACGAATCAAATAAGTGGCGACTCTTCACTGATGGATCATGCATAAGTAAGTGCTTTCCCAATATTCCTCCCTTGAATCATAAAATTTAAATTTGTATAATAGTGATAATTATTATTATTACTACACTCGAGTCTCGGATCTTTTGCATTCAGATCTTTTACACTCTCGATTCTTTTGCAATTTTTCTTTCACACCTTTTACCTTTTACATTAAATAAATAAATGACTATCAGAGTGTCAAAATATTTATATCACGATAACATAGGTTATCTAAAGTGAATTATATCAGCTCCTCCATTATGTGATTAAAATTACATTAAAATTTTAATTACTATAAATGTAAATATTAAAACTAAAACATAAATACTGTCATTAATTTAAATATTTGGTTATACATATTGTATTGTTTTGCGTTACCATGGCATTTGTTTTGGTAAAAGATATGAGAGGATTTGGTCCCATAAGTGCAAAAGTTCCGAGAGTCGAGTGTATTATTATTACTATAGGTTTAAAGGCTGCATTATTACATAATAAAAATCAATTGCCATCAGTTCCATTAGCATACGCAACTGACATGAAGGAAACGTATGAAAATTTAAAAAAAATACTTCGCCTCATCAATTACGGTACATATAAATGGCAAATAGTCAGCGACCTAAAAGTATTGACAATTTTGTTCGGTATGCAAGGTGGGTACACCAAGTACCATTGCTATCTTTGTGAGAGGGATAGCCGTGCTCCGAATCGATATGGAAAAAGAGAATAAACAACACGTCAGCTCTTCAAAATCGGTCAAAAAAATGTTTTAAACCCTCCGCTTATCCGACCAGAAGATACCATCCTGACACCACTGCACCTTAAACTTGGGTATGCGAAGCAGTTTGAAAAATTTAGATTTTGATGGCGAAGCGTTCCGTTACCTGATAGAAGTTGCATTCCCTTAAGTGAGCGATGCAAAGCTAAAAGGAGGTAACACATTCATTTATTTGTTAATAGAACAGCCCCACAAAAAAGTGTCAGGGTTGGGAGATCAGAGTACCCTATCCCCATGTATTTTAGGCCACTGATCACGAATCCGTTGTCCGTTTTGGTCCAGCACGTCTGGATTTTTTTCTAACCTCAAAAAACATGTCAAATTTTTGGTGGTACACAAATTTTTTTAAAAATTGATAGATTTTGACGAAACTGGGTATACAGGGGTCCTTGAAGCCGCTGATTACGAATCTGAAGTCAGATTTTCAAAATTCAAAATGGCGGATCCAAAATGGCAGTCGAAATGATTTGAAAAATTATGATTTTTAAAAAGTTTCTTAAAAGTTGATGGATTTTGATGAAACTTGGTATCTAAAGGTTTTTGAGGTCGCTGATTACGAATCTGAAGTTAGATTTTCAAAATTCAAAATGGCGAAAATTTTTTTTTAAATTGATGGATCTTGATGGAACTTGATATCTAGGGGTTTTTGAGGTCGCGGATCATGAATTTTATGTCAGTTTTTAAAAATTCAAAATGGCGGTCGAAATTATTTGAAAATTGATGGATTTTGATGAAACCCGGTATCTAGGGGTTTTTGAGGTCGCTGATTACGAATCTGAAGTCAAAATTCAAAAATTTCTAAATGGTAGACAAATGTTTTTAAAATTGTTGTTTTCAATGACACTTTGTTGTTATTTAGGAACAACTGCCTACTACGAATAGTACTTTTGTTTAAATAGTGTTGGAATAACTTTTTACTTGTGTCTGCGTCCAGGGCACCTCCCCGTGGTGACGGTAGGCAACGGAGATTGTCCGCTATCCGGCTATGTCCCTGGATAGCGGCTTAGATGCCGTCATGGCAGACACAAGTAATAGGAGAATTACGAGACAGGGAATCGGAAACCCAGAATCGGCGGCTGGTCAGGGTGAGAAAGCGGGCCCGCAGGCGTCGTCATCCAACGACCGCAGCTTTACATTGGTTGGTGACTTGGCCAATGTAAAGTATGATGCTACAAGAAAGAAATCTGAAAATGAATTGCAATCTCACGATTGTAGCGAGAATCGTTACGTTTTTTGCTATGTTTGTAGTAAATATGAAGTTGGATCTTTCAGAAACAAAATTGATGATGAAATAAGTAAAATGTATGAAGAAATTTTTGGATTTGAAATCGATCAACGATCAAACTGGGTTCCGCATATAATTTGCAATAGTTGCAAAAAAATGTTTAAATGTTATGAAAGAGATAGAAATCGGAAGTCTATCAAATACTCAAGTCCAACAATCTGGGAGAAACCGCAATGTAAAGAAGATTGCTATTTTTGCTCGAATGAAATAAAAGGATATAATATTAAAAACAAGTGTAAAATAGTTTATATCATGGTTTCATCAGTGACAGCACCAATTTCGAATTTATCAAGTAAGGTTGAAAAGGAATTGACGGATTCTACCGTTCCGGAAAATACCGAAGAAATAGAGGTTGAGGAAGAGTCTGATGCATACGAATCTGAGACAGATGATGAAGACTGCGAAACAAACTTTCTTCCTTACACTGAAAAAACAGAAATTTTATCATTGATTTCACAGTCAGAATTAAATGATCTTGTTCGCGACTTAGGTTTACCTAAAGATGGTGCAGAATACTTAGGTTCATTTTTGAAGAAAAAAAATCTTGTGAAACCAGGCACTAAAGTTTTTTTTTATCGAGAGCGTGACTTAGAATTTCGTAAATATTTTACAAAAGATAACGATTCAACATTGGCATTTTGTACTAATGTCGAGGGACTTATTAATGAACTGAAACCAAACAGCTATAAACCTGAAGACTGGAGACTTTTTATAGATTCCTCTAAACGAAGCATAAAGGCAGTTTTGCTCCACAATACGAATGTTTATGCACCAGTACCAATAGCTCACTAAACAGTTATGCAGGAAAAGTATGAAAATTTGCAAGTGCTTTTAAAGAAAATTGATTACGAGAACCATCAATGGCTTATCTGTGGCGATTTAAAAATAATAACTCTATTACTTGGTCAACAATCAGGCTTCACCAAAAAACCTTGCTATTTGTGCTTATGGGACAGCAGAGATCGTGCGAATCATTATAAAAAAAAGGATTGGCCAAAACGAGAAACGTTTACTCCGGGTTCAGAAAATATCATTCATAAATCCTTGATAGACCCATCTAAAGTTTTGGTTCTTTCTCTCCATTTAAAGCTTGGCGGTATGAAACAGTACGTTAAAGTACTGGATAAGACAGGTAAGTGTTTTCAGTACCTTCAGAAGAAATTCCTGAAAGTTTCTGAAGGTAAATTAAAAAAAGGAGTGTTTGATAGGCCTCAAATTCGAGCGCTGTTTAAAGACAAACAGTTTGTTTCCACAATGAATAAACTTGAAAAAGCAGCTTGGTTAAGTTTTAAGGCAGTCTCACAAAACTTTTTAGCAAATAAAAAGAGTCCACAATACAAACAACTTGTTAATAAAATGATTAGGGATTACAAAAACTTCGGGTGCTTAATGAATTTAAAGTTACATTTTCTGGACTCTCATTCGGATAATTTCCCTGATAATCTTGGACACTTCAGTGAGGAACAGGGTGAACGTTTTTACCAGGACATAAAGGTAATGGAAACTCGATACCAGGGACGATGGGACGAAAATATGATGGCCGATTTTTGCTGGATGCTCAAAAGAGACATCAAAAAGAATGATAGAAAACGTAAACGGAATCCTTTGCATCGCTCTTTCGAAGAAAAAAGAACTCGTTACAGTAGCAAAGTTGAAAAATAAAAGATAGAAATCATCTTATCTGAAGTAGCAAACAGCCCTTATCAGAGCTAAATGATGTACAAAATCCGCTCGTGCAACCTCCTCGTGGTGTATAGCGGGTAACGCTAATGCCGACGGTCCTGTCTACAAATGAATAAAGATGTCGAATATAGTTAAATTGAGATCAAAAGTGATGTTTTGAATTTTGACTTCAGATTCGTAATCAGCAACCTCAAAAACCCCTAGATACCAAGTTTCATCAAAATCCATCAATTTTCAAATAATTTCGACCGCCATTTTGGATCCGCCATTTAGAATTTTTAAAAACTGACATAAAATTCATGATCAGCGACCTCAAAAACCCCTAGATACCAAGTTCCATCAAGATCCATCAATTTAAAAAAAAATTCCGCCATTTTGAATTTTAAAAATCTAACTTCAGATTTGTAATTAGCGACCTCAAAAACCTTCAGATACCAAGTTTCATCAAAATATATCAACTTTTGAGAAACTTTTTAAAAATCATCATTTTTCAAATCATTTCGACCGCCATTTTGAATTTTGAAAATCTGACTTCAGATTCGTAATCAGCGGCCTCAAGAACCCCTGTATACCCAGTTTTGTCAAAATCTATCAATTTTTAAAAAAATTTGTATACCACCAAAAATTTGACATGTTTTTGAGGTTAGAAAAAAATCCAGACGTGCTGGACCAAAACGGACAACGGATTCGTGATCAGCGGCCCAAAATACATGGGGATAGGGTACTCTGATCTCCTAACCCTGACACTTTTTTTTGTGGGGCTGTGTAGTTTATAGTTTATTACTTCAATGCAGTTATTTAGAAAGCTGTTGACAATTTTAGGGATCTTTTTCGGGCCTCAGATTCGAAAACTTATGCAAGATGAGGAATTCACAAATAAGCTTAGTGCAGTGGAAAGACGAGCATGGGATAGTTTTAAATTATTATGCGAGAAGTTCATTGGAAACAACAAGAGTCTTAATTATGTTGAAGTCGTTAAAGAATTTTTGAGTGCATACGAGAAAATGGAGTGTTATATGTCCATCAAAATAAACTTCCTGCACTCACATTTGAATTTCTTCCCGAAGAATTTGGTTCAGATGAGTGACGAACAGGGTGAACGATTCCACCAGGAGATAGGAATCATAGACAAACGTTTTCAAAGAAAAAACTCCATCTGCTGATTACTGCTGGTCCTTAAAACGGAAAACTAGCGATGACTCATACAAACGAAAGAGGTCTAGCAAACATTTTTGAATCTGAAGTTCAGTTTAACCACACATTTTAAACTGTTCAAACTGTTTTGTAGTACTTTGTACTATTCTATTCTTTTATGTAATTGTAATAGCAAATAGTGTCATTCTTCTGATTTCGTGAGTAATGCACATAAAATTATTTTTTTTAGAAAAATGCTTTGAAATTACAACCAAAAACATTTTTTATGAATAAGTATATGATTTGGGAATATTATTGTATTATTATATTTTATGTATTTAAAACAATTAACTATCTATAAACCTAGTCACCGCGACTAGACAACTGGTGTCGACTAGATAATTAGTTCCTTCACCCTATTTCCTTACATTTTTTGCAACCCTGTAAACAAAAACTATTGATGATCCGATAGTTCCATGGAAGAAATTTCTATCTGGAATGTTCAATCTTCATGTAACATCAATCAATTCACTTTTTTCGCAAATATACCTCATTGAATTAAATCTAAATAATATTTCACTTGCTTAATTTTAATTTATTTTTAATAAATGAATACTTTTTATACCTGTTATGCTTGTGTTCAACACTTTAAACCATTTTCTTGATTCTTCTCATTACTTTTTACTCATACGGCGACGCGACAAAATTCAAACAGTGGTCACGTTTTGCAAGAATTTGAAAGGGGGTGCAGAGTTTAAGTAGGGAGAGCAGGGAAAGGCAACAACCTGATACTAAGATCAAGGATCTGGTAACAATCTGGTGACTTTTAATTATTCTCTTCCTCCATTTTGTTTTTCTATTCTTTCTAACCTGTTAATTGGAAAGAGACAAAAAAGGAAAATGGAGGAAGAGAATGGGTCTCCACCAGATGGCGTATTGCAGTAAAGCCGATACCATTTTGGCGCTAATTTATATAACAACTGCACATACTCATAACAGTTCACGTGCATAAAATGGTAAGAGTTTTAGGCAGGCGCGGTTTGTTCTTTATATCTCTGGCTTTGGGACTTGTCGAGCAGTGGAAAACTAGTATAGTGCAATCTAGTACTGTTAGTCAGTCAAGTGCTGTTATTTTATATTGTCAACATGTGTATTATAAAATTTGTAAACATACAATATAGGGAAGACAATCAAACAGAAATTATTCCTATCAACAGGATTGATAAGTGGATCCCTATCACCAAAAGTGATTTTAAAAAAAAGTTTCTGATATCACCACAATTTGATGTGTATTGGTACGAGCCTTCGGATAAAGAATGGGTCATCATGAGTGCAATTATTCATCAAGTTGGAGGTAATATATTTACAAATTTTTTATTATTTTGAGCGGTAAGCAGATAAAAATACCAAATATACAAAAAAGAGTTTTTCTATTTCGTTGGTTGAATAAACTTTATCTACATGTGAACCAACATGGCGATTCATTTTTTTATTTTAATTTTTTTAATTTACCTAATTTAATATAAACCTTTAAAAAAAATTTCCAATTTATGTTTAATTCTATTTTAAGAATTTATGTATTTTTTAGAAGAGGAATATATAATTTATATATTTAATTACATAATTTTCATATCAATTTTAAATTCTTTTTTACGAAGAAAGTATTTTTTCAAATCATTACTAAAAATCTCCGTACATTTTCCTGTATCAGAACTTGTACTATCTCTGTCAAAGAAAATGAACCATTTAGCATACGAAATTGAAACAAGATCTTGTGCAATATCTTCCCAGTGGGCACAGGGACGTCCCTATTTGTCCGCGGACAATTCGGAGACAATGATCGTAATGTCTCTGAGTCATCAAAAAGACAACTAAAAGACGTTTAACAGACGTTCTGGTCCAAAAGACATAAGAAAGGACGTCTAAAGTACATCTTAAAGGCGTCGTTTGGACGTCTAAAAGCCATAAAAGGGACATCTAAAAGACGTCTTTTGGATGTCCTTTTTTACATTCCTTCAGATCTTAAATAAACATTTCTTTTTTTAACATTTTCTAAGTTAAAACTCAATAATATTGTATTAAATTTATTTTAAGTTTAATTTTATTTTCTTTTAAATGTGGAGAAATAATGAAAATATTCCTACGAAGATGGGATCGAACTCGGATACCTTGGGCTTGAAGCACTGCGCCTTAAGCACCTCAGCCGTTCAAGACAGATATGAACCTCTACAAAGTTAACGATCTCACTTGTCAATGAAATGAATTTAACTTAGAAAAATTCCAATGAATTTTACATTCATGAATTTCTAAGTCCAAGTTGAACTTAGATAATAATATTTTCTATTTATAGAAACTTTTCTATTTTCAAATGTTGAATGAAAAAGACGTCTTTTAGATATCTTAAAGACATCTAATGGCCAAGACATAGAACATGTATAAGGACGTATTTAAGACGCACAGTGGGGCAAAATGACAAAATTTGTTTCAAATTGACTTCTGGACCACAATTTAAAACAAATTTTTAATGTTTATGCAAAGTGTAAAAAAAATAATTTTTTACATTTTTCGTTTTCTTTTGCTCAAAAAAATTCTTGCATACTTAAAATTGTATACATTTAATGTCTGGCGGTGTGTAAGTAGTAAAAAAACAGTTTTTGCATTTAAAAATTGTTATAAACAATTTTTATAAACAATTACACTTTATAGGAAGTTATGTTTAAAAATAAATTTTTTTAAAAAGAAATTTGCTTAAGATTATTGTAATTAAACTTTCTTTTTGTTAATCTGATATTTTAAAATAATTTTTCTTAATTGTTTAAACAATTTTTATAAACAATTATACTGTAAGGACATTTTTGGGCAGAAATAAATCGAATTTTTTACGAATAATGTTTCATATAAGCCGCCTAGAGATTTTCTTTGTAAAAAAGTCATTTTTTAATATCTAGACGTACGGAATGTTCTTAAAATTAACGTTTTTTAATCCTTTAAAACATCGACAAGATTTTTAAAAATGCTTAACATGGCATCTTTTATTTCGTAATTTTCTTTAAATCTCAAATTAGCTTCCGCTCTCATTTCCTCTAATATTGTAGGTTTCTTCTTTATTACTGATTTTTTGCTACTACACTGAAAAAAATTCTGTGGCTGCCACATGTGTGGTGATGGCGCTACATTCTCTTGCCTCGAGTGCTCTGCCCTTCAGTTTTCGAGTGCGTAAACGAATCTCGAGAGCAGGTAGCCTTCCCGAATAGACGGGAGGCTGTCATACCGATATCTCGAGATTGGTGCAACCTCGTATTGAGCACGCCGAGATTTTAGTTCAGTGTGTAGCCTTCTCTCGCGGTGAGGTAGTGTTCCCTTGAGAGCTAATCTCCCTTCCGAAATCGGGATAGTACTTACCATCTTATATGTGTGGTAGCGACATTCGTAGGTAAGGTAGCGACACAGAATTTTTTTCAGTGTAGAGACACTATTTTGTGTCAATGAAAATTTTGAAATTATGCAATGAAAAACCTAAATATTATGCAAAAATTGTGCAATGAAAATAAAATTATGCACTGATGCATGGTTAGGTTTTATTTGTATATAATAATTTTTAAATGGTTTTAATATAGTTAAATAATTTTTTAAGCTAAGAACAATTAAATGAACAATAATAGAAGTTTAAATTTTTGCATCAATCGTGTATTTTGGAAAATGTTACATTCTTAGTTAAGAAAATTTTAATTGGAACAGCGATAAGTTTCGCAAGTATAGCGAAAGTTTTAACTGAAATTAATCAAAAATTCACTAATATAATGAAAATTGTAGTTGCTCCAAGTAAAATTTTTTTTATATACAATATAAATTCTTTTTTAACGCATTTTATATTATTATCAGAGACCGATTCTGAAACGAAACTGAATTTAAAATTTACGTTAAATTTAATTTAGTTTCGTGTAAACTCGAAACTAAAGTCCGATAAACTTAAATATTTAGTGTTAGTATAAAAATTACTTAAAAAACGAAATATTTTAATATTTAATATTCATGAAAGTTAGATTCACTTTTCTACTTTATTTTCTATTGAAGTCTCTTTATACTGCTTTATATTTAGTATTAAGGTTATAATAATATTATTACTTTAAATATTTTGTTTTTTGCTGCGATTTTTTAATTGAAACTAAATAATTGAGTTTCTTAGATACTTGTTTTCGATCTGCACTGAAATAAATTTAATTTTTTTAGTTTAGTTTTGCGTCACGGAACTAAATTCAGTACGTTAGTTTAGTGTCGAGTCGACACAAAACTAAACTCAGTTTGTAAATTTAGTTTTGTATCAACCCCGAAACTAAAACGAAACTAAACTTTCGTAACGGTCCCTGATTATTATATTAAAAACTTTTAATCTTTTTAAAATGTAAAATTTTCTTTATAGAAGCAAGTAAAGTAACGAGATCAGTTTAGACATTGGTTTAAATCGTCTCAAAAATATAAACTTAGCATAGTCTCTGCATTGTCCCGGAAGTAACAACGTTTAAAAATTTATTAAAATCATAAAGAAGATACTTTATAGTATTTTTATACAAAAAATTCACAATTATGCGATAATTATGCAAATAGTGTTAAATTATGCAATGGAAAAAAATTATGCACTGAAAGTATAATTATGTGATTGGATGCGATCACAAATCACATTTATTTTGTATGAATTCTTAATAATTCACAAAATACAGAAGTTATGCTTAGTTTGAGAACATTATGCGATTATGCGACTTGCATAAAGTACGGGTCTCTCTTTGCTACATTTCATTTTTTTCTCGGATTCTGGCAATTGTCGTCGGAGTCATCATCGTCACAGCTTTTAGTGACTCGCTTCTTGTATCCCTTTAAATTTCGCAGTGCGAAATCAAAACGATTTAGAATTTCAACAAGAAAGTAAAATCTGACTTTTTACATCGTCACAATCCCCTCCCCATGACCGGTACTATTTTATATAGGACCGTCATCACAATGATAATCTTGGTACTGCTACTGGCTCTTCCACTCTCTCTGGCTCTCCCACTTTATCTGGCTTTCCTACTCTCTTTAATCGACCTCATTCTTTTTCTTCCTCTCATCTAACAACTGGGGAACAGCCAGGTCAATTGTCGAAGCCGGAAGTCCTGCTAACGCCTTGGTGAGTTGTAAAATCTTTTCCACCAGATCCTCGTCTTCCTTTTCTACTTTAGCCACGTTCTGCGACCCGCTGGCGTCCTAGCTGGTGGGTTTCGTCGATATTACTCTCTACTTTTTGGCTACTAGTTGCTCTAAGGGTCTACTTCCTAAATCTTCCTCATCTTTGTCTGAACTCAACGTGCTTCTTCTTCTCCGACTCATTGGGCTCCTCTTCTGGCTCCTGCATTCTAGCGTTGGTTTCCCGGTTCTCCACGTTGTCTTCTACACGCCACGGGATACCCGCGAAACGACAATACGCTTCTGCGCATCTCGGACAATACCGCAATGTTGTTTCCCGTCGTCCGCAATTTCTGCAAAATTTTTGTAGTACCGGGTATACACAGTCCACACCATTTTTTCTCGGTCGACCAGTACTCTTTTCTGGGTACTCCTTCGGTCTAGTACCTGTTTCTTCGGCTCGTCTTCCAGGTGGCCCTGGGTGTGGCGAATGTTAGCGTTAAGCCCTATGGACCGGCTCTTGGCTCTCCATGTCCTCTTTTTTAAGTTGTGGACTTCTCTCGATTTCTTGTTGTTGTTTGGCACGGATCTTCTCTAGAGACACCGACAATAATGGCTCCTGGAGGCGTAAGAAACGGTCTAACTCAAATTCCGCTAGACGGCTTTCGTACGCCTCTGTACTCTCTCCGGCTCTCCTAGCAGCAGGCCAACGATAAGGTACCACCACTTCTGCGCCGTCTGGCCAACCTCCCTTAACGGTCTTTTTATTCCGCCCAGTCGCTCAGCTCAGTGACTGGGTTGAAGTCCCCTTCGGCAGCTTCTTTTTCGGTTTCTCTTTTAATACTTTCAGAAACTTCTTGTGTTTTTTCTGCCTCTCTCTCCACTGGGCTATCATGAACGTGTAGCGGTTCCTGTGGAACCTCTTCGGTTATGCGAAACGACATGTACGACAGGGCCTCCATCTCGACGTTTCCATGCCCGAACTCCTGGAAAAATCTCTGAATTTTGATGTTTTTTTTGTTTGCCTCGTTAAACTATAAAATTACCACGAATTTTAATACAAAACCTTGAATTTTTTCTATTTCAGACAATAATTTCTTTTTAAATAACTTAATTTTACAAGAACCATTATAAAATTATGACTTATAAATTATTTTATGAATAATTTTTACAATTTTCATAAATACTAGATTCATATAAGAATTTTACTTAAAAATACTGAAAAATTGAATTTTGGAAAAGTTACAAATAATTCCAGAAATTTAATTATTTTCAAAAATAATAACATTTTTCGCAGAAATACAATTATATTCAAAAATTAAAAAAAATTCTGGTCATTTTAATTATCTTTAAAAATAATAAAATTCTTCTTCAAAATGCAATTATGTTCAAAAATTTTTAAAAAAATTCTCTTTAAAATTTCAATTATCTTTATAAATATTACAATTCTTCTTCGAAATTCAATTATTTTAAAAAACTTTAATAAAATTCTTGGCAAAATTTCACTGAAATTCAATAATTTACAAAATTTTCAATAAATTTCTTCAAAATAAATCAATTATTTTCATGAATAATAAAATTTTCACAGGAATTCAATTATTTAATGTAAAAAATTTCAAAATTTTTTTCGAAAAATATCAATTATTTAAAAAGAATTTTAAAAAATTCGTCGCAAGAATAAAATAATTTTAAAAAAATTTAACATAGTTTTTTTCAAGAATTTAATTATTTGTAATTCTTCTTCAAAATGCAATTATGTTCAAAAATTTTTAAAAAAATTCTCGTCAAAATTTTTTCTAATCGGGCTTAAATTGCGGGCATTTGTAGTAACTATATATAGTAGTCTTTGGTTAAAATATTTTTTAATTTAGTCAAACATTTTTCGAGGGGGAGGGGGTGAAAGTTTTAGGGTTTTCCGGTACACCACATTGTATATTAATTTTTTCCTAATATATAATTAAGAAAAAAAAATTGTGTATATCAGTTTCGATAGATTTTTTCATGCTCTTTCGATTAGTGATATCCATTTTTGAAAAAAAAAAATTGAACCTAAAAAAATCAGAATCAAAAATAAATTTGAGTTTTTCAGGGTGAAGGATACGATTTTTTTTTATCGAAAGCTGAGATTTTTTCCTAAAAGGACATATAAATAAGAAAGTGGGCCTAGACTATTTAAGCTATGAAAATTAGAGTTTTGTCCACGCGACATGCGCCGCGCGCTGCGGGCTGCCGGCCAAGCCAATTGGTCGCAGTATAAAGAGCTACAAATTAACGCTCTCTGCATTTTACAGGGTGGAGATTGTCATTACATAAATGCCTGCATTACGTTAACGTTTAAATTTGGAAAATATTAAAAATTTACTTATTTTAATTATAAAAAATAAAATTAATTATTATTATTATATTATTAATGTTTTTAATATTATATTATTAAATTAAATTTAAAAAAATTGACATTGTTATATTATTAATGTTATTAATATTATATTATTAAATTAAATTTAAAAAAATTAATATTGTTATTTAATATTTATTAAATATTTAATTAAATTGTGACGAACCGACTTCGTCACAATTTATCCCTTCGTGATAACAAAGTATAAATATACCTAATGTTTATAAGAAAATATTAACACAAATACAAATATCCATGTTAAACACAATAACGAAACATACTTAGTTCATCTTTTCGTTATAATCTCGTTTAAAAAGAGTTTAAATATTAATAAAATATAATATCTCTCAATTATTGCAGTTAATTATATTTCACATTTTTATAAATTTACATTGAAAAAGATTAAGAATTTAACTTTGATTAAAAGAATGAGGCTTCAGATACCAATGTATTGTGAAACTTAAGGAGTGGTGTGTCTAGGTTAATGAACCATGATCAAACCACTGCCTAAAACTGCAAGCTTGCAGAAAAGCGCCTGACAACGAGCAGGTGCAATAAACTAAAGTATGATTTCAACACTGTAATGTCGATTAATAAAATCGATTGATACAGGGAAATCTGGGAATTTGCCCGTGTGTCTCGGCGTGACCAAGACGGAGAGTTAGGGCTATAGTGCCAGATAAAGTTATTGTACGAAGCCCTTGTTTGTTTAATTAAATTGAAGGTCTGAATAATAGACCACAAGATAAAGATGAAGTAATAAAATAAGTGAATAAATAAATGGTTATAAAATAAAGTGACAAAAGTATGAAATGAAAAGTGAAATATTAATTAAAGTGCAAGCGCGTTAAAAAACAAAGGATATTAACTAAAGGAAATAAAACTAAAAGAAAATATATAAATATATATGACAAAGGTGAGCTAAGTTATTTAACACACTAAAACACAATACATGCACATAAACACATTACGCATCAGAAAATAGATATTGTGTAGAATCACATACTTAAAAGAAGATAAAGATTGTAATCTTTAGGATAAAGTAAATAAGGGAAATTTAGATAATTGTATTAGTGTTTAGAAGTTATAATGTATTCTCATTATTTTGTAAATTTGATTAACTTTATTAGCATCTACACAACAATTCCAAAACCCTAAAATCCACTATTTCCAAACAGTAGAGATTCTCACCTCACTACTTGAACAATAAGTAGGAAGCAGGGGATCCACTACCAAACTTTGAAGGTTACAAGTTTTCTTGTGTAATATTTTACCTTTAATTTTATTGTTAATTAATTATTGTTTAAATTAAATTATCCATTTAATTTATTTATTACAATTGGTGGCAGCGGTGGGATTACTCTCCTTTACTTTTGCAATAGTGGATTTTGGATTTTTATAAGTTGTAGGTACACAAAAAAACAGAAATTACACTTACACAACATTTTTTTTTACTTGAGAAATTTTGCTATGATGCAATTTATATGAATGAAAATTATATTGTTTCTAATACATTTTAAACTTTTTTCAGATAAAAGAAATATATTTGAAAAAAACATATGCTTAGAGAAAGTGCGGGTAGTGGCTAAAGCAGTCCGCTAACGTCGGACTGTAGGGGACCAGTAATTACACTTATACCGAAAAGTGTAATTTCTTTAATAAATCGCGCCCCTCCCCCGAATAACCTTGCCGAAAGTGTGTAGCCACTTGGGCAAGTGAGGGGTTTAAAATATCGAAAAATATCGCGTAAAACGCCAATTTAAAATAAAAAGTACCTTATTCGATTAAATAAAAATCTTTTATTTAAAAAGAAACAACTGACAATTCCTCAGAGAAATTTTTGGTCTATAACTTAAATAAAAAAATCGAAAATATAAGGGTCTAATAAAAAGAAAATCGCGAATAAATTTTATAACAAGAAAATTACTATTTCAACATAAGGGTAAGACTCCGTCAGAAAAAAAGCGATTTGCAAGTGGTCTTCCGATTTCTTCGAAACCTTGGGAAATAGAAGTCTTATATGAATTAAATTTACCCCTAAAAGGATTTTGAAAAATTTTCAAAATGGCGGCCGCTACGCCATATTGAAAATGAGTGTTGCGTTTTTTTCAAAAATTAATAACTCTGAAACTTTTTAATTGATTTTAATAAAATTTACAGGCGATATAGTTAAAAATACGTAGTTTAATTTGATATTATGAACAAAAAAAAATTTCCAAAATTTGTCAAAAAAAAAGTCAAAAAAATTTTTTGAATTAATTTTTAGTTCAGTTGGCCTAATTTTTGAATTTTCTAATAAGTAAATATCGATTCCTTGTAATTTCACCTTTCATTTCATAAAAAAAATTTATGGAGACTCTAATAGTTCTCGAGATATTGCGACTTTAGTGGGAGCGCGTACCGCGGAATTAATAATCGATTTTTAAGAGCAGAGGTATAAAAAGTTAAATTTCTATAAAAGAGTTTCTAAAACATCCCAATAATTATTTTTTGTAAATATTAATCTATAAATTAATATTTAGACTATTTACTTAAAAATGTAGAAAATCATAATTTTGAATACGTCATAGTGGATCGAATAATTTGAAAAATAAAATTTTAACACTAGATTCGTACACTCAGAAAAAAATTTGTTCGAATCAACCAAATTTTGGTTGAATCAACCAAATAAATGCATTGCTATACAGTCAACCAAACGTTTGTTTGATTCAACCAAAAAATTTCTTCCAATACGTTTATTTGTATTAACCAAATGCTTATTACACTTAACCAAAAAATTTTATTTAATATAACTAAAAAATTTGTTTATTTCAAGAGAAAAGATTTGTTTGATTCAAATAAATAGTTTTAGTAAACGTATTTGGTTCATTTAAATAAATATTTTTGTTTACTTAATTTTGTTATTTATTTTCCTCTAATAATATTTGAATTTCCTAATTTAATATTTTCTAGTACGTATTATTGGTTAATTTATAATTTATTATATAATTATTGATATTTTAAAATTATACATATAATAAATTATAAATTAACCAATAATATGTATACTAGAAAATATTAAATTAGGAAGCTCAAACATTATTAGAGGAAAATAAATAACAATTAAGTAAAATATTATATATGTATTTCTTCATATAAACAAAATTACTTAATTGTAAAAAAACATTTGAAATATTACATTAAACATATTATAATTATGATTTTTATACGTGCACTCAGGAAAAAGTTTATTCGAAACAACAAACTGAAAACTTCATAAAACCTTTTTGTAAATATTCTTCTCACTGGTACAAATTAAATATGCAGTAAGTCAATTACACAATGTATTTAATATTTATTTAACCGACACTTATAATTTTTTTTCTTTGATTTACCGATTTAACAAATAAATTTGACGCGAACGCGGACTGTAGACAAGTGAGATCGCCATTTTTAAATTCACACATGTACTTTTTGAGACAAGCAAATATGTTTGTTTGAATCAAACAAATTTGTGTGTTGTGTCGAACAAACTGTATTTAACTAAACAATATTCTCTATTCAAAACTCAAATTTGGTTAAATGAAATAAACAACTTCAAATAAAAATTTCTTTCCAATAACCAAACAAATTTTACGTATTTATTAAAATAAACCAAATTTTTATTTAAATCAACAAAATTGTTTTATCGTGACAAATAAAATAGGTTAATTAAACAGTTTGGTTAAGTGAAATAAACTTTTTCTCTGAGTGTAAATAGCGCTTCCAAAAATCGCCCTTGACGTTGTTTTAGAATTTTTACTTTAAAAATGTAGAAAATCAAAATTTTGAACCCGCCATATTGGATCGAAAATTTGGAAAAATTAATTTCTGATATCAGATTCATGATGAACGATCGAAAATAGCCCCGAGTAAGTAATTTTTTTGAATTTTTGACAACACTTATGTGTTAAAACCTTGGATATATTGTGGTGCATTTTTATGACCCACTTTAATCATCCGCCATTTTAAAAATTTTTCAAAATTAAATTTTTGGCAAAGTGCTATCTTATAGTGCAGCTAAAAATGAAGGCAAATGTGACCTGGAGAATTTTTTGCATGAAAATTAAAAAAGTTATGAATTTTTTTTTAAAAAGTGCATTTTTCCTATGTATTTTTAATGGGAAATTTCGATGGATCTCTGGCACGTGTTAATATTAATCAATCGGCTTCAAATTTTGGGAAATATTTTTTTATTTTATTGGAACTAAACTGGGGGGTGGCGTAAACAAAATTCGAAAGTCGCATTGTTACGGACACCCTATTGTGCACGTTTGTGCGCTCGCTTCATATTCCGCCTCGCTACGGAGTTTAATTCCGCGGTACGCGCTCCCACTAAAGTCGCAATATCTCGAGAACTATTAGAGTCTCCATAAATTTTTTTTATGAAATGAAAGGTGAAATTACAAGGAATCGATATTTACTTATTAGAAAATTCAAAAATTAGGCCAACTGAACTAAAAATTAATTCAAAAAATTTTTTTGACTTTTTTTTTGACAAATTTTGGAAATTTTTTTTTGTTCATAATATCAAATTAAACTACGTATTTTTAACTATATCGCCTGTAAATTTTATTAAAATCAATTAAAAAGTTTCAGAGTTATTAATTTTTGAAAAAAACGCAACACTCATTTTCAATATGGCGTAGCGGCCGCCATTTTGAAAATTTTTCAAAATCCTTTTAGGGGTAAATTTAATTCATATAAGACTTCTATTTCCCAAGGTTTCGAAGAAATCGGAAGACCACTTGCAAATCGCTTTTTTTCTGACGGAGTCTTACCCTTGTATTAGTGTTTAGAAGTTATAATGTATTCTCATTATTTTGTAAATTTGATTAACTTTATTAGCATCTACACAACAACTCCAAAACCCTAAAATCCACTATTTCCAAACAGTAAAGATTCTCACCTCACTACTTGAACAATAAGTAGGAAGGAGGGGATCCACTACCAAACTTTAAAGGTTACAAGTTTTCTTGTGTAATATTTTACCTTTAATTTTATTGTTAATTAATTAAATTATTATTCATAATTTTAATATATTACATAAATATTAAATTAAATAACAATTAAATATTAACGGCTTTTGTTTATATAATATATTAGGCCAAAATTGTTAATTTATAATTATTCTAGTTATAACATAATGCTTGGATTTTTTGAATAACTATTTTATTTTGTAAAGCGTTTCTGATTTTATTAGTATTTCATTATCTTCAAAATTAATATAGACTGTTGATTTTAATAATTTTTATTTAAAAAAGTATAACAATATAAATAAACAAAAAATAATAATGAAATACAATTATTATTTTTTTAATACTTATAAAAGTCTTTAATAATCGCCAAAAAAGAAAGTATAGATTTGAATTTCGCGGTCAACAGAGAGTTTAGTTTCACAACTCATCCATAAGATGGGGTTAATCAAAGTTTGCTCGAAAACGAAAGCAGTCTTCCAGCTTATAAGTATCACTGGTAATGTTTAGAATTTCCATATATATTATATTTCACACCAGAGACTCTGCAGGTTTGTAGTATTTTTTATTTTCTTTTAAAATATTTAATATTTTTTTTCCAGCTTACTTTGCTTTATATTCATTTTTGTCGATTTTTTTTATTTTTTTTTATTTTTTCCATTTCTTGGTTATTATTATGGACGAAACAAACGGGAAAAGCAAAACGGTTTGGAAAGACAAATGTATAAATCCTTTTAGGATAGAAAACCACAATGCACAAAATGCTGGAAGAATTTCAGATAACTTGATTTTAAAATTTCCTTCATTAATTGCGGGTTCAAAGCTCTGCAACTCATGTAGGAAAAAACTTGACAAAATGAATAAAATACCAAACAATGACGACGATAAAAATGAGAATCGTGATGACTATTCTTCAGAAGAATATATTGAAATTGATCACATCCATAAAGATCCAGATTATGTCGATCCTACTGAGAAAAAAAATAAAGGCAATGATAAATTAAAATGCAACGACTCATTTCATTTAGCTGCAGTAGAAGTTTTAGACCAAATTAAAGATAAATTTAATTATACTCATAGTTTAGTTGAAAATACTCAACTTTTAACACTAGCTCCAAAGTCCTGGAGTATTCAACAAACTGTTGATGTTTTTAACATTTCTCATCGGCAAGTTAGAAAAGCAAAGCAAATAGTTGCTAAGCATGGAATTCTAACCCTCCCTGACGCAAAAAAGGAAAATCTTTGAGTTCAGAAACGAATGCCCTCGTCGTGAAATTTTTCGAGAGTGACGATATGAGTCGCATAATGCCGGGTACAAGAGATTGTATTTCAGTTCGAATGAATGACAAAAAAGTTGTCGTTCAAAAAAGATTACTTTTATGTAATTTAAACGAATTATTCGCTGAATTTCAATCTCAAAATGAAAATGTCAAAATTGAATTTTCAAAATTTTGCGAACTCAGGCCAAAAAATTGCGTTTTAGCAGGCTGCAATGGTACTCACACCGTGTGTGTGTATACCACAAAAATGTAAAATTAATGTTAAGAGCAATAAATCTTGAATATTTAAATAACGATCCACAAATTATATTAAAAGATTATGTAGATTGCTTAAAATTAATTATGTGCGAAAATGCGACAAGTTCTTGCCACTTAGGTGATTGTAAGAATTGTCCTGGCATCACTGAAATAACAAATAATTTGATTGAATCACTTGATGACGAAGGATTGCAAGAAATTAAATTTAATTCTTGGTTACAAACCGACAAGTGCACCTACAATTCATTGAATTTGGATAGCGATGAATTTGCAAATTTACTGTGCGAGCAGTTGTTAAAGTTAAAAGTCCATGAATTTCTTTGTAAAGAACAAGCTTCATTTCTTAAAAATTTGAAAACGTCTTTACAAAATGATGAATTTTTAGTCTTGTGTGATTTCGCAGAAAATTATAAATTTGTTTTACAAAATGCTGCCCAGGGCCCGCAGCGCGCGGCGCGTGTTGCGTGGGACAAAACTCTAATTTTCATAGCTTAAATAGTCTAGGCCCACTTTTTTATTTATGTCCTTTTAGGAAAAAAGCTCAGCTTTCGATTAAAACAAAAAAAAATCGTATCCTTCACCCTGAAAAACTCAAATTTATTTTTGATTTTGATTTTTTTAGGTTCAAAATTTTTTTTTTCAAAAATGGATATCACCAATCGAAAGAGAATGAAAAAATCTATCGAAACTGATATACACAATTTTTTTTTCTTAATTATATATTAGGAAAAAATTAATATACAATGTGGTGTACCGGAAAACCCTGAAACTTTCACCCCCTCCCCCTCGAAAAATATTTGACTTAATTAAAAAATATTTTAACCAAAGACTACTATATATAGTTACTGTTAAAGTAGGATTTAGAAATTTAATTTTAAAAGATTAATTTTTAAAACTTTAACTCACGTGTCCTTCGGACAAAAGAAATTGTAAAGGTAGTGGATTCCCCCTCTACTTAGTTATTGATTCAACTAAGAGGTTGAGAACCCTACTCTTGAGTAAAATGAGAAGACAGGAAAATTATTAGGATGTTTAAATTAAAATGCAATTTTAAGATGAAATCAATTAATTGTATATTTTGCCCAAAAGTCCCTAATACAAATAATCTAATTTTTATGTGTGTAAAAGAGAGTATTTTGTATATGTGTGAATAAAATTGTAGTGTGTGTTATGTGGTGTAAGATTTTTATACTCACTACTCAGTAATTCGATCTCCTTGAAATAATAATCCAAATGACACTTTCTAACTTTGTATATTTTAAGTTGCTTTTCCGAAAAACTAAAGAAATACCCAATCTAGGTTCACTAGATTGTTATTTCGTATTGAACTTTAATATCCCTTTTATTGCACAAATTCAAGACTCAAACCCCGTAAATAAAGGATGTCTTTAAAAAATATATTTAAATTGATATTCTTTTAATGAAATTACTTTTATTTTATTCTTGCTGATAGTAGGCTTTTTAATATTCTCTTTTAATTCCTTCACTTTATATTTTTTACACAAATTCTTATGTTTCTTTTTATTCACTTTGTTATTTTTTTCAATATTTTCTTTTATTTCTTTTATTATTTTTCACTTATCACTTTTATTAATTATTGATATTCAATATAACTTTTAAATTCAACCTTTCTTTGCTTTTTTAAATTATTTTATATTATTCTTAATTATAATTCACTTTACTGAATAAATTTTTGTCAAACCCTTACAACTTTCTGAGAAAATCCCTTGCTCAGGGATTCCAAATTTAACTTTGATCTTCACGACCAACACGGCCAATTGCCGGACTTAGAATTGCCTGGCCAAAACTGCGGGCTACAACTACAGGTGACCTGTACTAAACTGCCGGCCTAAACTGCCCGGGCTAACTGCCGGCTACAACAACCTGGCTTAAACTGCCCAGATTTCCCAGTGTCAATCAATTTTATTGAAAGACGATTTAGTGGGGAAATCGTATGTTAAGTTTATTGCACTTGACTGTTGTCAAGCCAATTCTACAAGCTTGCAGATTTAGGCAGTGGCACGATCCGAGTTCAGTGACTTAGATGCACCACTTCTTATATTGAGCAATTTACTTTTCATATTTTCTAACTATTCCTCAAAAGGGTCAATAAACTGTTTGTCCAAGAAAAGGAAATTATTAAGAAATTGTGAAATTACAAAGGGTTGTTTTTTGTGTAAATTTTTTTGTGATGTTTAACAAAATCTCATGTTGCGTGTAATTGTTGCATGTAATTTTAGTTTAAATATAATTAAAAAAGGTATTAACAATATAAAAAGTTACGGAGTTCGGCCGTAACAGTTACTACAAATGCCCGCAATTTAAGCCCGATTAGAAAATTTTTTTTTTGCCTTGATCACTTTATATGGAATCGCTCAAATAATAAAACTCATCGCAGGATTTTAATTAATTTTTGATACAATATTTTCATTAAAGTCTTCAAAAAATGTAATTCTTAAAAATTTCATTAAAATTTGTCAAAATAATTGAATTATTTAAAGATTTGTTGATAATATTCTTTATGAGAATTCAAATTCAACAAACATTCAATTATTCAATAAATTATTTATTTTTTCATTTAAATACTTGAATTCTTCTAGAATTTTCTGATTAAAATTGATTAAAAAATGAATTACCGAATAATCGATTTATTATTTATGAAAATAGTTGAATTATTACAACGAATTTTATTAAAATTTTTTCAAATAATTGAATTTTTTTGAGAAAATTTACTACTTTTAATAATAGTTGAATTCTTCCGAAGGATTTTATTATGATTTTTGTAAATAATAAAATTTTTTTTAAAATTTTATGGTAATTTAAATTATAACAAAACATGAAGAAGGCGATCACTCCGAGTCTTCGACTCAGACTGTGCCTATCGCCCGAACTAAAATTTTTAATTTTTATGCAAAAATAATAAAATGGAAGCAATTAAAAATTTTTTTTCGAAAATTAAGGTTTTTTTGGCAGCTTTTCGGTTTAAAAAAATAGTAAAAATTAATATTTTTAAATAATTCTAGTTCCGGCGATACCCACCCATGTGACGAAGATTTTCGTAAAAAAATTTTGAGAATCGGTCCAGTAGTTTCCGAGAAAAACATCCCGCAGCATGAAAAAATGTGGTTTTGAGAATAACGGGTTTAAAGTTTGTGTTATTTACTTACATAGCCGTGTACGCGCTCAAGTAACATTGAAAAACATATTTTTTGAGTGCTGGGATCTTTCTAAAAATTTTACACCACATTTTTGACATATTTTACTTTCGAAATCCATAATAAATTTTTTTTTGCTTTTTTGAAGATGACAAAGTGGTTTGAACCCTTAAAAAAGAAGTGATTGATGTTTTTGAATAATTTAACAATTAAAGAAATTTGTAAATAAATGTAATAGAACATTTTTTTGAGTATCTAATAATTTTTGGAGTGAATCAGAATATTTTTTAGGGTCAGAGAAAAAGTGAGAATTTTGTCTGGAAATGAGGGAAATGTCAGGGAAAAATAAAATTAAATATTTGTGGCAACCCTAAAAAAGAACTTTAATTTTTTCTGATTTTCGTCAAAAAAATTTATGTGGAATTCAAGAATAAGAAAACTAAAAAAATTTATTTTCAGAAGCAAAAGTTTAATGTAAACTTTAAAAGTGTTTACCTATTTTTAAATAAAATTCGTACGTAATTTGATAGTAATTTGTACAATTTTATTTAGAGAAATGGATACAGAATTAATAACCCAGTGGGCAAAAAACCATCATTGTTTTAAAAACGTTTTTAGAACGTTTCATGTCTGCAAAATAATGTTCCAAAAACGTTCCATTGCTTTTAAAACGTTTTAGAACCATATAACGTTTTTGGGACGTTATTTAGCAGACATGAAACGTTCTAAAGACTTTTTGGAACGTTTTTAAAACAATGATGGTTTTTTGCCCAATAGGAATTTGTATGAATTCGACCACTTTTCCCTACGAATTTCGTACAATATTCGTATAATATTTTATTAACTTTTCCGAACAGATAACTCCTAACAAATATTTTTAATAATATTTAGAAAAAATATCATAAAAATTCAGTAGGTAATTATTCGTAAAATTTTTTAAAAATAATTATCAATCACATTTCCAAACGAAATGCAATTTAGAATCTTTAATCCTAATTTTTATGCTAATTATTGATAGTATTTATTTATTATTATTTTTTTACGTGGATTGAAATTTTGAAAAAAATTTGTTTACAATCTTTTAAATTTATTTATTTTTATTTTTAATTATAAACGGGTTTAAATAAATAAGCCCTTTCGTACAGAAGTACTTAATGTAATTACCACACAGTACATACAGTAAACTAATTATATAAATTATAATGCTAGGTTTGTTTATAACATTCAATTAATTATCAAATAGTATTTGTCGCAGATTGGAAGTGAACCTTAATAAAGAGTTATCAAAGAAATTGATTGAGTATTCACTATATTTGCCTCTGTACTCAATCTAGCAATAAAACAGTTATTACCATAATTTGTTTTGTAAAATTGTAATTTAAATAAGTATGGGTTTCTCGATGATCTAGTTGGTACAAATAAATTAATCGTTGATAAAAGTGTAGAACAATTTGGAATACCAGATAGTTATTTAAACATAAACATTAAGTCTGCATAAAAAATCTTGTTTTAATTTTAGGCATATTTAAGCGTGCACGCAATGCGTCATAATCGTGATCAAAAACATTAACCTGTAAATTCAACTGTCTTGCAGCAAACCTAATAAAGCGATTTTGAAAACGTTCCAATCTTATTAATTGATAAGAGTAATAAGGCACCCAAATAACACATGCATACATCAAAATACTCATGACAAAAGAAAAATAAAGGACCTTAAGTGTACACTCATTGTGAAACAAAGCAGAATTTCGAATGAATTTAACTATTTCAAAAAATTGCAATATTTTAAAAATAAATTCTTTTTAAAATTAAATAATTCATAGCTTGCTTAAAAAATTTATTGTAGATTTTGGCTATAAGCAAAATAAAAACATGATTTTGTAATTAAAAAATTAATTAATTAATTAATTTTATAATGAAAAAAATCTTTACTTACATTTAAGTTTCTCGGTAATTTCTCGATAATTCTATCTCCTACAACACCTGCACAGATGTTAACTTTAAATCGTCTTTGGAAATTACCCTCTCTGTACACAAAAGGATTATCTTTACTATACTCGTGCTCATTGTGTACATTAAAAATTCCTTCTCTAGTGAAGGTGCTCTCGTCAGTCTATAAAATGTATGGGACTTCGTCTTCATGACCAAGAATCCACCTACAAAATCGTCTTCTTAACGAAAAATCAGCATCTTCCAGCTGCTGTACCTCACAATAATGGTAAGGATGAATTCCATTTCTCCTTGTGATGCGATTTACTACTGACTTTGGTACATTTAAATGTCTTTCCAATTGTCGACAACTAGTATTTGGATTTCGCCATAATGCTTCCAAAACCAGCTGTTCTCTTTGTAGAAACATTTCCTCATTATTATTAATGCCCTCTCTTCTTCGTAACTCAACACTTTACGTTTCCATCAAAAATTGGTCCAGCCTTTGAAACGTTATAAATGAAGGCATCTGCACTCTACGGTTTTCGTAAATTTCGCGATAGCGATCCGCGGCTAATCGCGTATTTCGATGACATTCACCTAACACTAAATACATGACACAATATTCTTCTCTTGTGAATGCCATGATGAAAAAATTAAAAAAAAAATTAATAATTATACTAATGTAATAACCCTGGCGGACAGGTGAACTACGAAAATACGACGAATTCGTCGTAATTTCGTCGACACCTCGTATTTCGTTAGAAAATTTCGATAATTAGGTAAAAACAGTTAAAGAAAACTATAAAAATGAATAAAGGAATATCCCAGGATTAAATTTATCTATTTTTTAGGATAAATTAACGTTAAATTATTCAGAAATTAATGTTTAAAGTAGGAAATGTCAGTTTTAGTGTAGGATGTATGTGTGTGTGTAAGATCGATATTAGAATAAAATGTTGATATGTCGCCGCGCATTTTGCGCGACAGATGGCGGAGGTGACATTTGTCCATGTCTTTAAATTACATGCTTTATTACAGAAAAATAAAAAAGGAAACATAATTTTCATTCTGTAAAATATAACAATATAATTCCAGAAATTGTATATTGAAATTAACCTTTTTTTAATTTAATCAATTACAAACACAATTATTAGTATATTTAATAGAATATATAAAAAATAAAAAAGCAGAAAATAAATAATTATACTAAGAAAAATAAAATAGGCAATTTTTTCCTGTTTTTCTAAAGTTATAAGAAAATTTACTATTTAGACCAATTAAAATGAGATTCTAACTCCTCCTACTTTATGAAAGCAATTTTTTTAGCCGTTGGTTCAACATTACAAAAAGGGAGTGAATATTTAATTTTTCAAAGGTTACATTTAGTATTAACCAATTAAGAAAAAAAGACTTCTGGCCAATAAAAATAAACTCCTCCTATTTTCAAAATGCAACATTTTATTTATTAGTTGAGCTAAACAAAATGGAAAAAATAATTATTATTTGAAAAAAACATATAATACCAACCCCCAAAGAAGAAATGGATAATTTAGACCAATGAAAATAATAAACAAACTCTTCCCATTTTCAAAATCAATTTTTCTATTTATTGGTTGAGTTAAACAAAATGGAGAAAAAATTAATATTTAAAAAATAAATCACAAAATTCCAACCCCCAAAAGGAAAAATGTATAATTTAGATCAATTAAAATAAAATTTAAACTCCTCCTACTTAAAGAAACTTATTTTTTATTTGTGCCTTCAATAGAACAAAATGGAGATAATATTAATATTCAAAAAATATAAAACTTAGTCCCAACCCCCAAAAGGAAAAATGGATAATTTAGACCAGTTAAAATAAATTTTAAACCTCTCCCTCTTAATAAAAGCTATTTCTTATTCGTGGGTTTAATAGAACAGAATAGAGAAAATATTAATATTTAAAAAATATAAAATTTAGTCCCAACCCCCAAAAGATAAAATGGGTTTTTAAGACCAATTAAATTAAATTTTAAGCTCCTCCCTCTTAATAAAAGCAATTTTTTATTCGTGGATTTAATAAAACAAAATAGAGAAAATATTAATATTTAAAAAATATATAAAATTTAGTCCCTACCCCTCACAAAATA
The DNA here is from genome assembly GCF_015476425.1 of Leptopilina heterotoma. Classification (NCBI taxonomy): domain Eukaryota; kingdom Metazoa; phylum Arthropoda; class Insecta; order Hymenoptera; family Figitidae; genus Leptopilina; species Leptopilina heterotoma. Next base: position 387,955 of record NW_025110934.1, read on the forward strand.
GTCTTTTGAACAATAAGAAATTAACTTGAAACTCCTCTTATTTTTTCGGAAAGGGTTGTGGTTAAATTTTATATATTTTTTAAATTATACATATTCTTCCATTTTGTTTAACCGAGTTTAACTTAACCAGCAAATAGAAAGGTTGATTTTGAAAATAAGAGGAGTTTCAATCTTTTTTTATTAGCTAATAGCAGTCTATTTTTTGTGAGGGATTGGGACTAAATTTTATATTTTTTAAATATTAATATTTTCTCTTTTTTGTTCTATTAAACCCACGAATAAGAAATAGCTTTTATTAAGAGGGAGAAGTTTAAAATTTATTTTAATTGGTCTAAATTATCCATTTTTCCTTTTGGGGGTTGGGACTAAATTTTATATTTTTTGAATATTAATATTTTCTCCATTTTGTTCTATTGAAGGCACAAATAAAAAATAAGTTTCTTTAAGAAGGAGGAGTTTAAATTTTATTTTAATTGGTCTAAATTATCCATTTTTCCTTTTGGGGGTTGGAATTTTGTGATTTATTTTTTAAATATTAATTTTTTCTCCATTTTGTTTAACTCAACCAACAAATAGAAAAATTGATTTTGAAAATGGGAAGAGTTTGTTTATTATTTTCATTGGTCTAAATCATCCATTTCTTCTTTGGGGGTTGGTAATATATGTGTTATTTTTCAAATATTAATTACTTTCTCCATTTTCTTTAACTCAACCAACAAATAAAAAATTGCACTTTAAAAATAGGAGGAGCTTATTTTTATTGACCAGAAGTCTTTTTTTCTTAATTGTTTAATACTAAATGTAACCTTTGAAAAATTAAATATTCACTCCCTTTTTGTAATGTTGAACCAACGGCTAAGAAAATTGCTTTCATAAAGTAGGAGGAGTTAGAATCTCATTTTAATTGGTCTAAATAGTAAATTTTCTTATAACTTTAGAAAAACAGGAAAAAATTGCCTATTTTATTTTTCTTAGTATAATTATTTATTTTCTGCTTTTTTATTTTTTATATATTCTTTTAAATATACTAATAATTGTGTTTGTAATTGATTAAATTAAAAAAAGATTAATTTCAATATACAATTTCTAGAATTATATTGTTATATTTTACAGAATGAAAATTATGTTTCCTTTTTTATTTTTCTGTAATAAAGCATGTAATTTAAAGACATGGACAAATGTCACCTCCGCCATCTGTCGCGCAAAATGCGCGGCGACATATCAACATTTTATTCTAATATCGATCTTAGGCCGCAGTCCCATGGCAGCGTTTTGCGTTGCGTTGTAATGAGAGAGAATGCAGCAAACGTATATTTGCGTCTTTTTCTCTCCCATTACGACGCAACGCAAAACGCTGTCATAGGACTCCAGCCTTACACACACATACATCCTACACTAAAACTGACATTTCCTACTTTAAACATTAAATTCTCAATAATTTAACGTTAATTTATCCTAAAAAATAGATAAATTTAATCCTGGGATATTCCTTTATTCATTTCAATAGTTTTCATTAACTGTTTTTACCTAATTATCGAAATTTTCTAACGAAATACGAAGTGACGACGAAATTACGACGAATTCGTCGTATTTTCGTAGTTCACCCATCTGCCAGGGAATTTTCAAAAACTAAATATTACGATACATTCAAAGTATCGTTTTTTTATTATTGATTTAACCCTTTAAGGCCCGACTTTTTTTAAGTGATGCGATTTTCGTCATACTCTATACTCAAGGGTTTTTTAAGGTCGCTGATTACGAATCTAATGTTGCTTTTTTAAAATTCAAAATGGCGGATCCAATATGGCGGACAACTTTTTTAAAATTTCACCGGATTCATTTGAAATTCGTTACTCGGAGGTTTATGTGGTCGCTGATTACGAATCTAATGTTAGTTTTTCAAAATTCAAAATACCAGATCCTATATGCCGGACGACTTTTTTAAAATTTCTTTGGATTCACTTGAAATTCGTTACTCGGGGGTTTGTGTGGTCGCTGATTACAAATTTGATGTTAGTTTTTCAAAATTCAAAATAGCAGATCCAATTTGGCGTATAAAAATATTTGAAAATTGAGTTAGGCTCATGAAAATTACCACTTGCAGATTTTTGGGGTCGCTGATTACGAATCTGATGTTAGTTTTACAAAATTCAAAATGGCGAATCCAAAATGGCAGCTTAATTTTAAAAAAAATTAATTGGCTTGAAAATCGAATTTTGAAAACTGACATCGGATTCGTAATCAGCGACCCTACAAACTCCCGAGTAATGATTTTTAAGCTAATTAATTAATTTTTTTTAAAAAAAGTTCGCTATTTTGAATCTGCCATTTTGAAGTTTGAAAAACTAACAATAGATTTGTAATCTGCCACCCCTAAAACCCCTGAGTAACATGTTTTAAACCAATTAATTCATAATTAAACATTTTTTTACCCCTATTTTTGACCAATTTTTTTACAAAACCTTATCAAACAAGAAACAAAAGCCTAACGGAAAAATAGAATTAGAAACGAACGAGTGACGCTATTGGCGACTACAGAAAGAAACTAATTGCTAACGCTAAAATATCGTCAGAAACGAAAAAAAATACCTTGTGCGAAATCTTGTTCAGAAACAAGTGACAAGCTAATATTGACATTCAAAAACTGAAAGAAAAGACACAAAACTTTCCCAGTAGTAACCAAGAAACAGTGCGAACACCATGTTTCATAAACATCTAACATATTTTTTTTTAATAGGCCGCCATATTAAATCCGCCATTTTGAATTTCAAAAAACTAACATTAAATTTGTAGTCAGTGACCTCAAGAACACCAAGTGGTAGTTTCCATAAGCCTAGCTTAATTTTCAAATTTTTCCGGCCGCCATTTTAAATTTTGAAAAACGAATATAAGATTCGTAATCAGCGACCCTGAAAACCCCCAATGGTAATTTTCATGAGTCTATCTCAATTTTCAAATATTTTCGTTCGCCATATTGGATCCGAAATTTTGAGTTTTGATAAAATAACATTAGATTCGTAATCAGCGACCCCGAAAACCCCCGAGTGATCATTTTCATGAGCCTCGTTCAATTTTCAAATTTTTTCGTCCGCCATTTTGAATTTTGAAAAACTAACATCAGATTCGTAATCAGCGACTCCGAAAACCCCCGAGTAGTCATTTTTATAAGCCTTGTTCAATTTTCAAATTTGTCCGTCCGCCATATTGGATACGCTATTTTGAATTTTGAAAAAATAACATCAAATTCGTAATCAGCAACCCCGAAAACCCCCGAGTAGTTATTTTCATGAGCCTCGTTCAATTTTCAAATTTTTTCGTCCGCCATATTGGATCCGCCATTTTGAATTTTGAAAAACTAACATCAGATTCGTAATCAGCGACCCCATAAACCCCTGAGTAGTCATTTTCATGAGCTTTACTTGAAGTAATTTAACAATTTTTAATTTTTTTAACAACCCTTAGCAAAAACATTTTTTTTCAATATAGTTATAATTATAAGATTGTTGTAAATTTATTGCACTTCAATTTTTTTTAGAAAATAATATAAATTTGTGGATTTTTGGCGTTTAGAACTAAAAAATTGATTAATTTTTGACAAAGTTATGAATGTTCGAACACAAAAGTGGTTTCAATCGAAACCGCTGGGCCTTAAAGGGTTAAAAGTTATACTTTGAAAAATCGGATCTCTATATGATTATTTGCCATATATAATAATTAATTGTTATTTGAAATTTAAATAGATTATTAAATTCAATGAACTTATTTGTAAAAGCCGTAGTGTCGCAAACAGGTCAATAACATAAGGATTGCTTCGATTAAGATGCATGATTGCATGATTAAGAAATTCCAAATTCTTTCATATTCTATTCCTTCTTACGATTCTATAATTTAAAATAATTGACAAGCACAAAATACAAGAATGATTTCACCACTTTTATGCATTAACTCGAAAATTTAAGTGTCAAAGACTCTTTTGGTTCAATGACTAGATTGTAGTTTGTTGACAAAACAGAAACGCAGGCGTTTCTGAAAAGGTTCTTAACCTCACAGACCTTATTGCCATCACATGATGCAAAATCAAAAATGAGTTAAGCGCATTTTTGCACAATAAGAAAAAGTGCAATAAAATCATAATTATTCAGTTTCATCAGAACATATTTCCTAATACTTAACCCTTCCCAATAATTTGTCACACCCAAGCCTCAATTTTATGCAATAAAACTGGTGTGCTTACGATGTAATTCCATTCTTCGCGACAGTTAACTCCTGGAGACAGGTTATCGCGAGGTTGACCGTCTCACAGTGGGGCAAAATGTAGTAAGAGGCGTCGAAATTCTGTAACCACGTCAATTTTTAATAAAAATGAATGCACTTTGGTGGCATGAAGCTTCAAGTATCACAGAATTTGAAACCCTTGCCGCATTTCCAAAATTCAAAATGGCGTCTGTGCTGTAAGTGCCTAAATTTGGTTATTTTCGTATTTTTTTAAAGTTATGAACATTGAAACTGAAACAACTTGCACAAATAAATTCTAGAAATGTTGCTAAAGGTATATTTTGGGACTGAGGCCTATACTCGTTAAGAATCTGCATTGCAACTTTCAAAATTCAAAATGGCCGATCCAATATGGACGATCAATCGACAAAAATCCTTATAAATGCATATTAAAAGGAATTATTTTCATGAAAGTCTATGCTCCAAGGTTATTTTCGCCTCTGATTACGAATCTGAGGTTAGATTTTCAAAATTCAAAATGGCCGATCCAATATGGCGGTCATAATTATGAAAAACTAGTCAAATCATACTGATACTTAGTATTCCAACAGTTTTCGAGTCGCTGATTACGAATCTGAGGTCAGATTTTCAAAATTCAAAATGGCCGACCCAGTATGTCTCGAAATTATGAAAAATTAGGCAAATGATTCTGATACTCAATATTCCAACAGTTTTCGAGTCGCTGATCACGAATCTAAGGTCGGATTTTCAAAATCATGGCTTCACCATGGTAACAAAATAAGTGAAAAAAAAGAATGTCTAGATAGCTATTTTTTATTTGTATGAAACTTCATGTATTTAGACAGTCTTTTTTCTTAAACTGGAGTGGACTTCGTTGATGCTGTTTACGTTTTTAAATTTTATTTTCCATTTTGTCATTTATGCTACTTCTTAATTACAACCTATCTTCCATTATTTTTTGTTAATATTTATTACTTTGTTCCTTTTCATCATATTAAGTTCGGAATTATCTTATTTTTAAAGTGAAGCTTCTTAATGTTTACTGCTTACTTTTTATTGTTTGTATTTTGATTTTTAATTTAAAAAAAAATATCGGAAGATATTCTGATGAAAAAATTAGAATATAAATTCTTCTGTATACAACTCTAAGAATTTTGAATCTATAATTTTTGTTATTCATGCAACAAATGAAAATGATGTACTCAAACAACGTAACAAAAATCGGCTCGACAACCTCCATTAGTGCAGAAACTGATTCTTAGAAACAAATATCAATACTCAACAAATCCTTCCTTTATGTTCTATCGGACATTTTGAATTTTGAAAATCCGACCTCAGATTCGTAATCAGCGACTCGAAAACTGTTAGAATATTGAGTATCAGAATCATTTGTCTAATTTTTCATAATTTCGACAGACATATTGGGTCGGCCATTTTGAATTTTAAAAATCTGACCTCAGATTCGTAATCAGCGACTCGAAAACTGTTAGAATATTGAGTATCAGAATCATTTGTCTAATTTTTCATAATTTCGACAGACATATTGGGTCGGCCATTTTGAATTTTAAAAATCTGACCTCAGATTCGTAATCAGCGACTTGAAAACTGTTGGAATACTGAGTAGGGGAGAGTGGGGCAAAGGCGCTATTCGGGGCAAAGACGTTTTTTAAAATATCTCCTTTATTTTTTGTCTATTCCAATTGGTATTAAAAATTAAGTTGCAATGCAATCAGACCAATTGATTAAAAAAAGAAAAACCTAAAAATATCAAATATTTTAAGAAATATAACCAAAAAATTGTTTTGCAAAAATAAAATGATAATTTTACTGAACAAACTTTTATTTTTTAAAACATAAGTTTAAGTATTTAATTTTTAAAAACGTAACATGTAAATAAATTAAATATTTCTCTACACAACTGGCGTAGTGTTTTAGTTTAATTTTGTATCAAAATATTTTAAATTTAAAGTAAAAAATAAGTTTGTTATGTGGGGCAAAGGCAATATTGATTATAATTTGGTTAAAAACAATTGAAGATTCGAATTTTTTATGTATTAATTCACAATATAAGGTTAAAATCACTAAAAGTTTTTATTTTTTTAAAATAGTTTAATTCTTTTAATAATATGTTGTTAACCTTATGTTTCGTAAATATTATACTAATAAATATCACTTGTTAATTTTTTAAGGCTTATAAATGCTTTCTTTTAGAAATATAATCGAAAACGTCGCTGCCCCAGCGTGTGGGGCAAAGGCATTTTTTGAATTGTTTTCAAATTTCATTATATAATGTATTTATAATTACAATATACTAAATAACAAGTATTAAAATTTCTTCTTGATTAGTTTTAGAATAATGAAAAACAAAGACCGCATAAATTAATTGCTTAATTTAAAAAATATACATCGATAAATGTAAACCTAGCGCCTTTGCCTCACTCTCCCCTATCAGAATGATTTGACTAATTTTTCATAATTTCGACCGCCATATTGGATCGGCCATTTTGAATTTTGAAAATCTAACCTCAGATTCGTAATCAGCGGCGAAAATAACCTTGGAGCATAGACTTTCATGAAAATAATTCCTTTTAATATGCATTTATAAGGATTTTTGTCGATTGATCGTCCATATTGGATCGGCCATTTTGAATTTTGAAAGTTGCAATGCAGATTCTTAACGAGTATAGGCCGCAGTCCCAAAATATACCTTTAGCAACATTTCTAGAATTTATTTGTGCAAGTTGTTTCAGTTTCAATGTTCATAACTTTAAAAAAATACGAAAATAACCAAATTTAGGCACTTACAGCACAGACGCCATTTTGAATTTTGGAAATGCGGCAAGAGTTTCAAATTCTGTGATACTTGAAGCTTCATGCCACCAAAGTGCATTCATTTTCATTAAAAATTGACGTGGTTACAGAATTTCGACGCCTATTACTACATTTTGCCCCACTGTGCGTCTGCGAAACTCGACCGGTTCAAGGGTTCGCCACGGGCAATCGAATTCGGGTAGACGTTAAACTCAAAAATCGCGAAGTGTTTGGAATAGATAAGACTGAGAAGTTATAGTGAACACAAAATAAAGAAGTGGAATAATTTAAATCAATTCATTAAAAATAACCTAAAAATTGTTAATTACTCTCTCTCTCGCATATTATACAATTTTGGCAGCCCTTTCGTCACACTTTGAATTGCTCTAAATATATGTTAGTGATCATATAACAAACTCAAAGCAATAGATAGTCGAATTAAATAGCCACGTAAAGATTGAGAAATTAAGACGAGTAGAGACGAAAACAACGTGAGGTTAAAAATGAGTGTTTTAAATTGTCCCATTTAAATAAGCCGTTAATAGTGAAAAGTTCAAAATAGTAATGACTGAGAATTAACAAATGGACAACCCATTAACAAAATAATCAATCATCAAATTTGCCCGTTCTGACCAGAAGAAAGGTTAGTTTTAAATGACTCTCTCTCATTCTTCTTGTTTCAGTGCGGTAGGGATTAAGGTTACATAATATAAAGATAATTGTAAATAAAAATCAATTATGACTATTGCTAAATAAATATAATATCTTATTTGGTCTAAACAAGATGTTAAATTGTTCTCATCCCATAGTTCTTATCTGTAATCCCTAATGAAATTCCTAAAAGTCCTAAATTAACAATAGATTGAAAATTAAATTAATCGAGATATAAAGAGAAGAAGAATACACGATCCCATAAATAAAAACATTTAAATTCATTTTAAGTGGTTGTTGTGAACCGAAGATTAAGCTACAACATTTGTTTTATTAATTAAATAACGAAGGACCTTATTGAATAACCTATATATATATATATATATATATATATATATATATATATATATATATATATATATATATATAATAAACATTTTTTCACAACACTAAAACTTTCAGAAACCAGAAAAGATGTAACTCTCATCGGAGTCAAAAATGGACTAATCTTCAATTTATTTTATTTTAGTATAATCTTATTATGTTAAGGTAGTATTAGTATTTCATTTTAGCATGTAAAGAAAGCAGTAGCATGAAAACATCAACATCATCAACATTGCTACCCCGGAATACGAATAGATGAAAATGTTAGATAAGATAAGATTTTTAAAATTGCTCTAACACTACCAAAGTTATTGCAGGCATTATTAATCGCCTTACAAAAAATTTAAAGGAAATAAACAATCTACAAATGTAGAAAATACATTAATTGGATTTCTGAGAAAAGAAAAATTCATTTTTTTCGAAAAAGGTGTTAGAAAATTAAATTGTTAATAACTTTTTAAAAAACAATTTTTTAAAAAAACTATTTTTAAGTGTTGTTTTTATCATTATTTACTTTTAAAATATAGTGTTTGAAAGAAATTAAAATACCCTTCGAAAATCATCAGTACACTTCAGAAAGCCTTACCCACCTCAGGCACAAAATAGGCGCTTTCAGATAGCAGCCGAAAGAAACTAAAAGCTTTTTGTAGAAAGAATTTATTGCCCGAACGCCATAGATATTTTATGAAAAAATATTCAAACCGATTAATTAATTAAAATTACGCTAGCTCAATCTTTTCAAGGAGAGCGCGGGGTAAGAGAAATCACCATTTAGTTTAAATTTTGTCTTTAATAATAATCAAGAGAATTACCACGGTAAGTTGTAAACTGATTTAACCCAAAAGTCCTGGCATCTGGAATTTTCTTCTTAATTTCATTTCTGGAGTGTGAACACATAATTTTACAACAAAAATTAAAATAATCGCTGGAGCTGTTTTTAAGATCATCGATTTTTATTTAAAAAAACATAAATTCAAATTTGCTTAAAAAATTTCTATTTTAGAAAAAAGCTCTTTTTATAAAAGTTACAGATAATAAAAATAGGAATATTTCTTATTAAGGTCTTTTTCTAATACAATCAATACTTTCCGAGATATTCGAAGAAAACTGACATTTTTACACATTTACATTAAATATCGATGGGTGTTACGAAAAAAACTCTTAAAATTCTTTTGCAAGAAAACTAACACTCCTGATTTTTAAATGAAAAAATGAACTTTTAATTTTAAAAACTAATTTTATTATATTAAATTTTTAAATAAATATTACAACATACAAGAGGAAATTCGAAACAACTCTCTTATTTGTGCCGTAAACTTAAAGTCGAAACTGTATTTTTGGTTATATTTTCTTCAGGATTGTTTTTTTTCGTCCTGAATCTCGACTGTTTTTTTGTAACACTCATCGATATTATCAAACTTACACTGTGTATACAATATTTACACGTTACTATGTTCACGTTTATAAATAACAACCTGAAAGGTTGATTTTTTCTTGTAAAACAAGAAGTACAAATGTCTAAAAGTAGAGAGCTTTAACGCACGAATTTGATTAAAAAAAATGTAAAATGTAATTTTTTCCGATTATCTCGGAAACTATTCATTGTATTAGAAAAAAATCTGAATAAAAAATATTCCCTTCTTTATTATGTGTAACATTTAAAAGAAAAGTTTTTGTCTAAAATTAAAATTTTGTAAGCAAATTAAGAACTTTAAATATTGAACATGATGTTAATATAGAGAATTAAAACTTGCTGAATTTTATTATAAAGAAAAAAATTTTAGCAAATTTTATATCTACATTTTAAATCAGCAAACATTTTTCTTTTTTTATAAAGAGTACGTTGAAAATACGTTGAAATACTTTTCTTATTCTTAAAAAATACATTTTTTAGAAATTTTTTGTTTGAAATATACAAACGTTTTTTTTTCTTTATTATCACCACGTTGAGTATTAAAAGTCGTTCTGGTACAAAAGGTCCAATGCAAAAGATCCAAACCAAAAGATCCAAAAAATTAAAAATCCAAAAGGACAAAAAGTCCAAACAAAAAAAAATATTTTCTATTGTTTTTATTTTATTTTTTTTAATTTAAAAAGTGCAAAAAAATATATGTTCTATTGTTTTTATTTTGGTATGAAGTTGTTACAGAAGTAATCTGAATGTCATTAAATTTGTAGTCTGCATTTTTGAACATTACATATTCCAAATTTTTAGTTTATTTTTAAAATGGCTACTGCGAGTCAAAATTTAGAAGTTGAAGTAATAATGAAGAGAAGAGTTCGATATTTACATGTAAATGGTTTTTTATATACAAAACATTCAAGTGGCGTTGAAGGAAAAATTTATTTGCGATGTAGAAGTAAGGGTCAGTGCGGGGCAAGAGCAACTACAATTACTACCGGACATACATTGAATCTTGTTTCTGGAGGAGAAATGTTACAGGAAATGTACAACAATCCAAACGACGATAGTATTCGAGAAGCGTCACGAAGCATGTGCGCTTTGGCGTTTGTACGACCGGAAGATGTGCCTGCAGTTTTTGACTTGTTTTTGGATGAAGTACCGGAGGATTTTGTACCTATAGCGGAATACTTTGAGGTTAAAAATTAAATCTGAATTTTAAAAATTAAATTAAAGAAATATTTTATTTAATACATTGCAATTTTTCTTAAGGTGTGGTATATTCGTGGAAAACCTGCTAGAGGCAGAAGGAAAGCCGTTTCCGTTCGATATGCCCCTATATTATGGAATCATTATCAAGCTGTCAATCAAAGAATTGCAAGAACTAATAACGCGTCAGAGGGCTGGCATAACAGATTTCAAGTTGTTCTTGGTCGATATCATCCTAGTCTCTATGCTTTTCTAAATGAATTACAACAAGAACAGGGCGACACAGAATGCATGATTAATCAGCTCAATCTGGGTCAAAAAATACGAACACTACCTACAACGCACTTTCAAAAGATGGAGGTAAAAGTTATTAGTATTGTATCACAGTATCAAAATTACGTTGATGAAAATCGAGAAATAGATTACATTAAAGCGCTTGGACACCATTTGCATTTTTAAATAATTTTACATATTTTGGACAATTTGCAATTTTGGACTTTTTGTACTCTTGGATTTTTTGTACTTTGGATAAAAAAAATTTTTGGACCTTATAGATTGGACCTTTCGTCTTGGATCTTTCGGATTGGATCTTTTGTACCCCAATCATTAAAAGTACTGTCAAAAAACGTTTGAATTTTACAACAACACATTACTAAATATAAATAAAACAAATGTTTTCCTTCCTTTATAAAGAGTACGTTGAACTTTTAAACTGAATAAAGAACAACGCGAAATACATTTCACTTCTTAAAGAATAAATTGTTTTTAGCAAATTTTTATTTTGGAAAATTCAAACGTTTTTTTAACAGCACTTTAAATATTGAACATGATCCATTTAATATATATTACATTAGACATAAAATTTATATAACATACCGTAAACTGGGGCTATTAGGAACAGATTTCAACTTGAAAGTCTTGCAACTTTTTTGTGTATTAAAATATTGCCTTAATATTTTGTTTCTTTTCTTCATCTGGGCGAGCACCTTCGAGGGTTAAATAATTGCCTTGATCAAAGCTGGAATTTTAAGCAAAAAAGACGAAAAAGACGCATTTTTTCAAAATTACAAAATGGGGTTATTAGGAACAAAGCGGTAAAAACCATTGGAAAACGTATTTAAAGTTAAAGAAGTTATTTTTTACTGCTCGAAAGTAAACACTGAATGTAAAACAAAACTAAAAGAGCGAATGTGTGTTTTAAACGATGCTGGTATCATCAGTTGAGGTCGATGATGGAATCACTTGTCGTTTTTTGCGACTTGTCGGTACCAAAACTCTTTTACAATTTCGAACCATCTTTGAACACTAAAAACCAAATTAGGTGATAAAAAATAAAAGAAATTACAAAAAACTTACGTTTTGACAACACACTTTAAAAATTCGGAAGAAATAATTGTGTGCCTTATATACCCGCCGTTTGTGAATTTTGGTTTTTGTTTCTAAAATCTTACTGTAAATACAAAATAAACATATTTATTACTTAGTGAACTCAATAAAGTTTTCCTTAAGAAATCCTATTAATAAGAAACAATCACTTTGAGAAGTTAAAAATGAAACAACTTACCTCAGCAATCAAATGTTTTCCACGTTTGAAACTTCACTAAAACACATTAAGTCACTTACAAGCTACTATAAGTAGTTTACAAAATAATTAATAATCACAATTATTGCATTGAAAAGTGTTGCCAGTTACCGCAGCAACAATTTTTCAAAAGCAAGTAACACAGTTTATCGATAAATGGAGCCGATAGCATCAACTCCACCCGAAAACAGAATTTTGTTCCTAACAGCCCCGGAGTTCCTAATAGCCCCAGTTTACGACATATGTCATTTAACATAGAATTAATTTAACATATATTTTATTTGCTATAAAAATCATTTAGCAATAATTTCCATTTAACGTAAAAATACAATTGACTTGAATTTTATTTCACATAAAAATCACTTGACATAAGTTTTATTTAAAAGAAAATTAATTTGAGGTAAAATTTGTTAAACATTCACGTCATTTGACATAATATACATTTAATAAATTTTATTTTGTCCTAAAATTCATTTGTCATAAATTTCATTGGACATAAATTTCACTTGACATAAATTTCATTTGATATAAATGTCATTTAACCCTTTAACGCCCAAATGTGCTGTTTTCAGACTTGAATTTTAACTACGTACAACTATTAAAAGAAAGCTAAAAAAATTCCAAAAGTACTATTTCCTACTATTTTCGGGGTCGCTTTTTCGAATGGCGTTGTCAAAATTTCCAAAAAATAAAATTAACCCCCTCTTTTAATGACATTTTCCAAAAAATGCAAGATTTTTGGATGAATTTTTTTTTATTGCAATTTTCATTGTTATATCGGTATCTACATATCGTCTAAGGTATAAAAACCGTATTCGCTAATTACGAATCTGATGTTAGTTTTGAAAAATTCAAAATAGCGGATTCAATATGGCGGACGATTTTTTTTTAAATTTACCAAATTCGCCTAAAACTTGTTATTCGGAGGTTTTCAGGGTCTCTGATTACGAATATGATGTTAGTTTTTAAAAATCTAAAATAGCGGATCCAAAATGGCGACCAAAAAAATAAAAATTATTCAGTTTGGCTTAAAATTGGTACTCGGGGGTTTTTGGGGTTGCTGATTACGAATATGATGTTAGTTTTTAAAAATCGAAAATGGCGGATCCAAAATGGCGACCGAAAAAATAAAAACCATTCTGATTGGCTTAAGAATTGGTACCGTTTTGGTACCCATTTATGTTCAAATAAATAAATAAATAAAACACAATTATATTTTACACAAAAGTATCGGCGCGAATTAAAAAGTTGATTTCGCGCCTATATTTTCATGTCAAATGATCTTTATGTTAAATAAAAACTATGACAACTTAATTTTATGTTAAATGAGAATTATGTGTAATGACTTATTCGTCAAATGAAATTTATATCAAGTGAACTTTATATAAAATGAGAATTATGTTAACTGGGATATATACCAAATGAAATTTATGTCAAGTTAATTTTATGTCAAATGAGAATTATGTTAAATGGCATTTATGCCAAATGAAATTTATATCAATTTAATTTTATGTTAAATAATAATTATGTTAAATGATATTCACGTCAAATTAAATTTATGTCAAGCGAATTTTATGTCTAATGATATTCATGTCAAATAGATTTTGTGACAAATGAGAATGACGTTTATGACAAATGGAATTAATGTCAAATGAATTTTATAACAATTAAAATTTACGTTAAATGAATCTTATGGCAAAGAAATTTATGTTAAACGATTTTGATGTCATAAGAAATTTATGTTACATATTTTTTATGTCAAATGGGAATTAAGTTATCTGAGTTTTATGTAACATAATATTTCTGTTAAATGAATTCATTGACAAATGATATTTAGGATGTTAAATGGTTCTTGTGTGCAATGAAATTCATGACAAATAATGTTCATATTATGTGAATTTTAAGTTAAGTAGTTTTATATCAAATAACTTTTTGGCCAAAAAAGATTTCGGGAATAAGCATGCGCCTCATAAAGAGTACGTTGAACTTTTCAACTGAATTTTCGTATAAGAAACTTTAGAAAATTGTAGTACATAAAAAAAATTTCCTTGAACAGTGTTTAATTTAAAAAATAAAGCTTAAAAAAATTTATAAAAAAACATTCAGTTAAGTAAGATAATGTCACAAATATGTTTACAACATTTTAAGCATATAAAAAGACATTCTAAAAACGTTTTTGGAACGTTTTTAAAACAAGGATGGTTTTTTGCCCACTGGGGTTTTCTGGTGAAATTTTTCTTCTTTTTGTATCAGTCGGAATCTTGGAATGGTGAGCAATTCTTCTTTTTTTTAAACATGGATCCTGATTCTCGTTAGGATCAAGTAGAATGTTTTGACTTTTTTGATGGTGAAGCTGGTAGTTGTAAATTTTTTGAGGTGGAAGGTTTCGGTAAAATAGAAGTAAAAGCCAACGCTGCATTTCTCAATCCATTAATTATCATTACATGAATTATTTACTGATAATTTTGGTGAAGCCGTTTTTTTAAATTTTTCGACGTAGAATGTTTTGACTTTTTTTTTTATTAAAAATGGTTACTCGGGGGGTTTTAGGGTCGCTGATTATGAATCTGATGTTACTTTTTTAAAATTCAAAATGGCGGATCTAATATGCCGTTAACTTTTTTAAAAACTGATTGTATTGGCTTTAAATTGACCATTCGGGGGTTTTTGGGGATGCTGATTACGAATCGGTTATCACTTCTTTAAAATTCGAAATAGCGGATCCAATATGGCTGAGAATTTTTTAAAAAGTGATTAGATTCGCTTGAAAATAGTTACTCGGGGGTTTTTGGGGATGTTAATTACGAATCTGACTTCAGAACAATATTATGTTTATCCTCCACGTCCGTTAGCCGTCAACAAAATTTTAATGACGTCGCCCAGCTCTTATTACAAGAAGGCCGACGTGCAAAAAAGCTACTTTTTTTATTTTATTTAAAAAATTTTTTTTGTTTTATTTTATTTATAAATTTTTTTTTGATATTTTTTTAAATGAATAATATAAAATTTTAATTCTGCTTTCTAAATCTGAATCAACGATAACACAGGCCTACAAATTTCAGACCTAGAAACGGAATAAGTCATTTCCGATGTAGTTTGTCACCCTGAATCCAAAACTGGCAGCAAAATTGCTCTATCACGTCAGGATTCTGAGATATTCTAACCTAAATGAGTAAAAAAGGCCATTTTTGGCAACATTCGACTCTCAATAAAATCTACAAAAAATTTTTTTTATCATTGGAACAAATTTTAAAAGAAAGTACAATTATTCACCTTTCAAAATATTCTACACCCGATCCGATCTGACTTTTTTTCACTAAGATACAACAATTTAAAGTTTAGGTTACACGACCTAAAAACTGAAAAAAGGAAAAAAAGAATAATTGGAAAGTACTTTAACTTAAGCATCTGATTCTTAATATTTTGGGATTGTTGATTAGAAAACCGATGTCGGATTTTCAAAATTCAAAATATCGGATGCAATATGGCATATGTCAAAATAAAAAATTGATCGGATTCGCTTGAAACTTTTTACTCTGGGGTTTTTGAGGTCGCTAATTACGAATCCGATGTCAGATTTTCGAAATTCAAAATGGCGGATGTAATATGGCGACATTTTTAAAAAATTTAACGGATTCGCTTAAAACTCTTCACTCGGGTGTTTTTGAGGTCGCTTATTAAGAATCTGGTGTCACATTTTCGAAATTTAAAATTATTGTGGATCTAATATGGTATTATATGTTAGTAAAATCGAAGAACGTAAAATTCGAACATTTAGGGCATAATTTATACACTCTTTTAGTAAAGAAAATTAAAAGTTTTATTTTTCTTTATGAACTTTTACACATTTTTCTACAAAGGATCTTCGTATAGTTGGTTTCGTTTTTAGAATATAATACAGAATCACTCCTTTACTTATATCTGGACCTGTAAATACATCTTTTCTCAATTTAGATATCTATAGATGTGGAAATCTTTTTTTCAAGTACTCAAAAGACTTCGAATTTTACGTTTTTCGATTTTACTAACATATAATACCATATTAGATCCACAATAATTTTAAATTTCAAAAATGTGACATCAGATTCTTAATAAGCGACCTCAAAAACACCCGAGTGAAGATTTTTAAGCGAATCCGTTAAATTTTTTAAAAATATGTCGCCATATTACATCCGCCATTTTGAATTTCGAAAATCTGACATCGGATTCGTAATTAGCGACCTCAAAAACCCCCGAGTAAAAAGTTTCAAGCGAATCCGATCAATTTTTTATTTTGACAGCCGCCATATTGGATCCGCCATTTTGAATTTTAAAAATCCGACATCGGTTTTCTAATCAACGATCCCAAAATATTAAGGATCAGATGCTTAAGTTAATGTACTTTCCAATTATTCTTTTCTTCCTTTTTTCAGTTTTTAGGTCGTGTAACCTAAACTTTAAATTGTTGTATCTTAGTGAAAAAAAAGTCGGATCGGATCGGATGTAGAATATTTTGAAAGGTGAATAATTGTACTTTCTTTTAAAATTTGTTCCAATGATACAAAAAATTTTTTGTAGATTTTATGGAGAGTCGAATGTTGCCAAAAATGGCTTTTTTTACTCTTTTAGGTTAGAATATCTCAGAATCCTGACGTGATAGAGCAATTTCGTTGCCAGTATTGGATTCAGGGTGACAAATTACATCGGAAATGACTTATCCCGTTTGTGGGTCTGACAAAATTCTAAATTTTGTAGGCCTGTGTAATTATGACACTTATATAATTATGACATTTTTTATACAATGGTAAAAAAGAGACTAACACAACATATGGTTTGATTGAAAACAAGTGACGCACATACATATGCCACATTGAATGCACAATTTTTGTGTCCTTTTGTTGCACTTTGCATGATAGTGGCTATATTTTTCGAGGCAAAATAAAAAAAAATGTTTAAATAGAATTAAAAAAAGTGGCTTTTTTGCACGTTCACCTCCTTGTGGTAAGAGCAACGATAAACCTAATATTGTTCTGATGTTAAATTCGTAATCAGCATCCTCAAAAACCCCGGAATGACCATTTTCAAGCAAATACAATTACTTTTTAAAAAATTGTCCGCCATATTGGATCGGCCTTATTGAATTTTATAGAAGTGATATCAGATTCGTAATCAGCGACCCTAAAAACCCCCGAGTAACTATTTTCAAGCAAATCCAATCACTTTTTAAAAAATATGTTCGCCATATTTGATCCGCTATTTTGAATTTTAAAAAGTAACATCAGATTTGTAATCAGCGACTCCGAAAACCCTTGAGTAACTATTTTCAAGCAAATTTAATCACTTTTTAAAAAATTGTCCACCCGATTGTATCCGCCATTTTGAATTTTGAAAAAGTGATATCATATTCTTAATCAGCGACCCCAAAAACCCTCGAGTAACTATTTTCAATCGAATCTAATAACTTTTGAAAAATATTACCCGAAAATTTTTTCGACCTTTTGCATTTCGGAAAAATGCCCATTTTCATATCCGCCATCTTGAATTTAATAAAAAGTAATTATGGACTTTTATAGCTGAGAGTTCGAGGACGCGATAAATTTTACGTCGGAAATGGTATTTCCTAAAATTTTTAACTAATTATTTCATACAAAATAAGAGTCGTGAAATCATGGTACATTTTGCGTCCTGGCGGGCGTTAATGGGTTAATGAAGCTGACGAAGAGGAAGATGACAAAGATTGTCCAGAATCTGACTTTGCTAGAGATGGGTGTACTTGAAAAATCTCGTTCTTAACTATGTCGTTCTCAACATTTTTCATGTCTGATTTGTCAATTCCCTCATTGATTCTATTGATTGGTGCCGGGAAGTACTGCAAATCATAATTTTTTTCCAGTTGTAGACGATGGCTCAACATTTTTTCTTGCCTCATTTATTGGTGTTAGAATGTACTCCGAATCGCCATTTTTTTACAATGGTAAATTTAACAGAATCACTGTTTTTAATTTAAAAAATTGTTTTGAATTTAAAGAAATTAAAATTAACTTTGTTTAGAAGTTGTAAAGATGTTTACGTTCACTTGCGGATCTTACCCGCGAATCGTTACAAAAATGGCAATTTACTGTTTTCAATTGCCGAATTATAAATTCCACACTTCGAACTTATAATGCACCATTGATGACCAGTTTTAGGGAACTTCCCCGGCGCTAGGTAGGTAAACTACCCGGGTCACGATGCTGAAACCAAACAAAGAACTTTCCCGGACTAGCTCTTTACCGAACTCAATATTTTATTTACACTTTTACACGAAGTTACGTTTTATATTGAAATAATAGGGCGTGAGTACCGCACATAGAGGAGAGAAACAAGATGAATTTAACACACAAATAAAACAATTGAATAAAGAAAATTATAAGAACACACAAGTATATTATTTTCTTTTAAATCACTCTTCTTATATTTTTAACTTTAAACTTTGTGAACAGAACTGAGAACTTCCACACGCCGGTGATTTGCGTCGGTCGACCGAAAATGGCGGCGTCCTATCGGCTTGCCATGCGGTCTATACAATTCAACAAGATAATAGTAAAGTAAAATGTTGAGTTCAATTCTGGCTACCGCATTTAATTTATAATAATTAATCAAGAATTAACTGAATAAGTTTCGGCGAAAGCTCAATTCGGTTTTCATAACGTGATTATTTAAAATCAACGTTACAAAGTGTCAAATGAGACATTCTTTCTCAAGTGGGCCACCCTTTCTCTCCATTTCAAGTTTAATCCAAAAATCTTTTATAATAGCTCAAATTAAAGGTAAAATTTCAATGCCGTTAGGCCCTTTTTGAAATATTAATTTTCAAATGAACTATAGAGAATTTAATGAAAAAAACACTATGACCAATTCTTTTTCATGTTAAAAAACGAAGAAAAACCCAATTTTAAAAATTCTACAGGGCCTACAACATTAAATTATATGATAAATTTACAAAATTTCATATTATTACCTAGAATTAAAGATAGCGAATCCAATATGGCGTCCAAAATTAAAAAAATTTATCATTTTTGTCCAAACTCACCATAAAGGGGTTTTTGGGATCGCTGATAACGAATTTGGTGTTTGTGTTTCAAAATTTAAAATGGCGGACTTAAAAAATATAAATCAATCGGCTTTGCCTAAGATTTGTTAATTGGGGGTTTTTGAGATCGCTGATTACGAATTTGATGTCAGATTCTCAAAATTCAAAATAATAGATCCAAAATGTCGGACTGTAAAATTCAAAATCAAACGGCTTTATTTAAAATTCGTCATTCCGGGGTTTTTTAGGGTGTTTAATTACGAATTTTATGTTTATGATTAGGAATTTGATGTCAGCTTTTTAGAATTCAATATAATGGATCTAATTTAGTTAACGTAATATGAAAAATTAATCAGATTTGCTAACAGTTCGTTACTGTGATATTTCTGGTATCGCCGATTCTATATTAAGTGTTAGAAATTCAAAATTTTCAATACAATAACGCTGACAAATTAATTGCTAGCTATGTGATTGCTGATGATTTATATGTTTTGTATATAAACCAAACATAAAAACTTATGAAACAACAGCAATTACATAGCAAACATCGCAAAAAGTAGATTCATACAGAAAGCACTCCAAATGATAGAGGCTAGGAGAACTCAGATAAAGAATCCAATTGTTTAAAAAAATCTGTCAGCGTTATTGGATTAAAAATTTGGAATTTCTAACACTCAATATACAATCGGCGATTCCAAAAATATCATATTAACGAACTTTTAGCAAAGCTGATTAATATTTCATTTTACGCCAACTATATTAGATCCGTTATATTGAATTCTCAAAAGCTCACATCAAATTTCTATTCGTAGACATCGAATTCGTAATCAGCGATCTCAAAAACCCCTAAATTTCAAATTTTAGGCAAAGCCGATTGTTTTTTAATTTTTATGTCCGACATTTTGGATTCGCCATTTTGAATTTTGAAAAACTAACACCAAATTCGTCATCAACGATCCCAAAAACCCCCAAATTACAAATTTTAGACAAATACGATTGATTTTTAAGTCCGCCATTTTTAATTTTGAAAAACTAACACCAAATTCGTCATTAGCGATCTTAACCCTTGGGGGGGACAAGCTAAAGAAAGTACGTAAGCGGGCAAGCGGGGTCCATCGGACCCCGCTTTAAAAACGCTTACGGGGTTGTACCTATTTGGCATATTTTGTTTGTCGATTTTTTCTTTATTGGCTTAAAATACATATACTGTAACATCCCTAGATTAATAATCTATTAAGTCTTTGCATGAAAACAACTTGGAAATGTCTTTAAAATTATGTTTTCTGGAGAAATTCTAAATTGTAAAAATAGAAAATTTTAATTTCAAATGCATTTTTTTTAACAATGTTTTTTTATTAGCTTAAAACATACTATGATATTCCTAGATTGATAATCAAAAACGTCCTTGCATTAAAAAAATTTGAATTTTTTCTTAAATTTAATATTTCTGAATCAATTCCGGAGTGTCAAAATAGAACAATTAAACTTCAAACACGTATAAACCATGTTTTGCAAATCGGCGAGCAGTAGAACTCGAAAAATTTTCGTCCGATTAGCCTAAAAATTTAACTTTAGCTACTTAGATATATTATTTAGTGAAGTACACACGATTTTTAAAATTGATAAACAGGATTTTTTTTATGAAGAATTAAAGTCGATTTTTTGGGTGAAAAATGCGATTTTTTTGCAAGTCTCACAATTCTTCTAAAAAAGATCTAAAATTATAATCATGTACACATTATTAAAATCTTCACTAGATAATCTTATGTATTTTATAAAAAACTTTTTTTTTATTTTAAAAGCCGATGTTGCCAACAATAATTTAAAACTGTACTATTAGGTACTATTAGGAACAAAATTCTGTTTTCGGGTAAAGTTGATGCTATCGGCGCCGTTTATCGATAAATTGAGTTACTTGCTTTTGAAAAATTGTTGCTGCGGTAACTGGCAACACTTTTCAATGCAATAATTATGATTATTAATTATTTTGTAAACAATAGTAGCTTGTAAGTGACTTAATGTGTTTTAGTGAAGTTTAAAACGTGGAAAACATTTGATTGCTGATGTAAGTTGTTTCAATTTTAACATCTCAAAGTGATTGTTTTTTATTAATGGGATTTCTTATGATAAACTTTATTGAGTTCACTAAGTAATAAATAAGTTTATTTTGTATTTACAGTAAGATTTTAGAAACAAAAACCAAAATTCACAAACGGCGGGTATACAGTACGAAAACCTAGCACGTCAGTCATATCCCATGAGTGGGAGTGAGACAGACTTATGCGATTCCCATACTTTCCTATGACTGACGGATAGCTTTTCTTACTGTATAAGGAACACAATTATTTCTACCGAATTGTTAAAGTGTGTTGTCAAAACGTAAGTTTTTCGTAATTTCTTTTGTTTTTTATCACCTAATTTGGTTTTTAGTGTTCAAAGATGGTTCGAAATTGTAAAAGAGTGTTGGTACCGACAAGTCGCAAAAAACGACCAGTGATTCTATCACTATATCTATATCTATTTATAATTTGAGCTATTATAAAAGATTTTTGGATTAAATTTGAAATGGAGAGAAGGGGTGGTCCACTTGAGAAAGAATGCCTCAAATATATTCTTTTTGTTATTTTGAAACCAATAAAAACAATCAAGTAAACAGATATAACAATTCTTTTTATTATAACTCGATATTCTGGAAAAGTATGAACTTTTAATACTTACATCGTGATGTAGTCCAAAGGGTTGAACGGGTTGTGCTCGTTGTATTCTTTTCTGGTTATAGTCTGTTATTAAGGGGGCAGTCTGGGTCTTTTGCACGTACAGTCAACTCTATCAATAGTGCCGCAAAATTGCACAGCGTTTCCGACTTTTCTTGGAACTGTAGTACCCCCACTGTTTGTATATTTCTCTCTTAGGAGAAACTCGAAATTCAGAAGCCGTGCTAGAGTCGCTAAAGTAGGGATAGTGCTCGAGCGAGAAAGAGGAAAAGTGGCACTATTAGTAGAGTTGACTGTATTTTGAAGAATTTTTTATCATAGTGAAATTTATTTAAACATTTTAAAAATTTTACTTGTTATTACACATATATTAAAGGGGAGTGACACCTTTGAGGTGTCTTTTGAACCTGTTTTTCATGAATTTTTTTAAGACACAGAAATAAAGTAAACAAAATTTGGTTTCGAGGACTTTATTTATTATTTTTCTAAGTTTACGAAAATAAATTTATGCTTAAAAAAGTTTCATTTTGTTGCCTACAGAGGGCGCCAAAGTTGGTCTCGTTTCTATGCAGGGTAAATCGGTGATCAATATTCTGGTTAGACCGTTTAATCGAAAACAAAAATTAAAAGTTTTTCTGAATCTGTGATAGATTTAGCTTTCGAGTACGTAGGATATTTTAAAAATATTATTTTTTGTGTATTTGACAGCTGTTTGACAAGTGTATTTGACAGCCGAAGTCAATCCGATCAAAACTGTTCTGGCTAGACTTTTCACCGTTTTGAAAAATGTCATTTCGAGAAAAACGCATTTAAACTTATGTAATGTGAAAACATGAAAAGTGAAACGACTGTTAATCTACGATGCCTGAACCATATAAGGAAAAACAGTTAAAAAGGGAAAATCAATCAACTGGAAATGATAACATGGGTGAGCAAAACAAAATTCATAACAATTTATTGTATACTGATATGTCTAATAATAATTATAAAAATTTCTATGATGGGATTAAGATTAAATTCTTAGCTGATTCAGGGGCAACAGATCATATATCAAATTCTACAATTGTTAAGTCGTTTGGGTAATTTATAATAATAAATAAAATACAACAATTTAAATTAACAAAAATCAATAATGTATTAGAAATATTTAGTTCTCGGAGAGAGGTTGTGCTCAGGACGAGAAGTAGGCAAATACTTAATAAAAAATGGCTACTACCAAACCTAAGCGTCGCTTGGGAAAAGAGATAGAGAAGTACATATTGAGAGTACAGCTTACCAGCCTGCAAGGACAGATTTTTTATGATAGGGTCGTTGGTAGGTATGAACGTTGGCCGCGAAGCGAGACAAGATTTAGGTAGTAAGGTATACTTCGGAAAATCTAATTTACATTTAGAAAACTCAAAAATAATATTTCCTGCGACAACCAAACATTAAATGCAAATATAAAAATTTGTAGTGTGATACATTATGTGCATGTGAATGTGTGTATTTATGTTTGTGTGAGTTTATGTTTAATTTTAAGCAAGCATGTTCAATAAAAAATAAGAATCAATTGGTACTAATTCTCAGTCGCCACAGTACCCCCCTGCTAGTGATTGAGTCACGAAAAACCAGCTTGTAGGCGGTCTGGAAATCGTACTCTTCTACCTGATCGCGTACGTAAAGTGCGATCGGGGATCTCATCTCTTGGTGGTACTGCAGCATTCCCGGGTTCCGGAATAGGTTCCAGTGCCGAAACTTGTGGTGGAACAGGAAATGGTTGGTGGAGCGGCATTAGTCGTGCTAGGACACGTTCTCCTTGAACGTACGCTGGCACTTCTTCTTCATCGCTGTCACTCTCGTCAATGGTAACGTCATCCGTTGCATAGGCTGGCTTCAAACGGTCAACTAAAACAGAAATGTTTTTACCACGCACTTCAATAACAAATGTTTTATTGGAGCGCGTGATAACTTTAAAAGGCCCCTTATATGGATTCTGGAGTGGTGCTTTGACAGAATCTGTGCGAAGAAACACGTAATTCGTCGTTTGAAGGTCCTTGAACACGAATGTTGTTTTGGTTCCATGCCTGGAACATTGTGTTGGTCACAATTTGTTCATGTGTTCCTGCAGTTCCTTCAGGAAAGCGGATTGTGTTGTTACACTCTCTGAATATGCTGCAGACGACAGGAACTCTCCAGGAAGGCGAAGTTGTTGTCCATAAAGTATTTCTGTGGCTGTTGACTGCAGATCTTCTTTCCAAGCTGATCTAATTCCTAACAAAACTGACGGTAGAATTTTAGTCTAGCGAGAGTTGTTGTGGCACTTGATGGCTGCTTTCAGTTGTCGATGTAACCTCTCCACCATTCCATTTGCTGCAGGAAGATAAGGCGTTGTTTTAAAGTGAGTAGTACCTGTCAGATGGTTAAGTTCTCTGAACAGATGCGATTCAAATTGTCTTCCTTGGTCAGTGGTTATCTTCAATGGTGTTCCGAATCGCGAGATCCAGTTAGAGAAGAAGGCACGGGCAACAGTTGCAGCTTCTTGGTCCAGCATTGGCACAGCCTCGGGACAACGAGAAAAACGATCAACGCAAGTCAGGCAGTATCGGCATCCTTCAGAACTTGTCATTATTATTATGTCCAAGTAAACATGTTCCAGGCGTAGAATGCACATGTCGCGTGACTTTGGCTCGTTGACATTCAACACAGTTTTTGGCCCAGGTTCCGCAGTCTTTTTTAGCTGATGGACAAATATAACGTTGCGTTATCATTTTGATCGTTGCCTTTACTCCTGGATGGCTTAGATTATGAACCAAATCAAATATTCTTTTCCGGAACGGGTCCGAAATGTATGGTCGAGCAACTGGTGTACTTACATCACAAACTAACGAGATGTCTGAATTTGGCATCTTTATTAGTTTGAGTTGCAAAGAAACTGATTTTTCAGTTTCGAGCCTTTTCAATTCAGGATCATTTCTTTGTCCCAATTCTAGCTCCTTCAGGTCTAGAGTTTATTGTACTTCTTCAATGCGTGAGAGAGCGTTGGCCACGACATTCTCCTCTCCTTCGATGTGACGGATGTCAGTGGAGAATTGTCCTATGTAATCTAGGTATCGGAATTGACGTGGTGTACATTAATGATCCTTTTTCTTGAACGCATATGTTATAGGCTTATGATCGGTGAAAATGGTGAAAGTACTTGTTTCAAGCATGTGTCGGAAGTACTTCGCTGCTTCGTAGATGTCCAGAAATTCGCGATCGTAAGTTGAGTACTTACGCTCAGTGCTACTCAACTTCCTTGAGAAAAAGGCAAGAGGTTGCCAATCATCATTTAGAGACGCATGCTTATTCCCGAAATCTTTTTTGACCAAATAGTTATTTGATATAAAACTACTTAACTTAAAATTCACATAATATGCACATTATTTGACATAAATTTCATTGTACACAAAAACAATTTAACATAAATATCATTTGTCATAGAATTCATTAAACAGAAATATTATGTTACATAAAACTCAGATAACTTAATTCCCATTTGACATAAAAATTATGTAACATAAATTTCTATTGACATAAAACTCATTTAACATAAATTTCTTTTGACATAAAATTCATTTAACGTAAATTTTATTTGTTATAAAATTCATTTGACATCAATTTTATTTGGCATAAATGTCATTTAACGTAATTCTCATTTGACATAAATATTATTAGACATAAAATTAGCTTGACATAAATTTCATTTGACGTGAATATCATTTAACATAATTATTATTTAACGTAAAATTAAATTTATATAAATTTCATTTAGCATAAATTCCATTTAACATAATTCTCATTTGGCATAAAATTTACTTGACATAAATTTCATTTAGTATAAATCCTATTTAACATAATTTTCATTTGACATAAAGTTCAATTGACATAAAAGACATTTAACACAATTCTCATTTGTCATAAAAGTCATTCAACAAAATTCTCATTTGACATAAAAATCATTTTACACAAATACATTTTACATAAAAATATCGGCGCGAATTTGAAAAGTAACTAATTAGATATTATCAACAACATTGTGATTCGCCGATTTGGAAATTCGCGCCTATATTTCCATGTCAAATGATCTTTATGTAAAATAAAATTTATGACAACTCAATTTTATGTCAAATGAGAATTATGTGTAATGAGTTATTCGTCAAATGAAATTTATATCAAGTGAACTTTATGTCAAATGAAAATTATGTTAAATGGGATTTATACCAAATGAATTTTATAACAAATAAAATTTACGTTAAATGAATTTTATGTCAAAAAAATTTATGTTAAATGATTTTTATGTCAATAGAAATTTATGTTACATAATTTTTATGTCAAATGGGAATTAAGTTATCTGAGTTTTATGTAACATAATATTTCTGTTTAATGAATTCTATGACAAATGATATTTATGTTAAATGGTTTTCGTGTACAATGAAATTTATGTCAAATAATGTGCATATTATGTGAATTTTAAGTTAAGTAGTTTTATATCAAACACCTATTTGGTCAAAAAAGATTTCGGGAATAAGCATGCGTCTCATCATTTACCTGTTTGTGCAAGGCAGCGCCGATTGTGTTATCAGACGCGTCGCAAAAGATGGCTAATGTACAGTTGACGGTCGGGTGCGTGAGGAGTGTGGCGTCCGCCAGACTCTGCTTTGTTTCTTCGAAGGCAGCTTCTGCTTCTTTTGTCCATTGAACGGGCGATTTTCCCTTCACATTTTCTCGAAGCAGGTCGTTCAAGGGAGCCTGAACATGTGCAGCCTTAGGTATGAACCTTCTATAAAAGTTAATCATACCTAGAAACCGACGAAGTTGTTTAATTGTTTCTGGTCGCGAAAAATTCACTACGGTGTCAACCTTCCCTTGCAGAGGTTGAGTACCATTTTCACTAACATGGTAACCGAGGAACTTCACTTCTTTCTGTCCAAACACGCACTTTGACGGGTTCACAGCAACACCATAAAGTTTTAGTTTCTCGAACACTATTTTCAGATGTTGAAGGTGTCCCTCCGGTGAAGAAGATGCAACAAGGATGTCATCTATATAGGTGAAGCAGAAGTCTAGATCACGTAAAACTTCATCCATGAAGCGTTGAAAAGTTTGAGCCGCATTTCTAAGTCCGAAAGTCATGAACGGAAACTGAAATAAACCAAAAGGCGTTGTGATGGCTGTTTTACATATATCGTCATCCGCTACCGGGATTTGGTGAAACGCTTTCACCAAATCAATTGTTGAAAAATTGTTTTTCCCCGCAAGATTGTGTGAATAATCATGAATATGTTGAACCGGGTAACGATCAGGTTACGTTCTTGCATTTAAACCGCGATAGTCACCACATGGCCTCCATTCGTCATTATCTTTCGGAACGAGATGTAGAGACGACGACCATGAACTTTCCAACGGTCGCGCAATTCCGAGTTTCACTAATGTGTTGAAATCTTTTTTAGCAGTATGCAACTTTTCTGGAGCTAACCGACGCGGTTTTCTTGACACAGGCGGTCCTGGTGTCGTTCGAATATGATGAATCGTATTATATTTCACTGACGAGGTGCCAGCAGGACGAGTAATTTCTGGAAATTTTGATAATAGTTCATGATAAGCACTTGAGCCAGAGATAACTTTAATGTTTGGTGATTCACTCGTTACAATTTTTCCCGCAGAAGTTAGGTTAGTTTTCTTGTCGATTAACTATCGATTTTTTACATCTACGAGAAGTTCGAAAAATGCTAAAAAATCGATACTGATTATCGGTTTTGTGACGTCAGCTACGACAAACCTCCAGGGAAAATCGCGACGAAGTCCCAAGTCAAGCGTCATGTACCGTATGTCACGATCATAGACCGCGGAAACACACACAAATCTGCTCCTGTGTCCACCAAAAATTGCACTTTAGAACTTCGATCCTGAATAAAAATACGGCGTGATTGCATTGGGCCAGAACCGTCTGACGCCATTAAGCACTGGCCTTCGCGTTTCCCGCTTTGTACGAACACGGCGTCGTACACTTCGTAGCGTTCGGTCCATGACGCGCGTGGTACCAGCAGACGCCTTCGGCTGCATAATTACCGCGAGATCGAGAGCGCGCGCGAGACTTGTGAGGTCCATTATTACCGCGGATTTCCGACACTTCCAGTCGCAACTTTTTTACCTTATCTTTTAAAGAAGTTAGGACTCGGGTAAATTGTTGCACCAGATCTTCTGTGATCCTGGACGTTTCTGCAACAATTGGCTTTGACCTTGTGAGATCATGAATGTGGTCTGCCATTTCAGCCAGTTTATCTAAACTTGCATCCTTTTGAACGGCTAGTATCGGCTGCATAGCGACAGGAAGTCGTCCGGACCATAAAGTTTTCAGCATCGCATCAGTGACTGTTAATCCTGCAGGACCTCGGAGATGACGGAGAAATTGAGAAGGCTTCCTATCTCCAATATCTTGAGATTCTAACAACATACGATTTTTTTCCTCTTGAGAAGAACACACCCAGATAGCAATCGTGCGTCGCATGTCCTGCACGCAGTGTGCGAGGCACTTAATGCGGGCGATAACGTATGCATTTCAACTGCACTCAACATGCATACGTGATGGCTAGAATAGTGCCTGCGATATTGCTGCTCATTGCATGTGTGTCAAAGCACGCGTAGGACGGCATCGTGCATTTAATTTTATTTACAAATAATTAATATTTAAAACTATATTTATTTTAAAATTACAAATACTCTAGACTTTAGTCCTTAAAAAACTGGTTTCAGAAATATAAAAAGAGAATTCTAACATCAATTTGTTTAAGAGGTTACATGGGTCGAAACGACCAGAAAACGTATGTTTTATTTATTAACTTTTTTTCAAATAAATAAATGTTTTTATTTCAACTCTTTGGTATCTGAAAGAACACTATTAAATAAGTAAGATATAACATTTTCGAAAAAAAATTAAAAATTAGTCCCGTCCTTCGATCCCCTTTCCAAAAAATTGCTTTTAAGGAGGTTAAGATATCTTTTGACTGCATCTTAAATCAAAATACGCAAAATTTCTGTAAGTGGGGTAATATATTGATTAGATAACGGGTTTTTAAGGAAATTGAAATTTTAATTTTTGACAAAGTTTTTTGTCAAAAGTTACCATTTTTACCTTCCTTTAATCATAAGATATATTCCTCCACTAACAGAAAATATTAGGGAGTTATTCCATTATATTTCGACTAAAGTCGTTGCCGACTATTTTTAAAAAATTATAATATTTTGCAGAAATGATTTGAAAGGTATTAGGATTACTGAACAAAAATAATTTTTTAAATATTTTGAGTACTTATTGTAAAATAAGCATCTAAAGTATATAAGGTCGTAAAAACTGTCACTTTTTCATTACAAAATATTAAATAAAAAATTATTTTAAAGTTCAATTGTCAAATAACCTAATTTCGTAAATTTCATTCCCTAATGCGAGAAACAGAAATTATTAAATTGAATAAAACTTTATCAAATATAAAGTACAGTGGGACCTCGATTATCAAAACCTCTGTTATCCGAACCCTCTATTATCCGAACCGAAAATCATTTTATCCGAACTTCTATTATCCGAACTTTTTTTGGCCTCCCGAATCTTTCAATAGAAAATAACGAAATTTATGCACAAAAATCTTTAAAAAATCTGAATTCTATGTTTTATTAATATATTATTATGAGTTAATATATATTTACGTATATATACTTATGTATATTTAAAAAATGGATTAAATGAAATATATATAATTCAACTGTCGATTTTTTTACTTTAATTATATTAAAAAAATTAAAATCTCTATTATCCGAACTTTCGATTATCCGAACCCGTCCTTGCCTAGGTTAGTTCGGATAATCGAGGTTCCACTGTACCGTAAACCGGGGCTATAAGGAACAAAACTCTGTGTTCGGGTGGAGTTGAAGTTATCGGGGCCGTGTATGAATAAATTGTATTACTTGCTTTTGAAAAATTGTTGCTGGGGTAACTGCCAATACTATTCAATGCAATAATTGCGACTATTAATAATTTTGTGAACAGTAGTAGCTTGTAAGTGAGTAATTGTATTTTAGTGAAATTTCAAACTTGGGAAACATTTGATTGCTGAGGTAAGTTGTTCCTATTTTAACTTCTCAAAGTAATTTTTTTTATTAAAGGGATTTATTATGGCAAGTTTTATTGAGTTCACTAAGTAATAAATACGTTTATTTTGTATTTACAGTAAGATTTACGAGAAAAAAACCAAAATTCACAAACGGCGGGTATATAAGGAACACAATTATTTCTTCCGAATCGTTAAAGTGTGTTGTCAAAACGTAAGTTTTTCGTAATTTCGTTTGTTTTTTATCACCTAATTTGGTTTTTAGTGTTCAAAGATGGTTTGAAATTGTAAAAGAGTGTTGGTACCGACAAGTCACAAAAAACGACCAGTTATCATCATCGACCTCAACTGATGATACCAGCAACGTTTAGTTTTGTTTTTACATTTGTTTTATATTCTGTGTTTACTTTCGATCAATAAAAAATAATTTCTTTAACTTTAAATACGTTTTCCAATAGTTTTACCGCCTTGTTCCTTATAGCCCCATTTTGTAATTTCAAAAAAATGCGTCTTTTTCGTATTTTTTGCTTAAAATTCCAGCTTTGATCAAAACAATTCTTTAACCCTTCAAAGTGCTCGCCAAGATCAAAAAAAGAAAAAAAAATAAAGGCAATATTTCAATAAAAAAAAAGTTGCAAGACTTTAAAGCTGAAATCTGTTCCTTATAGCCCCAGATTACGGTACCTGTGATTAACTTTAAGTTTTTCTTAGCACTTTCTTCCTTTTTTCTTCCTAAATGTAAAAGAATAAGCAATTAAAATTGGCACTTTGCTTATTTTCACGATTTTTATATGGGGCCGTCCATAAACCACGTGGACACATTTGGGGGGGGCGGGGGGGTGAATCAAAAGTCCACGTTTGTCCACGAAGGGGAGGGGGGGTGTTAAAGCAAATGTCAACGTGGACATATAATCAAAGATATTTCCAAAAAAGATATCTTAAGCTTAATCAGAATGATCATAAGTTTCAGTTAATCAATTTCCCTGACAATTTACTGATATTAAAATTAATTTCCCTGACAAAATTCTTTTTACAGGAAAATATGAATGTTTACGGAAAATGAGTGAAATTTATGATTTTAATTATTTTTTAAAATGACAATTATAACCCTTCCTGAATTCAATTATTTTCTACAATTTCCATCCAGTAAAAAAAAGTATTGGAAGAGAGCGAATAGTATTGTCGGTGAGTTTCTGCCAATACGGTTTTCACGCGAAAACATATTGGCAGAAACTCACCGCCAATACTATTCGCTCTCTTCCAATACTTTTTTTACTGGGCAACTAAACCTTCGTCTTTGAATCAATTAATTTAAATAATTTTCCGAAAGTTCTTCTAAAATTCTGTTATATTTTAAATTATTTTTGAATTTGATTGATAAATTTTAATTAAAATTTTTTAACATGATTGTTTCCTCTAAAATGTTAAAAATAATTTTAAAATGTTACTTTTTTTGTATATATTTGAATTTTTGAAAATATGTAATTGAGAATATTGAATTTTAACCGACAGATTGGCTCAGTCGGATAGATGCCTGGCGTTAGTGGTCGTTTAAGGACCAAGGGTATAAGTACCCTTGGTTCGCGCCCACTTGGCTTGGTATTTTTCCGGCACGTGAGACAATCTGAGCGGGAGGTTTGACGTCGAGGTATAATGATGTGCACCGTCGATTATTGTCCGGTACACACCATTAGAACTCGACTGTCGATAAACCGGTTGTACTCAGAGAGGTTTTCTACAGTTTCCCTCTTCTCTGGCGAGAAAACCCATTGACGGGTGGTCCAGGCGTAATGCGAGTACTCCTAATAAAGTCGGCTGTAGACGCAAAATTAGGTTAATATATATAGAAAATTTCTAAAGTAGAATGGTTATGCTTAATCCAAAAAAGTATTTCTCGGGGACTCTTGTCGAAGTGCGTAAGGCCAATAGGGCAGGAGTATAAACAATAAAAAAAAAAAAAAATATTGAATTTTAAAAAATTAGAAGCTAATTTTCATTAATTTTCATTTTTAAATTTACCTTTAAAGATTTTTTATTCTACAAAAATTGTAACGAAAGACTTAAAATAAATTAATTATTTTCAATTAAATTTTACAAAATTTCAACTATTCAAAAAGATTTGTTTATACAGGGTGGCCATTTTTTTGTAAAAAGAAATTCACGGTCATTTCCCGGTCATAAATTATTTTTCCCGGTCATAAATAATAACTCTGAAAATAAATTATTCCATGAAAGATTGAAAGAATTTCCTGATTTTTAGACAAAACTTTGACTTTTTCCTAAAACCTAAAAATATTTTAGTTTACTCTAAAAATAATTTTGAACTTAAATAGATTTTTTGAAATAAATATTTAATTATTATCCATTATTTTTCCATATAGTAGGTAATGAAATTTGAAAAAAATTCAAATTTTAAATCCTTTAAATTTGAATAATTTTTAAGAATTGCTACTGTAACTTATTAACAATTATTTTCAAAATTTCAATTCAATTATATTCTAGAAATAACTAAAATATTTCTAAAATCCACTTGTTTACAAGACAATTTCATGAAATTTTGAATAATTTAAAAATTTTTCAATTAAATATTAGGTACATATTTAAAAACATAACTAATTTGAAAAAATGTGAATAAAAATATTTTTAAAAACTGACTTATTCAGAATTTTTAATTAAAATCTTTTAAAATTCAACTTTTCTAAAACTTAAATTTGAAATTTTTTAAAATTCAATCTATAATAATTATTAATTTAACATTCTAAAATATAGAAAAATTTGCTTATCAATAATTGCAAAAAAAAACTAATTGATATTAATGCAAAATACGATTTTTTAAAAATTTATTTTCTAAAAAAAGAAATTTTATTTATTTTTATATACATTATTTATTATTCTAAAATTAATTTTTATAAATTTCGTATCACTTTTGTTCTAATTAGTTCAAATTTTTAATAATTCTTATTTGTTTTGTTATAATATTATTGCAAAAAAATTTTTAAATTGATTTATTTTTCACTATTCTATAGAATGTGAAATTTTTTCTCATTGAATTTTTTTTGACAAGTTTAATTAAAATTATATTTTGTTTAATTATTGTTAGAAATAGAAAGAATTTAAAATTAAATTTAATATTTTCTTTTTCTAAATCTGTTACGTTGGACAGCAAAATTCATAATTTTCTTATAAATTCTAGAAAAGTCAGGGACCGTCACGGAAATCAAATTTTGATTTCGTTACGATATTCCAAAACAAAACGAAATTATTAATGTTTTTTGATTTTGATTCGGTAACGAAACAAAATTCACTTTCTATTTTGATTTCGATACTGTAACGAAACAAAATTCACTTCCTATTTTGATTCCGATAATGTAACGAAACAAAATTTACTTCCTATATTGATTCTGATACGTTAACGAAACAAAATTTACTTCCTATTTTGATTCTGATATTATAATACTGCAATTCGGTTTTCTTATAGAAACAGAAGTCGATTCGAATTCTATTTCAGATTTCGTATGTAAAAACGATATTATCTTCTGATATATTTGACATTTGCAACAAAATTTAGGTTCAATGATACTTATACACGCGCAGTAGTGTTTTATCAAAATTAAAACAAAAAAGAATTTTGATTTTGATATTGGAATCAAAACTAAATAGAATGGAATTTTGATATTGGAACCAAAACGAAATAGAATGGAATTTTGATTTTGATATTGAAACCAAAACGAAATAGAGTTCAATTTTGATTTTGATGTTGGAATCAAAACTAAATAGAATGGAATTTTGATTTTGATATTGGAACCAAAACGAAATAGAATGGAATTTTGATTTTGATATTGGAATCAAAACTAAATAGAGTGGAATTTTGATTCTGATACCCATATCCGAATCAAAACAAAAGTATTTTTTAATTTTGTTTTGATTCCGTGACGGTCCCTGATAGAAATTGAATATTTTTATAGTACTTTTTATAAAATTCTCTGACAAAATATAAATAGATTTTATAGAAGATCGTTCAATCTTTTTTAATGAAATATAGTTAATACCTAAGTCTTGAAATAAATATTTTTATTTTTTCTCACAAAATAATTTGTGTTTTTAAAAAAAAATCCAAAATCCCGGTCAAGTTCAAAATTTACTGTCATTTCCCGGTTTCGCGGTCCAGCGGCCACCCTGATTATAGTTATTTTTCACATTATAAAAATCAAAATAACTTGTACTTTTTTTTTACTAAAAATTGTGGTATTTTGTCGCAATTATTTTAAATGAGTCGAAAAAAGTCACAATTTTCTTAATTTCCCCGACAAAATTTTTTCCTGACATTTCCCTTACTTTACTGACATTCTTGCTTTGAAATATGTTCAAAAATAATCTTTTTTATTTTTTAACATACAGGAGTAAAAAAAACTTATTTTTTTAATTTGCAATATCCACGTGGACAATTGTATAGGGGGGAGGGGGTTTGACAAATGTCCACGACTGTCCACAACGGGGGGCGGGGGGGTCAAAAATTGGTGAAAAATTGTCCACGTGGTTTATGGACGGCCCCTATGTAAATAACTTTCTTGCAGAAAAATGAAAAATTACGAAAATTGAGCAATAATTATTTTATCACTAAATACACACACTGGACAAAGATTTTCTTTGGTCCCGAAGCTATTTTCCAAATTAATTAACTTCAAAATTTTCACTATTTTTATCAGGTTAATACATGTGATATTTTTAAAACTGAAGTTGTTTTAAAACGATTAAACAAGAAAATCTAACTTCGTCCTTGAAAAATCACATGTATTAACCTGATAAAAATAGTGAAAAGTTTAAAATTAATTAATTTGAAAAATAGCTTCGGGACCAAAGAAAATCTTTGTCCAGTGTATAAGTAAATCAAATAAATATTTACTTACACCAAAGTGTAAGTAAATACTTATTTAATAACACTGTTTGACAAAATTTTGCTACAAGAATAAACGAAAGTGATTCTTACAGGATTTTTGACGTAGATTACGAATCTATAAGTGTAATTGTCCCATCACGTCTTAATTAAAAAAAACGGGGTCAAAGTGCCAAAAAATGGCACTTTTGGCACTTTTTGAACCTCTATAAAAAAAGAACGCGACGTGATAAATAGTTCAAATGTGGCTTAAATGAGAGCTCAAACCTTTAACTTTAACATCCAAAAGCAACAAACTATGTAGAAATGACTCAAAATTGTTGGGAACAACTTTTTACCGCATGCGCATAAAACAGCTATTAGTTTAGCGATCATATAGGGTAAAATTGGTAAAAAGTTGTTCCCCACAATTTTGAGTTCTTTCTACATGGATTTTTGCTTTTGGTTGTTAAAGTTAAGGGTTTGAGCTCTCATTTAAGCCATATTTGGGCTTATTATTACGTCGCGTTCTTTTTTATTGTGCTTCAAAAAGTGCCAAAAATGACATTTTTTATCACTTTGACACAATTTTTCTCAAAATTGAGACGTGATGGGATAATTTTACTTACAGATTCGTAATCTACGTCAAAAATCCTGTAAGAATCACTTTTGTTTATTCTTGTAGCAAGAAAAAACCTTAATTTTGTCGACCAGTGTAATATGCAAGAAATCACTAATTTAAACCAAAAAATGTTTTTCAGTTTAGAATATGTTTTTATTAAGATAATAATATATTTTTAACTTTAAGATTAGATTCTAAAATTAATAATATAATATCTTACTTTAGGAGTATTATATGCTAAATTTCAGTATAAACTACGCATTTTTATTGATTAAACAGAATTTCTAATGTATAATTTAAATACTAATTTTATTTGGTTTTACACCATGCGTGGCATATACGTCGCATATGAGGACGCATCTGTGTGCTCAAATGAGCGCACGCCGTGCGGATTAATCAGCACGCGTGCGAGCATGCGTCCGTCACTATGCGCGCACTTTGCTATCTGGGGTAGCACAAACCTACGTCGACGAATCGATTAAGCACAAAGAAGCGGCGGAGGAAAAGATAACTAAATCCATTTTAGGATCGACAAAAAAAACCTCAGAATGTGACTCCAAAAAAGCTCCCAAAAAAATTAAAAAAGGATGATTCTTTGGAAACACTTGACCATGTGAAAGAGTCAATGGAAAAATCTTTCGTTCTCAACAATTGCAACGTAACTATAAATTGTAATAAGTAAATAATATAAGAAATTGTATAATGTTTAAAAAAAATTTAAGACTGTTATTTACTTAAAATAATAATGATATGCCGTTGCAGTATATAAAGTTCAAAATTTATCAAATAATATTAAATCCAAATATATGTTAAGTGTAAGTGAAATGTATTTCGTGTATTTCAAATACAATAACTATTTATGCCCGTTTTAGAAACATTGTTTGTTTTTAAATCCTGTTCATACTCCTCTACTTTTCTTATCAGTTTCTCGTCTTGTTTTGTGTGCTTCCGAAGATCTTTTTTGACTCTGTTTATACGACACGAATAATAATTGGCACTAAAACTTTCAACTAATCCACAGATTTTATGGACACCTAAATGATCCCCGGTCACAAGTAAACATGCAAAGAAAATTTGACGCCCGTTAATCACTTGTGTTTTACTCTCCAATTCAGTTAACTCCTTTAAAAGTTTTCGAAAACACATTTGGTTTCCAAATTTCCCTCTGAGATCGTCGTGAAAAAGTAATATTAAAGAAATTTATATAGTGAACCATGAAACTGTGACGGTAAAACAGGAATATACCAATATATATGTTGCACCTAATTTATGAATTCCAGCGTGAGAGCTCATTTCGTTTTTTGATTCAAATTCATCGAAATTAATTATAATAGGCATGACAATCTTATTCACTAAAATTTGCAATAATTGAATTTCATTTATACTTTATGAACTTATTTGTTGATTAAAATTGTATTTAATATTAATTATTACCCAGTGGGCAAAAAACCATCATTGTTTTAAAAACGTTCCAAAAACGTTTTTAGAACGTTTCATGTCTGCAAAATAATGTTCCAAACACGTTCCATTGCTTTTAAAACGTTTTAGAACCATATAGCGTTTTTGGGACGTTATTTAGCAGACATGAAACGTTATAAAAACGTTTTTAGAACGTTTTTAAAACAATGATGGTTTTTTGCCTACTGGGTATTAAATGTTTAGAAAAACTATTTCTATTCGATGAAAGGTTGAAATAATATAATTTTTGATTGACAGAAGTTTTAATAGATTAAAGTTTAGACTAAGAAAATGAGCTGTTATCCAATTTCGATATTTATCTGTCAGTTTACCCCTGCTCAAAAGTTGTTGAAGTACATCTGTTTTTGGAGGTATATAATATATGCGTTCATCTGCTTTTGAAAACACTCATTATTTTTTTGGCTAATATGTTTAAGTAGTAATGATTTTGCATTCGTGGCCTTAAAGTAAACATAAATAATTGTTAAATATTTTTGAAAAAGATGTTTCTTTTTAATGATATTAATAAAAAATAATATCTTAATAGATTTTTTAATTTGTTGATGATTAATTATTAAATTTAATCATTTTTTATTAAATTATTTATAACTAGCAAAATCCTACGCGCGCGATGCGCGCGTGAATGATTTAAAGGAATATCACGGTAGCAATTTGTCTACCTGCCTTACACAGAAAAAGTTTAATAAATTTAATTTATATTGTTCCATGTCTATAATAGTTATAATTTTTTAAAAAATCTCGGTATTTGAACTAAATTATCAGTTCCACGCCTCAGAAGCCATTTAAAAAAATTGCAAGAGGATCCAAGGCGGGGAAAGCAGTGACTTTTATTTTTTGTCACAGATTTTTCAGAAATCCTAGAATATAAAATAAATCATTATTGAAAAAAATCAAAATCACTGCTTTTCCCGCCTTCGATCCTCTTGCAAATTTTTTAAATGACTTGTAACATTAAAATAAATATAATTAGCAAACGAAAAAACTTGCTTCCAAGGCGTGGAAATTATAATTTAGTTTAAATACCGAGATTTTAAGAAAATCCGTGAAAAAAATAAATAGTACTATTTTTCTTGCCTTGGATAATTTTGCGATTTTTTTTAATGGATTCCGTTATTAAAATAAATATAATTGGGTAAGACTCCGTCAGCAAAAAAGCGATTTGCAAGTGGTCTTCCGATTTCTTCGAAACCTTGGGAAATAGAAGTCTTATATGAATTAAATTTAACCCTAAAAGGATTTTGAAAATTTTTCAAAATGGCGGCCGCTACGCCATATTGAAAATGAGTGTTGCGTTTTTTTCAAAAATTAATAACTCTGAAACTTTTTGATCGATTTTAATAAAATTTACAGGCGATATAGTTAAAAATACGTAGTTTAATTTGATATTATGAACAAAAAAAAATTTCCAAAATTTGTCAAAAAAAAGTCAAAAAAATTTTTTGAATTAATTTTTAGTTCAGTTGGCCTAATTTTTGAATTTTCTAATAAGTAAATATCAATTCCTTGTAATTTCACCTTTCATTTCAAAAAAAAAAATTTATGGAGACTCTAATAGTTCTCGAGATATTGCGACTTTAGTGGGAGGGCGTACCGCGGAATTAAACTCCGTAGCGAGGCGGAATATGAAGCGAGCGTACAAACGTGCACAATAGGGTGTCCGTAACAATGCGACTTTTGAATTTTGTTTACGCCACCCCCCAGTTTAGTTCCAATAAAATAAAAAAATATTTCCCAAAATTTGAAGCCGATTGATTAATATTAACACGTGCCAGAGATCCATCGAAATTTCCCATTAAAAATACATAGGAAAAATGCACTTTTTAAAAAAAAATTCATAACTTTTTAATTTTCCTGCAAAAAATTCTCCAGGTCACATTTGCCTTCATTTTTAGCTGCACTATAAGATAGCACTTTGCCAAAAATTTAATTTTGAAAAATTTTTAAAATGGCGGATGATTAAACTGGGTCATAAAAATGCACCACAATATATCCAAGGTTTTAACACATAAGTGTTGTCAAAAATTCAAAAAAATTACTTACACGGGGCTATTTTCGATCGTTCATCATGAATCTGATATCAGAAATTAATTTTTCCAAATTTTCGATCCAATATGGCGGGTTCAAAATTTTGATTTTCTACATTTTTAAAGTAAAAATTCTACAACAACGTCAAGGGCGATTTTTGGAAGCGCTATTTACACTCAGAGAAAAAGTTTATATCACTTAACCAAACTGTTTAATTAACCTATTTTATTTGTCACGATAAAACAATTTTGTTGATTTAAATAAAAATTTGGTTTATTTTAATAAATACGTAAAATTTGTTTGGTTATTGGAAAGAAATTTTTTATTTGAAGTTGTTTGTTTCATTTAACCAAATTTGTGTTTTGAATAGAGAATATTGTTTAGTTAAATACAGTTTGTTCGACACAACACACAAATTTGTTTGATTCAACCAAATCATTTTATTTGAGTCAAACAAACATATTTGCTTGTCTCAAAAAGTACATGTGTGAATTTAAAAATGGCGATCTCACTTGTCTACAGTCCGCGTTCGCGTCAAATTTATTTGTTAAATCGGTAAATCAAAGAAAAAAAATTATAAGTGTCGGTTAAATAAATATTAAATACATTGTGTTCATTGACTTACTGCATATTTAATTTGTACCAGTCAGAAGAATATTTACAAAAAGGTTTTGTGAAGTTTTCAGTTTGTTGTTTCGAATAAACTTTTTCCTGAGTGCACGTATAAAAATCATAATTATAATATGTTTAATGTAATATTTCAAATGTTTTTTTACAATTAAGTAATTTTGTTTATATGAAGAAATACATATATAATATTTTACTTAATTGTTATTTATTTTCCTCTAATAATGT
The DNA here is from genome assembly GCF_015476425.1 of Leptopilina heterotoma. Classification (NCBI taxonomy): domain Eukaryota; kingdom Metazoa; phylum Arthropoda; class Insecta; order Hymenoptera; family Figitidae; genus Leptopilina; species Leptopilina heterotoma. The sequence continues at coordinate 427,972 of NW_025110934.1, forward strand.
TTGAGTTTCCTAATTTAATATTTTCTAGTATACATATTATTGGTTAATTTATAATTTATTATATGTATAATTTTAAAATATCAATAATTATATAATAAATTATAAATTAACCAATAATACGTACTAGAAAATATGAAATTAGGAAATTCAAATATTATTAGAGGAAAATAAATAACAAAATTAAGTAAACAAAAATATTTATTTAAATGAACCAAATACGTTTACTAAAACTATTTATTTGAATCAAACAAATCTTTTCTCTTGAAATAAACAAATTTTTTAGTTATATTAAATAAAATTTTTTGGTTAAGTGTAATAAGCATTTGGTTAATACAAATAAACGTATTGGAAGAAATTTTTTGGTTGAATCAAACAAACGTTTGGTTGACTGTATAGCAATGCATTTATTTGGTTGATTCAACCAAAATTTGGTTGATTCGAACAAATTTTTTTCTGAGTGTACGAATCTAATGTTAAAATTTTATTTTTCAAATTATTCGATCCACTATGACGGATTCAAAATGATGATTTTCTACATTTTTAAGTAAATAGTCTAAATATTAATTTATAGATTAATATTTACAAAAAATAATTATTCGGATGTTTTAGAAACTCTTTTATAGAAATTTAACTTTTTATACCTCTGCTCTTAAAAATCGATTATTAAAGGAATATTTAAAAAAAAATTTGAATCCGCCATGCCATATTAGATTCGGTAATTTAAAAAATAAATTTTTAACATTAGATTCGTAAATAGCGCTTCCAAATATCGCCCTTGACGTTGTTTTAGAATATTTACTTCGAAAATGTAGAAAATTAAAATTTTGAACCTGCCATATTGAATCCAAAATTTTGAAAATTAATTGTTACGGACACCCTATTGTGCACGTTTGTACGCTCGCTTCATATTCCGCCTCGCTACGGAGTTTAATTCCGCGGTACGCGCTCCCACTAAAGTCGCAATATCTCGAGAACTATTAGAGTCTCCATAATTTTTTTTTATGAAATGAAAGGTGAAATTACAAGGAATCGATATTTACTTATTAGAAAATTCAAAAATTAGGCCAACTGAACTAAAAATTAATTCAAAAAATTTTTTTGACTTTTTTTTTGATAAATTTTGGAAATTTTTTTTTGTTCATAATATCAAATTAAACTACGTATTTTTAACTATATCGCCTGTAAATTTTATTAAAATCGATTAAAAAGTTTCAGAGTTATTAATTTTTGAAAAAAACGCAACACTCATTTTCAATATGGCGTAGCGGCCGCCATTTTGAAAATTTTTCAAAATCCTTTTAGGGTTAAATTTAATTCATATAAGACTTCTATTTCCCAAGGTTTCGAAGAAATCGGAAGACCACTTGCAAATCGCTTTTTTCTGACGGAGTCTTACCCAATTACCAAGTGAAAAAACATGGCTCTACTCAAGTCAAGTTTCAAATGTAATTTTTATACATGTAATTTTCTTGTGAAATCCCTCAAACATTTTTTAAGCTGATATAAATGTAATAAAATTCCGTCAGATAGGGTAACTTCGGACGGTTTTCGATGTTTTTTATTAATATTTTTTATAATATAATATCTGCAAGTTTGATGTTCAGAATATATCATCCTAAGGGTCTTGTGTGTTGATATTTCTATTTAACATTTTTTTATTTATCTCTGTTATTTTCTGTGAAGTAAAAAACAAGTGTCCGGAGTTAGCCTTCAAAGGGGGGTAACTTCGGACACCGTATAATTTTTTGTGTAATTTAAGATTATTTTAGATAATTATATTATTTACGTATTTTTGTTTTAACAAGAAACCATTCTAAGGTTCTCAGACTATTTATTATAATTTTTTTAGAAAAACAAAAACTAATTAAATTCAATTAATGGTGCATTTGAAAAATCAACATTTTTAAAATTTAGCCATTTTTAATATATTTTTTCGGACATAAGAATGTAATACAATTTGAGAATATAAACAATATGTATATTTAAAGCTTTTAAACATTTAATAAAAGTAAAGTTTTACTCAATTTACTGTAATCAACGCCAGAAGACGTGTATCTGACCATTACATTTTCTTAAATAAAAATCATTTACGAAATAATTTTCGAATTTAGGTTATTGAAATTAGTGTTAATTTTATGTCAAGACATAGTAGATTAAATTTTAAAAAAGAAATAGCTTTTACCTTGCATATGTTCGCTTATACAAATAAGTTTTTTCACAAAGTTCAATAACTTCCTGAAATCTCTTCTAACTAAATTAATTTTTTTCTTACATTTTTTTGATTATTTTTATTTCTCAACTGTCATATAATGTTCCTTGAATGTTCGGTAAAGCAATAGAAATGCGAAATCCTTATAAAAATTTTTAGGTAGAATGGAAATACAAAATATTTACAGAAATATACGAATGTCCAAAGTTAGCCTCCTGTCCGGAGTTACCCTATTTGACAATTCAAACTCAAAAGATTTAAATTATAATTTCATTAAATATTTTAATGTTCATTCTTATGATTCTAATAATAGTTGGGGTAGAGTTTTTCTAAATCGTATTTTCTAAATATTTTTTTTGCTAATAAAGGTAAGGTGAATTTCTAAAAAAGTTTTTTCTAATAAAGGTGATTTTGAAATTTTCTGTCTTCAAATAAATGTAATTTTCTAAAAATTTATTTTTATAATAAAGGTAATTTTCAAAATTTTCTTTTTTTAACAATATTCAATTTTTTTAATCACGATCAATATGTATATATGATTAAAAAATAAAAATAAAAATTTATTAATTTTAAAAAAAAATAATTGAGATTTCGTCAAAAAATTATAATAAAAAATAGAAATTATGCAAATATTTTAACAAAATTTTAAAATAATCTAGTTAAAAATCGTCAATAACAAATAGAAATTATAGGGATTTTTTCCTAAAGATATTTAAAATTGTCTAAAAAATTTTTTTATAAATATATTAACTTTGGAAATTTTAGTGTAAAAATGATGCAAATTATTTTTTTTCAAAGAAAAACAGAATTTTGTTAACAAATTGTGATAAGAAATATTAATTTTAGAAAATTTTTTCTTTATTTTCAAAAAGAAACTTATAATTTTGTAAACAGAATTGTGATTGAGAAACATAAAATATGTAAAATAGTTTTTATTTCTTAATTTTAATTTTTTAACAATTTTCTAATTTTTATCATAATTATGGAATTTTACAAATTTTTGGAAATTAAACATTAGAAATTATAACTTTTTTAGAAAATTTTTTTCAGAAAACAGATGTAATTAGAAATCGCCTTTTTTAGACTTTAAAGATTAGAAAATATTTTTTTAGAAAAAGTGTTCGCCTACCCTAATATTATTTTGTTAGTATTCATCCGAAAAATATATTGAATACATCGAAATGTTGCTACTTGAAGGAAAGAAATTGTTAATAGTACTTATAAGTATTATTTTTTCTGAAATAAATACAAACAAAGTACTCGATTCTGCGTAACCGGAAGGACAAGAGTATCAAAAAATGTAGAAAATACGTGATTTTTTTTTAAGTTTATTGAATTATCATTTTATAGGAGACTGAATTTACCAAAAGAAATAAAAATTCTAAAGATTTAATTAAAGAATACTATTTTAATCATAAAAAACATATTACTAAAATATTTAAACTTCAAAATTTAAGTGTCTTAAATCAATTTATTTTTGTCAAACAAAAGAGTCAAATAAAATTTAGTTCACTAATTGAATCAGATTGTAACAAAAATTGTTTGATATTAGAATTTAAACTTTTTATCAATACTAAGTTTGATAATTTCATTAAATTTGTAAGAATTTACAAAATGATAGAGATTTCATTAAAAAAATTACATGTATTTACTATTTTAAACATCAGTTGAATAGAGACACGTCTTGGTCGTATTGATTCAATTTGGAAAAAAAATTTCATTACGTCATAATTAATTTCTCGAGTGGTTAGAATAGAATAGAATATATATTTTATTATGTCCTAGGTAAATACCACGAGGACAACCATTAAAAATACAGTAATTAATAACATTTATATCGTATAAAGTTAAACAAAGCTATATACATCTCATGCAGACAATAAAATACTTTGATTTACAAATTATCACAGCAACTCACACACAGATGACATACCAATCAAGATACACTCCATGTACTCTATACATCCAACGAAAATAAATATTTATATAATTGTAGTTTAAATGTTTTTGGACTTTCAATATTTGTCATAGAACGAGGGAGAGAGTTCCATAAATTTATGGCAGTAACCATGAACGAGTTTTTATATTTTTCTGTTTTACATTTTGGAGCCCTAAGAATGCAAGGAGATCTTAACTCTCTAGTAGTAATTTCCTCTCTAAAGACAAACTTTTCATACAAGTACGAAGGTTTCTTATTGTTTAAAATTACATGTGTAAGACAGCCGATGTACCAAAGTCGTCTGTTACTAACACTAAGCCAACCTAGCTGTAACCTATATGGAGTTACATGTTCATCCCTCTTTAAATCAAATATAAATCTAATACATGAATTCAGGAATTTCTCAAGTTTATAATTTAATTCTTCAGTCATATCATTATATACAACACAACAGTAATCAAAATGAGGGAAAACCAATGACGTAACAAGTTTCGTCTTTAATTCAACCGTTAGGGCTTTCTTATTTGTTTTGAATTGTGATAAGGTGGCATAGACGCTCTTGCACATTTTGCCAACCTGCTTATCCCAAGAAAGAGTTGGCGTAAAGATAACACCCAAATTTTTAACTAAATCAACAAAAGGGATGGTATTATCATTAATTTTTGTTACAGAGGAGTCATTCAAATTTATTTTATTTACGTACCAAGTAGAGCCGATTACCATAGAATAAGTCTTATTAAAATTTATTTTAAGAATATTTACTTTCGCCCAATCAAATACAGCCTTAACATCCTCATTTATTAACCTTATATTATTTTGCAAGTCTTCCAAACTAGAATGTATATAGATCTGCAAATCATCCACAAAATACATATGCTTCGAATACTTGAGAACACCCCTGAAGTCATTAGTATAAAGTAGGAACAATAGAGGACCCAGCACTGAACCTTGAGGAACTCCAGTTCCAATATTTCCCCACTCAGATAGCTCTCCATCTGGTCCCACAACAGCCTAGGTTCTACCTGACAAATACGAAGCAAACCATCTTATTACCGACCCCGACAAACCTATGGCTTTTAGTTTCGATAGCAAGATAGTATGAGGTACCGAATCAAAAGCTTTACTAAAATCAAAGAACACCACTATGGTTACCTTCTTTTGATCAATCGCTTTACATATATCATCAGTTGCACCAGCCAAGAGTGTTTGTGTACTGAACCCTTTTCTGTAACCAGACTGAAAAGGGCTAAGAACATCATTTGTCTCAACAAATTTATTCAACTGGTAAAACACAACTTTTTCAAGAACCTTTGACAATGAAGAAAGAATAGCAATAGGTCTGTAGTCCCCCGGCTGCTGCGGAACTTTTACCTTTCCAATAGGCTTAATCAAAACCCTCTTCCAATCTTCCGGAAAAATGGAAGTCTGTAAAGACATATTAAAAAGATCAAGCACGTAAGGAAACAACACTGGTATTCCTTTCATGATATAACTTATAGACAGTCCATCAGATCCCTGCGCCTCTGTTTTGATACTTTTAAGAGCTTTTAATAATGTAGAGGGACAAATATCTTCAAAGAAAAACAGACCGTCATTAAACTCATAATTAACAAGCAAGTTCGAAATAAAGGAAGGTGTCACATTAAAAGATGAGTCTCCACAAACAGATAAAAAGTAATCATTAATTATATTCACATTAAAATTAAGTGGAGAATCATCTCTTTTATCTTTAGCAATGCCAATACGTCTTAACTCCTTCCAAAGTTTTTCCGAATCCGTTATGTTTTTTAGTCTACCAGTGTTGTACCTATCACGCGCTTGCTTAACTAAAGACTTTACCTTATTTCTAAGTTTTTTAAAATTACTTCTTGTTAAAGCATTTCCTCCTCTCTTCCAAGCTCTAAAAGCAGAGTCTCTTTGGTATATTAGATCCCGAATCTCATCATTCATCCATGGACACACTTTTCCTCGAATTACATGGTTATGAAGGGGCGCATGCTCATCCAACGCACTAGTGATTGCTTCACTAATCAAAGATTGTTTGTTGTCAACAGATTGTGATTGATTAAAACAAGACCAATTAAAAGAACGAAGAGTTGACAAAAAAGTACAATCATCAATCAAAGACAAATTCCTATAACTTTTAGTAGAGCATGTTTTATTCTCAAATTCCCATCTATAAGATATTGATATAAGTTCATGATCCGCCACAAAAGGAGCTTGAGATTGAGATATTGCAATCAGCTTATCCTTATCATCCACTACACACAAATCTAACCATGATGACGAATTCGCCGTATGATGAGTTGCCGCGAATGGCACAATAAACAAATTGAAAGAATCAAAAAAATCTCTTACATAATTTGAGTCAGATGTATTCTTATTAAGATTATAATTAATATCTCCACATATAACAACATTTTCATAAAAATTTAAAAATCTACTAAAATTATATTCAAAATGATTAAGATTCTCGCCTCCAGGTCGTCTATAAACTACAGCAAAAAGTAAAGGCTTAACATCTTTACTCGAAATTTCAATAATAATATACTCGGGTTTATTATCAAAATCACATGGAGATGAATATAAAACCCGAAGACCAAGATATTTCTTAACATAAACTGCAACACCTCCACCTCTCTTACCATTTCTGTCCCTTCGAACAAAATTAGAATCACTAATGTTAACCGTACTATCATCAACCTCCTCAGTGAGCCACGTTTCACTCAGTGCAACAACATCATACGTATGCAGTGATAAATGCATACGTAGAAGATTTATATTAGATCTAAGTGAATTAATGTTAATATGACAGATCTCTAAGGACGAGTCTGTCACATTTGATTATGAATCGGAAGTCAGTTACTAAAAATTTAAAATTGCAGATCCATTATGGCTGACAAAATTTGAAATTAACAAAATTTTCTTAAAGTTTGGCATTTGGAGATTTTTGGGGTCGCTAAATGCAAATCTGAAGTTAGTTCTATAAGTTTTATAAAATTGAAAATGGAGGATTCAATATGGTGGACGAAGAAATAAAAATCCATCAAATTTGCTTGAAAATTGTTACTTAGGTTTTTGTAGATCACTGATTACGAATCTGAAGTCAGTTTTTCTAAAATAATGGATACAATATAGGGTCAAAAATTAAAAATTGACCATATAAGATTGAAGCCTGATTCTTAGAAGTTTTCGGGATGTATAAATACAAATCTGGAATCATTCTTTTAAAATTAAAAAAAACCAAGTGACAACTTGGGTAAATTTGTTTAATTTTTGTCCGACAGATTGGATCCGACATTTTTAATTTTAAATAACTGGCTTTATATTCGTAATCAGCAACGGCCCCAAAAACCCCCGAGTGACAATTTTCAAATAAATTTGTTTAGTTTTCAATTTTTGTCCGCCATATTGAATCCGAGACTTTGAATTTGCATATCTGATTTCAGATTCATATTCAGCAAACCTGAGAATTTAAAAAAGAACCATAATTTAAATTATATGTTACTGATTTAATTTTATTACAGTCAAGTTCAACCTAAAATAATGAGTTGCTGTGTAAAAACTTGTAAATAACCTCAGTCGGATAGATGCCTGGCGTTGGTGGTCGTTTAAGGACCAAGGGTATAAGTACCCTTGGTTCGCGCCCACTTGGCTTGGTATTTTTCCGGCACGTGAGACAATCTGAGCGGGAGGTTTGACGTCGAGGTATAATGATGTGCACCGTCGATTATTGTCCGGTACACACCATTAGAACTCGACTTTCGATAAACCGGTTGTACTCAGAGAGGTTTTCTACAGTTTCCCTCTTCTCTGGCGAGAAAACCCATTGACGGGTGGTCCAGGCGTAATGCGAGTACTCCTAATAAAGTCGGCTGTAGACGCAAAATTAGGTTAATATATAGAAAAATTTCTAAAGTAGAATGGTTATGCTTAATCAAAAAAAAAAAAGTATTTCTCGGGGACTCTTGTCGAAGTGCGTAAGGCCAATAGGGCATGAGTATAAATAAAGAAAAAAAAAAACTTGTAAATAACAATAAACATAAAAATTAATTTGGTAAAAAAACTACTAAATCTTAATTGTAAAAACATAAAAATAAGTAATAGGCACTTATTTAAAGTTTTACTTTAAGTTATGATAAAAAAATTGGTGGCTTAAAAAGTGGTCGTCATATTGACCACTGGAACTGAAAGGATTAAAAAAAGTTCGTCAATTTCATCTTTTGATAAAGTGCAAAGGTTAAATTCATCTTTTTCTTTGTCTAAAATAATAATCGAACTCAATTAATAATATTAATCAGGTAATTTATCAAATACCGAGTAATGTCAAAATAAAAATTAAACATAACCTCTAAGTTTAGCAATATACATAATTGTTGTATGTAAAGTTTTTTTACTTACTTTAAAAAATGGTAGGGGGTCGTTTATATACCACGTGGACACTTTTGGGGGGAGGGGGGTTAAAAAAGTTTGAAAATGTCCACGATTCCATGTATTTTTGTGTCCACAAGGGGGGAGGGGGAGTCAAAAATCTTTGAAAAACTGTCCACGTGGTATATGGACGACCCCTAGTAATATATATTTGGAAAATCCCGTACCTTTTAATAAAGAAGAGAAACTTATATCAAATTCACAACTTACAATTTGTCTCTTTTAATAAAATTACAAAACGAGAAACACATGTAAAACCCTACTTCCATGAAGGAAACCACGTGGTTTACCATGTGGTTTCCCATGTCAAACCATATGGGAAATTGAGACAGGATTTTAGTTAGGAATAGACATGGGAAATTTGAACAGTTCATCTATGCATAAAACCATATCAAATCCCACATGTTTTTCCCAGTCAAATCCTAAACCAAATCCCATGTGAAAAACAGTATCATTTATTTATAATTATTTTCCCAAGTCAATCCCCAAGTGAAAAACAGTATCATTTATTTATAATTATTTTCCCATGTCAAATCCTAAACCAAATCCCATGTGAAAAACATTATCCGCCTTAGTGAATATCCCTACATGGGAATCCACTTGGAATTTTACAAGGGATTTCACATAGGATTTTATATGGAAATGACATAGGATTTCATGCAAGATTTCACCTAGGATTTAATATGAGATATCACATAGTATTTTATTAAAGATCCAATAAAGAAATTTTCAAAGGATTAAAAATTATTTAATAAAAAATTAAATAATAAATAGTATTAGTGTTACAAGTCATCAAAAAAGTAAAAAAACGATCATTTGAATCACGTCCTCTCTGCTACAGGTTCTCAGCTTTTATATACTTCCAGAGTCGTCTCAACAGCGAGAGAAGTCACTTTCACCACCTAGCGGTGAAAGTATAGGAGCGACAGTAATCTTTATCATTACTAAGGAAACCATGTGGAATATCACGTAAAATTCCAAGTGGATTCCCATGTAGGGATATTCAATAAGGCGGATAATGTTTTTCACATGGGATTTGGTTTAGGATTTGACATGGGAAAATAATTATAAATAAATGATACTGTTTTTCACTTGGGGATTGACTTGGGAAAATAATTATAAATAAATGATACTGTTTTTCACATGGGATTCGGTATAGGATTTGACTGGGAAAAACATGTGGGATTTGATATGGTTTTATGCATAGATGAACTGTTCAAATTTCCCATGTCTATTCTTAACTAAAATCCTGTCTCAATTTCCCATATGGTTTGACATGGGAAACCACATGGTAAACCACGTGGTTTCCTTCATGGAAGTAGGGTTTTACATGGTTTTTGACATAGGATCCCATGTGGTTTCCCATATGGGGATTTTCAATAGGGTTATATTCCTCGATAATTACAAATGTCTCTTCCTGGATGTAATGTTGGCCTTTAGTCCACTTAAGCGAATATTTAATTCGTTTACATATTCTCTGGACCACCTGGCCTAAAAGTGTTGTCGAATCTTCTCAAGATGCTGCTAATTGGAAAACCGGTTTGTTGCAATTGTTGTGACATGAAGAAAAGGAATACTCGTTAACGATTCGCCGATTAGGAAATGACAAGGCGTCATTACCAGAAGGTTATTATGATCATTTGAGATAGGAGTTAAAGGTCTGGAGTTCATAATGGCTTCATTCTTGATTCTAAAAGTATTAAATACTTCAAATGTGAAGAAAGAATCTGTTACTACTCTTTTAACGTAATGCTTAAAAGATTTAACACTTGCTTCCCAAAATCCTCCGAGATGAGAAGAAACAGGTGGAATAAAATGCCAACGCACACATACATAGATTGTTTTAAAACTTGAAATATTTTAACTTATACTCATTAGAATTAAACAAAGCATAAATTTCATTAAGTTGGTTGTTCGCACCAACAAAATTAGTCCCATTATAAGAAAAAATGTTAATAGGTTTTTCTCTGCGTGCTATAACTCTTTTTAATGCTGCCAGAAATCCTTCAGTAGTCAAATCGCTGACTACTTCTAGATGTACTGCTTTAATTACGAAGCAAACAAAGACAGCTACGTAAATTGTAACTTTATTGCGATTCCAAAATTTCTTTTCTTTCACGAAAAAGGGTCCGCAATAATCAATACCTACGTTTAGGAGTGGTCGCTGGTCGTGCTTCCGTAATTCTAACCTTCGGTAAATTGCCCGTTGTACATTTAACAATTAGAGTATTTGTTCGAAAACATCGTATGCATTTACGAATAACATTTCGTACCATACTTGGACCATCGACTACCCACTACTTTTGTCTCGTGGAATGAAGGGTCGTTTGAATTCCTGAATGATGATTCTTTAAATGACAATAACGTATAAAATCAGTTATCGTATGAGATTTAGGAAGAAGAAAAGGATGAAGTTTCAATATTGTTGTCCGCCATATTAGATCTGACATTTTAAATTTTTTACATCTGACTTCGGATTCGTAAAACCCCCGAGTAACAGATTTCAAGCGATTTTAAGAACTTTTGAAAATTGTATCCATCCTGTGTTAAATTTTGGATCAGCAATATGTATTAATTCCATGTATCAAGAATTCCATGTCAGATAAGAATTTCACGCTTATTGCTTCTGATCACAAATATCGTCACATTTTCAATAACGAGTTTAATTTAGGCTTTCATCACCCTAAAAAAGATCAATGTGATAAATGTGCTTCATACAAATTTTTGTCATATGTCAAGAAGCAATTATCAAAATTTAAAGATGTGTATGATGAGTACATTAAAAATAAAAATCAATCCCGACAGCTGATGGAAACTAATAAAGAAGAAGCCATAAATAATACTTCTATTTTGTGCGCATCACTTGATTTGGAAAAAAGTTTGTCTCCGCCACTGTGAGAAATATCGCAAAAGTATTATAAGAAAAAAATTGTCAATTTACAATTTTACTATATTCAATATGGCTAGTAAATTAGGCCCATATTATATCTGGAATGAAACAAGCGGTAGAAGAGGTGCAAATGGAATCAGTAGTTGTTTTTAGAAATTCATTATCGACAATGTTCAAAAAAGAATAGACTAATTTAGATTTTATAGCGATAACTGCGGAGGTCAAAATAAAAATTAAATATTATTCTAGATGTATCTTTTAGCCGCTTTAAAGTATCAAGTAACTATTACTCACAGGTATAAAATATTCGTAATCATACTAATAAAACAGAAAAACGTCACAAATATTATGTCTCAGAATGAAACTAATCATAACCAAAATTTATATATTAAAATTGTCCGGCATCGGTGATTCTAACTTTATTTATTCCCAGAGCGGAAGGCTTTGATATTAAGGGACACTTTTTAAGAAAGAGGAACTGTTAAATTGAAGTTAAATTGTTAAAGTTTTTATTTGAATCCTTTACAATTAGAATCAGAGAGAAAGAGTGGATGCAAATGTCTTCAGGGATACTGAAACAAAATTAGAACTTTGTGGGATCAATCAAGAATTTAAATGGGGACAAAATTTAAGGGTATTAGTAACTTACCTTTTAAAATTATTATTAGAGTCGTAGACCTAACAAGCGATATCTTGAAGAGATTTTTGGAACTGGAGTCAAAGAATAAACTCGATGACAATACACAACTTGTTAACTTGGTGGCGGTTTCTGAACTGTCAAATTCGGCAACGGTGGTACCTTTTATACTATTCCTTTTGCAAGGGATTAAATATTAATAAATTAAATCGACCACCCACTTTTATTACATTTTGGGTCAAGACGCACTGACTGATTTAAATTTTAATTCCTGTATCAGACAGGTGGGGAACCAACAGAAAAATGACCAGATACATATGACTATATTTGGCATTTGCTATCCAGACAAATACTTCTGATAAATACTTGCCTTAACTAGAAGAAAATAAGGATTCAGATTATAACTTCACACAATATTATTTTACAAATATACAATACGTCGTGATGACGTGACACAAAATTGAACATCGTTTTTGTATAATATATATGCAAAAAATCAGAAATTCCTGTGCATTCTGTGATTATTATTATTATTAATTAGTAATAAATAATTAATTTATTAAAATTTTTAATTTATTAATATATTTATATTAATTATTATTAATTAAATAATAATAATTAATATTTTGTGACGATTACTGTTAATTAAAAAAGTAATATTTACTAATATTTATTTTAATATTAGTTTAATATTTAAAAAGTAATATTAATACATCAAATTCTTTATTTATGTATTTATTTATTTATTTATTTATTTAATTAGATCAAGTTCCTAGGGCTTGGAGCCCACTAAGGAACTGTGTACATAAATTTACAACTAAGTAAATATTTATACAATTTATAGTATTTGTTTTAAAAGATATTTTTAAATTATAAAAGGGCTTGTCAGGAATGAAACTAAAACACTGGAAATTCTTCGAGCTAATTATATAAATTTATTAAGTTAAAAGCCACTTCCTTTATACAAAATTATTACAATTGATAACGTGTTCCGGATTTCCGATATTATGTATAAGAACGCGGTCGGCAACGCTCTGCCTCATCATCATTCATCCCTAGTTCTGCCTACTTTTCCTTAATTTCGGCAAACTTCGTGCCACGTTCGTAATTGAGAGCCCTTTTCTAATCTCAATAGTCCCCGCGCTAAATATTCTTCTACAATTGTTATTGTTAACATTTCAACATTGGAATCGCGTGACTTTTTAGATATTTAAAGACAGGTTACAGTGTAACCTGTCTTTAATCTTTTAACCTGGTTACACACAGACCTCTGGTTACTATATGCATGCAACAATAAAAAATGCAGCAAAATGTAGATCTATATTTTGTTGAGAAGAATGGTGCGATTTAATAAAGAGTGCAAAAGTTCAAAACTCAGCTTACGTTGTCATTGAAATGAAATCTGAAGATTTTGACGATTTTTCATCATTTAGCGATAAAGAATTTTCGAAATCAATATATATTTCCCATATCAGAGAAATTATACAGTCTTTCCGAATAAAAAGTTGCATTTCAAATATGACTATGAAGTCAATTCAAAATAAGTAGAGATTAATTTTGATGAAAAGAAACAAATAAATAATTGTTACACAACAAAATTAAAAGTGGATAATAAAAAAGGCAGACTTATGCATATTAATGACAGATAGGTTAATCCTACACAAATACCATGCTTTTTACAAAGAAGTGCTAGATTTAAATTAAGTTCATGCACCTATATCAAAAAATTTAATTCTAAATCAATTTAAACGATGAGAAATAAAATTTAATTAAATATTATTTTATTCCCCGTAATAATATTAAATTTAACATTTATTTAAAAAATTTATTTACTTTTCCATTCTCAATAAAACATCAGGTATATTATAATAGTACTTATACATTTAACTATGAAAAAGAAATTATTTTAATTAATTAATTTTTATTATTAGTTTTTCCAAATAACTATCTTGAATGGTTAACTTCTGGTCACAGTTCTACCAACCTAAAATAAGGGGAAAATTGAACTAATTTAAGTTAATTTGAAATTGGTTGTCACATTTTTCAAATATTAAAAAATGTTAATTGAATTAATTTATTTTTTATTAATAAATTATATTATTTTATACAGAATTGTATTTATACTTTTATTTTTTATACGTATATATATATTTAAATATTTTAATAAAATAATATTATTAAAGTTAAGAAAAGAAATTTAGTTTTGGGAATAAAAAAATGGTTATTGATATTTGTAACAAATATTTAATTTCCGTTTTCTTTTTTTTAGCTGATAAACAAAAACATAGTGGAGCACATTGACACGTCATTAAATCCTTCTATTAGACGTCTTTCATTGCACGAAAAAGTTCAAAACATTTCAACAAAATGGTAGTCCAGTTTTACGGAAATCTGTTTATAGTGGTGACAAAGCTGCCAGTCAATCGACTAGTTCTCAGCATTTGTCCACGCATCGATGTGTGAGAAATCATACTGATCCGGGGCTTTATTATCTAACCAGCTTGTAGTCAACCATTAACATTCACATTTATCACAAAATCAAAATTGTTTCCAACAACCTTATCTGTTACTAATTCATGGCAATTTAAATGAGACATCTACCCGAAGAAAAAATCTGTCGAATCAAGGTATTGTCTACAGAGTCTTCTTTATTTTCAAATTTTGTTAAAAATACTATTTGAACAAAGAGTAAATTTAGAAGTGTTCCTAAAACTTTAAACGCGTTGTCTTTGAAACAATATTTTTTATATCAATTGTTACTACTGTCAAGTGAAAACTATTAAATTAATCAACTTTGGGTTTTTGTTGATTTAAAGATAATTAATGCAGTATTAATAATATTACAAACCGACAGATTGGCTCAGTCGGATAGATGCCTGGCGTTGGTGGTCGTTTAAGGACCAAGGGTATAAGTACCCTTGGTTCGCGCCCACTTGGCTTGGTATTTTTCCGGCACGTGAGACAATCTGAGCGGGAGGTTTGACGTCGAGGTATAATGATGTGCACCGTCGATTAATGTCCGGTACACACCATTAGAACTCGACTGTCGATAAACCGGTTGTACTCAGAGAGGTTTTCTACAGTTTCCCTCTTCTCTGGCGAGAAAACCCATTGACGGGTGGTCCAGGCGTAATGCGAGTACTCCTAATAAAGTCGGCTGTAGACGCAAAATTAGGTTAATATATATAGAAAATTTCTAAAGTAGAATGGTTATGCTTAATCCAAAAAAGTATTTCTCGGGGACTCTTGTCGAAGTGCGTAAGGCCAATAGGGCAGGAGTATAAACAATAATTAAATAATATTACAGGTAACACTACAGTTGTATATCGTGCTGCGTAACATGGGGTTCTATTTTACTTGCTTTCTATTATTAAATTTATTATTAATATAATTATTATTATTATTACATGTCAAATGTAGAAATACTATCTTCTATGCATGTATGTATGTATGTTCCCTATCATTCAATATTTATAACAACTCTTCTTTTCTAAAACTACAGTTATAATTTTAACTACTATACTTATCACCATTTAAGGATTTAAAAATATTATCTCCAATTTATATATCTGTTTCCACACCTCTCCTCAAGCGCCGTTAAGTTATACAAAAATGAATCCAACTTCGGTCAACAAAAACTTGTAGGATTCGGCTTATATTTTCCAAATTTTCAAACCGTGAAATTTCCCTAGCTCCTATATTCAAATAAAACGAATTTCCGTAATTATTTCAAAACAAAATGTAGAAAAAAATCAATGTTTTACGTTTGGACGCAAAAAATATAAGAAAATATCTATTGTTTGCGAATTTTTCCAGTTTATAAACGCAAATGAATGTTTTACAAAATGTCAGTTGTAAAAGAGGAAAAACAATGATGGAGAGGAAATATTTTTTGCTGTTTTGTCAATTCCGAGTGAAAAATTAGTATTAGCATGAAAATAGGAAACAGAATAAAAAACTTTATTTATAAAATGTATAATTAATTATTTAAAAAAGTTTTTTTTAAATTGGATATCTTTTGACAAACATTTAATCTTATTACAGATTCAACATGAGTTCATTCTTTCACACATTAATCCATCTTTACTAATTTTGTAAAGCATTTGTAAACGATTGTAATTTGATTTTGTAAAGATGGACCATTACAATAGTTCATTTTTTAAGTGGCATCGAAAACAATGGTTCTAAACGACTTTACAATAGAAATCTGTTTAAAATTTTTATTTTTTCATATAAACACTATCAAATTCTGAACAAATTAGTAGACAAAAGTATCTTGTTTCTAGGGTGATTGTGCGTATTACTACAAGTGCCCCATTTACTACGAATATCATTAAAAATATTAAAATAAAACTTTATTTGACAAATAATAGTCTATAAAATATCTAGAATAAAACTTTAATTTATATTAATTGTTATTTTTAATGAAAAATTCTTTTTAAAAAGCATTTTAATACGTTTTATTTAACTTTAAACACAAAAAATTGCATTAGTGAGTTGAGAGTGCTTTCAAAAAAATAAATATATTTATGTGTTTTCTGAACAAATATTTAATGTTAAGTTATTGTAAAAACTACACAAAAGCACAATGCCAAAGATTAGGATGCAGTATACGAAGGAAAACTACAACTAAAGTTTTTGTTGAATAAATAAAAAACATGATTTAAACATGTAACCTCTATTAATTATTCAATTTAATTTTGCTATTTAAATAAAAATAGATATTTGTTTTCATATTATGAATAACGTTTCATATAATAATAAAATAATTAACTATATTATTTTGTCCTTTTGAAATAAATTAAAAACTAAAATCTAGGTTATTAAATAATAATTTCAATTATAGTAATAATACTTAGCATTTAAAAACGTTCGTAATAATTCACGCGTATTAATAGACACAGCGTAGTAATGCACGCGTAGTATTTCAAGCAAATTCGTAGTAATTTACACTTGTGCACTTTTTTAAATACTAACAGAGCTACGCGCGCTAAAGCGCGCACGATATTTCTG
Organism: Leptopilina heterotoma; assembly: GCF_015476425.1. Classification (NCBI taxonomy): domain Eukaryota; kingdom Metazoa; phylum Arthropoda; class Insecta; order Hymenoptera; family Figitidae; genus Leptopilina; species Leptopilina heterotoma. The sequence continues at coordinate 445,091 of NW_025110934.1, forward strand.
CTTTTGTCTTATGATACTTAAGACCTTATTACATTGTGTGTATATAAAAATGTGACTGAGACTTCAAGATGTTTTTTTCTTCTTCTGAAATATTAGAAAAAGATTACAAATTTTTTTTGAAGAATATTAAAAAACATAAAACACGAAAACCAATTGTAATTATATTTAACACACTGAGCAGTTTCACGACATAAATATAATTTTATTTTTATTTATAATTATTTCCTTAAATTTTCAGTTTGCTGGAAAACTGTATTATTTCAAGAATTCGTTATAAGCGAAAAAAATTTGAAAGTCGAATATAAAACATACTTTTTTAAACTCATATAAACTATGCTATATTGTAAATATATTGAACAGCTCTTTGAACGTCTGGCAACATTGCACATAATTTTCTACTCAAAACTAAATGTAAACAAGTCATACCAAACATTTGCAACCAAGCAAGTCAAATCACAAAATAATGGCTTTTGTTTCGATTAGTTTAGTCAAGCGAAAGAAAAACTTTATACAAATTCATTACACATTAGATGAATTATTTTATTAAAGTATAATTCCTTCTTTGTCAAAAGATTGACACCGAGATTTATTGATAGTCATGATATAAGCCGACGTATAAGCTTAGGGGCCGTCCATAAACCACGAGAACAATTTTTTACTAATTTTTTACCCCCCCCCCCAGATAGCACGTAATGTTGCAGCAAGCTTGTGGCGAGCTTGCCGCGTAAGATTGCCAATATTGCCGAGCAAGCTTGCGGCAATATTGTGGCAAGCTTCAAATGTCCCACCTACAGGAAGCTTGCCGCGTAAGCTTGCACCAATATTGCCTTGTAAGCTTGCTGTAATATTGCACTGCAATATTGCCGCAATAAATAATTAATAAATATTAATTAAAAAATGAAGTTTGTTGCTCTTCTATATTTTTAATACCTAACATGAAACAGAAAATTTTGAAAACAAACTTGGGGGCACTGGGATTTTGAACCCGGGATCGACGCGCATAAACCTAACAGCCTAACTAACTGAGCTAAGTGGGGAACTGAGAAAGAGAAACTCAATTTTGTTTTTAAGGAGTTAGTTAGCTTCTTGGTGCACCTTAATAGCAAAATTGAGTTCCTCTTCCTCAGTTCCCCACTTAGCTCAGTTAGTTAGGGTGTTAGGTTTATGCGCGTCGATCCCGGGTTCAAATCCCAGTGCCCCCAAGTTTGTTTTCAAAATTTTCTGTTTCATGTTAGGTATCAAAAATATAGAAAAGCAACAAACTTCATTTTTTATTTAATATTTATTAATTATTTAAATTATTAATTATTTTGTTAATTTTTTTCCATAATTTGTAAACTTACCACAACCTCACCTCAACCTCACAACAACCTTACGTGTAACCTTACCACAACCTTACAGTGCAACATTGCGGCAATATTGCCGTGCAATATTACAGCAAGCTTACAAGGCAATATTGCTGCAAGCTTGCCACAAGCTTGCTGCAACATTACGTGCTATCTGGGCCCATCCAATATTAAACAAAATTTTTTACTTTATGCAATTGACCTTAATTTTGTCACTCGGTGGTTTCTAGGGTTGCTGATTACGAATTTGATGTAATTTTTCATAAATTTAAAATGGCGGAATTTTCTTTTTAATTTATGCAATTGACCTTAATTTTGTTACTCGGGAGTTCTAATACCACTCAGGTAGGTGCGTAAATGTCCTAGGAACGCTCGCTGACAATTGATTTCTGTTTTAACACTTGCGCCGACTCACAACCAGCGAGCGTGGATAGAAATTTTTTTAAATTTCTCTTCTCCATATTATATTAGCCATTTTCAATTTTTAAAAGCAAACATCGTATTCGTAATCAGCGACCTTAAAAACCACCGAGTGACAAAATTAAGATCAATTGTATTAAGAAAAACTTTTGTTCCATATTGGATCCGCCATTTTGACTAATTGGAAACTGAAATCGCATTCGTAATCAGCGTAATCAAAATTTAAAAATTCAAAATGTCGATCGAAAGATTTCAAAGTTTACGGATTTAAAATTTTTCGTTGGCCATTTTGGAGCCGCTATTTTGAATTTTTTAATTTTGACTAAAGATTTGGATTTAGAAACCTCAAAATCCCCCGAATCAGCATTTTCAGCGACCCCAAAAAATTTAGAATATTCATTGATGTTCATATTTCATTTATTACAGAGATTTTCATTTTAGATGCCACTATAGCGGTCATATACATTGGTGGCACGAATTATTTTTGCCTCTATAGACGTTATACACTGGGAAGGGGTTAAAGGGTAAAAAAATTATCAAATTAAAAAAAATGAAATTTTTTTGTGTTTTTGAAATTATAACCGCCATATTTAATTTTTGGGTTGAACGAATTTTTTTTTTTTACACTGGAATCGAAAAAAGTACACTTAATAAAATAAAATATGATCCTTTTTATTCAGAAAAGTATAGGTTGAAATTGCGCAAAGAATTTTCCTTTTTCAGGCGTTAATGAGTTAATCATTAACATAATAAATAAACACTATAATTTTGATTAAAATCTTTATTTTTTATAATTATTATAATTTTATATTAACACTATAGTCAGGGAAATTTCAGAAAAAATTTTTTTCATGGCAATTAAGAAAATTGAGACAATCAATAAAAAACCACAATTTTTAGTAAAACAGTGCAAGTTATTTTGATTTTGATAATGCAAAAAGTAACTATAAACAAATCATTCAAAAATTGTTTTTAAATCATTTTTTAAGACATAATTCAATTTTTGAAATATTAAACAGATATTATTATTATTATTATTATTATACAGAAATATTATACAGAAACTCGCAAAAAATTCAATCATTTTCGAAAAATTACATTAAAATATTTTTAAAAACTAATTAGTATAATTGTTTTATAATGATTATCTAAGATTCAATTATCTTTTAAAAAATTAAAATTTGGTAAAATCTTTTAGAAATAATAGAATCAGTAAAAAATATTGATAAAAATGATCAAATTTTTTAAGAATTTTAATTATTAACAGGATCATAATTTAGTAAAAGATGTTATTTGTTTTTTAAAAAATCAATCCACATTTATTCAAACGATTATTTATGTCAAATGTGAAGCTTTTCGTCCATCGAAAAGGATCATAATTTGTCAAAAATTTCAATAAGTCCAAAAAGTAAATATTCAAAACATTTTATTTACATTGTTCGAAGATAATTAAATCTTAAATAATTATTATAAAACAATTATATGAATTAGTTTTTAAAAAAATTTAATGCAATTGTTTGAAAATAGGATTGAATTTCTTAATAAATTTTTTGTATAATTTAAATAAACTAATTAACTTGATGAATTTTAATTAAACATTTTGAATATAAATGTTTTCTCCAAAATGTTAAAAATAATTCTAAAATATTATTTTCGTATGTATTTGGATTTTTGGAAATATGTAATTATAAATACTGAAAATATTGCATTTTAAAAAATTAGATGCTAATTTTTATTAATTTGAAAGATTTGTTTATAAGTCAAAAAAAGTCTGAATTTTCTTACTTTCCTTAAAAAAAAAATTTTTTATTGACATTTCCCTGACTTTACTGAAAAAGTTTTGTTTCCCTGACTATGATGTTAATAAAACAATATAATAATTAAAAAAATAAAGTGTTTAATTAAATTATAGTCTTTATTTATTATTTTAATCGTTAATCATTTTCGTAATTTTGTGCTTTGAAATATGTTCAAAAATGAGCTTTATTACTTTTTAAAATGCAGCAGGCGGGGGGGTCAAAAATTGTCCATTTAATGGTTTATGGAATACCGATATAATGTATACCCCTCACTCTTACCTCGTTCTCGATCTCCCACTCTTTCACTGCTTAATCTATCTGTGAGTGAAAAAAGAAAAATAATTAGCCAATAAGGAAATATGACGCCCTTTTCGTATTTTGGCTTGAAAGTGAAATTCCCCACTGTTCCTTTCACCACCAATTTCTGTTCCTCTCTTTCTACCTAACACGGAGAATGGAGAAAACATTATTATGCTATTCTGTAAACCAAAGAAATAGGCGTTACTATCTTACCTATTCGTCTCTCTTTCCTTTCTACACTAAACTAAAAGGAGAGACAATACCTCCCTCTTTTTCTCTTTATCATGCTTTCTCTCTCATACTGTGACAGACAGAATGAGTATGAAGATTAATATAGTTAATACCTTTTTATAATACAAATTAAATTATTTTTATAACCCAAATAATTTTTATTGTTCTAAGAAGGATTAACTACTCAGTAAAAAAATTAAGATTAAAAGCTTCAAATGATTTTTTAAACGTGGATGATTTTGAGACACGTAGTAATATGCACAATCACCCTAACCTTCTTTACAAAACAATTTGTTTTTTCAAATCTATAAGAAAATTCGAAATATGAAAGAAGAAATTAGTGAGATGAATATTGAAGACATGGACGTAAAATTCGTGAGTGACGCGAATAATGAAGAAATTCAATGTGACTCACGTCATTTTGAAAATGTCAAAAAAATGAAAACCAACGAGTCAGAAGGTCCTTCAACGGCGATTAAGACTAGACAAATTTGTGACGGAGACTCACTATTAGGTTTTCTTTAATACTATTCCTGCATTGACTTCAAATTTATTTATAATTTTTATTTCAACGAAAAAATTTTTCTTTCAGCTGATTTTCATTTCATAGAAAATGATTTATTTCATTTTTTAAATTCATTTTTAGACGGGAAGGTTATATTGGGGAAATATAAATAAAAAGAGTTTTGAATTACACAAAACTGAATGATACATTAATATATAAGGAACTTGGTGCAGATCCTATTAATTACAAGTAAGTTCAATTGTAAAATGTTTTGTTAAATAAAATAAAATTTTTATTAATGTTTGTAATATTAATATTTAAAAGTTTTTAACTTTAAACGTATTTATAATGTAGATATTATTTGTGGTTTTCATTACCAAAAAATTTAATAGTTTACTTAAAAAGGAATTTTTTCAATTTGAATATTCAGAAAAATATAACTTTTCAGTATATTTTAATTCTACAGGATAATTGAATATTTATGCAAATAAAATATAAGTTTCGAAGGGTATATCCATTTATTTTAATTAAATATCATTTATGTTTACTTGTTTTAGGATGACTTTATATATTTAAGAAATCAAATAATAGAATCATTCCCTACGGAAGACCTAGCTTTTTTTACATTCCAAGTTCAGGAACTAAAAGCAATGAAGCTACAAGCGCCAGGGGCTCCTTATGTAACCACTACCGAGTGGTAAGGAAAGATTCCCGTGAAGCGGAAATATTATCCAAAGAATCCGAAGTGCGCAAAGACAATTCAAATTTAGAAAGTCAAACATTTTACATTATTTTTATTTTAAATAAAATTTGGTCTTTTAAATATTAATTTTTTATAGGCTCAGAGGTATTTAACTGTTTGACAGAAAAAAATGTATATTCTAAAAATCTCACAGAAATAACGAAACGGTGGTAAGAAACTTACGAGGAACGTATAAAACTGTTAGCTCGGCGTGAAAAGAAACAAAAAATTATATAGTTAAGTTAAATAACGACATTTTTTTAAGTATGGATTTCTTCGAAGAAGTCACGTTCGATTTTCACTATCGACATTTCTTTTATAACATTTTCTAAGTTGAAACACACACTAAAAAAAGGACGTCTGACGTGCTGGTCAGAAGGAAAAAACTTGTTCCGGCGTTTTAAGAGAACCAGTACAACCAACGGCCTACAACTTTTTCAGTGCAGTAATATTGTATTAAATTAATTTTAAGTTTAATTTTATTTTTTCTAAAATGTGCAGAAATAATGAAAAAATTCCTACGAAGCTGGGATCGAACTCGGATACCTTGAGATTGAATCACTGCGCCTTAAGCACTTTTTTTCATTTATTTATTAACAACATATATAGAATATACAACAATAACGCCATAAATAAATATAAAAAGAGCGCAAATTTACATTTTTCTTTTAAATGATGTCGAACAGACACAAGTTATTTCGTCGACAATAATTTTGTTTTATTACATTCTCATCACATGAGAAAGTATTAGTTTTGGTCGAAAATTGACTTTCGCTAATTTCACGAAATCTCGACGTTTTGGGGTCCTCTGAGTCCGAAAAAAAAGTTTAGAAAAAGTGTCTGTCTGTATGTCTGTCTTCGTGTCTGTCTGTAGACACAATGGTGTCCCTACTATAACTCTTGAAAAACTTATTGCATCAACTTGCAACTTTGCATGCACAAAGTTAGTGTTAAAATACAGACCGAGTTCGTTAGCCAGCCATTTTCGTCAAAAACTACGCAAACTACAGTAGTTTCAAAATTTTAAAAATTCAATTTTTTCAAATTTCAATATTTTTAACTTTATATTACTCTAGATTAGAAAAATACAAACAACTTTTCTCTGCAACATTTTTTCACAGAAAATTAATTTTTTTTTAAGTTTTTGGGTCAGGCTAGCTAAACTGGGTTAAAAATTTTTTATTGATTTTCTAAAATGTTATAACTAAAATATATTCATAAAAGTTTTAACATTTTAGAAAATCAATGAAATTTCTTTAATACAGTTTGGCTGGTCTGACCCTTTTTTACATTTTAATTTTTGGTCCTATCTTCTTGGAAATGGTTTTTTACATTTTCATCACATGAGAAGGTATTAGATTTGGTAAAAAATTGACTTTCTATACCTCAGGCACAAAATAGGCGCTTTTAGATAGCAGCCAACAGGAACTAAAAGCCATTTATTTGTCCACTTGAATGAAAATGGCGAACTTTTTTTCCCATGGGCAAAAAAAACAACTAGTCCCATGCGTTATTTTTGCTCATGAAAAAAAAGGCCGCCATTTTCATACAAGTCGAACAAGTGAATGACTTTTACTCCCTGTCGTCTGCTATCTCAAATCACCACTTTTGTGCCTTTGGAATAAAAAATATCGTAAGTAACACGGGACTTAAAGGCTGCCTTTACGTACCCTGTTGCTTTATATACTATTTGCTAATTTTATGAAATTTTTGCGTTTTGAGGTGCCCTGAATCAAAAAAACATGGTCCGGCGATTACGTCTGTCTGTAGGTCTGTCTGTCTGTCCGACAATAACTTTTGAAAAACTTAATATTTTTAAAAACTTTTTTCGAATTTTTGACTTTTTGTCTCATCTTAGTGGAGGTGATTTATTTTTGCTTGTTAAAACGATGGGTAAATTTTGGAGGATTGCTTTTATTTTCGTAGTTCAACTTTTTTTTTGAAATGCTGTGCTATTTATTATTATTTTGTTCTAATTTGGGTATCCTACCTTTGCTTTGCTTACAATTTCTAAGCAAAGAATACACGTTAATACCTGAATTAATTCTCATACTGTTGAAAATGACCTTCAAATTAAGAAGAGAAGCTTTAGAAAACGTTTACTATTTTATAAGTTATTCAAATATTTGTATAGCATTAAAAATGGCGATTTTTTCAAAATCTACGTGAATTTCCTGTATAAGCTCAAACTAACATCTAATAACAATATTTGTTAATATATTTAATAAATTATGTAAGCGGCGCGTCCTGCCGGAAGGACCTACCGTAAGTTTAGGCGCTTGGACGTTCTTTTAAAAAATCATCCAGAAAATTTATCTAATTGTTCATTTTTAAATCTTCAGTAAATTTAAAGTTTTTCTTATAACAATTAATCTGTCACATTTACTGTATCCGGATTTACATGTTTTTAATCATACATTTGATATATATTTACAAATCACGTATATGACGGGTTCCACGTCAAGTGCCCCAGGTCAAAAATTTACATGGAATATTTAAAAAATTTGTAGTTTCTTTAAAACAAAACGAAAATACGTTTTCTATTTTGGGTTTTTCTGCTGTTTTTCAACACTTTCTAATGGTGTAAACAAATGTAGAGAAAAAAAATTTTTTTAACTTGAAAAATTAAATTAAAAAATAAAATTTCATTTTTTTATCAAATGGACAGTTTTTATTTAAAAAAAAAAAATTTTATCATAAAGGTGAGGTTTTTTCCTAAAAATATGTATAGGTCAAAACGTGGGACAAGAACTTTTAAATGGTCAAAATAAACATTTACTTCTGCAGTGCACCGACCCGCAGTGGAATTTTTTTTACAATTTACTATTAAAAAATGTCTACACCTTACAATTTTTAACCTATTTGAGTGTTCTTTGTCTTAAATTAAAGGGGAATAAATTCTTAAGACATCCTTCGAGGACAATTTTGGGGATTTTAATTATTTATAATTTTTTTTAATCAAAGTTAACAAATTAATACACTTTTTTAAAAAAGGACGTTTATTTTCTTATTCCGTTGCTGCACATGATCTAAATCAATTCAAATTCATCCAATATGACCACCAGATAATTACTTAAGCATAAAATAATTTATTTCAATTGTTATAAACAATATAAAGCCCAACAACGCGCAGGGGCGGTGGATTGCAGAAGTAAATGTTTATTTTGACCAGTTAAAAGTTCTTGTCTAACGTTTTGACCTATACATTTTTTTTAGGAAAAAACCTCACCTTTATGATAAAATTTTTTTTAAAAAAATAAAAACTGTCCATTTGATAAAAAAATGAAATTTTATTTTTTAATTTAATTTTTCAAGGTCAAAAAATTTTTTTCTCTACATTTGTTTACACCATTAGAAAGTGTTGAAAAACAGCAGAAAAATCCAAAATAGAAAACGTATTTTCGTTTTGTTTTAAAGAAACTACAAATTTTTCAAATATTCCATGTAAGACCAAAAATTTAAACTTTGACCCCCTCCAGCTTTTATATTTGTTTAAATAAATTAATAATATTTGATATTTTTTATTGTATCTAATAGGACTACTGTTTGTGCAAACTTTTTACCTGATCCCAAACATTTCAAATTTGGACCTGGGTCACTTGACGTGGAACCCGTCATATAGGGGGAACGGGACATAATGGCTAAGGGGCGTAATGAATAATTGTAATTTATTTAAAAATCGTAAATCGAAATGATTTCGCTCCAAAGACAACTTGATGTACTGCAAGTTTCTACAAAGTTTGATTATTTATTATTCAATCACTATTGTAAGAAATATAGTCGAAAAACTGTATTTCACATATAAAAGTAACTTTTTAAAATTTTTATTTTTTCGTTCTAATTTTTTTAAAATAACTTTAAAAAAGAAACTAAAATCGCGTTTTAAGCTTGAAACATTTTTTGAGGGTCAATTTGAGAGTTTTGATTTACACTTACTGTATTGATAAAAATTACAAAATATTTCCCAAGTACCCCTATAGGGCGTGTTGGCTAATGCAACACGCTATGCATAAAGAGCAACCTACGATACCGACGAAGTGTACGTTAATTTATTGTAGAAAAAAAAGTAAGAGTAATATAGGGACGTTCGTTTTTTTAAAAGAAAGCTGAGATACCAGAGTAACTTTTCTAGGAGATAAACACTTAATTAAAAAAAAATGTCCTAGTAAATCAACAAAGAGTGAAAAGTTAGCCATTACGCTGCGGTCTACACTACACAAAAACCTTGATACTAATACTTTAAGAATATTTTATCTGCTTCTGCAAATCATGTTTCTGCTAAGAGAGTTAGTATAATTAAAAATAACTTCACAATTTAAATCATCAAGACCAAAAATATACATTTAAATCCACTTTATCTCGCAATTATCAGTAAACAAAAACATGTGATGAGAATGTAATCCTTAAAGTCGTAGTAACTTTAAGAAAAAAAAATGTTTTATGAAACATATAATATGAAACAAGAACACAAATAATGCACAACAATTGCAGACCGCCGCGAGCGAAGCGAGCCATTTGCGCGCGAAGCGCGCAACAACACACGGAGCGCGACGTTTGAAATAATCGCCGGAGCGCGACGATCAATATTCGCGCGCCCCGAGGCGCGCTCAAACTTGCGAGCGAAGCGAGCCTCCGCGCGAAGCGCGGATCAGAATGCGTCCGCGCTTGCGCAGGCAAATTTTTATTTTTATATAAATCTACGTAACAATCATGGCCTTGACTTTATTATAATGCTACCTTATGCATTTTCTTTTATTTACGTTAAATTGAGCTTCAGAAAATTTGCCAAAAACTGATGCGAACTTTTTGTTAATATAAAAAAAGAGAAATAAAAGATGGAAACAGAACTGTAATTCTAGAAAGAGAAAGAAAAAACATTGTTCTCTTTTTTAAATTTATGCTTCTATATTGAGAAATAGGGGGGGTTTAAGCAAACCTTCTTTTTTCTCTTTTCTCTACGACGATTACACATGTTTTGAGTATACATTTGACGAAATTGTCATTAAAGAATAAGATTTTGTGGATAAGTCAAAATCATTTATAATGGTCATTCATACTACTAACTCTCTCCGGTAATCTCTAGTACATTCTTCCGTGTTTTTATAGATATACAACTGTCGATGTTTTTTTTTTAAAGCGATACGTTTAATTTACAATACTTTTTTATTTGTTTATTTATTTATATATTTTTAATTTCTTTCTCTCATTCATATATTTCCTCTTTATTCAGTCAATAAAATATTCACACATAGGATAAAAAACACTGATTTGTTCAAATTTAGCATTAGTCATAAATGTGGCTCAATAATCATTTCCAGTATGAGAAAGGGTTATCATTCAAGAAAGTGATATTTCACCGCATTATGGCCATGCCAATTTAATTATGGTTCTCTAACTATGTCAAATAGATCTACCTTTATTGGTATTTATTCATTTACTCTACCTATTCGCTCCATTCCTGACACTTGCAATTCTCCCTCCCGCCCCCCCCCATCCCCTCCACTTCTCGAAAAACCCCGAAGGCAATGAAAAGGTCAGAGATGACAAAGCCCACCAATTGAGGGACAATGTTAAAATAAGGCACAGCACAGAATTCAAAAATGAAGAAAAATAAGAAAGAAATAACAAGAAGTGACACAACAAAAAATACAGAAAAAATAAGAAAAAAGGTGTGTATTCAGGAGACTACTCATACTCTCCTTTCTCACTTAGTCCGAGTTCAACCACCAATATTTAAATGCTAATTTAGTTTTGTTCATAGATCTTACATCTCTAGCTGGTAATCTTGTAGAATATCTAGATTCTATCAATTTATGATTAAAATCGTTCTCATTGTATTTAATCTTTCTATCTCTAGCCTGCCTTAGTAAATGATACGGTATGGGTATTCCTCCCTCATTCATAATGAAACACCTTCTATCTAAATATAAAAATGTTTCTGGTGCCAGATTGCCGCTTGTTACTAATTTTATTAATTCATTCTCATTTTGCAAAAGGGTGTTGGTATAAGAGGGTTGATGTTGTTTTTTGATGCCCTCAGAATGTGGTCTCTTATAAGACCAATAATGAAGACATCGATTCTAGGAAAATTTGCCAGATTGTATAGCTTCTGGTTCGATATATGCTTCTCAAAGTCTGACTCCGCCTCCCGGAAAATTCCCAAGCAGGTGCGGAGGCAGCTCCTCTCGAAAATTCTAATTTTCTCCATATATGAGGGTGAAATCCCATACCAAATCTATTACCCATACGTAATGATTGGACGAATAAACAATTGATAACAAATTATTTTTACCCTATCGTTAAGTTTTGATGATAAAAAAATGTTTTTGTAATGAAAGAATGCTTTTCTTGCTTTTTCCAGTGTAATGTTTACGTGTTCATTAAATTTTAATCGATCGTCTATGTGTATCCCCAGGTACCTTACCAATATCGAATGCGCTACGACCTCTCCGGAACCCGGTTTTGCTTCAATATTAAAAGAATTCCATCCTTCCCTATTTTTTTTGTCATTTCGTCAATCAAGGGTCTGAATAGGATTGACTCGCATTTATTAAAATTACATGATAATTTCCAGGCCCCGAAGAAGTCGCAGACTCCATGGAAGGCATCCTGGACACCACTCTTTGCTGTCGCTATATTTTTACTACTACGATAGATCACAAGGTCATGCTAAAGGCCACCTCTTAGGTTATATACTTTGCTATTTGTCGTGTCATTTATGGAAACAAACATTCTCTTATTATTCAACATATTCCATATCATTTTTATCAAATGATTAGGGACCCCTTTCTTGAGTAGACGATAGATTAGGCCTTCGATACATGCTGTATCGAAGGCCTTCTCAAGGTCAATGAGGCATGCCGCCACCACCCTTTTTTCATTTAGCTCTCTTGATATATCAGATGTGAATTTTGTTATGGCATGGATGGTGGATGTTTTGAAACGAAATCCGAATTGTTCGTATGGTAATAATTTGTTATCTTCAATATATTTATTTAAAGATTTGGATACTAAAATTTCAAAAAGTTTACCCATATTTGGTAGAAGACTTGTAGGTCTATAGCTGCTAACTTTTCTGGGGTCTTTATTCTTTTTCAAAATTGTTACTACTTTTGCCAACTTCCAGTTGTTCAGAAAATATCCATTGTTTAACAAATTGTTAAATTTTTGTAAATGATAAATGATTGAAAAAATAATTAGGGTTATTCTCGAAAATTGGATTAATTGCGGTGTTATGTGTTGAAAAATTTATTTGCGTGTTTGTTTGATTCTTAATCATTTTATTTCTTATTTTAAAATTATCAATTGTTTTGTTTACTATTTGTTTCAATCTTGGACTACTCGAGACTCGATTTTTATTATTTATATCCGCTAGATAGTTTGCTAGCACATTTGCCTTATCTGTGGGTTCTGTAATAATTGTGTTTTCAGCTTGGGAAATAAATTTTTTACATCTATTGTTTCTTTGTTTATTAATTCGACATTGTCAGATTTTACTATTAGATTTGGTATTTCCATGTTCGTATTATTTTTGAAAACTGCCTTTATTTGAGGGAACATATTTTCGGCATCATAGCAATTGATTTTGCTTCCTCATAAAGGAAGCCTTATAGTGATGTCGATTTCCGAATTTTTTTGAGTCAATTATTTTTACAAATTTTCAAGTGTAGTATATATAATTCGTCGAGAGGAACAAATGTCCGGATGTATGTGTGTATGTATGTGTGTGTGTGTGTGTGTGTATGTATGTGTGTGTGTATGTCACCGATTCTTGTGGACAAATTTTCTCTTACACGTCTTGATGGATTTTGATAAAATTTTGTAGGTGTATTACGGTCATGAATACCAAAAATCAGACAGAAGGATTTTCAAAAATATCTAAAAAAAAAAATTTTTTCAACAATTTTTTAATTTTTGAAAAAATTAATTTTTGGATTTTTTGAAATAACTTTCTTCTATATTAAAATTTTTATTAATTGTTGTCAAAATTGCATTCCTGACATAAAAACGAATCGATTTATGTATATAAAGTATATATTTTATCAAAATTTATAGAATTAATAAATATTTTAATTTTTCACAAAAAATTGAAATTTTGTATTTTTTGACATTTTATCATAACACTTTAAAATAATTATTCTAAAATAAAAAATTAAACAATTGGTATATATTATATTGAGGAAGCTTAATGATCATGAAATGAACAACTTGTTTTCTATTCTGTTATACCATTAATTATTCACATTACTATTGTAACAGGAGGTATAGGTCTTGTCGACCGGAAAACAGGTTATGTTCCCTGAATTGCATTTAAAAAGCGCGCCACTGGAGTTGTAAACGACTCTCCGGGTCACGTGATATTCACGAGGCTCCGGCGAGGTGAAACCACTCTAGTGCTGTACGCTTGTGTGTAGAGACGAACTTTTTGTCGACTATTATATTTTTATGTTATTTTGATTAATTAATTAATAGCCGACAACTGTGATTTTCTGTATTTTGAGTAACTATAATTAGTACGAAGTGTGTTTGAACCTGGCCAGGAAGAGGACGATTGATTGATAGCAGTTGTATAGTAAGTGGATCAAATACATGTATTATCGTCACGTTGTGCTCTTATTCTTGGTTCGCCCAACACACCCTCCCTTTGATTGTTTCGTGATAAAATTAATATTATAAATTGATAAAAGTGTCGACCTTCTGTCGACTGGCGCCTGACGGTTTTTTAATTGATATTGAACCCTCACAGCAGACGAACCCGGCCGCGTAAGGTGTAGAATCTAAAGTTTATTAGTTTAAATTTTCTTGAACAAAAGATTCTGTTTCACTATCAAATACTTTTTTAACTTTTGTCGAGTCATTTCTAGTGCCCTTTTTAGTACCGTTATTTGTTCGCCTTCAATAATAAATTTACGATTTAATTTGTGAATTTTAGTTAATAATTTGGTTTTGCTACTTGCAAGTTTTTTATTTCTGTATTTAAGTATCTCGAAATGGAGTCATTATAATTATATTTTGGCGTTACCTTGTGAAATTTCCTAATGATATTTGAGTTTATTACCTCTATATAATGATCAATTTCGCTATTTTTTAGATTTATATTATTAGGTATTTTATATCAATTTTTTGTAAATTAGTATTGAATTTTTTCCATTTAGTTTTATTGAAATTGAATTTATTGGTTTCGTTTGGTGTAAAAAGGAAGCTGTCCATATTTTCTATTTGGATTTTTAATGATAGGGCCTTAGGGTCACTATCGTAAGGGTAAACTCTACAAGTATTATTATTGGACTTTATTATTTTTACTGTGGCATCGTGAATGGCGATATCCAGATAAGAGTCTCCTGAGAGGAAAGTTGCGGTTTCTGGTCCCGAAAGTAATGTTCTAAATTGAATTTGATTATCCACCAGCGATTCTGCGAGAACAGCTCCCCTTGTGTTTATTTTGTTATCATTCCACAGATTATGTCTCGCGTTGAGATCTCCAGCTAGGATGTAATAATTAATTGTGTCGCTCAATTTTAATTCGAAAAAAATTTCTTGAAGATCATTTGAAAAATTTGCTTTTGCGTCTCCTGGCGAGTACGCACTTAATATTTATAGATTCTTATTATTTTTTAATTATAGTTTTATTATGGTTACTTCAAGATTTTTTAGTTTATTGTGGCAAGCTAAATTTATTTTCTCGAATGTTATAAACTTGTTAATTATTATGGCTGTCCCCCTCCCTTACCGGAGGCTCTGTAATCCCTCACTATATTATAATTTGGAAATTTAATTTTGTGTTTGTCCTTCAGTTTAGTTTCATTAATTAGTGCTATGTCAATTTTGAGTTTTAACAATGTGTCTAGTAAGTTATATCTCCTGACATTGGACATTTACATTTTAAAAAATAATTAACAATTTTGTAATTACAACAATTTCAGTTTCAAACTCAATTTTCAACTCAAAAAATTCAATAAAATACCTGTAAGTACCTTAATTGTTGAATTCGACACAATGAATGGTGGTTGTTGGGTCGTAAACCTTCCGTGCGTTGGTGGCTGACTTTCCTTGTCTGTTGTTTGCTGGATTACGGTTCTTGGTGATGATCGCTGCGTTGTTCATTGTTGGTTGGAAAATTCTTGTGCTGTTCTGGAGGCTGCTCATGAGGATGTTGTTTTGCATCGAATCTTTCGGTCGTGGTGTCGAAATCCATCGAATTTTGATAAACTTCTTGCATTTCTCTTTCAAAGTTGTATTGAGTTTCGTCAATAATAAAATCTTCATCTATGTTGTTTGTGATGGGCGTTATTGTCCATTCGCTAGTCTCGTCATTGTTGTTTTTTATGGTTTTTGGAGCGGGCTGGTGCGTTACAGATGTTGCTTGTTTTTCGTTGTGATGTATCATGGCTTCAGTTATAATTTTAGGGTTAAGTGGAGTTTGTGACAACTCTTCGTCAATTAGATTTCCTTGTATCGGAGTTTGCGGAGGAGGTGACATGCTTTTCCTTGTCTTGGTTTTTTGTGCTGTTATTTTGTTGATTGGTACTTCCTTTTCATGTATGGTGGTTTTCCTTTTTGGTGGAATGATCGTCACTTTGTGTGATTTGTCGTTTATGAGGTTTTTTATCATTGCGTCAATTTTGATGTTTTGGGTGGAGTTTGATTGGAGTTTTTTGATGTTGTTAGTTTTTTATGTTTGATGGAAAATGCCGTGCGTGAGTCGGCATTTAGTCCCGGTGTGGCCATGTTATGCCGGTAGTAATCACTTTGCGGGGGAATTTACTGCTCAGTGGCATTTAGTTAAAAAATGTCACGAGCACAAACTCCACGGACGTCTTGTAGAGTGTTTTTTTCACTACTGCACTAGGGAAGCACTTTACAGCACTGAATTACATATGTAATTGATATTTGTTATTTGAATAACAAATAGAAGCCGTTATGAAATTGCACACTATCTGCAACTCAGCTCACGATATAGCGTGTGTGAGCGAGAGGTGTTTGCCCGTACGTCCTTACTGGACTTGTCAATGAAATGAATTCAACTTAGAAAAATTCCAATGAATTTCACATTCATGAATTTCTAAGTCCAAGTTGAACTTAGGAAATAATATTTTCTATTTATGAAAATTTTTCTATTTTCAAATGTTGAATGAAAAAGACGTCTTTTAGACATCTTAAAGACATCTAATGGCCAAGACATAGAACATGTATGGGACGTCTTTAAGACGTTTTAACGACGTCTTTTTGTACAAGTCCAAAAGACGTCCGCAAAAAGACATCCTTAGGACGTCTTTTGAACAAGTGTGCCCACTGGGTATTATATTTCCACAAAATTTTTGGTTTGTACGTGAATAACAGTTTTCTTAGTTTTTCTTTATAAATAATAAAACTACGTGCCGAAAATTTTTGGACATAGTCCGTTTCGGTAAAACTAACTTATATATTGAATAAGAAAAAAATTCACTCAGTCATTTCTCAGAAAATTGAAGTGGTTCACTGTTGACGCTGGTTCAATGTAGCCTACTCTCCCCTACATATATATAGTTTTATTGAGTGATAAGCGTTAAATCCTTCCATAGTTTAATTGTTAGTAGTAAAATAAATAATCATGGGAAGGTGAAGAATTGAAAAATTCAATGTATCGTCAAAATTGCGACGTTTCGTTGGCTAAGGTTTGCCAACCTCATCAAGCTAAATTTATTTAAACAGAAAAACACTTCAATATTAATAAAGGTTTAAAACAACACTATACACTATACTGAAAATATGTTTAAAGAATATCCTACCAGATTCGTTAAAACATAAAAATCGGGTTCTAACTCGTCAATATAAAAAAGATTTCATTGAGAAAAAATATTTTTTTTTATAACAATTTCCACATATATCAAAATTAAAAATGAAAAATTTCTTCATGTGAAAGGAAGACATTTTAGCACACTAGTTCAGTGTCAACTGAAATAAATTAAAATTTGCTATTAGGAGAAAGTCAAAAGAATCAAGATAAAGAAAAAGTCAATGAACTGAAAGTAAACACAGTTTTATCATAGAGGGAGCAAGTTGTGTTATTGTTGTGTCATTATAGACAAGAGTCTAAACGTCTGAAAAGAGGAAAAAAGGTTCTGTTTAGAGTTAAAATATCTTCCTTTCTATTAATAGTGGAATGAATACAACATTTGTTCTGTCCCATTTTTTAGATGCATCTTTACCAAGTCTAATTATAGAATTGGAGTTTTTATTAATAAGTGGAATCGCAGTAAAATGAAACTTTTTGAGAATATTTGACAACTTAAAGAAACATTTTTCATTGAACGGTAAACAAACCTTTGGGATTTGACTGTAAATACTAATTTTATTTCGATTATTGTTATTATTATTATTATTATTAACCTGAGAAAATTTTATATGGTTTGTACGAATTTTTATATGTTTATCAATAAAATCCAAAGGATAGTTATTATTTTTTAAGATGGATCTTATCTTCTTCAAGTTATCAAAATGAAACTCTTTGTTGGTCAATGAAATCGCTCTATCAACCAGATTGTATACAATATTCTTTTTTTGTTGGATTGGATCATCTGAAAAATAATTAATGAGTCTATCCGATGAAGTCGGCCTTTGATACCAATTTGTGACAATTTTGTTGTTTCTTCTAGTAAGTTTTAAATCAAGAAAATTAATTGAGTTATCCTTTTCTTTCTCAATTGTAAATTGTAATTTTTGATTGTAGGCATTAAAAGTATTGATGACTAAGTTGACATGTTCTTTTTTTACAGCTAATATTGTGTCATCAACATATCTAAAATAAAAAAGGGGAACACAATTGTGCTTCTCCTTTAAGTTTGTTAAACAATCATTTTTCAGATCATCCATGACAATGTCTGAAACGAAGGCTGAAATTGGTGAACCCATCGGTGTACCATAAATTTGTCGATAGAATTTTTCACCAAGAGAAAAATAGGTGTTGTTAAATTCAAATTTAGTACAGTCGATAATAAATAAGAAAGGAATCTTAAATTTCTGTCTTATAGAATGAATACGTCGATCTAAACTCTGAATGACCAGTTCACAAGAAACGTTTGTAAACATAGAACTTACGTCGAGAAAAATAAAAGTATAGTTATCGTCCCTAACGAGATTGCTCAGTTTATTTTTAAGTTCTAAACTATTATTAATATGTGAACGAGGTAGAGTAATACAATTTGTTAATGAATTATACAAAATTTTGCAAGAAAATGTATTGGACTGTTTATTAGAGATATAATTGGACGAAGTGGAACATTCTCTGTGTGTATTTTTGAGCACAATTGTGTTCCCCTTTTTTATTTTAGATATGTTGATGACACAATATTAGCTGTAAAAAAAGAACATGTCAACTTAGTCATCAATACTTTTAATGCCTACAATCAAAAATTACAATTTACAATTGAGAAAGAAAAGGATAACTCAATTAATTTTCTTGATTTAAAACTTACTAGAAGAAACAACAAAATTGTCACAAATTGGTATCAAAGGCCGACTTCATCGGATAGACTCATTAATTATTTTTCAGATGATCCAATCCAACAAAAAAAGAATATTGTATACAATCTGGTTGATAGAGCGATTTCATTGTCCAACAAAGAGTTTTATTTTGATAACTTAAAGAAGATAAGATCCATCTTAAAAAATAATAACTATCCTTTGGATTTTATTCATAAACATATAAAAATTCGTACAAACCATATAAAATTTTCTCAGGGTAATAATAATAATAATAACAATAATCGAAATAAAATTAGTATTTACAGTCAAATCCCGAAGGTTTGTTTACCGTTCAATGAAAAATGTTTCTTTAAGTTGTCAAATATTCTCAAAGAGTTTCATTTTACTGCGATTCCACTTATTAATAAAAACTCCAATTCTATAATTAGACTTGGTAAAGATGCATCTAAAAAATGGGACAGAACAAATGTTGTATACAAGTTTGACTGTAAAGATTGTCCTGCAACATATATAGGTGAAACAAAACGGTCATTGTTAACTCGCATAAATGAACATAAAAAAGTACATGATAACTCTGTAGTTTACCGCCATCGAATTAATTGTAATCATGACTTCGATTGGGAAAATGCTAAAATTTTGGACAATGAACCAAATCTTATAAAACGACGAATATCTGAAATGATCCACATAAAAACCAATCATTCCACTATTAATAGAAAGGAAGATATTTTAACTCTAAACAGAACCTTTTTTCCTCTTTTCAGACGTTTAGACTCTTGTCTATAATGACACAACAATAACACAACTTGCTCCCTCTATGATAAAACTGAGTTTACTTTCAGTTCATTTACTTTTTCTTTATCTTGATTCTTTTGACTTTCTCCTAATAGCAAATTTTAATTTATTTCAGTTGACACTGAACTAGTGTGCTAAAATGTCTTCCTTTCACATGAAGAAATTTTTCATTTTTAATTTTGATATATGTGGAAATTGTTATAAAAAAAAATATTTTTTCTCAATGAAATCTTTTTTATATTGACGAGTTAGAACCCGATTTTTATGTTTTAACAAATCTGGTAGGATATTCTTTAAACATATTTTCAGTATAGTGTATAGTATTGTTTTAATGCTTTATTAATATTGAAGTGTTTTTCTGTTTGAATAAATTTAGCCTGATGAGGTTGGCAAACCTTAGCCAACGAAACGTCGCAATTTTGACGATACATTGAATTTGTCAATTCTTCACCTTCCCATGATCATTTATTTTACTACTAACTATATACAGTTTTGTTTGATTTCAAAAAGATTTAATTTAGTTTATTCTGAAATGTGAGGAATAAATTCGGGGTAAAGCCGATCACTTAGTTTTTAATTTAAAATTTTGATAAAAATAATTTCACGTATTATATTTTAACAATAACACAGCTACACAAAAAAAAAGTTCTGATCTGGGGGTCACACTATGTAGACTTTATGTTTTTTGGGTCGCTGAATCCGAATCCGAGGTCCATTTAACCTCATCAGATCAGGATTTTGACATAACCTCAAAAAACCAATATGGCGGACACACTTTTGAAAAGTTCATTGGATTCGCTTGAAATTCGTTACTCGGGAGTTTTTAGGGTCGCTGATTACGAATTTGAAGTCTGATTTCAAAAATTCAAAATGGCGGATCCACTATGGCGGACACGTTTTTGAAAAATTCATCGTATTCGCTTGAAATTCGTTACTCTGGGGTTTTTGGGGTCGCTGATTACGAATTTAAAGTCAGATTTCAAAAATTCAAAATGGCGGATCCAATATGTCTGTGTCAGCCATATTGGATTCGCCATTTTGAATTTTAAAAAACCGACATCAGATTCGTAATCAGCGACCCCAAAAACCCCAGAGTAACGAATTTCAAGCGAATCCGATGAATTTTTCAAAAACGTGTCCGCCATAGTGGATCCGCCATTTTGAATTTTTGAAATCAGACTTTAAATTCGTAATCAGCGACCCCAAAAACCCCCGAGTAACGAATTTCAAGCGAATCCGATAAACTTTTCAAAAATGTGTCCGCCATATTGGTTTTTTGAGGTTATGCCAAAATCCTGATCTGATGGGGTTAAATGGACCTCGGATTCGGATTCAGCGACCCAAAAACCATAAAGTCTACATAGTGAGACCCCCAGATCAGAACTTTTTTTTTGTGTGGCTGTGTAATAAAATTTATAACTTCTTAAAATCAAAATTGTAACCACATTTCACATTCTCTTAATAAAATATAACATTATTTAAATCCATAGTTATAATTCATGAAACCTATATTCATTATTTATTAAACCAATTGGTTTATAGAACTCATAGTTTATCAATAATAAATCATATATAAGACAGGAATAAGACGCATTTTATTATTTAAAAAATAAAACTGTTCCGACTGGAAAAAATAAAGTGAGCGGATTTACCCTGGAAAATTGTGATTTTGAAATTTGGTATATGTGAATTAAAAATTTTCTCGAAGTAAAACTAAAAAAGATAAATCATAAACTCTTTTTTATTTTTTAGTAGAAATCATCAGCTTTTAAATAGTATAAATTAACTTGGATTTAGAGAATAATTTTCTATATTTTTACCGATCTGACAAAAAGTAAACGGGTTTACCCCAGTCTCCCCTATTTATAAAAGATTAAATTATTTTTAAAAATGTAATAATAATTGGTGAAATTTAATTATTATGATTATTTTTTTATTTTTAGTCCCCTATTTCACCTAAAATACTTTTTAGGAGCACTGTAAAGCCTGTGTTAGTCAAAAAAAATTTTACTTGTCCTAAACTATTACTAGAACAATTCCAATAATTATCTGAGTCATCAAAATTAATTTAATTCACAATATTGTATGATAAAAAGTAACCACAGCCGATAACACAGGCCAACAAAAAAAGACTTACTTTTTTTATGAGATATCGGAATGGTTTCCGATGTATTTTTTGACGCTGAAAAAGATCCCGACATCCAAAATTGCCCATTACGCCAGGATTTTGAGAAAAGTGGGGGTGAAGACCCCAAAAACGCTTTTTTGAGGATTTTCAACATTTTTTCTCTTTAACCTGACGTGCTAGAGACTTTCACAAGGTCTTCAATTAATGCTTGAAATATGCACTACAAGACCCATATCCATAAAATAAAAAAAAATTAAATTTTTTTTCAAAAAATGGGGTTGAAGACACTAAAAAAGTGTGTGTTTTTGGATTGCTTTAATAGACTTCTTGCAATTGCTTGGATTCAATTGAAAATGGTTACTTAGGGTTTTTGGAGTCACTGATTACAAATCCGATATTAGTTTTCAAAAACTCAAAATGGCGGAACCAAGATGGCAGATGTAAAAATTAAGAATTGCTTGGATTCGCTTGAAAATAGTTACTCTATGGTTTTTGGGGTCGTTGATTACGAATTCGTCATTTTGAATTTTTGAAAACTAATATCGGATTCGTAATCAGTGACTCCAAAAACCCTAAGTAACCATTTTCAATCGAATCCAAGCAATTGCAAGAAGTCTATTAAAGCAATCCAAAAACACACATTTTTTAGTGTCTTCAACCCCATTTTTTGGACAAAATTTTATTTTTTTTTTATTTTATGGATATGGGTCTTGTAGTGCACCTTACAAGCTTTAATTTAAGACTTTGTAGAAGTCTTTAGCACGTCAGGTAATCAGCAGAAGATGAAAAATTATTTTTTGAACGAACTTTATGTTTTGTTTGTTAACAGTTGTTAATAAAAAAAATTATTTACTGTTCCTAAATAAAGGCTAGAACAAAATTTTCTCAAAAATCTTTAAAAACAAGCAAAATTCCAGAAATTTTTTTAAATTCCATACTATTTCCAGGTTTTCCATACCTTTTTCTAAATTCCATACCTTTTCCAGGATTTCCAGGCTATGTGGCAACCATGTATGAAATTTTGAAACAGTCGATTGAAGAAGTTTTATTGAACAAAAATTTGGCAAAAAATGAATGCAGGTGCTGTAGCACCTGCATTCATTAGTAGTTCACTGTAGTTCGCGAATTAAAGGTTGTATTACATCTTGCAATATGCGCACTTAGTTATTGTCCTGAAGGTAGAGAAAATGTATTTAACAGCAACGTATTTCTTGTATTTGGAATTTTTAATACAAATTTAAATAAATTTCTCGAAAAATGAAATTATCTTCAAAAATTTTTGGAAAGAATTAAATTACATTTCACAAATAATGAAATTCTTCGCTGAAATTCAAAAATTTTAAAATTTACCATTTTAATAAAAGTTCTCAAAAGAATTTAATTATTTTTAAGAAATGTAATAAAATTCGTGACAGGAATTAAATTATTTTCATAAATAATAAAATTCTTTACAGTATTTCAATTATTTAAAAAAAAATTTGAAACGTAGAGTTTTTTCAGGACATTAATTTTTATCAAATAAAATTGTTTATATTGTGGCCTTGGGTCCAAAAGATTTGAGAAAGTTTGTTAATCAGCAGTTATTACTTTATTTCGAATGCATTTTCGCTGTGAACACAGCTCATCAGGACTACAGAAAAAATAAAAAAGTTGTGTAAAAATAAAAAAAAATATGGAATCAATAGCAACATTGTGTGTGGAAAGTACCTACCACATTGTTCGATGATAACAAAATTATAAAATTTTTAAAAATTAATTTCGAAAAGTTTTTAGAGGCCGACATAACCTCAAAAGTCGATCTGTCAAAAAAGGAATAAAAATTTTGTTCTGATTTACTTAATCGATTTTGTCGAGACTTTCATCATTTTGTAATGAATAAAAATCCACCAGAACATTCCAAATTAATAAATAAACATAAAAATATTAAAACAAAATAAAATAAATAACACATGTGCTCATCATTACAAAGGACAGTGATACAATTTCAAAAGAACACAAAATATACAATAGTAAAGTCTATGACACAACACAAACTGTAGAAGAAAAAATATATAAAGATTGATTCACAGTGACAGAAATACCTTCAAATAATATGAAGGTTATTTCATAGATGTATAAATATGCACCGGAATTATTGTCCTTTAGTGTTCGAAATTCTATCACATGTTCCAATAATATCAAAATACATTATTGATAAATTATCAATATCAGTTCGGAAATTTACGGAATTTGAGTCCTTTGCGATGTAATACATTTCTAAAAAGTTCCTGTTCCTATAAGAACCTTCGACATCTAAGATTTTAACGCTGTTTTGGTCGAAGCAAAAATTCAATTTTAAGTAAATTCTTCGAAAAATGTAATTATTTTAAATAATTTTATTAAAATTCTTCAAAAGAATTCAATTATTAATTATTTTTAAAAATTCATGCTATAATGCTTTTAATATATTCATTAATATTTATTTTTAAATAAATTTTTATTGCAAAATTCTACGAGAATTCAATTATTTAAATACAAAAAAATGAAATGAATGTTTCTCTAAATTAAATTATCATAAAGAATTTAAATAAAATTTTCAAGAATGATTAAATTTTTCGACGAATTCGATTAAAATAGAGTATTTAAGCTATGAGAGCACGGGCCCAGTTACCGACGGTCGGTAAGGTAGATTTTCTTAATTGTCTACTTTCAAGTGGATTAGAAGGGGTGTTCTACTTTACCGATCGAGTTTTTAGTACCGGATGCCTCCGCTAGATGGCGCCATTTTATTTTTTCTCACTTTAAACCACCTTGGTGGGGTATTTTAATTTATATTTTTAAACTTTCAAGTGGATTAGAAGGGGTGTTCTACCTTACCGACCGAGTTTTTAGTACCGGCTGCCACCGCTAGATTGAGTTGAGTCTCGAGCGCGACTGAGGAGTACATGCCTCATCGTAGTGGCCTGTGGAGTAGTGGGGTGTTGCGCGCGACGCTCGAGTAGTGGGGCGCGGTGTAGTCAGGAGGTGAGTATGGTGAGGAGCAGTGTATAAGTTGCTGAGCGCAAGCCACAAGCATCAGTTGCATCTTGTAAGGTGCAGCAGTCTGTTTCAGGTTTTCCAAAGTTTTCAGAGTATCCAGAATTTTCAGAGTATCTAAAGGTTTTAGAGTTTTCAGAGTTATTTTTTATTTTAGGTGGAATTGTTTTTTTTCTTTTTATATTAGGTTTTAGGCGGTGGTGGTGGTTTTTTTATTTCACGTTTTTCTTAGTTTTAATTTTTCTTTTCAGGTTTTTTTTTAGTTTTTATTCTTATTTTTTAGGTGGTTTTCAGTTTATTTTTTTCTTAGGTTTACAGGTTTAGTTTTTAAGATGCCAAAGTGCAAATCGTGGAAAAAATCTCGACAACGAATCGAGATTGACGATTTTAATGATGCATGTCAGAAGTCTGACAACTTTATTCAAATCGCAGAACGTCAACTCATTTGCACGATGGCAATGACAGGTGATGACAAAATCGTTAATGCATTCGAATGGCAAAAAAAATGTCAACGCTATAAAAATATCATGAGAACGTTTTTGCGTAATTCCGATTTTTTACCATATCAAAAATGTAAATGTCTTAATTTAAGTCAGAAGATTAAATACTTGCGTTGTAACTTTGTTGTTTTAATAAAACGTGGTGCGGGTATGCAAATGAGTAATGATAGAATGCATTGGGTAGATTTTAATGGAGCATTTGAAGGACGATTACAATCTAGTGCTATTATGAATATCGATTACAAGAATATTAACGAGTTCTTTGATGATGCTTTTTATTTATTACAGGTTAATATTAAAAAAGCTTTAGATAAATATGGACCTCTTAAAGTATATACAGTGTTGTTTGCAAAATTTGTAAAAGATTCAATTGATGGGAAGCAGGAGCAGTCTGATTTAAAAACTTTATCGCGAAAACAGGTGAAATTTTGACTACCACCCCGTTAGATGAGTGGTACAATGTAAATGTGAAAAAACCGACTTTGAATAGAATTGAAGAGTTCCAAGAGAAAGATTCAAACTGGAAACTTGATTCTATTCAAAGGTTGGAGGTGAACATTAACAAGTACAATCCCATGCGCGCTGGCTCTTATATCGACTTACCACTTGCTATTAAAAAGAAGCAAGCATGTATTAATGTTCAGAATGTAGATAATCAATGTTTTAAATGGTCAATTTTGTCAGCCTTACACCAAGTTGAAAAGCATTCAGATCGAGTTTCAAAGTACAGACCTTATGAGCACACGCTTGATTTTACTGGAATTGAGTTCCCTGTTGCGCTAAAAGATATTTCAAAATTTGAGGCTCACAATAACATTTCAGTGAATGTCTATGGTCTTGTGAAAAAGGATGAAAAGTTTACAGTGGCACCTTTACATCTTTCAACGCAAAAACAGGTTATGCACGTGAATCTTCTACGAATTGAAGACCACTACATTGACGAAAATCTTGATGTGGAGGAGGAGGAGGACCAAGTAGCCATTATTTCTTTCAACTACCATTATGTGTGGATCAAGGATTTATCAAAGCTTGTCAGCAATCAACTGTCAAAACATAATGGCAAAAAATACATTTGTGATCGTTGTCTACATTATTTTAAAAAAGAAGTAAAGCTAACCGAACATGAGAAAATCTGCCGAAAGATGTGTGAGACGAGAATTGTGCTGCCAGAACCAAGGAAGAATATTGTTGAGCTTAAAAATTATTCAAACAAGGAGCGTGTGCCCTTTATTATCTACGCAGATTGTGAAAGCCTCTTAATTCCTTCTGAAGCGCCACCAGAACCTAGAAATACTGAGGTTTTTCAAACTCACAAAACGCTCAGTATTGGCTATTACTTGAAATGTGCCTTTGATGACTCTCTATCTGTATACAAAGCATCTCCTAAAGATGACGAAGAACCGGCTAAATGGTTTTCAAAAAAAAGTGGTTTTTAAAAAACTTGTCTGACGATCTAGATAAACGTTTTAAGAATTCTGCACCAATAGAAGTGTTAAGTCGAGAACAGATGGCTGATTTTAGATTTGCAAGTACATGTCATATTTGCAATAATAAAATCGCGCATGGTGATATTAAAGTACGAGATCATTGACATCTAACAGGGAAGTATCGTGGACCCGCGCATCAAGATTGTAACATTAACTATCACGAATCACAGACCATACCCGTTGTTTTTCATGATCTCAGTGGCTATGACGCGCATTTCATTATTGATGCCATTGCTACTGGTTTTGAAGGTAATGTGTATCTGCTTTCCATAAACAAGGAAAAGTATATTAGTTTTACTAAAAATGTAAAAGGTAGTTTTTTGAAGTTCCGTTTTATCCACTCTTTTAAGTTAATGGCATCATCATTGGACAAGTTAGCTTCCTATCTCGACGAATATAAGATTGTAAATTCAGTTTTTTCCAATTATAGTGACGACAAAATCCAATTGTTAACGCGCAAAGGAGTTTTTCCCTACGAATACCTTGACTCTAGGGAAAAGCTCGACGAAACAGAATTACCACCTAAAGAAAAATTGTATAGCACGTTGAATGATTCAAATGTTTCAGTTGAAGATTACACACATGCGCAGAAAGTGTAAAGTGTGTTTAATTGTCAGAATCTCGGTGATTATGTGTTCTTGTACATGAAAACGGATATTTTGTTACTCGCGGATATTTTCGAAAATTTCAGGAATCAATGTTTAACAGCTTACGGTCTTGATCCAGCACACTACTATACAACGCCTGGACTGACATGGGATGCTATGCTAAAGTACACAAACATAAGGTTGGAACTCCTCACTGATATTGACATGGTTATGTTTGTCGAACGCGAAATAAAAGGTGGGGTGAGTCAGTGTACAAATCGGTACGCGAAAGCTAACAATCCTTACATGGAGAATTTAAATGAAAACGAGGAGACATCTTCTATTATGTACTTCGACGCAAACAATTTGTATGGTTGGGCTATGGTCCACTCACTTCCCTGCGGTGGCTTCGAGTGGGTAGAAAATGTAGGCAATGATTTTGATTTTAATGTTTCAGATAATGGGTCAATTGGATTCATCTTGGAAGTTGCTCTCGATTATCCAGATTATCTTCACGATAAACATAGCGACTTTCCTTTTTTCTCTGAACGCTCGAAGCCACCAGGGTCAAAAGAGCAGAAGCTCCTAACTACCCTCCTACCGAAACATAAGCACGTTCTCCATTATCGCGCTTTAAAACAAGCTATTGACAATGGTTTAGTTTTAGTTAAAATTCATCGCGTCTTAAAATTCAAGCAATCTACTTGGCTAAAGACTTACATTGATTGTAATACTGTCCGAAGAACAAATGCTAATAACGAGTTTGAAAAAAATTTATTCAAATTGATGAACAATGCTGTATTTGGCAAAACAATGGAGAACGTGCGAAAACATGTTGACATAAAACTTGTGACAAAGTAGGAGAATAGATATGGAGCTGAAGCCCTTATCTCCAAACCTAATTTCCACAGCTTTATGAAATCAAGTGCTCTGACATTTACGCCGATATGAAACAAGATATTAATAAATTCGACACTTCTGATTACGCAGCAAATAATGTTTACGATATTCCGCAAGCCAACAAAAAAATATTAGGTCTAATGAAGAATGAATGCTGCGGAAAAATTGTGACTGATTTGTTGGCTTGCGGAGCAAAATGTACAGCGTCCGTGTGGGAGAGAAAGATTTAATAAAGGCTAAAGGTGTAAAAGCTGGAGTTGTAAAAAAAGATATTAATTTTGATGATTATGTTTATTGTCTGAGAAATGTTACAATTCAATCAAGAATTCAGTATTCTTTTAGGTCGAAACTACACAAAGTACAAACATTAAAACAAACAAACGTCGCACTAAGTCCTTATGACGATAAAAGGTATCTTTTAGACAACAGCACCGACACCCTTGCATGGGGACACTATAAAATTCTAGAAATCGACGATGATGATGTTGAACCAATGCAAATGGAAAATTATTTTTTATGAAAATGGAGGAGGAGTATCAGGATATATATATTTAATAAAAAAATGTTCATATTATTTTATGTCTACTTTATTTAAAAAAACCTTAATCCAGTTACATTAACATATTTTAACTATATTTTAACTTATTTTAACTTTTTTAAACTTATTTTAACTATATTTTAACTTATTTTAACTTTACTTTAACTAATTTTTTTACTATATTTTAACTTTTTTTAACTTTACTTTAACTTATTTTAACTATATTTTAACTTATTTTAACTTTACCTTAACTTATTTTAACTTTATTTTAACTTACGCAGAAAAAATTTTGGTGCACCAGTCGTTCCTACTAGTGCACGAGCTATACCAAACCGCAGGACGTATGTTGTCCTAGCGCTTAGTATAACAGACGTACCGTTTTGTGACAGCAGGCGCACCCTTTTGGTGAACCCTCTGCATTATTTAATAGAGCAGACGATATACTACACCTATACGGATAACATACGTCCCATTTTCGTGCATCTGACGCGCCAAAACGAGGTAACAGTGCGCCGAACTACTGGTACAACAACTGTACTATATGCAGCGCAAATGATGCACCAAAATTAAAAAGTTAAGTTAAAAAAAGTTAAAATAAGTTAAAACATAGTTTAAATATATTTTAACTTATTTTAACTTTTTTTTAACTTATTTTAACTTTACTTTAACTTGTTTTAACTTTATTTTAATTTTACTTTAATGTTACTTTAACGTTACTTTAATATTACTTTAACATTACTTTAACATTACTTTAACATTACTTTAACATTAGTTTAACATTAGTTTAACATAAGTTTAACATTAGTTTAACTATATTAACTATAATACATATCAGATTTTTTATCCAACTATTGTGCGAGCTATCGACTCCAAGTTATTTCACATAGACATCATTACCTCGAGTCTTGAGAATTTTTTCTACAAGGTAAACATCTGGATATTGGACTTTCAGCAATTCTTCCTCGTAGAATCCACCTTCGATGGGCTGATTTTGGTAGTCTCTAAGCTGGTATGTAACTGGTTTTGTTGATTTAACTTTATCCACGGTGAATATTTCCGTTGTCCAGTTGGGTGTATATCATTTTTCAAAAATATTTTTGTACTTGCTAACTCGAACTCTATCTTCAACTTTGAATTTTGATCTTTTCAGCGGAATTCTACGTAGTTTCCGAATACGTCTTAGCAGTTCTCTTGTATCTTCTACGGTAACATCTTTGGGTTTCATACCAATAGTACGATGTTTTTTATTATTGTACGTTGACATGAGAGTTGGTAAAAGATTAATCCATTTATAATTGCCTTGCAAGCTGAATTCAGGCCACATCATATTTTTCAGAGTGCGGTTAAATCTTTCAACAATTGAAGCTTTTAAATTACTATAGGTAGAATAGAGATTAATATTGAATTCTTGCATTAAACTCTTAAATTCAGAATTGTAAAATTCTTTGCCTCTATCAGTATGCAAATTTTTTGGAATTCGGCCTTGTTTTAGAATAGTTTTCATGGCCAAAGAAATATCCTTTCCATTCTTACTATTTACAGGTACAGCCCAGGCATATTTGGAAAATATGTCTATAACTGTGAGCAAGTATTTGAAACCTTTATTAGAATAAGAATAAGATATCATTTCAACCAAATCTGCTTGCCAGGTTTCATCTATACCACTCATTTGAACTTTTCGACGAGGATAATTTTTTCTAGATTGTTTATGCAGTTCAGATACAACTGTTAATTTTTGATCAGCCATCATTGTTGAATAAATTTAGCCTTTTTGATGATATAATTTTGCTGGCAATCAATTTCTTTAAGTTTTTTGTTTACTCTATCCTCGATAATTCCGATATAAAGATTCAAATCATCAATAGCTGATCTTAAAGAAGATGTAATTTGAAAAACAATTTTTATCTCGTTTTTAATAATTTTCTGTGCAAGTCATAAATTTACAGCGTCTTGTTGCTCTTCAGCGTCTTGAACGTTGCAAAGTCTTTTGTTATCAATGTCGTATTGTTCACTTGAAGTAATTTTAAAACCAATTCCAGAAGGTCCAGGAAGTCCACAACTTGCAAGAGGCCTTGACAAGGGATGTCCAAACACATCAATGCTCATTTTAATACTAAGCTCTATTTGATTGTACTTTTCTAATATATAATGCGAGCTTCACGTAGTTCTTCGATGATTGACATAATTTCATTATTATGGCTCGGATTTCCAGCTTGCTGCGATGCTACTAGCAGGCGTATTGGGTCAACTAGTTCATTGGGATCATCCCAATAAATGTAGTCTGGGTTAAATTGTTTCTTTGAAATCATAAATTGAGGTAATTTCTTTCCAAGATTCCTCTTTAAAACACCACTTCCCTTCTTTGGTGTACCCTTAAAAAGATTTGCAATGACATCAGTGTATTTAGAATTCCTGGTTACGTTTACAAGTCCACTGGAATTATAATTTTTTCGGTGTGCATTTGTAGCTACAAGAATTTCTTTATAATTTTCCAAATCATCTGGACTTATTAATGCATGATTAGGTCTTTGTTTAAATAAAAGTTCAATCAACCCAGCAGTTTTTAAATATTTTTTCTTTCCAACAAGTTGAATATGTAGACCTTCTAAATCAACTGGTGTATCACCAATTATAAAAGAACCATTAGGAAGCTTACGTACTCCATAAACCATGTCTAAAAAACTTTTTCTGTTTTTATTCAATAATTGAATAAATTTATTTGTCAAATTTTCATAATTAAGTTCTTCTTCTTCAAAGTTGTTGCTCTTATCAAGTAGAGTGTCATAAGTAGTAGTGTTTTATCAAATTCCTCTTCCTCATCAACAGCAGTTGAGAAAGAAAAATCATTTTCCTCCTTTTTAACTTTTTCTTTCTTAATATTTTTGAAAGGTATGTCAGTTATGTTCACCAACTTTTCCAGGGGTGTTACTATTGGTTGAAAATTTTCTTTCAATACTGTTTCTGCAGCCTCTTTACCCATTTTAAGTAAACGATGTTTCCGCCTAATAGCATCACTTGCTTTTGCTATTTGACGAAGCGTTTCTTGCTCTTTTCGATACATGTTTTCTTCGAGACAAGATAAACTATACTAATTAAAAATTCAATAAACTTCTTGTATTTATAGTTAAATGAAGCAATCAAATCTTCTTCTATATCTTTCTTCATTAAAATTACGGTCCTTATCATTAACAACAAATCCATATTTGTCAGATTTCCAACATTCTGAACATAAATCGCGAAATTGAGTATAACTCATATCTGTATTAACATGTGTGACAAAGTAAATTCGTCACTGGCACGAAATTTCTAAAGACATCCTAGTGCCCGCTGTAACTCCACCCCTGCGCTTGTAAAATGGATGTTTCCGTTACATATTTAAGTTGCGAATTAATATTATTTTAAGTTGTAGTTGGTTTTTCATTACTGCGTTACAAAAATTTATAATTTGAAATTTGATTAATATTGGATTTTTAGTTTATTGAATATTATTTTATTAATTCTAATTTTGAGTCTTTGTTTTGACTTGGTATCCGATTGACTCGCCATGTGTTGACGGCGAGGCTAGAGAGTGCGTAGAACGCCGTAATAGAGAGTAGACTAATTTTGTGTGTTGAGATACGAGAAGTGTTGTTCGTTTTTGATAGAAGAGACTAATTTCGTTATTTGAAATTCTTTACTGTGAGATATGGATTGACGGAGTGAAATCTCAAATTTGAGAGTTTGTTTTTTCATTTGAACTGAGAGTTTAATTTGTGTTTGCAAAGAAGTTGTAAGAGAGAGTGTAATAACTTTGATTGTCGTTGACTATATTGAACTGTAGTTATAGGATTGAGTGACCGTTATCAAACAATTTGATTAATCGAATTTTCTGCGAGAATTAAGTGAGATTTTCCAGCCAGTGTTTCACTAATAAATTGTTAAAATTTGGATTAACCAGCGTTTTATTACTGATCTATTCCTTTCAACAACGGTGAGTCAAATAAGAGATTTTGTGTTTTAAATTGTGTTTCACGCCATGTGCTTTCAATGGCGGTCTCAATAGAATCTCACCCGATGCATTAGAGTCTCATTATTTTTGTTGGTTGTAGTATTATTAGTTGAGTAATGAATTATTTTGTTAATTTCGTAATTTGAAAAATAAGTAAAGTAACTGGCGCTCAACTGAGCATTTTTTTAGTAAATTTTAGTTGTGAGAGACATGAGAAATTTAATTGTTGACTTGACTGAAAGCGTATTTGACTAATTAAAAATTAAAAATAGCAAATAGAGTCTAAGGAAATTATTTTTGATTTATTTAAAGTAAAATTCTAGTTTTAATTAAATTCAAATTAATTGTTGATTTCCCTTGGTCACACATGATCTTCGTATACATGTTTCAGATTCCTTTCATCTTGTCTAAATAGAACCAATAAATTAACATTATCTCGAACAAGATGTTTAGGAATACGAGCATACGTTTGACATAAATAGAAACTGTCAACATTTACATGTCTGCCCATACAAAGAAAGCTCTAACATTGTCTTGCTTTTCACAAGCAATGTTATCAAAAACGAATATTGAATTTGCTTTAGCATCTTTTGGAGATACTACTTCTTCATGTTCACTAAATGGAAAATACTCAACAACATCTACCTGACTGATTACATTTTCTAAAAATCTATATTTCGGCTGCTGTAGAGATTTAGAGTAGAGGTAAATATTTTCAAAACTTAGACCGTTTGGATGTATTATTAGGGAAAGAAGAGCATTCGTTTTACCACAATTTGAGGGGCCACAGAAAACTGCTCGAATGCTGTCTAAAAACAGACTACCATGGCGTCTATTCTTTTTTTCATTAGTTTCAACATTGATACTAGAGATTGGCAGTGCGATAGGTTGTTTCGTGAACTGCATCTTGACAGTAACTGCTCAACAATCTATAAATACCTAGTTTTTATAGTCAATTTTACCAGTTTCACGTCAACCATTGTAGAGTGAAGTATGATTCTGCATCAGGAGGTGAAAAAAGGTCGCTATCAAGTGTTATGTCCCAGAAGGGGACTAGTACTAATTATTTTAATAGTTGCCTGATTTATTTACGAAACCAACGGTTTCAAACTAAAGGAACAGGCTTCATAAAATAAAAGCTTAAATACTGAATGCTGACACGTTTATTTTCTCAATTACAAAATGAACCTTGATATGAATCTTTCGAATTGACAACTCGAACTTGGTCCGTCCTATTGGATTTCACACTGAAAGAGAAACCGATCAGTTAGAATAATAATAGGACCCAAAGATAATGTTTTAGATAAAAGACGATTTTACTTACAAGTGTATTTTTGTGTTTTTGACTTCCTTGAGCGTTGAGGGTTGGTTGAGCGTTGGGTAAGGGTTGTCTGAGCGTCGGCGAAACGTTGGATGTGTGTTGTTTGAGCGTTGAGTAACGCTTCCCAAGCGTCAGTTGAACGTTGGATGAGGGTTGGTAAAAACTGGGTAACGTAGAACTTAGAAGGGGTACCCAGGAGTCAAGAGTTAAATACGAGTAAAACTTATTCGCTTAACAACACTGATATAATTTCACAAGGCGATGAGTATAATTTCGGTGGCGGATCTTGACTGAGTAAAAGGTGACAAATCTGCGGGTTTTATATCCGCAATCACCCTAGTTTTTTAATTGTTACCAAGGGTTACAATACAATTATAGGGGTGACCAGCGAGGAAAATCAATTAAATTTTGTTCCTTATGATTCAAACGCAAGGTGTTCATATATAATAACCAAGATATTCTTAGTTTCTTAAATGAGGGTAGTTTACACGTGCCAGTTTCCGTGAACAAGACAAAATATATTCGTTTTAACGAAAGGTCAAAGTTTTGTCCCTTTCTAATAGACATATAAGTGCACAATGTTTTACATATAATTTTAAGAAAAGTCACGAGGACGTGACACAAGGAAAAGGTTTAATCAATCGTATCATCAATAGTTTACCAATTGAGTTACATTTACCAGGATATCAATTCTGTGGGCCTGGTACAAAGTTGGCAAAGCGTTTGTCACAAGGTGACCAAGGAATTAATCCATTAGACGCTGCATGTAAACAACACGACATTACATATTCGCAAAATCGTGAAAATATTCAAGCAAGAAACGAAGCAGATAAAGTATTAGCTAAGAAAGCGTGGGAACGTGTTACAGCTAAAGATTCTGGTGTAAGTGAAAGAGCAGCTGCTTTAACTATATCCGGAACCATGAAAGCTAAATTAAAATTAGGCATGGGAATGGAAAGGAAATCATCTATAAAGAAGAAAAAGAGTAAAACAATGTGTAAGAAGAAGCAAATAGCGCTAAGAAAAATTGTTGATGCTGCTCGAAAAAGTATGTTTCCCAGTAATAATGCCAAAGAATCAATAAGAGCAGCTATGATTGGTGCACGAAAAGCAATAAAAAATGTTGGTGGTAAATCTAAAATTTTATCACCTAGAATTCTTCCCGTACCTACTAAAGTAGGTGGAATTTTACCGCTAGTTCCAATTTTTGCTGGACTTAGTGCTTTAGGTGCTCTTGCTGGAGGTGCTTCAGGAATTGCAAGAGCTGTTAATAAGGCTAAAACAACTAGCGAACAGCTTAAAGAAGCTCAACGTCACAATAGATCCATGGAAGCCATATCGCTTGGAAAAGGATTACACCTTAAACCTTATCGACAAGGACTTGGTCTCCACTTGAAACCCTACATTCAAGGAAAAGGAATTAATAATCAAACATCAAGAAAAAAGAAGCAAACAACAAGGAGCAAAAAAAACTTGTTTTGAAGCTACCTCACCGTCCACTAACTGATTTTGATCTGTTAAAGTATGCCAAAGCTGCCAATATACCTCATTTTCGTGGTATTTTTATGCGAAATAAACTACCTGTAAGTGGTCCTCACAAGTGTGAATCAGGAATAATTAATCTTGATAATAAAGAAGGTGCTGGAACACATTTAGTAGCATATAAAAAATTTAATAATGAAGCAATGTATTTTGATAGTTTTGGCAACCTTGCTCCACCAACAGATCTTTTCATTTACTTGGGTGATGGTAGCTTAAAAAAATATAATCATAAAACATATCAAAATTATAATACATTTGTATGTGGACACTTGTGTCTTAAATTTTTGTGTAATCAACTTAATGTTAAAAGTTGTTTTAACCTTTATAAAAGTGTGTAACTATTGTAAGCTTTTAGTATAAAATCTGACAGCAACATGAGTGATTCGTTTACTTTAACGTTAACAGGAAATTCTTCAATTCTGGAAGCTGAATATTTCCCTCCAATAGAACTTAATTCAAATAAAAGTTATGTACTTGGTCTTGTTGAACTATTGACTTTTAATTCAATTCCCAATATTGATAAAGGAAATAACAAATTTTTCATTGGAAATCAAGTAATTGATATTCCAACTGGAAGTTATGAAATTAGAAATATTGAATCATATTTACAAAATTCTGTAAAAACTGGAACTGTTATTAGTATAAAACCTAATAATAATACATTACGCAGTATTGTTGAATCTAATTCACCAATTGATTTTAAACCTAAAGATTCGATTGGTAAGTTGTTGGGATTTACATCACAGAAAGTATCATCTCATAAAGCACATATTTCTGATTTACCTGTAGCCATTTTAAAGGTTAATTCAGTTATAATTGGGTGTAATATAACATCTGGAGCGTATATAAATAACCAAAAAGTATAAAAAACTATAAAAGTCAGCCAACATGCAAGAGTCAAATCTTGCCTCTTTCTGCAAGAACTAGGTCTAAAAATTCAAGGAAAGAAAATAAGACAACAAGACAATTAATCTACATATTTTTTGGTTGCTGTTGCAATAAAAATGGACGAACTTCTCAATATTCCAGCAGCAGTGGATTTTGATGAGTCCATAGCTCATTATGAAATTCATGCTCATCAACCATATGCATCTTCATCTTTTAACAATAGCGATGAAATTTGAATCGCAGTACAACATCAAGACTTGTGCATTTTACCTAGAAAAAGTTCATTACACATTTTTGGTAGATTAACTAAAAATAATGGAATTACTCTTACACAAAATGTGCATTTAAGTAATAATGCTGTATGTTTCTTGTTTGATGAAATTCGTTATGAACTAAATGGTATTGAAATTGATCGCTGCAAATACATTGGACATACTACAATCATGAAAAATTACACCTCGCAAACACCAACTCAGTTAAATTTTATTGAAAATGCTGGGTATTCAAAAATTGCAGCTGACGCAAGACTTACATTGGAAAATGGATATTTTGATGTCACAATACCACTCAGCATGATTTTTGGGTTTGCTGAAGATTATAAAAAAATTATTATGAACGCTAAACATGAACTTATTTTAACAAGAGCACGTTCTGACGTGAATGCCGTAATTCAAATAGGACAAGGAGGAGCTCACGTTGCGCTTGAAAAAAATTAAACCAAAAGTCAAAACACTTGAAATTTTTTTTTTGAATTTTGAAAGTGTTGTATTTATAGATTAAGAAAATCGAAGAACCGAAATATTTCATCGAGAGCTTTTTGAAAAAAATAATTTTAAAATTAAAAAAAATACCAATGTTAATATTTTTCTTGGTAGAACGCGTTAAAAACAAATCACTTAGTTGTTTTCGTTTGTGTTTTATTTATAAAAAATTTGTTAACCTGAGTCACTATTTTGATGTAATTAAAAGTGCAATATGCCTACCGTATCTTTAACCCACGATCAAAATCGGTGTAAGGTCTGCTTTATATGTTTTAAAAAGAAAAAAAAGATGTTTGTTATTAAAAAGCAATTAAAATGTGATATGGAGAAAATTACACTGGGTAACAAAAAAATGACCATGTCGTGTTTATTTTAAAATTTTTGTGTTTATTGAAAGTTTGGGTGTCAATGAACAAGAAAATACCAAAAAAAAATTTTTTAATTTATTCAGACCCCTAAAAAGGGGGGTTGAATTATTAAAAAACGGTGTTTTTTGCATTTTTTAAAGACCTGTAAAAAGAAAATGGGGAGGCATAAAAAGCTCTAATATGGCTTAAAAGAAAGCTCAAACCTTTATCTTTAAGAAGCAAAACTGAAAAGTAATGTAAAAAATTCAGGGAACCTGTATTTACCGAGTACCCCCCTAATGTATCATACATTCTGGTAAAAATGACTGGGAATCTAAGCATATCAATTTTTCACAATCGGATTGGCTTCAAATTTGTTACTCAGGGGTTTTTGGGGTCGCTGATTACGAATCCGAAGTCAGACTTCAAAAATCCAAAATGGAGACTTTAACATGGCGGATTCAACCAAGTCTCGAGCGAATCCGAACGACTTTTAACATTTTATTCGCTATGTTGAAGCCACCATTTCGAATTTTTGAAATCTGACTTCGGATTCGTAATCAGTGATCCCAAAAACCCCTGAGTAACAAATTTGAAGCCAATCCGATTATGAAAAATTGATATACTTAGATTCCCAGTCATTTTTACCAGAATGTATGATACATTAGGAGGGGTAGTCGGTAAAAACAGGTTCCCTGCAATTTTTACATAACTTTTCAGTTTCGGTTCTTAAAGATAAAGGTTTGAGCTTTCTTTTAAGCCATATTAGAGCTTTTAATGTTTTTCCATTTTCTTTTTACAGGACTTCAAAAAATGCAAAAAACACCGTTTTTTAATAATTGAACCCCCCTTTTTAGGGGTCAGAATAAATTAAAAAAAATTTTTTTGGTATTTTCTTGTTCACTGACACCCAAACTTTCAATAAACACAAAAATTTTGAAATAAACACGACATGGTCATTTTTTTGTTACCCAGTGTTATTGATAATTACGTTGACGAAAGTAATTTACCAGCAGTCCTCAGTCGCGCTCGAGACTCAACTCCTACCGCATGCCTAATGGAGTGAGCTCCGACTATCGGGTAACTTTAGGTAACTTTAGGTAAGTATGGTAGAACACAAAGGGTATTGGCTGATAATCGAAAGTGGTGCCATCTAGGGGACGTCCATAAATCACGTGACTGGTTTTCGGGCAATTTCTGACCCCCACCCCCTTCCCAAGTGATCAACCGTGATACGTTCTATGACCCTCCATCCCCCTCCCATTGTCACGTGACTTCTAATTTTTATGAAAATTGTTAAAAAACGAAGGAAAAATTTTAAACAAAGTTTGAGAGACTGATAATTGCAAATTCTAAATATATTTATTATATATATTACATATATGTGGACGTCCGCATGAAAAGGGACCACTTTGTCGGTTCTAGATTCCGAGATATTCGCAATTTACTAATTTTGAAGAAAAATATCGAATTTTTTTTATCCTTTTTTCTTAATCTACAGGGTCCAGCACGTCGATTCATGCAGTTTTTATTAATTTATTGACACTCTAAGTATTTTATTTCGTTGTTAGAAAAAAAATGAAAAGGGACCACTTTGTCGGAAATCTGTTATTTTTTCATTGTTTCAAAACGAAGGGAGGGAAAAATTCGAAACCTATTGATTTTCAATCTTAAGGGTGAACTAGACTTAAAACAACTCTTATCTGAATAACTTCCCAGAAGAGCCGGAGAAATTCGCATTACAATTTTTAATTTCGTGTTTTTAGAAATGAAATTTTTAATTTTTTCCAAGATTTTTTATAATAAAGTCGCTTAAAAAATTTTTTTAGGCTACTTTTCTTTTCTTTGCTTGAAATAACTCTAAAAAATAACACCGAACCTTTAACTTCGTTAAATATTCCACTTTATTAATTAATAACTGTATTTTTAGAAAAGGGACCACTTTGTCGGAGATCCATTATTTTGTCATTGTTAAAAAATGAGGGGGGTGGGAGAATTCGAAACCTATTGATTTTCAATCTTAAGGGTGTACTAGTCTTAAAACAACTATTATCTGAATAACTTCCCAGAAGAACCACAGATATTCATATTACAATCTTTGATTTCGTTTTTCTCGAAATGACGTATTTGATACTCCAAACTTTAAAATTCTGTAACTCATCGAATTTTTCACCAAAAAGGTTGTAAGACCACTCAAAGTTTTCCAAAATTTGTCAGGAATTCGCCCATATAGATAAGTCCAATAGTGCCAAAGTGGTCCCTTTTCATGCGGACGTCCACATATATTTCATATAAAATTTAATAATCATCTCATTAATATTTTTATTTATATACCCACACGGAGAGAAATCTGTTGCTATTATTGCTTGCAGAATCTTTACAAATTTTATTAGTCACTGCTGAATAGAATTTTAGCTTGAGGTTATAATAATTTATATACGAAATCATCTATTTAATGTAATGGACAGTTCGATGCAATAAAAACAAAAAGCAGCTGCAAATTTTGCACGAAATCTTTATTATAAATATAAAGAGAACGTGCTATAAAAGTATTAGATTCTTCTTATAAGAATCGCTCGAACTCCAAATGATTTTCAGGCGGACTTTATACAACACAATCTTACCTGCGTATACGCACATATAACTCACACACACATATATTTTTCTGGATGATTTCGAGGAACGGAACGAGTACAACGCGGTAACGTTTGCAATAACATAACCTAACAATTTTCACATGTTGCTTATACATTCAAACACGAATAAAAATGCAATAATTTTTAACTAATATACTTACTATTAAATAAATATTATCTTTTTATAACAGCAACAAGTATTAAATACTAATTATAATATATAATGTTTTACAGGACAGAGAAATATCAAATATAGAGAGAGAGAAATATATGTGTGTGTGAGTTATATGTGCGTATACACAGGTAAGATTGTGTTGTATAAAGTCCGCCTGAAAATCAGTCGGAGTTCGAGCGATTCTTCACAGAAAAAACTCGGACTCATTTTTGTTGCAACTCAAAATGAGTCTATGTTAAATGACATAGAACGTGGCGCCATCTGCAAGGTTCATTTTTGTTGCAGCTCATAATGAGTAACTTTTACGACTCATTTTGAGTTCAGTTTTTCTCTGTGTTATAAGAAGAATCTAATACTTTTATAGCACGTTCTCTTTGTATTTATAATAAAGATTTCGTGCAAAATTAGCTACTGTCTCTTAGGGGTCATACACATAATACGTCACGCAATTTTTGACCATTTTTAACCCCTCCCTCCCCCTATGTCACACTTCGTCACAAACCTTGAACCCCCCCCCCTCCCCCTACAACGTCACGTCACACACGTAAATTTCAATGTAAATTTTATACATTTGACATTATATTTTATATCCTACACTCTAAATTATTGAATCAGTTAAAAATATTTTTTGTGCAACACCTGTAAGGAAAGTAATACTTTGCATGCCTGTAAAGTAGGCGCAAAACAGTACTTTGCTGCACTAGTGCCGCAAAGTTCTTAAACTTTTAGGTTTTTTTGGTGATATACATAGGTATTTGTTTTCTATTTGTAGAATACCTGTTTTTTACAGTAATATACGCGTAGAAAACCACGTATATTACGTGCGGTAACATACGTTCCAAACCCTGCTAAACAGTAGGTATGTTGGCGTCAACTAGCGTTTCCAAACAGCTTTTTTTATCAAAACCAAAAGGTGTTGCACAAAGTACTGTGTGCAACACGTACGAAAGAAGATTTTCCGACTTCGAAAACAGCTTCTTTCTGTACTTGTTGCACAATATACTATTTTCTGACAATTTGTTAAAAATAACTGATGTTTCAATACAATTTTTTTTATTGATTCATTTAGTCACGTTTAACTACCTACATAGCACCGAAACTTTCCTAAAAATTTATTAAAGATTTACTCGCAAGCTTCGAAATATTTAAATGCAAAGTTTAATGAAAATTGTGTAAAGATTTAAATATCCTACTTCAATAAATGTTTAGCGCGAAACTTTCCTAAAAATTTTCACGAAATTATAGTCGAAAATGTAATTCAAATGTTCAGGAAAGTTTCAAGCTATATTTTTAAGAAAATTTGACGATAAATATTTATTGGAGTGAGAAATTTAAATCTTTACACAATTTTAACTAAACTTTGCAAGTAAATTTTTCGAAGTATGCAAGTAAATCTTTAATATATACATATTTAGAAAAGTTTCGGTGTTTTTTGGACAATTTTTCAGTTATATTTTTAACAGATTCAGAAGCAAAAAGTCAGTCACTGCTGATTGTCAGTTGAAACCAAGATTTTTAACTGATTCAAATTAAGAGAATATATTATTCATCATATTATATTATAAATAATAAACCAATATTTGTTAAATATAGGTACATAATAGATATTAAATAGTTTAAAGCATTTTTAACTTGTTTTATTTAGAAAAAGTGACATTGTCACATTTAATTTCTTATAATCTTTGAATTTAAAAGATTGTGACGTAACACATGAGTTCCCCCCCCCCTCCCCTATGTCACACTTAGTCACAATTCTCAGACCCCCTCCCTCCCCCTAGCCGCGTGACGTATTATGTGTACGGCCCCTTATGCTTATTGCATTGAAAGTATTTTTACAATAAGTATATGAATCCATGCTAAAAATATAAGAGAAACGTTAAGCAATTTAAGTAATGCGCTCTCTCGAGTAATATTAGCAGCAGATTTCTCTCCGTGCATTGAGGTGCTGAATATAAAAAATCGGTCAAATCTCAAATTAAGCTTTCATTGAAAAGTTAGAGTTAATTCATATCACGTGATCATGTGCGAAGCCCCCTACCCCCCATGTGATCAACCGTGATAATTTTCCTAACCCCCCACCCCCCATTTTGAGTCACGTGATTTATGGACGCCCCCCTATCGAAGGCAACCTCTAATTAAACTCGGTCGGTAATTTTAGCGGGAAATTTAAAAATACCAAGCAATTTAAAATTAAGAAATAAAAATTTTAATATTTTAGAATTAAACCGTGGCGCCATCTAGCAGTAGCAGCCTGAACCCAGTAGTCGGTACAGTAGAGGGGGGTTTGAATTGAGCGGTGGCAGTCGGTACTAAAAATCTGTCGGCAAAGTAGAACACCCTTTCTAACCCACTTGAAAGTGAGCTGTTAAGAAAATCTACCTTACCTACCGTCGGTAACTGGGCCCGTGCTCTCATAGCTTAACTACTAAATAGTATTAAAAATAATTGAAATTATGTTATGAGTTTTATTATTCTTGAAAATAATTGATTTTCTAAAGAGAATTTTATTATTTACGAAAATAATTGAATCTCTGTATAAAAATGTTATTATTTATAAAAATAATTGAATGATTGCGAAGAAATCTATAAATAATTTGTAAATAATTGAACTCCTGTGAAATTTTTATTATTTTATGAAAATAATTAGTTTTACGTAGATTTTATTACATTTTTTTTATTATTTTATTTATAGGATATTTTTTTTGTTATTTATAAAAATAATTGAATTCTTGCAACGAATTTTATTTAAAAAATTTTTAAAGAATTGAATTCCGGAGAAAAATATTATTATTTATGAAAATAATTAATTTCTTGTGAAGAATTTTATTTAAATGTTTTTAAATAATATTTGAATTTCTCAGAATTTTTTTAAAACTTTTTCAAAAAAATAAATTAATTTTTTCGATTTTTGGAAGACGTAAATAAAATTTCAAAAAAATTAAATTCCATCGAGAAATTTCATTAAAAAATTGAAAATAATTGAAATCTGACGAAGAATTTTATTACATTTTTATATTTAAATAATTGAATTCCTGTAAAAATATTTATTTTTGAAAAGAATTGAATTCTTGGGAAGAATTTTATTAAAATTTCTTAACTAATTGAATTGCATAAAAGAATTTTTATTTTTTACGAAAATAATTGAATTGTTTCGAAGATTTTTACAAACAATTTTGACAATAATAAAATTGTATTCCCAGGAAGAATGCTATATTTCACGAAAATAATTGTATGGGCAATTTTATTATAATTTTTGAAATTTATAGAAAGCATTTTATCAAAACTTTTTAAAATAATTGAATTCTCGAGAAAAATTTTATTATTTATGAAAATAATTGATTTCAAAGAAATTTATTTAAAAAATTGATAAGTAATTGAATTCCTGTGAAGTCCTTATGAAAATTTTGTTTAAATAGGTAATTGAATTCTTTTGGAAAATGTTATTAAAATAGTATAATATTAAAAATAATTGAAATAATTTCTAAGTAATAATTTTATGATAGTTCTTGAAGAATTAAGTTATTTAAAAATAAATTATTGTCAGAAATAGAAAAAATTGAAGGTTTTGTATTATAAATTGCATAGAATTTTCTTATATAAATTCTAAAAATTGAATTTTTTCCAGTACTTTTAATAAAAATCCCTGACTTTTCCCTGAATTCCCTGATTTCCCTGACCTGTGACAACCGCAAGGCTCAGATCGTCTTTAAGACTTAAAAAAAGTCGCTTTAGTCGCATAAATTTACAACAAAAGTCACGAAAAATCGCATAAAAGTTTTCCGAAAAAGTCGCATGAAATCTTAGAAAAATCAAAAAATTGGACAAGTGCGAGTTGTACTCGCACTGCAATGGCGGGTTCCGTACACAAATATTAAAACAATACTTGCAACATTTATCGGTAATTAGTGGAATTAAAATAAACAATTAAAAAAATATATTAAAATCATTTGATAAAAAAGAATAACTAAAAAAATTAAAGTATTGTATATATCTAATATTGTAAACAATAATAAGCAGAGAAACTATAATTTTGAAAATTTTGTTCCTCTGCTTATTATTGTTTACAATATTAGATATACAATACTTTAATTTTTTTTAGTTATTTCTTCTTATCAAATGATTTTAATATACTTTTTTAATTGTTTATTTCAATTCCACTAATTACCGATAAATGTTGCAAGTATTGTTTTAATATTTGTGTACGGAACCCGCCATTGCA
Source organism: Leptopilina heterotoma (assembly GCF_015476425.1). Lineage (NCBI taxonomy): Eukaryota > Metazoa > Arthropoda > Insecta > Hymenoptera > Figitidae > Leptopilina > Leptopilina heterotoma. The sequence goes on from NW_025110934.1 coordinate 489,725, forward strand.
GTGCGAGTACAACTCGCACTTGTCTAATTTTTTTTTATTTTTAGTTAAGAAATTAAAGTCAGAAAATAATCTCTCATTTATTCTCTTAAAATTTCACTCTTCCTTAAAATATTTAATGCCACGTGTTTAAACTAAAAAAAATTTAAAAAAATTTTTTTTTTTGAAAAAAAAATTAAAAAAAAATTTTTTTTGATTTTTTTTTCAAAAAGTTTCTTAAATAAATTTTTTGTCGTCAGACTGTAATAATACACTAGGATACCAATTTTCAGCTCATTAGGTCAAATAATGTAAAAGTTAGAGAAAAAAAATTTTTTTTTTTTAATTTTTTTAGTTTTTCCTTGACAACGCTATGGCCATCATTACATATCAAGTTCTCTATATTTTTCCTGTAATATTCGAGTAAAAATACACCAGCATGCAAAATTTCAGCTCTCCATGTCGAATAGTTTAGAAGTTAAGGGGGGAGGAATGGTCACTTTTTATGCATTTTTGGCCAAAAATCTTGTTATTTCCTTGACAACGCTATGCCCATCACGTCCAATCACATTCGCTATATTTTTCCTGTAATCTACGAGTGAAAATACATATCTGGACCAAATTTGAGCTCTTTAGGTCAAATAGTTTAGCCGCTAGGGGGGGGGACACGATTTGGCTACGGACAACAGAGTCTCACCAATAGGGTTCCGCCGATACACCGTAGGTGTACGGAACCCTAAAAAACGACAAAAAGAAAACACAAAATTGTCAAAATTGTAAAAAAATCACATTTCTCGACAACAGATACATTAATATCAAACAATCCGGAATAAAATTTTAAAAAATTTAATAAAATTCATAGCAAAATTTTAATTATGTATTATAAACATTTTTTTAAAAATTCTCTTTAAAATGTCAATTATTTTTATAAATAATAAAATTCTTCTACGAAATTGAATTTTTTAAAAAAAGTTTTAATAAAATTCTTCTCTTAAATTCAATTATTTTCAAAAGTAACAAAATTCTTCGCAGAAATTCAATTATATTCAAAATTTTATAAATAATAAAATTCATCATAAAAATTTGATTATTTTCAAAAGTTCTGATAAAATTCTTTGCAAAATTCAATTATCTTAAAAAGTAAGAAAATTCTTTACAGAAATTCAATTATTTTCAAAATTTTTTTTTTAAATTCTTCTCAAAATTTCAATTATGTTTATAAATATCAAAATTCTTCTACAAAATTCAATTTCTTTTAAACATTTTAAAAAAAATCTGTTCAAAATTTTAATTATCTTTGTGAATAATAAAATTCTTCTCTGAAATTCAATTATTTGCAAAGAATTTTAATAAAATTCATCCTAGAAATCCAATTATTTTCAAAAGTAATAAAATTCTTGGCAGAAATTAAATTATTTTCAAAATTTCAATTATTTTTATAAATATCAAAATTCAATTACTTTTAAACATTCTTAAAACAATCTGTTCAAATTTTCAATTATCTTTGAGAGTAATAAAATTCTTCTCTGAAATTCAATTATTTGCAAAAATTTTGAATAAAATTCTTATCAAAAGTTAAATTATCTTTATAAATAATAAAATTCATTCTAGAAATTCAATTATCATTATAAATAATAAAATTCATCCTAGAAATTCAATTGTTTTTAATTTTTTTTTAAATTTCTCGTCAAAATTTTAATTATTTTCATAAATAATAAAATTCATCCTGGAAATTTAATTATTTTCAAAAGTTCTGTTAAAATTCTTTGCAAAATTCAATTATTTATTTATTTATTTACAACATGAGATCCCGCGATCTAAAGTGGATCATAAATGGGTAACGATAATTATCTTAAAAATGTAAGAAAATTCTTGGCAGAAATTTAATTATTTTCTAATTTTTTTTAAATTCTCCTCAAAATTCCAATTAAGTAAATATCAAAATTCTTCTGCAAAATTTTAATTACTTACTAATAATACTAACTTACTTAAAAAAATTTTTTTATAAAGTCTTATAATATAAAATATAATGATTTTATCACTCGGTCATCTTTAATTATTATAAAACATGAAGACATCGATTGCTCCGAGTCGAAGACTCGGAGTGATCGATTTCTTCATGTTTTATAACAATTTGTTATAAGTTGTTTAATTTCAAATAGGTTTGAATTTGAATCTTTTGAAAAATTTTAATTCCTATGGAAAAATAATAATTATATATTTATTTAAAAAAGAAATTATTGATGTTTTCGAAAAATTTGAAAGAAATTTATAAATAACTTTAATGTCGTTTCGTTTTATCTCTCCACTCTTGCATAATTTGAAAGCTTACTTAAAGTTTATGTAGACAGAGTTTCAATACTGTGCTAAAAAAATAATCAATTTTTTCCTTGTTGAAAAGTTAAAGCTAGAGATATGCCCATATAATACAATAGTAAATATAAACTATTCTTCCCTATCTAAGTGCAGAATTACTGCGCTATCAGTCACTCACACACAGCCAGCCACCCACCAATGTTGACAAGTGTTGTTATTGCTTGCAAGGAAGAGTTAGAATTATTCCACGTCGTTCCTCCGTTTAGAAACCGGTTTCACGTTTTCAGTTCTATAACCGTAGTAACGTAGTAACTATATATCCAGTACCTGTACATTCCTACGTCCTACACAGTATGGATGAATCACACAACACAACATACTTAGGTTTAGATCTCAGTACTCAGCAGGTACGTTTTTAAATAAAACACAAATTCTTTTTTGCTTTTTCTCTATATTTCCATTTTTTATATTTTCTATTAATCATTTCCTCGCTTTTCTTCTTTTAAATCGTTTCGCAGAGTTATAAATGAAAGCGTTAATGGTTTGTTATTAATTTGTTCGTGGCCTTTTCATGTGAGATCTTTTTATTGACGTTTCAATAATATAGCTTTCAGTATTATACAGAACAGATTAATAAGAAAGTCACAGTAGTAATGTTAAAAAGTGAAATTACCTAACTGACTTTTTAAATGATTAAATTATTAAGAAACAGGAAATATAGAATATGCCCCCATATTTCAATTCTACCGTAGAGTCAATTCGACACATTTGACGTTTCTGTTGATGATAGGTACAGTGCAGCCGTCATTCTTATTCCACTGTCCCGTAATATACCTAATTATGTTGAATATAGAAGTTGAATTTTTCGTAATTTACACCTATTTTAAAATTTTCAAACTCAACAATAAAATTCATGGTTTTGCAATTCTATAAACTTACTTTTTGAACTTCAATTGTTAATTATCTAAAATTATATATTTATATTCTTGTCTATAAGTATACTTATTTCAAAAGAAATTCGAACTTTTTATTTTTTAAATAATTGAAAAAATGTTTATTCATCTAAAAAATCTATTGTTTTTAATTATTTATTTTATAATATATTCTTTTATAATAAAAATACTTTTGTAATTATGGTAATTCAAATTTTCAAAAATTTAATTAAAAATAATTAATTTTTCCAGGTGTTACAATTTTTGAAATTCAACTTTTGAAGAAATTTAATTAGAAATTTTGAAAATAATTGAATTATAAAAAATATTAATGAAAAATCTTCAAACGTAAATTTAAAAATAAAATTAAATGCGAAAATCAGCTTCTAATTAATTTTTTTAAATTCAATATTTTCAGTATTTCCAATTACCTACATATTTCCGACAATTCAAATACATACAAAAAATAATAACATTTTAGAATTATTTTTAACATTTTGGGGAAAAAAGTCATGTTCAAATTTTTTAATTAAAATTCATCAAAAAGTTAATTAGTTTTTTTTAATACAAGAATTTTTTTAAGAAATTCAATTTTTTTCGAAAAATTACATTAAATTATTTTTAAAAACTAATTCTTAGAATTATTTTATCATAATTTTTGAAAATTCAATTATCTTGGAAAAAAATAAATAAAAATTTACTTTTTTGGAATTATTAATTGATTGAGAAATAACGAAAAGTTCGTAAATTGTACGATATAATTTGGAAAATTTCAGAGAAATTACGAATGATTGCAGAAATTAATTTATTTTCAAAAGTATGTATGTTCAAAAATTTTTTTTAAATTCTTGGCAAAATTTCAATTATTTTCAAAAATTTTCCTAATTCCAATGATTTTCAATATCTACTATTTTAATAAAATTTTCTAAAAGAATTCAATTATTTAAAAAAAATTTAATAAAATCTACGTAAAACTTTAATTATTTTCATAAAATAATAAAAATTTCACAGGAATTTATTTATTTACAAATTTTTTATAAATTTCTTTGCAATCATTCAATTATTATCATAAATAATAAAAATTTTACAGGGACTCAATTATTTTCGTAAATAATAAAATTCTTTTCAGGAATTCAGTTGTTTTTAATACAACTTTAATTGTATTCCTTGAAAAATGTAATTATTCTTAAATAATTTATTAAAATTCTTGAAAAGAATTCAATGATTTAAAAATTTATTGGTAAAATTGTTTATGAAAATTCAATTTTAAGAAATATTCAAGTATTCAAAAAAAAATTTTTTGTATTTAAATAGTTCAAATCTAGTAGAATTTTCTAATAACAATTTATTTAAAAATGGATTACAGTGTTAAAATTTTCAAATATAATTGAATATTAAAAGCATTATAGAGCGTGAATTTTTAGAAATAATTGAATTTTGAAAAGGTTTCAAATTAAAATCTTTGAAAATCTGAATTTTTTATATTATTAATTTTTTTGAGGAAGTTTAATTGCGGTTTTTTCTAAATTGTATGAAGTTTTTTTTTTTATTAAAAAAATTTACGAATAATTAAAATTTTGTAAAATTGAATTGTAAACAAATGAATTTGAAAATTCTCATAAAGAACTTTGTCAAAAATTATTAAAAATAATGCGTTTATAGAAGAATTTTGATAAAAACACGAAAAAAAATTAATTTTGGAAAAGCTACAAATTATTTCAGAAATTCAATCTATATTCAAGAGTAATAATATTCTTTGCAAAAATTAAATATTGTCCTGTAAAGTCCGTATTTTTAAATACTATCACTGTTTCGAGCCTTCTGTTATTTATAACGAAAAAAGCATGGACAGTTACAATTATTATAAAAAATTGAGATTTTATATTTAAATAATTGAATTTTAGAAGAATTTTCGGAAAATTATTTAAAATAATTGATTTAGAGTTGAATTTTAGTTGAAAATTGTAGAAAATAATTAATTCAGGAATCAAATTTTTTTACAAAATTTTTATTTTCTTTTGTAATAAATTTTCCATAATTTATTTTTTAATTAAATTTTTTAACGAAATAGTAAATTTGTTCTAGAAATTGGTAAAAGAATTGCATAATTTTTATTTGATAATCACACTTTTTTTATAAAATACTGTTTTTTTAAAAAAGCAATAAACTTGGACTAGGTATTTCTCAATAACAATTTTTTAAATAAAATCTCAACTATTTAAAAAAAAGTTAAAAATTGTATAATTATGTTTTTTTTTGGAGGAAAGATATATATTAGGGTGTCCGTTATTTCCCAAGTTAGCTATTTTAATTTGGGTATCGTCAAAATCGTTTCTTTTTTACCTAAAAACAATTCTAGAAACTAGAAAAAATGTTTACGATGCCGTTTAACCGTGCCTAAATAACAATACTTTTCCCATTTAATTAACATAAGATTTTTGCACTTTTTAGAAAATAATTTTTATTTCGTTTATAATATTCTTTGACTAACCAACAATGCTTGATTTTGCTTCTATTATGATTCCTTTAAATAGAGAAATTTTCATATTATCGCAAAAAATTTATTACACAAGTTTTAAAAAGGTCAATTTCATTTTTATTGATTTTTCTGATTATTTTGCTAAATCTACTTATTAATTAATTTTTATTCGGTATTTCATTGAAAGTTTCTTGTTTTATGCATCCAATTGGACCATAACAATAATTTCAATTCAAAAACTATACAAGAATCACACAGTAGACTAAATCCATTTCAAATCAGGCAGGTCGACTAACTTCATGTTATAGAAAAAAAATTGTTTTGCTTGTCATTTTTTTTCTTTTGAGTATAATTATATTTTCTTTCTTGGGTCTTGTAGATGGTCTTGTCCTCTTATCACAATCCAGTTTGAAATTTGAAAAAATTCTTAAAATGATAAAAATAGGGGATGATTTTCTGAAAATAAATAAGATCAATTTTCTCAAAAACACCACCTTTTTTGTTATCAAATTTTTACTACAAATTCTTAAAATAATTATGAATTGAATTAATTTTCAAGCGGGCTTTACCATTCTGTCAATCAGGAGAATTTTTTTTTGAAAAATTTATTTTTACAAATTTTCAAATTGTTAAAGTTTACGTCAGCAATGTTATAACAATTCATTTGTTTTTAAAAATGCAAGTTAACAATTTGAAATTTTGCAAAAATAAATATTTAAAAAAATTCTCTTGATTGAAAGAATGATTTAGCCCGCTTGAAATTCATAGGAAATGTTAATAATTATTTTAAGAATTTGTAGTAAAAATTTGATAACAAAAAAGGTGGTGTTTTTGAGAAAATTGATCTTATTTATTTTCAGAAAATCATCCCCTATTTTTATCATTTTAAGTATTTTTTCAAATTTCAAACTGGATTGTGATAAGAGGACAAGACCATCTACAAGACCCAAGAAAGAAAATATAATTATACTCAAAAGAAAAAAAATGACAAGCAAAACAATTTTTTTTCTATAACATGAAGTTAGTCGACCTGCCTGATTTGAAATGGATTTAGTCTACTGTGTGATTCTTTGATAATTTTTGAATTGAAATTATTGTTATGGTCCAATTGGATGCATAAAACAAGAAACTTTCAATGAAATACCAAATAAAAATTAATTAATAAGTAGATTTAGCAAAATAATCAGATAAATCAATAAAAATGAAATTGACCTTTTTAAAACTTGTGTAATAAATTTTTCGCGATATTATGAAAATTTCTCTATTTAAAGGAATCATAATAGAAGCAAAATCAAGCATTGTTGGTTAGTCAAAGAGTATTATAAACGAAATAAAAATTATTTTCGAAAAAGTGCAAAAATCCCATGTTAATTAAATGGGAAAAGTATTGTTATTTAGGCAGGGTTAAACGGCATCGTAAAATTTTTTTCTAGTTTCTAGAACTGTTTTTAGGTCTGAAAGAAACGATTTTGACGATACCCAAATGAAAATAGCTAACTTGGGACACAAATAGCTAATAACGGACACCCTAATATATATATTTTAAAAATTTTCTTTTGCAAAAGTGGCTTTCTAAATAGCATGTACTTTTAACTTAATATCACTGTAATATTATTTTTGAGCTTGGAATTTTTTTTAAAATTTAAATAAGGAAAAATAGAAATGAAAACCCATCGAAATTTTTTTTTCTGACAAATTATAATTCGGAGAAATCAATATTCTACTAAATTTGAATTCTCTCTAGTTTTCTTCCTGATAAATTAATAATCTTTTAAAATTTCTGTTCTGTTTAATTTAAATTCTACCAAAAAACTTTTCGCAACAATCAAAATTCAATCATATTTAATTTTTATTGTGATGTTATTTTGTTTGGATTTATAATTTTAGTGTGATATTATAGTGTTTGATAAACATCCATTATTTCATTAATATTTTATTTTTGTCACATTACTATTCTTAGGAATAAAAATTCTGCAACAATATTGAATGTCTTGATGCAAGAACCAAACATAAAACAATTCTTTCTACAAAAATTTTAAAAAAACTCAAGAGTCTGTGCCAAGTATATGAACTTGAATTCATAAATATGACGTAGTTATAGTTATAATAATGACCCGGGTCACTCTTTATCTCTTTTAATGATAAAACGAATATCAGAAATGCTATATGAAAAATTATATTCGTTTTCTGTTTAGATATAATTTATAATAAACAAATTATGTTGGTTTAAAGGAAAACAAAATGTTATTCTTAAATGTTATGCTCTGATCTCCCAAATTTCTACCAAATTAATAAAACAGAATTTTTAAATGGGTTAATATTTAAAGGTTGCTAAAATTTCATCAAATTTACAAATTAATTACATATAGGAAAATATAACTTTTTCATAAATTTTCTATAAAATTGCCAAAAATTATTTAAATCAGTAAAATAGTCAAGCATTTCTTGAAAAAAGTTTCATAAAACTTTTCAATTTCAAGCCCACTGTTTATTTATAATCATTTATTGATATTAGCTTTATTTTATGTAATTTTAAAAACTACCATAAAATGCAAAAAAAATTACTTAATATGTTATATATTATATTTAGTATACATATCATAAATATAATTATATAATATATTATAATTATAAAATAATTACATTCTTATGGTTTTTTCTTAAATTCCATAACCAGAGTTGCCACGCAACCTGGAAACCTGGAAAACCTGGAAATGTCAGGGAATTTTTATAAACCTTGAAAAAACCTGGAGAAGTCAGGGAATTTTGATTGGCATCCTGGAAAATTATTGTTTTCTAAAGTTATTGTTCTTATTCTTGAAATCTATTTTTTCTTTAATTCAATTTTAAAAGAGTTGCCTTTACAATATTTCTTCGCAATAATTCAATTATTTTCATAAATAATCAAAAAATTTATAGATTTACAATTATTTTCATAAATAATAAAACTCATCGCAAAATTTCAATTATTTTTAATACAATTTTAACCCGTTGACTGTCGCTGACGCATATATGCGCAAAACTAAACTGGCCAAAAGTGGTTCATGACGCATATATGCGCAACTTAAAAAAAGTGATTAAAAACTTCTTGAATGTTCCTGAAACCGGTTACTCGGGGGTTTTCGAGGTCGCTGATTACGAATATGATATTCGTTTTCCAAAATTCAAAATGGCGGATCCAATATGGCGGACAACGAAATAAAAAATTGATCAGATTGGCTTGAAACTGAATACTCGGGGGTTTTTAGGGTCGCTGATTACGAATCTGACATTAGTTTTTCAGGGTATTTATCGAAATTTGATTTCACCAAAAATTATAATACTGATGTCAGATTAACCAGTTTCAAACAAATTCAATAAATTTTAAAAAAAATTTCGTCATATTGAACCAGATATTTTGAATTTTGAAAAACTGATTTCAGATTCGTAATCAGCGACCCTGAAAATCCCCAAGTATTTAATTTCAAGCTAATCTGATCAATTTTTTATTTCGTTGTCCGCCATATTGGATCCGCCATTTTGAATTTTGGAAAACTAATGTTAGATTCGTAATCAGTGACCCTTAAAACCCCCGAGTAACAAGTTTCAAGCAAATTTGACGAATTTTGAAAAAATTTCCGCCATCTTGGATCCGCCATTTTGAATTTCGAAAAACTGATGTCAGATTCGTAATCAGCGACCCCAGAAACCTTAGGGTACAAAGTTTCATAAAAATCCATTAAAAATTTTTTCAACACACTTTTGGGCCAGACAGTGGAAATCTCGTTGACAGCCAAGGGGTTAATGGAATTTCTCGAAAAATGTATAATTGTTCTTAAAAATTTTATTAAAATTCATCAAAGAAATTCAATTATTTTCAAAAGTAATAAAATTCTTCGCAGAAATTCAATTATGGGCAAAAGATTAAAAAAAATGTATCGTCAAAATTTCAATTATCTTTATGAATATTAAAATTTTTCTTCAAAATTCAATAATTTTCAAAAATTTTAATGAAATTCTTTTTAGAAAATTCAATTTTTTTTCAAAAATTCTCCTCCAGTCAATGATTTTTAATATCTACTATTTTAATAAAATTTTCCAAAAGAAATGAATTATTTTAAACATTTTTTATAAATTTCTTCGCAATAAATATATTATTTTCAAAAATATTCAATTTATGTTTACAAAGATTCAATTATTTTTATAAATATGTAATACGATTTTTTACAGGGATTCAATTATTATATTCATAGATAATAAAACTCATTGCAGAATTTCAATTATTTTTGATACAATTTAAATCGAATTCTTTGAAAAATGTATTTATATTTAAAATTTTATTAAAATTCGTCAAAAGAATTCAATTATTTAAAAATTTGTTAATAAAATTCTTTATGAGAATTAATCTTTGAGAAACATTCAATTATTCAATAAATTATTTATCTTTGCATAAAAAATAATTAGAAATAATTAGAAAATAGTTAGAAGTTTAGAAAATAATTAGATATATTATTAAAAAATTCGTCTCAAGAATTCAATTATTTTCAAAAGTAATAAAATTTTTAGCAGAAATTCAATTATGGTCAAGAGTTTAAAAAAAAGTTATAGTCAAAATTTCAATTATTTTTATAAATATAAAAATTTTTCTCTAAAATTCAATTATTTTCAAAAATTTTAATAAAATTCTTGGCAATATTTCAATTATTTAAAAAAATTATAATAAAATTCTTGCCAAAATTTCAATTATTTTCAAAAACTTTTCTCAATTCAATGAAATTTTTTTTACAGAGATTCAATTATTTTTAATACATTTTTAATCTAATTCCTCGAAAAATGTAATTATTCTTAAAAATTTTATTGAAATTCGTCAAAAGAATTTTAATTACCTATTTAAAAATCTGTTGGTAAAATTCTTTAAATGAGAGTTGAATTTAAAAAATCATTGAATTCTTCAATAAATTATTTTTTTTTGTATTTAAATAATTGAATTGTCGTAGAATTTTCTAATAATAATTGATTCAAATATGAATTTCAGTTAAAACTTTAGATAATAATTGAGTTTTGAAAAGCAGGTCTCAAATTATAATCTTTGAATGTTTGAATTTTTCATACTTTTAACTTAAAATTGTGTAGATTTAATTCTTTTGTAAAAGTTGAATTGAATTTTTTTGAAGTTATTTAAAGTTTTTATTTTCTAATATATATTTGATTGAAGAATTTCCGAATACCTGAATAATCGATGAAATTTTGTAAAATTGAATTGTAAACAAAAGGATTTGAAAATGTTGAAAAAAATTTTTCAGAAATTATTAATAATAATTAATTTACACTTTATAAAGAAGAATTTTAATTAAAAATAATTGTGGAAAACAATAATTGAATTAAAATAATGAAAGTAATTTTGAATAAGTTACAGTAACAATATTCTTATAATAATAATAGGTATAAAATGATGATTTTATCAGTCCAACATTTTTAATTATTATAAAACATGAAGATATCGATCCGTTTTTTAACCTGGAAAACCTGGAAAAGTCAGGGAATTTGAAATGAGCAAAAGCGTGGCAACCCTGATAACAAATAGTTTATTAGCAAATTATTAAATAAAAAGTAGAATACTTGTTTTGGAATTTCTTTCTATATAAATAAACATACTTTGGTTTCTATATATGTGCTATTTTGCCTCGACGAGAATTAGCTGTCTATATTTTAATTATAAGCTTTCTTTTGAGGCCCGATAAGGTGGGCAGAATAGAAATGTTACTTTTAAAAAAGAAAAAATATATTTTCTATTTGTTTATGACATCATACAATTTCTGTCATAATTACATTCTTTTGTCTTACTGTTAAGTATCTAAACACTAAAGACAATATAATATTTCCTATGAAATTTGTCATTCCTATTATTTTAATAATTGTAAAATTTATATATTTCAGTTGAAGGCAATAGTTGTCAATGGAGATCTTCAAGTTTTATGCGAAACAAATGTTCAATTTGACAATGACTTACCGGAATTCAGGTATATTATAAATTGTTAAGTTAATTTATAAGAATTTATTTTAAAATTAAAAAAAAATTTTGTTAATTAGAACATATGGAGGTGTACTCCAAAGAAAAGAAAGACCTAACGTAGTGACGGCTCCTACTCTAATGTGGGTAAAAGCATTAGATATGATTCTCGACAAACTCCGTGTTTGCGGTGTAGATTTTAGTAAAGTAGCAGCAATATCTGGCTGTGCTCAGGTAACTTTTCATTCAAATGACACTTCTTACTTATAAAAAACCCAGAAAAAGGTGATCTCATATTTAGAAAAAAATCCTCTTCTAATATTCTCTCAAAACAAAAGTATTACACTTGAATGCAGAATATTTTTATTTTTTCATGGTTATAGGTACTTCAATAAAAAAATTTATTTAAGCAAAAAACTCGTGTCGTGTCCTGCTCAGTTTATTCGAGCAGACCTTTTTTTCAACATAATACAGGACCAGATTGAAGAACCAATGCTTCAAAATTTATTAAATTTTAAAAAAGTTGCGTTTACAATTTTTATAAGTACAGATGAATTTCAAAAGATTTTAATTTGAAATTTTGTAAAATTTCAATTTTCAATGAATTTAATTAGAAATCGTCTTAAAGAACGTAGACTTTTGAGAAATTTTAATTATTCCAATTCTTCTGAAATTATAGTTAAATTTTTAAATATATACATATTTTTAATTGATTATTAAAAATAATGTATTTATAGAAGAATTTTAATTAAAAACACTAAAAGAAATTGAATTTTGAAGCAATTACAAATGATTGCAGAATTTCAAATATTTATTTCAAAAGTAGTAAAATTCTTCTAAGAAATTCAATTATTTCCAAAAATTTTAATAAAATTCATGGCAAAATTTCAATTATTTTCAAAAACTTTTATCAATTCAAACGATTTTTAATAAATCTGCTACTTTAATAAAATTTTCCAAAAGAATTTAATTATTTAAAAAAAATTTTAATAAAATTTTACGCTAACATTTCATTATTTTCATAATTAATAAAACTTATCCCAGACTTTCAATTATTTTTAATAACATAATTTTAATGGAATTCCTCGAAAAATGAAATTATTCTTAAAAGTTTTATTAAAATTCCTCAAAGAAATTCAATTATTTTAAAAACCTTTGCTACAATTTATTTACTAGTATTTAAGTATTATTTTCTATAAAGTTTTTTAATTTTTATTCAAAAAATTAAATTATTTTCAAAAATTTTAATGAAATTCTTTGTAATAATTCAATTTTTTTTCAAAATAATTGTAATAAAATTCTTCGTAGAAATTTTAATAATTTCAAAAATTTGTCAAAATTAAATTATTTTTAATGTCTTCTAGTTCAATAAAATTTCATAAAAGAATTCAATTATTTAAAAAGACATTTTTAATAAATTTCGTCTCAAGAATTCAATTATTTTCAAAAATTATTATAATTCTTTGCAGAAATTTAATTGTGTTCAACAATTTACAAAAATTCTCGTCAAAATTTCAATAATCTTTATAAATTTGTCTCCAAAATTTAATTATTTTCTAAAATATTAATAAAATTTTTTGCAAAATTTCAATTATTTTTAAAAAACGCTTATAAAATTCTTTGGAGAAATTAAATTATTTTTAATTAAAATTTTAATCAAATTTCCGAAAAATGAACTTATATTCTTAAAATTTTTTTTAAAATTTGTCAAGAGAATTCAATTATTTAAAAATTTGTTTATAAAATTCTTTATGAAAATTCAATTTCAAGAAACATTCAATTATTTAAAAATATTTATTTTTGTATTTAGATAATTGAATTCTCATGGATTTTTTTTATAGTAAATATTGATTTAAAAATGAATTTCAGTTAAAATTTTAGATTATTATTGAATATTGAAAAGGTTTCAAAATAAAATCTTGGAAAATTTGAACATTTCATACTTTTAATTAACAGTTCTGTAGAATTAATCTTTTTTAAAAAAGTTTAATTGAATTTTTCTTTAATTCTTCAAGTTTTTATTTTCTAATATATTTCTAATTGAAGAATGTCAGAATAATCAAAATTACGTAAAAATTAATATTGAAAATATTTGAATATTTACGAAGAATTTTATCATTTTTGAAAATAATTGAATTCTTGCGAAGAATTTTGTGAATTTTAAAAATAATTGAATTATTTTGAAGAATGTTATTCAAATTATTTTGAGAATAATTGAATTCCTGCGAATAATTGTATTATCTTTAAAAATAATTAAATTCATGATAAGATTTTTAAGGAAATTTAGTATTAATTTTTCTCAAAGAGTTTAATGGAATTTTTTTTTAATTATTTGAAGTTTTTAATTTCTAATAATTTTTTTCATTGAAGAATGTCAGAATCGAATAATTTTAGGTAAAATTGAATTGTAAACAAATGGATTTAAAAATTCCCAAAGAAGAACTTTTTCAAAAATTATTAAAAATAATTGATTTAAAGAAAAATTTTAGTTAAAAATTTTAGAAATGAATAATTGAATTGAAATGAAAATAATTTTGAAGAAATTACAGTAATAATATTTTTATAGTATAAAATAATGATAGTATCAAGTTCTAATTATAAAACATGAAGAAAGCGATCACTCCGAGTCGAAGACTCGGAGTAGTCGATATCTTCTTGTTTTATAATAATATTCTTAATATATGTTATTGAATTTAAAATTTTTTAAAATCTTAATTTTTGTAAAAAAATAATAATGATTAAATATTTATTTAAAAACGAAGTTATTGATATTTTCGAATAATTTTACAATTAAAGAAATTCGTAAATAAATCTAATAATAGAACAGGGAAAAAGTCGTTTTGCCTGGAAATCAGGGAGTTTGGTAAAATTAAAAATTAAATTAAAAATTAAAATTAAACTAAAATTAAAAATAAAAACCGCTGCCAAGTTGCATATTTTTTTATAATTTTGGTGCTCATTTCATGAACACTTTACTTCCTCATGGAGATAAAAATAATAGAAATATATGAATAACTTTTTATAAATATGGTAAAAGTGATTGAATTTTGAGTCAATCAATGTATTTTTAAATAGTACCCTACAAGATAGTTACAATAATTTAATAGTTAAACAAAAATTTTCAAACAATATAGTTGAGAAAAAATCATTTTTCACAATTTTTGGTTTTTAAAATACCAATAATTTAGAAATTTATTATCGAATTAGGTTCAAAAATAGGTCAATGGAAGCGTTTTTTAATGCTCTACAAGTTGATAACGATAATTTAAAAGTTACTTCTACGTTTTTCAACAAAATTTTCAAAAAAGTCTTATTTTCCAAAATTTTTGATTTTTAAAAGTTTAATAACTCCGGTTAATATGGACGAAAAATGTTCAATTACGGCTCAAAAGATGCGTCTAAAAAACTCTACAAAATTATGGAAAAACATTTATAGGTGTCCTAACATTTTTTAAAGTTATGGGCAAAAAACGTTTTTTTGCAAAATTAAAAATCGAAAAAAAATTTAGTTAAACTTTATTAAAATATCAGAAAGTACTCTCACTTTATGTCCGCAGGTGAGATCTACAATTTAAAAAAAATTCAACTCAAAAGCTCTTCATGATTTCGAGATATTTATGAAAATGTGATATTTACACACCCACACACACATACAGAATGACATTTTTTAAAAATGTCATTTTTGAACTCCTCAGGTCAAATAACATAAAGATATGTCAAAAAATCGAACTTGGTAAAATATAAATGTAGTTTTAAAAACCTGGAAAAATTTCGTTTTTTAACCTGAAAAACCTGGAACAGTCAGGGAATTTGAAATGAGGAAAAGGGTGGCAACCCTGAAACTTTTACTTCCTCATAGAGGAAGTATTGTAATACCAAAATTTTTCGAGTTCGATTTTTTGACATATCTTTGTTATTTGACCTCAGGAGTTCAAAAATGACATTTTTAAAAAATGTCATTCCGTATGTGTGTGTGTGTGTAAACATCACATTTTCATAAATATCTCGAAATCATGAAGAGCTTTTGGGTTGAATTTTTTTTAAACTGTAGATCTCACCTGCGGACATAAAGTGAGAGTACTTTCTGATATATTAATAAAGTTTAACTAAATTTTTTTTTTATTTTTAATTTTGCAAAAAAACGTTTTTTGCCCATAACTTTAAAAAAATGTTAGGACACCTATAAATGTTTTTCCATAATTTTATAGAGTTTTTTTAGACGCATCTTTTGAGCCGTAATTGAACATTTTTCGTCCATATTAACCGAAGTTATTAAACTTTTAAAAATCAAAAATTTTGGAAAATAAGACTTTTTTTTAAATTTTGTTGAAAAACGTAGAAGTAACTTTAAAATTACACAGGCACACAAAAAAAAAAGTTTCGTGGCCGAGACACTACAGTAGTATATTCCCATGTATTTTTGGCCGCTGAATCCGAATCTGAAGTCCGAATGCTCAAATTGGTTCTTTTTTTTGAGTTATACTCAAAAAACGACTCAAAACACGAATTTGAACCAAAAAAATTAAAAATTTTTTTTGTGAGACATGACAATAGCATATTTCCATGTATTTTTTCCCGCTAAATCCGGATTCGAAGTCAGAATTGACAGATGTGCTCAAAATTTTGAGCTAAACTCAAAAAACGACTCAAAAAACCGAATTAAAATGACGAAAATGAAAAATTTTTTCTGTGACACTGCAAAAGTATATTCCTATGTATTTTTTCATGCTGAATCCGAATTCGCAGTCAGAATTGACAGATTTGTTCAAAATTTTGAGATAAGCTCAAAGAACTGATAAAAAAAGCGATTTAAAATAAAGAAATGGCAATTTTTTGCTATGACACTACATTACAGTATTTCCATATCGGATCTCGCATTTAAAGTCAGAATTGACAGATTTATGACTGATTTGCTCAAAATTTTGAGATATACTCAAAAAACTGATAAAAATGTAATTTAATATGAATAAAGGAAATTTTTTGCTATGACACTACACTAATGTATTCCCATGTATTTTTTCACTGTGATTCCAAAGTCAGAATTTTCAAAGTGGCTCAAAATTTTGGATTTCATTAAAAGTGCTCAAAAACATGCATGCTTGTACCTGTAACCAGGGTTTGAGTTCTAAAAAATTTTATGTCATTCTGATAATTCTAACTTCGAATTTGTATCCAGCGTATATAAAATTCATGAGAATACACTACCGAATACCAAAAGAATAAACTCTTTTGCATTATATTAAATTTTGAGCATTTTTGGATTTAACTTAAAATTTTGAGCCAATTTAATAATTTTAACTTTGAATTTAGAAGCAGATGTAAAAACATGAGAATATACTAATGTAGTGTACTAGCAAGAAAAGTAGAGTTTCTTGACTTTAATTTTTGTAACTTAACAGATTTTCTTGTGTGTCTCAAAATTTTGAGCCATTAGAATAATTCTGACTTCAAATGCGAGATCCGAGTGTAAAAATATATGGAAATACTGTAATGTAGTGTCATAGCAAAAAATTGCCATTTCTTTATTTTAAATCGCTTTTTTTATCAGTTCTTTGAGCTTATCTCAAAATTTTGAACAAATCTGTCAATTCTGACTGCGAATTCGGATTCAGCATGAAAAAATACATAGGAATATACTTTTGCAGTGTCACAGAAAAAATTTTTCATTTTCGTCATTTTAATTCGGTTTTTTGAGTCGTTTTTTGAGTTTAGCTCAAAATTTTGAGCACATCTGTCAATTCTGACTTCGAATCCGGATTTAGCGGGAAAAAATACATGGAAATATGCTATTGTCATGTCTCACAAAAAAAATTTTTAATTTTTTTGGTTCAAATTCGTGTTTTGAGTCGTTTTTTGAGTATAACTCAAAAAAAAGAACCAATTTGAGCATTCGGACTTCAGATTCGGATTCAGCGGCCAAAAATACATGGGAATATACTACTGTAGTGTCTCGGCCACGAAACTTTTTTTTTGTGTGCCTGTGTTATCGTTATCAACTTGTAGAGCATTAAAAAACGCTTCGATTGACCTATTTTTTTAAACCTAATTCGATAATAAATTTCGAAATTATTGGAATTTTAAAAACCAAAAATTGTGAAAAATGACATTTTCTCAACTTTTTTGTTTGAAAATTTTTGTTTAACTATTAAATTATTGTAACTATCTTGTGGGGTATTTAAAAATACATTGATTGACCCAAAATTCAATCACTTTTACCATATTTATAAAAAGTTATTCATATATTTCTATTATTTTTATCTCCATGAGGAAGTAAAGTGTTCATGAAATGAGCACCAAAATTATAAAAAAAATATACAACTTGGCAGCGGTTTTTGCTTAATATTATATAATAAGAGAGGAAAATTTTCATGAAGTGAAAAATTTTTGTTTCTTCAGCAACATGGAACCGTCTATTGGACAAAAGGCGGAAGAAACAGTTTAAGAAACTTAAATCCAGAAAAATTTCTTCATGAGCAGTTAGCGATGTCATTTTCTCTAACTTTATCTCCTGTATGGATGGACTCTAGTACAACCAAAGAATGTAATTTATTTGAAGAAACTGCAGGCAGCCCTGAAGTAAGGCATTTTAGAATTTAGAAAAAATAATAAATGTTTTTGCGGAAAGCAGTTAATTTTTTAAAAATGCAAAAATATCTTTAAGACAATAATTGAGGCTCCAGATTTTAAAACGGCACACGTAGCATTGATTTTAAATGGTAAAAGTGCTCTTTTAAGATCCGGAGCCTCAATTAAAACTTTCAAATCTAAATATTGCAATGAATTTAGATGTTATTTATTATATAATTATAAATCAATAATAAAATTGATTTTTTAGAAACTAGCCGAACTAACAGGATCCCGTGCTTATGAGAGATTCTCAGGTCCACAAATTGCCAAAATTTCAATCGAGAAGCCAGAAGTCTACAGTAGTACAGAGGTATTAACACTTGCGGCTACCTTGAAAAATAAAGAGAACGACAGTTTATTGAGGTACTCGCGACAAATTGATTTGAAAATATAATAGACTCAAAAAAGTGTTAATTTTAGTTTAGCGCCGATTTGTCTTAAATGTAACCAATTTGCTTGGTTTGATTTTGAATGATCTCTTGGATTCAAATTGATTTTTTGTTACATAGATATCGTACGCAAAATTCCCTAAAGAGTCAAAATTTGTGAAGTGGGCCACCTAAAAGAAACTTTTTAAATTATTATGTCTATACATAATTTGTTATAGCCTGGTGGTACAAAAACATTCCCAAAATGCGTTTTCAAATTTTTTAATTAGTTATAAACAATATAAACAATTAAACTTTAAAGTAACTTTTTAGAAAATTTACTATTGCTTCGTTGTTTTCTGATGAAATTTAATAATATTTGGTAGAGATATACAAAAATAATGCCTCTCTTAACAACAACAAGAATTAAAAAAATTCATCAATTTAAGTGACTTCTGAAATATTTAAGAAAAAAATTCAAAAACTGCAAAAATCTATGTTTTCTACATTTTTATTTCAAAAAAAAAATTTAGTACCTTTAAAAATTGAGTAAATGACATAATTTTAAAGAGCGACGTGCAAGCGCTCCACAGGGGCGAAAAAAATGTACTTTTTCGTTTCAAATCACTCTACAGGTCACAATTTTTTACCGAAACGATTTTTCTTTTTTTCTAAATGTTCTTAATTAAATTCTCTATCGATTTTTCGAGCCCGATTTTTCAATTTTTGTTTTTAAACATTTTTTTAATAGCAATAAGTATTAAAAAAATTATAAAATCGTAAAAAATAATTTTTTAGCTTCATGAATTAAGAAAATTAATCAAAAAACCCTATTAAAATAATGTTTGAGTGTTTCTGATGCATTAAAAAAAGTATAACAATTTATTAAATTGTTTAAACAATTAATTGTTATTTTTTTCATAAACAGTATACTTAGGGCTAGAAATTTCTAGTTTTTCCTCAATTGTGAAAACAATAAGTAAAACATCTATAGTAATGATAAAAAAATGAATTACTTAAACGTTGTTTGAACAATTAATTGTTGTTATTTTTTTATAAATTATAGTTAGAGCTAGAAATTGCTAGTTTCTTCTTAATTGTGCAATTTTTCACAAGTAAAATATCTACTGATGATAAAAAATAAAAAATAATTTATTTAAAAATTGTTTAAACAATTAATTGTTATTATTTTTGTCATAAACTGTACTTAGGGCTAGACATTTCTAGTTTTTTCTGTATTGTGCATTTTTTTGTAACTAAAACATTCAAGTATAAAAGAAAAACAACAAATTAATTATTTAAACATTCTTTAAAGAATTTATTTTGTTAATTCTTCAATTCACTGTACTTAAAACTAGAATTTCTTAGTTTTTTTTCAAATTTATTATTTAACCATTGTTTAAACAATTTATAGCATTTAATTTTTCAATTGATTGTATTTAGAAATATTTAGAAATTCTTAGCCCTAAGTAAAGTGTGTGAAAAAAATAACAACAATTAATTGTTCAAACAATGTTTAATTAATTTTTAATTTTTTTTCATTAGATGTTTTACTCGAATGAGAAATGTCAGTTGATAAAAAGCTAGTTTCTAGCCCTAAGTACAATTAATTTTCTTAATTAATAATTCATGAAGCTAAAAAAATATTTTTTACGATTTTTGATTTTTTTAATACTTATTGTTATTAAAAAATGTTTAAAAACAAAAATTGAAAAATCGGGCTGGAAAGATTAATAGAGAATTTAATTACGAAGATTTAGAAAAAAGGAAAATCGTTTCGTTCAAGAATTGTGACCTGTAGAGTGATTTGTAACGAAAAAGCACATTTTTTCACCACTGTGAAGCGTTTGCACGTCGCTCTTTAAAATTATGTTATTTGCTCAATTTTTAAAGGTAGGTAATAAATTTTTGTTGGAAATTAAAGTATAGAAAACAGATTTTTGGATTTTTTTCGTCACTTAAAACTTTAATTGTTTAATTAATTAATTAACAATTTATTTTGCATAAATAATGATGAATTTTTAAAATTCTTATTGTTATTAATAGAGGCATTATTTTTGTACATATCTACCAAATATTATTAAATTCTATCAAATTAAATTTCTAAATTTTTGAAAAATAATTTTCTGTATTTCAAACCCATTTGTGAGATAACTTCATCTTGAAAGAAAATAATGTTTTCTCGACAGTAGGCCGTCGATATGTTAATTCTCTTAAGTGTCAAGGCAGTTATGTGACAATATTGAGTTAAATTTCAATTCTGTTTTATTTATTTTCTTGTTGAATGATAGTTCTGTTCTTTTCCAGTTGGGAAATATTTATATGCGACCCGATTATTACGAATTCAATTTATTATTTATTTCGTCAAGGAAAATAAATTAAAGCAATTAGATTTTTTGGTTGTGATGGCGATGTATTACTGAATTTTTAAAAATAACTTGAATGCAACATTGCATTTATTATTTTAGAGAATTTCGTTGATAAGCAGCTTCCTTGCTTCTTTAATTTTGGGAGATTTTGCCCCAATAGACTTTTCTGATGCTTCTGGAATGAATTTAATGGATATACGATCTAAAGAATGGTGTGAAGAACTTCTTCAGGTGAGTAATTGAATTTTTTTCTTTCTCCGTGCAAATCATAATTGTCCATTTTCTGAAATATGCATTAATCAACATTTTTTTCTCGTGAGAAAAACAATGAAAACAATTGAATGTTATATTTTAATCTCCTTTCTTTTACGAAAGAACAGAGGATTCTCATGCATCCAAAATGTCCGATCAAATTTCGTACAAAATTCCTACGAATTCCTACAGAATTTTTTTTAACAATTTTTGTAAAAATTCAGATTGGAATTCGAAAATTACACAAAAAATTTTATAAATTATTAAAAATGCAATCGTTTAAAATTGAAACCTCAAAAAAATGTTTTAGTTGTGCGGGACAGATTTAAGAAATAAACTTGGCAAACCAGTTTCGTCAAATAGTGATATTGGTCCAATATCCAACTATTTTGTAGAAAGATTTGGATTTGATGAAAGATGTAGGATTATTGCATTCACGGGAGACAATGCAAGTTCCTTGTCAGGTAAAGTTTAATTTCATTTTTATAAATTTATAAATTACAGTAAAGGAGAGAATTTAATAAAAAAATACTGACCACACTTGTACTCATTTCTTAGGATTGAAACTAAGAAAAGAAGACATTGTTTGCAGTCTAGGAACTAGTGACACTCTTTTTTTTGGACTCAATGAACCCAAGACGATTACAGAAGGACATGTCTTTTGCAATTCTTTGGATGACCAAACTTACATTACTTTGCTTTGGTACATTATATAGCTCATTTTATATAAATTAAATCTCAATAATTTTTCAATTTATAAATAAAACAAAAAAAAAAAAAAAAAGAATAATAATAAAAAATAGAAGAAATGGCGACCGAAAGCTAAAAATTTTCTTTTTTAACATGGCTCAGGTCTATAATAGAAATTAGATTTCCAAAAACTCGTATAAATGAATAAATTCTCAGTGCTCGAACTAGGTCCGTAAATTTGCTCGAAGTCTGTAAAAGTCAGTATTTTTGAAAAAAGGTCCGCAAAGTCTGTTATTTGACTGAAAAAAGACGAAAAGTTCGTAAATTGTACGATATAATTTGGAGAATTTTAGAGAAATTACAAATGATTGCAGAAAATCAATTCTTTTCAAAAGTAATAAAATTCTTCGCAGAAATTCAATTATGTTCAAAAATTTTTTTAAATTCTTGTCAAAATTTCAATTATTTTTATAAATAATAAAATTCTTCTCCTGAAATTCAATTTCTATTTTCAAAAATTTTAATACATAAAATTCTTAGCAAAATTTCAATTATTTTCAAAAATTTTCCTTAATTCAATGATTTTTAATATCTACTATTTTAATTAAATTTTCCAAAAGAATTCAATTATTCAAAAAAAAATTAATAAAATTCTACGCAAACCTTTAATTATTTTCATAAAATAATAACAATTTCACAAGAATTCAATTATTTACAAAATTTTTTTTATAAATTTCTTCGCAATCATTCAATTATTCTCATAAATAATAAAATTTTTACAGGGATTCAATTATTTTCGAAAATAATCAAATTCTTTTGGAATTCAATTATTTTCATAAATAATAAAATTCTTGTCTGAAATTCTATTATTATCAATAACTTTAAACAAATTATCGTCGAAAATAAAATTATTTTTGAAAAAATAAAATTCATCGTAGAAATTCAATTATTCCCAAAAATTTTAATAAAATTCTTTAAAAGAATTCAATTATTTTCATAAATAATCAAATTCTTTGCAAAAATTTAATTATTTTCAAAAACTTTAAACAAATAATTGACGAAAATGAAATTATCTTTGTAAAAATAAAATTCATCGCAGAAATTCAATTATTTGCAAAAATGTTTAACAAAATTTTTCCCAAGAATTCAATGATCATTTTTAAAAAACAAAATTCTCCCCAGAAATGCAATTTTTGCAATTAATAATAAAATGTTTGGCAGAAATTCAATTATTTTCGAAAACTTTAAATTTTTTACGAAAATGAAATTGAATTATTTACAGAAAATTTAATAGAAATCTCCTAAAAATTCAAATTCATCAATAATAATTCTGCGCAAGAATTCAATTATTTTTATAAATAGTAAAATCATTCGAAATAATTCAATTATTTAATAAATAAGAAAATTCTTTGTAAAAATTCAATTATCATTATAAAAAACAAAATTCTTTGCAGAAATTGAATTATTTCAAAAAATGTTTAATAAACTTCTTTTTAGGAATTCAATTATTTTCATAAATAATAAAACTCTTTGCAGAATTTCAATTATTTTTAATACAATTTTAATCAAATTTCTCGAAAAATGTAATTATTCTTAAAAATTTTATTAAAATTCGTCGAAATATTTCAATTATTTAAAAAATTTGTTGATAAAATTCTTTATGGGAAGAATTTTCAGTTCAAATTTTAGATAATAATTGAATATTAAAAGCATTAGAGCCTAAATTTTTAGAAATGATTGAATTTTGAAAAGGTTTCAAATAAAAATCTTTGAAAATCTAAATTTATCATATTTTTATCTAACAATTCTGTGGAATTAAATTTTTAAAAAAGTTTAATTGAAGATTGTTTTTGAAATTTTTATTTTCTAATATTGAAGAATTTTCGAATAATTGAAATTTTATAAAATTGAATGGTAAACAAATGATTTTGAAAAT
This sequence comes from Leptopilina heterotoma, assembly GCF_015476425.1. Taxonomy (NCBI): domain Eukaryota; kingdom Metazoa; phylum Arthropoda; class Insecta; order Hymenoptera; family Figitidae; genus Leptopilina; species Leptopilina heterotoma. Next base: position 513,659 of record NW_025110934.1, read on the forward strand.
TCTAAAAGAACTTTTTAAAAAATTATTAAAAATATTGCATTTATAGAAGAATTTTAGTTAAAAACACGAAAAAAAAATTTAATTTTCGAAAAGTTACAAATTATTGTAGAAATTCAATTACTTTCAAGAATCTAAGGGATTCAATTATTTTTACAAATAATAAATCTCATCGCAGAGTTTTAATTAATTTTAATACAATTTTAATCGAATTTCTCGAAAAATGTAATTATTCTTAAAAATTTTATTAAAATTCGTCAAAGGAATTCAGTTTATTTAAGATTTTGTTGATACAATTTTTTGTGAGAATTCAAGTTTAAAAAGTAATCAATTATTTACAAAAATTATTTATTTTTATATTTAAATAATTGAATTCTCGTCGAATTTTCTAATAAAAATTTATTTAAAAATTAATTTCAGTTAAAATTTTAGATAATAATTGAATATTAAAAGCAATATAGCGTAAACTTTTAGAAATAATTGAATTTTGAAATTAATTTTTTTGAAAAAGTTTAATTGCATTTTTTTTATATTAGGTATTATTTATTTTTTTATATTATTATTTTTTATTTTATTTTTATTTATTTTATTTATTATTTAAAGTTTTTATTTTCTAATATATATTTAATTGAAAAATTTACGAATAATTGAAATTTAGTAAAATTGAATATTGTAAACAAATGGATTTGAAAATTGTCAAAGAATTTTTTCGAAAATTATTAAAAAATTAGTTATTTAAAGAAGAATTTTAGTTAAAAATTCTTGAAAATAATAATTGAATTGATAATGATTTTATCTCTCGGTCATCTTTAATTATTATAAAACATGAAGAAATCTTTATGTTTTATACTTATGAAAAATTTAATTTTTTGTTTTATGTCAAATGTTCTCTTATTTGGACGCTTATTTTACTTTTTTGGAAAATAATCCTCCATTTTGTCTAATATCAAAAAATTATAAAAAAACAGCGATTAATTATTATATTTTATATATATTAATTTTATTAATTATTATATTATTATATTTTTCAAACTATGTGGTCAAGATAAATATTAATTTTTTTAATTCCATGTATTTTATACGAGTTTTTAGCATTAAATAGAATTTTTTATTTTTTCGGTCCACCTTGATATATGTATAACAAAAAAATGAATCTGAAAAAATATGAAAAATTTCTCAGTTTCAAAAATGGATCCTTGACCCGCAAGAGAATATGCGACAGTGCAGCACAAGGTTCGTGGCCCATTTTCAATGAATTATTGGAGAGCACGCCACGAGGGAATTTTGGAAATTTAGGACTATATTTTGATTCTCAGGAAATTTTACCTTCTGTTATTGGAGATTATAGATTTAATAAAGCAAACGAGAAAATAAATCGATACAGTTCGAAGGAAGTGGAAGTAAGAGCTCTAATAGAGGGACAATTCATCGCCAAAAGAGCGTACGCCGAAGACTTTGGTTTTTCGATCGGTATAAAAGACTCTTTGGATCATGTTTTATAATAAATTGTTGAATTTATTATTTTTCTTCCAGTGTTAATAATAATTTAATCCTAGGACCAAATACAAGAATTATAGCCACTGGAGGTACCTCAGTGAATAAAGCAATTTTGCAAGTTCTTGCCGACGTTTTCAACTCACCAGTTTACATATCGGTTAGTTATAAATATTTATATTAAATAATTCTCTTGCTTATTTTATTAACACTACTTAAATTTAATTAAATTTAAGTGTTTACTTTTAAGCACAATAATAAGTTCTTTCAAGTTCACTTCTAAATTTACAGGGCTTGGATTGTGCGACTTTTTCGACTTTTTTCGACTTTTCTAAGGAAATATGACTTTTTTCGACTTTTTTGTGAAAAAATGCGACTAATCGACTTTTTCGAGATTTTTTTTAGTAAAATGCGACAGAAATTAAAAAAACAATTTTTAATTTAAAGAAAAAAGTTTGAGTCAAAAAAATGTTCTGTTACATTTATTTACAAATTTCTTTCAAATTTTTCGACAACATCAATAATTTCTTTTTTAAATAAATATTTAATTATTATTTTTCCATAGGAATTAAAATTTTTCAAAAGATTCAAATTCAAACCTATTTGAAATTAAACAACTTATAAAAAATTGTTATAAAACATGAAGAAATCGATCACTCCGAGTCCTCGACTCGGAGCAATCGATGTTTTTATGTTTTATAATAATTAAAGATGACCGAGTGATAAAATCATTATATTTCATATTAATATTATATAAGACTTTATAAGAAAAAATTTTTTAATTATTTTTTATGAAAATATTTGAATTATTGGGAACAAATGTATAAAACATTAGTAAGTAATTGAATTTTGCAGAAGAATTTTGATATTTACAAACATAATTGAAATTTTGAGGAGAATTTAAAAAAAATTGGAAAATAATTTAATTTCTGCCAAGAATTTTCTTACTTTTTGAAAATAATTGAATTTTGCAAAGAATTTTAACAGAACTTTTGAAAATAATTAAATTTCCAGGATGAATTTTATTATTTATGAAAATAATTAAAATTTTGACGAGAAATTTAAAAAAAACTTTAAAATAATTGAATTTCTAGAATGAATTTTATTATTTATAAAGATAATTGAAATTTTGACAAGAATTTTTTTAAAATTTTTGCAAATAATTGAATTTCAGAGAAGAATTTTATTACTTTCAAAGATAATTGAAATTTTGAACAGATTGTTTTAAAAATGTTTAAAAGTAATTGAATTTTGATATTTATAAAAATAATTGAAATTTTGAAAATAATTTAATTTCTGCCAAGAATTTTATTACTTATAAAAATAATTGAATTTCTAGGATAAATTTTATTAAAATTCTTTGCAAATAATTGAATTTCAGAGAAGAATTTTATTATTCACAAAGATAATTAAAATTTTGAACAGATTTTTTTTTTAAATGTTTAAAAAGAAATTGAATTTTGCAGAAGAATTTTGATATTTATAAACATAATTGAAATTTTGAGGAGAATTTAAAAAAAAATTTTGAAAATAATTGAATTTCTGTAAAGAATTTTCTTACTTTTTAAGATAATTGAATTTTGCAAAGAATTTTATCAGAACTTTTGAAAATAATTAAATTTTTATGATGAATTTTATTATTTATAAAATTTTAAATATAATTGAATTTCTGCGAAGAATTTTATTACTTTTGAAAATAATTGAATTTTAGAGAAGAATTTTATTAAATTTTTTTTTAAATAATTGATTTTCGTAGAAGAATTTTATTATTTATAAAAATAATTGACATTTTAAAGAGAATTTTTAAAAAAATGTTAATAATACATAATTAAAATTTTGCTATGAATTTTATTAAATTTTTTAAAATTTTATTCTGGATTGTTTGATATTAATATCTGTTGTCGAGAAATGTAATTTTTTTACAATTTTGTCAATTTTGTTAATTTTGTGTTTTCTTTTTGTCGTTTTTTTTTATTTTTTCTAAGATTTCATGCGACTTTTTTTCGACTTTTTCGGAAATTTTATGCGACTTCTCGTGACTTTTGTTGTAAGTTTATGCGACTAAAGCGACTTTTTTGAGTCTTAAAGACGATCCGAGCCCTGAATTTACTTTCTTGAGGAGAATTTAGTTTTTCAAATTAAATAATTAAAATGTTTCAATTAGAAAAGTTTAGTTGAGGAACAAGTTTTCTAAACTTGATAAATCTCTAACAGCAACGGATTTTTCATTTGTCAGATACTCAAGTTTATTTTCATTTATTTTTGAAAAATAGATTTATCAGCTTTTGAAAACTTGCTCCTCAGTTTCTATTAAACAAATTTTTTTTAATGCCATCAAATATAATCAGATTTTTTTCTTCTTTAAATTCATAAAAAAAATTTTATTAAACAGAATGTTGTGAACACAGCAGCAATGGGCGCCACATATCGTGCAAAATTTGCATTATTAAAAAATGATAATATTCTGGAGGATTTAATAAATAATTTGCCGGAGCCAATTTTATTTTGTGAGCCTTACCATGACGCAGACACAGTAAGTAAATTTTTAAGGCGACCCACCCTCACCTGAATTTATACCATATCAGAACATAATTAAAAACACTATAACTTTTCATAAAATTAAAATTCCATAAAACCCATTTACCCTTAAATGTAAAAGACAGTGTAAGAAACTCAATGAAACAAGAACCATAAAAAAATGTTGAATTTTATGGAAGAAGAAGCATTTTTTTATAAATAATTAGTAAAAAATCGTATTAAGTACACTTAATATGAATAAAGCTTCAATATAATTAAATAACCTTTTATTTTTTACAATATTATAATTTCAATGCTTTACATAAATATTTTAATTATAAAAGTTAGTGTCAATATTTCCAAAAAAAATCTTTAAAAAATTTTTGTTCTTTTTTATCGATTTTTTTACTAAAAATAATATTAGAAAAAGAATGTAAAAAATTTTTTTTCTTTTTAGAATTCACACTCGATAATTAATTTTGAAAAAAGTAGCAAAAAGTAAAGCTTTCAAACTAACAAAAAGTAGCTATCGAAAAATAAAACTTGACAACTGAAAAAATTCGTTTTAGACACTTCAAAAAACTGTCAAAAATGCCATTCTATATTTTATTTTCCTGACATTTTCCCAATTTTCATTAAAAATATTTACTTCTTTCTTATATCCTGCTAATAAATTGAATTCCTGCAACGAATTTTACTATTCATGAAAGAATTTAAATATTTATAAAAATAATTTAATTCTTGGGAAGAATTTTATAAAAAATTTTAAATAATTGATTTCTTTCGACTAATTTCATAAAAATTCTAACTTATTTTTTTTTTAATTTTCTAGTTTTTTTTTTATTTATGAAAAGAATTGAATTCTTACGATGATTTTTACAAAAAAATTCTTAAACAATTGAATTTTGTTTGGAAATTTTATGAAAATAGTACCTAGATATTGAAAATCATAAAATTGCGAAAAGTTTTTAAAATAATTAAATTTTACAAAGAAATCCATTAAAATTTTTGACAATAATTGAATGTCTGTGGGGCATTTTATTATTTCTGAAAGTAATTGAATTCTTGCTAACGATTTTATTAGAATTTTTTAAAATAATTGAATTTTTAAGAACAAATTTATTACTTTCTAAAATAATTGAATTTTTCAAAGAATTTGATTAAAAATGACTCAAAATAATTGAATTTTCGGGAATAATTTTCTTATTTATCGACATAATTGAATTCTTTCGAAGAATTATTTATGTAAATAATTGAATTCTTGGGAAGAATTTTATTAAAATCTAAAAATATAATTGAATTATTTCAAAAAAATTTAATTAAAATTATATTTAAGATAATTGATTTCTTTCGAACAATTTTATTAAAATATTTGAAAATAATTGAATTCCTGTGAAAAATTCTAATATTTTTGTAAATAATTGAATTCTTTCAAGGAATTTAAAAAGAAATATTTTTTTAAATAATTGATTTTTTCGAGGAATTGGAATTAGATTTTTAAAAATAATTACATTTTTCGAGCAATTCCTGTAAAATTGTATTAAAAATAATTGAAATCCTGCGATGAATTTTATTATTTATGAAAATAATTGAATTATTGCGAAAAATTTTATTAAAATATTCAAATGGAATTGAATTTCTATGAAAAATTTTGTTATTTTTGAAAATAATTGAATTCTTCATAAGAATATTATAAAAATTTTGTTAAATAATTAATTTTTTCTAAATATAACAAATATTATGAAAATTTTATTTAAAAATTTGTATTTTTATTTTAAATTGAATTTTAAATATTTTTTGAAAATAATTGAATCGTTTTAAAGAATTTGATTATAATTTTTGAGAAAATTTTTTTGATTTCTAGTTAGCGAATTTAAAGTAGTGGAAATTTTAAAAAAACAGAAATAGTAACTTTTAGTGGCTGAAATCAATAAAAAAGAACCCAAATGGTATCATAACGAAAAAAAAGTAGCAAATAATAAGTTTTAATACAAACTTATGAGTGTGAAGCCTGTCTTTTGCACTTGACTTTTGACTGAAAATAGTGTTAAAAAAATCAAAAACATTTTTTTGAACTATGTTCTCAGATAGTTGAAAATTCTGGTGCGAGTCCCCTTAATCCAATTATTAATCTCATTAAGATTTCGTGTACTAATTATATAAACTTTAATTTCTAATTTCAGATATACAAGCCTATGATCTTAAGGTATAGAAATATAATTAAGCAACTAACAACGAAACTTTAAAAATTGTTAATGAAAAAGAGAGAATCCAGTCAACTGCGAATTACACTTGCCTAGGATTCCGTTCACGAATATTTTTTTCGAAACTTTTTAGGTTTTTCTAGAAAATTCTATTTCAATAAAATCAAATAAGGTTTGATATACTTTTATTAAAATAAATTACACACGAAACTAACGCATAAAGTAATGAAATTGATGTAATATAATAAAGTTAATTTAAATTAAGGATATTTTATCCCTCTCGACATAAAACTTGAAATTAAAAATTATTTTTAACAGCAATTAATACTCTAATGAAAATTGGCATTACAACATTTCAGAACTTTCAATTTTAGGTACAAATTATTTTAAAATAATTATTTATAACAAATTAATTTTATGCAAAATTTATCATCAAATATTAATTATTTATCATTTTGTTTCTCTCAAAAATTTATCGAACAAGTATAATTTTTTTTATTTTTTAAGAACCGTAGTTACTAATTTTGCTTCTTATAATATCCTCTGCAATCATGTTTTCTCGAACTTTGTTAATAATATATTTATAGAAAAATAAATTTGTTATTTTTATACTTTCCTAACAAAAAATAATTTCAACAAAGCAAACTTGTAGAAGATATTTTAAAAAGGAAAACAATAAGCTACTTTTTGTAAAAGTTGTACATAAATTATACTTGTTTGATAAATTTAAATAGGAAACCAAATGTTTAATAATAATTAATGTTTTTAACAATAAATTTAGTAGTAGAATATTTTTTTGAAAATTATACTTACAACTGGGTTTTGTTTAATTTGAGATAATAGACAAAACATCCTTAATTAAGTTATTGATAATTTTTCCTCTCTAAAAAACAATTACTTCGTGAACGCAACCATAACCAGGAAAATTTAAAAATAATCGCATACAAATGATGTAAAAAGAACAAAATGGAACGAAAGTAAACTTATTATATTTTTTCATCTTTGCTCGAATATCCAATGAATGTGATTAAGCACAACGAATATTTTAAAAACAAAAATTGTAGATTTTTGCAATGATCTTTATTTATTCAAGAGTCATATTACAAGATATTCGAAATGTAGTTTCTTACGGAGAAAATTTATTTTATTTCCCCATGAAACAAGACTAAACTTATTTACAATGATTTTTTTTTAATGAGAATCTATTAATTCTCAGTGTAAATTTCTTTGCGCACAAAAATTTTTGATACATCAAAATGCACGACGAAATGCATTCTTAATTGAAATTGACATTTCTATTTTTTGTAGATTTTGTAAGAAATGTAATAAATTTATTGTTATTTATTCAACAAAAATAAAACTATATTTAATCAAATCTATTTAGTTAAAATGAATTCCATCCCACTCATCAAAAATACTAGAAAATTAATCTTTTCGATTGTAAAGAATGAAATAATTATTTGAAAATCTTATTGAATATTGTAGGCAGAATACTTCCACATGTACATTAAGGTTATCTTTAAAATCACTGTTTTATAAAAACTAGTGAGAAATTTACTTTTTACGACCTCCACGTTCTTTCTGTTGAAGATTTATAACATTACCTGATGTAAGGTTATAATAAGCGAGTGTGTTGTTGTCTTTGAAAAACATGCCCTGAAATGGAAAAAAAAGATTAGATTTTTAAATATTTCACCTTCAATCAAGTTAAAGTATTTAATTATTAAATAAGTTAAAACAATCATCTCTCACAGGCTTCACACTCAATAATTAATTTTAAAAAAGTACAGTACCGTCCGCAATTGTCAGTCCACCCATTTTTAAAGGAATGACAAAAATTTTTTAACATAAAATTCATGAAAACTAAAATTTTTTTTGGTTTATATTTTGAAAGACGATAAAATTTTGAAAAGAATAAGACCTTACAGAAGTCATTTGGCCAAAATTTGTAGAAGATATTCCTAAAAATCGTCATTTTCAATGTTTTACAAAAATTTAAATAACTTCTAAAATAATAAACGCTTTTTAATAACCTTAGGCTTATTTTAAAGGTCTTTTTCTACGGAATAAGAATTACTTATAGGCATTAACCTGTCATTTTTAACTTGGAATAAGCATGACGTCAAAATTAGACAAAAAAATTGGAAAAATTTGAAATCAATTTTTTGTACTAAAAACTATTCTAGAACATATATAAAACATTATATGGTGTAGATTTTTCAAGAAAATTTAATAAAAATATATGTTTGAATTTCAAAAATTATTTTTCTTTTAATAATATTATTTCAAATTTTTTGAATTTTTTTGTCCAACTTTGACGTCATGCTTATTCCAAGTTAAAAATTACAGGTTAATGCCTATAAGTAATTCTTATTCTGTAGAAAATGGTCTTTAAAATAAGGCTAAGATTATTAAAAAGCGTTCATTATTTTAGAAGTTATTCAAATTTTTGTAAAACATTGAAAATGACGATTTTTAAGAATATCTTCTACAAATTTTGGCCAAATGACTTCTGTAAGGTCTTATTCTTTTCAAAATTTTATCGTCTTTCAAAATATAAACCAAAAAAAATTTTACTTTTCATGAATTTTATGTTAAAAAATTTTTGTCATTCCTTTGAAAATGGGTGGACTGACAATTTCGGACGGTACTGTATCAAAAAGTAGTTTTAATATTGAAAAAAGTAGCTATCGAAAATTAGTTTTAAAGAAAAAATACGATTGTATTTCAAAGTAATTTTTAAAAGTAAACAAATAAAATTATGAAAAGTCCATTTTTTCGAAAAAAAAGGTCCATAAAGTCCGTAATTTCATTCAAAAAGGATGAAAAGTTCGTAAATTGTACGATATAATTTGGAGAATTTTAGAGAAATTACCAATGATTGCTGAAATTCAATTATTTTTAAAAGTAATAAAATTCTTCGCAAAAATTCAATTATGTTCAAAAATTTTTTTAAATTCTCGTCAAAATTTCAATTATCTTTAGAAATATTAAAATTCTTCTCCGAAATTCAATTATTTTCAAAAAATCTAAAAAAAACATTGTCAACATTTCAATTATCTTTATAAATAAATAGCAAAATTCTTCGACAAAATTCAATTATTTTCAAAAATTTTATTAAAATTCATTAAAAAATTTCAATTATTTTCATAATTAACAATATTTATTACACGAATTCAATTATTTCCTAAAGTAATAAAATTCACTTATTTTCAAAAATTTTAATAAAATTCATTGCAAAATTTGAATTATTTTCAAAAGTAATAATATTTTTCACAAAAATTAAATATTCTTCAATATCTACTATTTTCATAAAATTTACCAAAAGAATTTAATTATTTAAAAAAAAAATTTAATAAAATTCCACAAAAACTTTTAATTATTTTCAAAAGAATTTTAGTCGAATTCCTCGAAAAAATTCATAAAAATTTTATTAAAATTCGTCCAAAGAATTTAATTATTTAAAAATTTGTTGATAAAATTTTTAATACAATAGGAATTGAATTCCAAGAAACATTCAATTATTCAATAAATTATTTATTTTTGAATTTAAATAATTGAAATCTGGTAGAATTTTCTCATAAACATTGATTTACAAATAGATTTCAGTTAAAATCTTAGATAAAAATAATTGAATTCTTTCGAAGAATTTCATTAAAATTTTAGAAATAATTGAATTTTATTGAAACATTTTTTTAAAAATTGTCTTAAAAATAATTAAAATTCTATACCAAAAAAAGTTTTATCAAAACTTTTTAAAATGTTTGAAATTATGCTAAAATTCTGATATTTTTAAAAATAATTGAATTCTTGCGAAGAATTTTATTAAGACTTTTGAAAAATAATTGAATCTCTGCAAAGATTTTTATTACTTTACGAAAATATTTAAATTCTTGCTAAAGTTTTTATTAAAATTTCTGAAAGTAATTGAAGATCTGCTAAGAATTTTGTTATTTTTAATTTATGCCAAGAACTTTATTAAAATTTTTAAAAATAATTGAATTCCTGTTAATTTTTTACAAGAATTTAATTATTTTTCAAAATTTTAATAAAATTCTTCGCAAGAATTCAATTATTTTCATAAATAATAAAATTCAATGTAGAATTTCAATTATTTTTAATACAATTTTAATCGAATTTCTCGAAAAATGTAATTATTCTTAAAAATTTCATTAAAATTCGTTGATAGAATTCAATTATTTGAAAATTTGTTGATAACGATTTTTTATGGGAATTGAATTTTAAGAAACGTTCAATTATTCAATAAATTATTTATTTGCATTTTTACATTTAAATTTGTATTTAAATAATTAAATTCTAGTAGAATTTTCTAATGAAAATTTATTTTCATTTCATAAAAATGAATTTCAGTTAAAATTTTAGATAATAATTGAATATTAAATGCAATAGAGCGTGAATTTTAAAAAATAATTGAATTTTGTAATTAATTTTTTTGAATAAGTTTAATTGAGTTGTTTTAATATTATTTTTAGTTTCTATTTTCTAATATTTATTTAATTAAAGAATTTAAGAATAATTGAAATTTCGTAAAATTGAATATCGTAAAGAAATGAATTTGAAAATTGTCAAAGAACTTTTTCGAAAATTATTAAAAATTATCGATATAAAGAAGAATATTAGATAAATATTCTTAAAAATAATTATTGAATTGATAATAATTTTAATTATTATAAATTATTTTTATTAATAATTATTATTAATTATTATAAAACATGAAGAAATCGATGACTTCGAGTCGAAGACTCGAAGTTATCGATTTCTTCATGTTTTATAGTTATGAAAAATTGAATTTCTAGTTTTAAGTAAAATGTTCTCTTATTTGATTCGGCCTGATTCTATTTTTGTCAGTTGGTCCGTAATTTTTAATTTTTGGTCCGTAAAGTCCGTATTTTTAAATACTTTCACTGCTTCGAGCCCTGAATTTTATTAAAATTTCAGAAAATAATTGAATTCTTTTGAAAATTTTTTTAACGAATTAAGAAAAAAATTGAATTTTTGCAAAGAATTTTACTATTTATAAATATAATTAAATTGTTTCGAAGGATTTATTAAAATCTTAGAAAATAATTTATTTATTTATATATGTGTTTACGGACACAAAGCCCTTTTGTACAAAGTACTTAACAATATTAAAACTAATCAAAAACAATAATTGCATTTTTTTGAAAAATATGAATAAAAATTTTTTAAAATTTAATTCTTTCATGAAATTTTATTAAAATTGTATTAAAAATAATTGAATTTTTGCAAAGAATTTTACTATTTATAAATATAATAGAACTTTTTCGAAGAATTTATTAAAAGTTTATTAAAAAAATTGTATTCTATTGTGAAATTTTTTTGAAAATAATTGAATTTTTGCAAAGATTTTGCAAATTATCTTGAAAATAATTGAATTTTTACCAAAAAAATTTACTATATTTATAAAAACAATTGAATTCTCATGAAGAATGTTATTATTTAAGAAAATAATTGAGTTCTTGTGAAGAATTTTATTAAAATTTTTGAAATTAATATACAAGAATAATTAATTTGTAAATTAGTTAATAATTTAATTTTTTATAAGTTAGAATATGAAATTATTCAAACATTCATATTTGAAAATAAAAAATTTTGTAATTTACAGAATAATAATAAATTGAATATCACGTTCCGCGCGTAACATTTGCTAGTGAATTAATAATTTACCAAAATAAAAATTTAAATGTTATTACAGTTTTACAAAAATTAAAAATTTCAACGATTTCAATTTAATAACCTTTTAAAATTTATTTATCAATTTCTAAAAAAAAAGTTTTACTACAACGCTTTTAATATTTAATTATTATCTAAAATTTTAACTGAAATTCGTTTTTAAATCATTTCTTATTAAAAAGTTCAAATAAAATTTAACTTTTTAAAAACAAAAATAAATAATATATTGAATATATAATTGAATGTTTTTCAAAATTTAATTCTTTTAAAGAATTTATCAATTTTTTAAAAAATAATTGAATTCTTACGAAGAATTTTATTTAATTCCTTTTAAATAATTGAATTCTCGTGAAAAATTTATTATTTGTGAAAATAATTGAATTCTTGCTGTAGAATTTTATGAAAAATTTTATGAAAAATTTTAAATAATTCAATTCCTGTGAAAATATTATTTATAAAAAAAATTGAAAATCTTTGCAAAGAATTTTATCAAAAATCTTTTATGGAATTTTATTAAAATTGTACATATAGATATTGAAAATCATTGATTTTCGAAAAGTTTTTGAGAATAATTGAATCGTTTTAAAGAATTTTATTATTATAAATTTAGAATTTTTTTTATTTCAACTATTAGCGAATTTAATGTGATGCAAATTTCCCCCAAAAATAAAGAAAAAAGTAGCTTTTAGTGGCATAAATCTAAAAAGGTATCCAAATAGTAGCAAATTATAAAAAACAGTAGTAAATAGTAGGTTTTAGTAGATGAGTGCGAAGCTTGCTCATAGAGATCACAGTATTTTTTTCTCTAAAATAAGTGAAAAGGTGTTTTTGAATTTTGTTTTGATTTTTCTTGTTTCAACAAATATGAAATTAGTAAAATCGGCTATTATAAAACAACATAAAACACAAATAATTATGTATTTTTTTGACCAATTATTGTTGAATGGAAAAAACAAAAAAAAAGGAAAACGAAAAATGAAGTGTCGGTGTAAATCTTACCTCATATTGCAGTTTTTGCTTGCCAGGAGGCATTCCAGTTTGTTCATGAATGCGTGCTTTCAAAACTGCCACAGTGTCACTGGGTTGTAAAGTGATTCCCAATGTTTGACCATTTAACTTCCATTCAGTCTTCTCGGCCATTAAAGGCACTGAAATGTTAATTTGAACTGGACCCTGAAAGAAAACCGAAATTCAACAATCAATACCTAGTAAAAAATTTAATTACGAAATAACATTTCTTTATTTTGATAAATTAAACATACTGATTAAGAGAAAACTTTATTTATTGATATATTATCAATACCTTATTCCTGGCCAAAAATTGTTGTTCAGGTACCAAAGAATCTTCAGTTCTTAATTTTTTAGACGGTGGTTCCTCTTCTATTGGTTCTGCTGAATGCTTCATTCCAATCTTTAAAGAAACAACATCAAAACAAAATGTTATTAAATCATTCAAGTACTTGAGAAAATAAATTTCATAAGTACACATGGTTGTCACAAAAATTTAATTTTGTTTTTCCCTCAACTTTTTTAAAACTATTTTCATCATTTCAACTCAATTATTATTTTCTAGAATTTTTAACTAAAATTCTTCTTTAAATAAATTAATTATTTTTAATAATTTTTGACAAAGTTCTTTTAGAATTTTTTAAATCCATTTGTTTACAAAATAATTTTAATTTATAATAAATTAGTTCTAAAGAATTGTTAATTAAAAGTATGAAAAATTTTAATTTTTAAAGATTTTGAACTGAAACCTTTTCAAAATTCAATTATTTCTAAAAATTTATCGAGACTATAAATTCAATACTTACTGAAGCTGGCAATGGTGGTTGTATAGGTGGTGGATTTGGCATAAATGGAGACATAGCAGGTGCTAAACAAAGAAAATAAAAGCGTTAAAATTATTATTCAAAAAATATTTTTTAACCCTAGAAGCAACAACCCTTTTAAAGCAAAATTTAAATTATAACCCTGAAAAAACAACCAGCATTTTTGATTCACGACCCTACTTGAAATTTATTTTATATATGGGTCAATCCATTATCAGGGTTGCCACGCTTTTGCTCATTTCAAATTCCCTCACTTTTCCAGGTTTTCCAGGTTAAAAAACGGAATTTTTCCAGGTTTTTAAAACTACATTTATATTTTACAAAATTTTTAATTCTAACCTTTTTGAAATTAAACAACTTATAAAAAATTGTTATAAAACATGAAAATGTCGATCACTCCGAGTCTTCGACTCGGAGCAATCGATATCTTCATGTTTTATAATAATTAAAAATTTTGGACTGATGAAATCATCATTTTTTACCTATTATTATTATAAGAATATTGTTACTGTAACTTATTCAAAATTACTTTCATTATTTTAATTCAATTATTGTTTTCCACCATTTTTAACTAAAATTCTTCTTTATAAAGTGTAAATTAATTATTATTAATAATTTCTGAAAAATTTCTTTCAACATTTTTAAATCCTTTTGTTTACAATTCAATTTTACGAAATTTCATCGATTATTCAGGTATTCGGAAATTCTTCAATCAAATATATATTAGAAAATAAAAACTTGAAATAACTTCAAAAAAATTCAATTCAACTTTTACAAAAAAATTAAATCTACACAATTTTAAGTTAAAAGTATGAAAAATTCAAACATTCAAAGATTATAATTTGAGACCTGCTTTTCAAAACTCAATTATTATCTAAAGTTTTAATTGAAATTCATATTTCAATCAATTATTATTAGAAAATTCTACGACAATTCAATTATTTAAATACAAAAAAATAATTTATTGAAGAATTCAATGATTTTTTAAATTCAACTCTCATTTAAAGAATTTTATCAACAAATTTTTAAATAGGTAATTAAAATTCTTTTGACGAATTTTAATAAAATTTTTAAGAATAATTTCATTTTTCGAGAAATTAGATTAAAAATGTATCAAAAATAATTGAATCTCTGTCAAAAAATTCTATTGAATTGAGAAAAGTTTTTAAAAATAATTGAAATTTTGTCAAGAATTTTATTAAAATTTTTTTTAATAATTGAAATATTGCCAAGAATTTTATTAAAATTTTTGAAAATAATTGAATTTTAGAGAAAAATTTTAATATTTATAAAAATAATTGAAATTTTGACTATAACTTTTTTTAAACTTTTGACCATAATTGAATTTCTGCTTAGAATTTTATTACTTTTGAAAATAATTGAATTCTTGAGAAGAATTTTTTAATAATATTTCTTTTTAAATACCTAATTATTTTTAATACAGAAAGTAAATAATTTATTGAATAATTGAATGTTTCTCAAAATTGAATTCTCATAAAGAATTTTATTAACAAATTTTTAAATAATTGAATTCTTTTGACGAATTTTAATAAAATTTTTAAGTATAATTACATTTTTCGAGGAATTCGATTAAAATTGTATCAAAAATAATTGAAATTCTGCAATGAATTTTATTATCTATGAAAATAATAATTGAATCCCTGTAATAGAATTATTGCGAAGAAATTTATAAAAAAAAATTTTAAATAATTTATTTCTTTTGGAAATTTTTTTTAAAAATAGTAGATATTGAAAATCATTGACTGGAGAAGAATTTTTGATAAAGAAATTGAATTTGTTAAAAAGAATTTCATTAAAATTTTTGAAAATAATATTGAATTTTGGAGAAAAATTTTAATATTTATAAAGATAATTGAAATTTTGACGATAAATTTTTTAAACTTTTGACCATAATTGAGGGTTTACGTGCAATAAGGGGACGCGCAGGCTATTCGTTGTCCTCTCGCGCAGCCGCAGAATCGCTATACGCGGGGACTTTCACTTCCATGCGTATCCCCTTATTGCACGTGAACCCTCAATTGAATTTTTGCGAAGAATTTTATTACTTTTGAAAATAATTGAATTTCTTTGATGAATTTTAATATAATTTTTAAAAATAATTATAAATTTTTCGAGAAATTCCATTAAAATTGTATTAAAAATAATTGAAATTTTGCGATGAGTTTTATTATTTTTATGAAAATAATTGAATTATTGCGAAGAAAAATTGTATAGGAAACTCTTTTAAAATTGAATTAAGAAAATTGAAATATAAAATAAAGAAAAATTAAATTTCAAGAATAAGCACAATAACTTTAGACAACAATAATTTTCCAGGATTCCAATCCAAATTTTTTGTTTCCGATTTGTCAATCTTGAGATAAACTGTCCGCAATTAGACAATTAACTTTTTGGAGTTTCGATCTGGATGCTATCTGCAGATTATTATATTAAATAAAAATTAAAAACAAACCATTATTTTTATTCTCCAAATATTATCTTTTTTTTCTAAATCTTCGTAATTAAATTCTCTATCGATCTTTCGAGACCGATTTTTGAATTTTTGTTTACGATTTTATGATTTTTTAATACTTATTGTTTTATTAAAAAAATGTTTGAAAACAAAAATTCAAAAATCGGTGTCGAAAGATCGATAAAAAATTTAATTACGAAGATTTAGAAAAAAAGAAAAATCTTTTCAATGAAAAATTGTGATTGACCTGTAGAGTGATTTGAAATGAAAAAGTACATTTTTTCGCGATAGATTTATGCGATAGAGCTGTTCACTTAAAATGTGTAATTAATGGAGCCTATTTTACTTGTCCAAATTTTGATTACAATTAATTTCATTTCCTTACTTTCTCTTTTCTAATTTTAAATTAACAATTGAACATTTATAACATGTTTAATATTTCTAACCATTTAATAAATATATTTCATCGTTATGTTTTATTTTCAACTTAATTTAGGCACTGGCCCACAATTTCCCAACATTAAAAAAAGAAAAAAATTTTGTGTAAGATATTGAGCTAAGAAAAAGTGTGGCCCACAATACCCCAATCTCCCTTACTAAAACTTTTTTTTGGAAATTGAAGTTTAGAAAACATAGATTTTTGTAGTTTTTGAATTTTTTTCGTAACTATTGCAGAAGTCTCTTAAAACTTTAATTGTTTAATTAATTAACAATTTATTTTGCATAAATAATCATGAATGTTTTAAATTCTTTTTGTTTTTAATAGAGGCATTATTTTTGTATATCTCTACCAAATATTATTAAATTTTATTAAAAAATAACGAAGCAATAGTGAATTTTCTAAAAAACGTACTTTAAATTTTAATTGTTTATAAATAATTGAAAAATTAAAATTTTTGAAAACGCATTCCGGAAATGTTTTTGTACCACCCGTCTGTAAGAAATTATGTATTACAGGGTGGCCACCAAAACTCGTGAATAAAATTCACGTCTATTTCCCGGTTTTTTCAAGGTTTTTGGAAATTTTCAAGGTTTTTTTGTTGGTTTTGTTTGTTGTTCAACTACTTCCACATTTATTATTATTTTTTATTGCCGAATTTTTCTTAGGCTTTTCTTACGATTCTGAACAATCAATCGTATAGGTTTTAAAAAATTCAGGGTTCAGGGTGGCCGCAAGATTGACTTTATCAATTTCCCTGACATTTTACTGACATAACAACGAATTTCCCTGACAAAAATTTTTTTGTTTAGAGCAAAAAATGTATTGCATGACCGTCTTAATTTCTTTAATTATCCTGACAAAAAAATTTTTCCTGACATTTCCCTGACTTTACTGACAAAAATTTTTTTTTCCTGACATTTACCTTCTTCTTTAATTGCCCTGACAAAAAAATTTTTCCTGACATTTCCCTGACTTTACTGGCAAAATATTTTTTTCCCTGACATTTCCCTGACTTTACTGACATGTGGCCACCCTGGGGTTGCCACAAATATTTAATTTTATTTTTCCCTGACTTTTTCCTGATTTCCAGACAAAATTTTCACTTTTTCCCTGACCATAAAGAATATTCTGATTCACTCTAAAAATTATTAAAAACATTCTATTCCATAAACTTTCGAATTTCTTAAATTGTAAAATTATTCGCAAACATCAATAACTAAATTTTTAAATAAGTATTTAATTATTATTTTTCCATAGGAATTAAAATTCTTCAAAACATTCAAATTCAAACATTTTTAAATTCAACAACTTATAAAAATATTATTATAAAACATGAAGATATCAATTACTCCGAGTCAAAGACTCAGAGTGATTGATATCTTCATGTTTTATAAAAATTTTAATTTCCATAAAATTTTTCAAAAAAAAAATTAAATTATTTACAAACATTATAATAAAATTCGTTGCAAAAATTAAGTTATTTTCATAAATAATAAAATTCTTCACATGGTTTCAATTATTTTTAATACAATTTAAAGTAAATTTCAAGAAAAATGGAATTATTCTCTTATTAATTTTTTTCTAAGAATTTAATTACATTTCACGAATATAATGAAATTCTTCGTTGAAATTCAAATATTTTCACAATCTACTTTTTTAATAAAAGTTCTCAAAAGAATTCAATTATTTAAAAAAATGTAATAAAATTCGATGCAGGAATTCAATTATTTTCATAAACAATAAGATTCTTTACATTATTTCAATAATTTAAATAAAAATTTGAAAAAATTCATTGCAAGAATTCAATTACTTTCATAAATTAATAAAATTCTTTACAGGATTTTAATTATTTTTAATACAATTTTAAGTAAATTCTTCGAAAAATGTAATTATTTTAAATAATTTAATTAAAATTCTTCAAAAGAATTCAATTATTAATTATTTTTAAAAATTCATGCTATAATGCTTTTAATATTCAATTATTATCTAAAATTTTAACTAATATTCATTTTAAAATCAATTTTTATTGGAAAATTCTACAAGAATTCAATTATTTAAATACAAAAATAAATAATTTATTGAATAAATTAATGTTTTTCGAAACTAAATTAACATAAAGAATTTTATCAACAAATTTGATTTTTGTCGAGAAATTTTAATAAAATTTTCAAGAATAATAAAATTTTTCGAGGAATTCAATTGAAATTGTATTAAAAATAATTGAAATTCTATGATGAATTTTATTATTCATGAAAATAATTGAATTTTTGTAAAAAATTTTACTATTTATGAAAATAATTGAATTATTGCGAAGTTTGCTTAGAATTTTATCAAAAATTTTTTTTAAATAATTGAATTCTTTTGAAAAACTTTTATAAAACTGTAGATATTGAAAATCATTCAATTGAGAAAAATTTTTTGAAAATAATTGAAATTTTGCAAAGAATTTTATTAAAATTTTTGAAAATAATTGAAATTTGGAGAAGAATTTTATTATTTTTAAAGATAATTGAATTTTTATGAGAATTTTTTTTAATTTTCGAACATAATTGAATTTCTGGGAAGAATTTTATTACTTTTGAAAATAATTGAATTTCTGCAATCATTTGTAACTTCTCCAAAATTCAATTTTTTCCAGTTACTTAAATAAAAATCCCTGACTTTTCCCTGAATTCCCTAATTTTCCTGACCTGTGGCAACCCTGAAAAATTTCAATTTTTTCAAAAAATAAAATTTTGAAAATGGTCAAAAAATTTTGTTTTTCAGTTTTAATAATATATAATACTAAAATTCAAGGTTTTTAAAAAAGTGCACGTCCAATTCACGGTTTTTTCAAGGTTTGACAAAATTCACATCCATTTAAAGGTTTTCAAGGTTGCAAGGTCCGGTGGCCACCCTGGTATAGACATAATGCACATTTAAAAATTTCTTTTAGGTGGCCCAGTTCACAAATTTCGATTCAGTACGTAAACTGAGGCCCAAACTGACAGCCGGAAGGAACTTAAGCAAAGCGCATTTACCTTGAAACAATTGACTAATAAAAAATGGAGAAACTCACTAAGAAGAGGTGGAGGCCTAATCGGAGGCATGGGCGCCATCATCATCATCGGTGGTTGGGGTGGCATCATAGGCATCGGTATTGGTGGTGGTGGCTGCGCCGGTACCTGAATCGGAGGCTTTGGAACGGGAGGCTTCGGTGGGGCCTTGAGAGTCGCCTGCGGTTTCGAGGCCGCAGCCGCCATGTGAGAGAGTTCCGACGCTCGGGTCACTGGTTTGGGTCCAATTTTTTCCTTCTCCTCGTCCGGAAGCAGTCCCTTGACCTTGTGAATTTGATGGATCTGTTCCTCGAGAGTGATATTCGCTCGTGCCGCTCGCGTCGCGGCTTCCACGCTCGACGTATGTCCGTCCCAAGTGACCTTGTCGTCCTTCTTTTTGTCCTCCTCGCCAATCTTCTTACCGATTGCCGTTTCCTCGTCGCCGACGCCAAAAATGTCGGTACGCCTCTCGGCGAGCTGCTTCAAGCTGTCCTCGATCGCAGTGCCCGGTGCGAACACTGTCTCTTGGGACTGTTTGTCGAGATGCTTGTCCCGCTGTTCCACCCATCTGGGGTCCAGTAAACCAATACGCACGTGTTCCTGTACTTTGCTAGCTGGAATCTTCTCTCCAGTGAGCGGGGAAATAAGGTACTCCTCAGTGGCAGGCGGACGAATGACTTTGACCGCGTGTTGCTTGGGATCGTAACCCTTTTTAATGACAACATTTCCAGGTGCTGGTGGTAGAGGCGGAGGTTGCATGGTGCTTTCACGATTTTTATTGTCCCTCATCCTCATTGTTTCTCCTGGTGGAGCCATAATTTCTTCGTCGCTCGAATCCTCCTCCATATCTTGCACCTTAAACATTTCAATTAATAGAATTTTAGATTTTTTGAACTGAAAATTGAGTGGAATTAGAATAAATTTAAACAATAAATTCAATCATTTATTACAGTGAAGGAAAATAAACGAAAACATTCGAAAAAATTCGAAATCGGTCAGATTTCGAAACATTGGAGTAAACTAATTTTTAAAAACTATTTGTCCGAATGTTTTCGTTTATTTTCCCTCACTATAATTAATATTTCTCGGACGTAAAAGATTGATTAATGAATCATCATTTATTAAAAAGAAAGTTAAAATATATATTTCATTCAAGGATCCCTAAATTAATTAAAGTTCACAAATATTATAAAATTTGTCCTGATCTTTCTCAAGTTCTTGTCTTATTTCACTTGGCGTAATTACGACTTTTTTTTAAAAAAAACCTTAATACTTTTAGAAAATATATTTGTATATCAGACTTCGCACTCGATAATTAATTTTAAAAAAGTAGAAAAAAGTAGCTATCGAAAAATTAAACTTGACGAACGAAAAAAATCATTTTCGACACTTCACAAAACTGAGAAAAATTCCAATCTATATTTTATTTTCCTGACTTTTTCCTAATTTTCATTAAAATATTTACTTCTTTCTTATCCTGCTAATAAATTGAATTCCTTCAACGAATTTAATAATTCATGAAAGAATTTATTTAAATATATATTTATAAAAATGATTTAATTCTTGCGAAGAATTTTATAAAAAATTTTAAATAATTCATTTCTTCCGACTCAATTTATGCAAATTCTAATTCAAATAATTAAATTCCTGAGAAATTTTTATTATTCATTAAAAGAATTGAATTTTTACAAAGATTACAGGGCTCGAAGCAGGGAAAGTATTTAAAAATACGGAATTTACGGACCAACTGACAAAAATAGAATCAAGGCCGAATCAAATAAGAGAACATTTTACTTAAAAACTATAAATTCAATTTTTCATTACTATAAAACATGAAGAAATCGATAACTCCGAGTCTTCAAATCGAAGTCATAGATTTCTTCATGTTTTATAATAATTAATAATAATCATTAATAAAAATAATTTATAATAATTAAAATCATTATCAATTCAATTATTATGTTTAAGAATTTTCAACTAAAATTCTTCTTTATATCGATTATTTTTAATAATTTTCAAAAAAGTTCTTTGACAATTTTCAAATTCATTTCTTTACAATATTCAATTTTACGAAATTTCATTTATTCGTAAATTCTTTAATTAAATAAATATGAGAAGATAGAAACTAAAAATAATATTAAAAAAACTCAATTAAACTTTTTCAAAAAAATTAATTACAAAATTCAATTATTTTTTAAAAATTCACGCTATATTGCTTTTAATATTCAATTATTATCTAAAATTTTAACTGAAATTCATTTTTATGAAATGAAAATCAATTTTTATTAGAATATTATACTAGAATTCAATTATTTAAATACAAATTTAAATGTAAAAATGCAAGTAAATAATTTATTGAATAATTGAACGTTTCTTAAAATTCAATTCCCATAAAAAATCGTTATCGACAAATTTTCAAATAATTAAATTCTATCAACGAATTTTAATAAAATTTTTAAGAATAATTACATTTTTCGACAAAATTCGATTAAAATTGTATTATAAATAATTGAAATTCTGCATTGAATTTTATTATTTATGAAAATAATTGAATTCTTTCGAAGAATTTTATTAAAATTTTGAAAAATAATTAAATTCTTGTAAAAAATCAACAGGAATTCAATTATTTTTAAAAATTTTAATAAAATTCTTGGCATAAATTAAAAATAACAAAATTCTTAGCAGATCTTCAATTACTTTCAGAAATTTTAATAAAATTTTTCGCAAGAATTTAAATATTTTCGTAAAATAATAAAAATCTTTGCAGATATTTAATTATTTTTCAAAAGTCTTAATAAAATTCTTCGCAAGAATTCAATTATTTTCAAAAATATCAGAATTTTAGCAGAAATTCAAACATTTTAAAAAGTTTTGATAGAACTTTTTTTTGGTAGAAATTCAATTATTTTTAAGACAATTTTTTAAAAAAATGTCTTAATAAAATTCAATTATTTTAAAAATTTTAATGTAATTCTTCGAAAGAATTCAATTATTTTTATCTAAGATATTTTAACTGAAATCTACTTTTAAATCAATGTTTATGAGAAAATTCCTTGAATTCAATTATTTAAATACAAAAATAAATAATTTATTGAATAATTGAATGTTGCTTGGTAAAAATTTTATCAACAAATTTTTAAATAATTAAATTCTTTGGACGAATTTTAATAAATTTTTTAAGAATTTTTTCGAGGAATTCGATTAAAATTCTATTGAAAATAATTGAATTCCTAAAAAGAATTTTATTATTTACGAAAATAATTGAATCCCGGTAAAAATTGTATTAAATATGAAAATAGTTGAATGATTGCGAAGAAATTTATAAAAAAAAATTGTTATTAATGAAATTCTAGTGAAATTTTTATTATTTTTTGACAATAATTAAAAGTTTTTGTAGAATTTTATTAAATTTTTTTTTTAAATAATTAAATTCTTTTGGTAAATTTTATGAAAATAGTAGATATTGAAAATCATTGAATTGCGAAAAGTTAATTTAAAAATAATTAAATTTTGTAAAGAATTCTATTAAAATTTTTAAGAATAATTGAATGTCTGTGTGGCATTTTATTATATTTTTTTGAAAATAATTGAATTCCTAAAAAGCATTTTATTATTTTTGAAAATAATTGAATTCTTGCGAACGATTTTATTAGAATTTTTTTAAATAATTGCATTTCGAAGAAGAAATTTATTACTTTTAAAAATAATTGAATTCTTGTGATGAATATTGTTATTTATGTAAATACTTTAATTCTGCAAAGAATTTCATTAAAAATGCCTCAAAATAATTGAATTTTTGGGATTTATGTAAATAATTGAATTCTTGGAATGAATTGTATTAAAATCTAAAAAAATAATTGAAATTCTTCGATGAGTTTTATTATTTATGAAAATAATTGAATTCTTGCTTAGAATTTTATCAAAAAAATTTTTTAAAATTGAATTTCCATGAAAAATGCTATTATTAGTGAAAGTAATTGAATTATTGTAAAGAATTGTATAAAAATTTTGTTAAATAATTGATTTTTCGAAACTTTTTTTGAAAATGCTATTCCAAATGAATTGAATTCCCGTGGAAATTTTATTATTTATGAAAATAATTGAATTTTATCAATTTTTTTTAAATACTTGAATTCTTTTGCGAAATTTTATGAAAATACTACATTTATTGAAAATATTTAAATTTCGAATTTTTTTTGAAAGTATTAGCGAATTTAAAAAGTAGTGGAAATTCTAAAAAAAAGAAATAGTAGCTTTTAGTGGCTAAAATCTAGGTAAAAGCTAAAATGTGTTCTGACCCAAAACGACACTTCCTATCTAGTATTCTCAAAATAAATAAAAGTTTAAAAAACTGAAATAGGAAATAACAATTTAAAGAGAATTTTGATGCTTTTTTCACATTTGTAGATGTTATTTTTAAAGTTAATTCAACTTGAAGTTAAAGAAAAATATTTTATAAAAAATTCTTTTCATTGAAATTAAGAAAATAAATATTACCTGATTATTATCCTTTGCTCGATCCTTTTCACCGTCAGGTCGATGTGGCATTTCATCATCTCCATCACTTTCAATTTGCATTTCGACATCCTCACCATCTTCAATACGTTCCTGAAATTTTAATAATTAATAAGTTGGAGTCCAGGAGATATTTAATACCTTTCGATGCACCCTCATCAATAAAAAAAAATAATTTCATTAATTAATAATTCATTAACTAATTACGTTACATATATATATTACAATGAAAAAGAAAATTAAAAAGTTTTAAGTGGCTTCTTCTAGGAATTCTGACTCAGATAAATGAACAAAGTTTATATGCTCAAATTTGTATTCTTGGTTAAAACTGAATAAAATAACAAACCTGCATAAGAACACGAGCTCCTACTTCGTCGGGAGTTGTAGGAGCTGGAAAATTGCCGACCTCAAATTGTTGATAATCAACAGTTTCAACAACAACAAAATCGTGCCAATCAATTTGAGCGTATGCAACTCGCTCGCGTTCCAATTCCTCTTCTTCTTTGCGTTTTTGAGCCTCTTGATATTTAAGCCATTCTGATCGATATTTCACATTTTCAAGAATTTTTTCCATATTTGAAGCTTCATCTCTCAAACGCGGAAGTAAATCTTTGGGTGGGATTAAAACCTAATGAAACAAAATTCATTAAATAATAACTGTATTGTATTGTATTGAATATTTGTATTCAATTATTTAAAATTAACCTCACCTTTGTGTATTGTTCCAGAAGTTTAGTAAAATATTGAAACAAAGAATGTTGTGGACGCAGAAAGTCGAATTGGAAATTCCTCTGTTCGCGATTCATTAAATTGGTCAAAAATTGACGTCCGTTTCGAGCAACAAACTGTGCGGTTAATTTTACAATATCTCTGTAATGAATAATTTATTAGTTTTAACATTATTTTAAATTTTATTGAAAAATAAATATATTATAACGTACAAATCTAAGGCAGAAATTGAAGGAGGGTCTGCTATAAATTCGAACTCCTGTGGCGGATCTTTGGGAATGAATGGCTGCTCAACTTGCTTAAGAATTTCTTGCTGTTTTTGATGAGCAGAAAAGTTGACACCCTTAGGAAGTATAACTCCAGTTACTGGCTCTTGGCCCTTTCCTTCTTTAAATTCCTTGACTTTATGCTGATAGTACGCGTGATAGGGGTCACCAAAGTTTAAGAAATTAAACTTGGGATTTCCCAATTCATTCTGTCTAATCCTGGATTCAAACTCAGGGCCATTTCTGGCGACGAAGTTGGCAGTTTTGTCAACGATATCTGTTAAAATGGTATAAGGAAAATGTATAAACACCAACGTAATTTTTATAAACAAACTTCGTTTTACTTTTTCTTTAATTTTATCTGAATACAATTTTTAAATATTTTGTTATAATAAAATATTTAAAGACAAATATTGTGTTGGTTCATTTAATTTTTTTACATCCTTATCACATGAGAAGGTATTAGTTTTTGTCGAAAATTCACTTTTGCTAATTTTATGAAATCTTCACGTTTTGAGGTGCCCTGAACAAAAAACATGGTTTAAAAAAGTGTCTGCCTGTAGACACAATGATGACGTCACTATAACTTTTGAAAAACTTATTGTATTAACTTGTAACATGCATAAAGTTTACATGCATAAAGTTAGTGTTAAAATATAGATCGAGTTCGTTAGCCAGCCATTTTCGTCAAAAACTACAAGAACTATAAAAACTACGGAATTTTCAAAATTTTTAATTGCCTATTATTTTAGATTAGAGCAATTCCACGCCAAGTGATCATAAGAATTTTCGATGATTTTAGCAATATTAAAAATACTTTCAGAATTTGTTCCTTTTTATACATGGAATAAAAGTGTATAAAAGTTTTTTCAAAATTTTCAAAATTTTTTGAGTTACCTCTTACTCAAAATTTTGGTCGGTTTTTCAAAAAAGGCACATAACTTTTTTTCTTGTTAACCGATTAAGATAATTTTTTTTGGAAAATACTCATAATAAGAAGTACTTTAAAGAAAAAAATAAAAATTTTAAAAAAAAATTTTTTTTGCCCGAAAAAAATTTCAAAAAATTTTTTGAATTAAAATTTTGAAAAAAATATATCTTCGATTTGAATTTTTTTTTTGGTAAATATTGTCAATAAAGTAAAGAATACTTCCTGTAAATTTAATTATGGGACAACAATAACTTTACGAGAAATCTTCGTAATTAAATTCTCTATCGATCTCTCGAGCCTTATTTTTGAATTTTTGTTTTTAAACATTTTTTAAATAACAATAAGTATTAAAATAATCAAAAAATCGTAAAATATATTTTCCTTAGTTTTATTGATTAAAAAAACTATTTAAAAAACCTATTAAATTAATGTTTGATTGATAAAAAATAAAAAATTATTTAGTTAAAAATTGTTATACAATAAAAAGTTATTATTTTGTTATAAACTGTACTTAGGGTTAAAAATTTATATTTTTTCTGAATTGTGCAATTTTTCATAAGTAAAGTATTCAAGTATAAAAGAAAAACTAAAAATTAATTATTTAACCCTTGTTTAAACAGTTTATAGTTTTCAACTTTTCAATTAATTGTTTAGAAAAAATTAGAAATTTCTAACCCAAATGAAACTTATGAAAAAATTAAAAAAATTACATAAGAAACAAATATAAATTTCTTACCCTAAGTATAAATATTTTATGTAAAAAATAGTAACAATTAATTGTTTAAACAATGTTTTAATAAATAATTGTTTTTTTATCATTAGTAGATGTATTACTCACGAAAAATTGTACAATTGAGAAGAAACTAGTAATTTCTAGGCCTAAGTACAGTTTATAACAAAATAATAACTTTTTATTGTATAACAATTTTTAACTTGTAAGGATGCGGTCATGAGTAGTGTGTGTTGTCTGTTTGTTTGTGTGCAGAATGATTGTTTGTGTGTTTGTCTGATTGATATGTGTGTGATTGTGACCAAAATTGTAAAAGGAGAGATAAGAGTAGTCTGTACTTCGGTGTGCGTGCGAACGGTTGTACTTAGAAATTACCTGACATTAAATTATATATATTCATTTTAATTATTTGTTTTTTAATGTGCCATCCTCTCACAGTTCAGAAGTGGGATTAGGAACTCTTTGCTCTCGTTTTGTTAATATATTCGATAATTTTTCACAACTTATGCAACTTGAAACACATTAGAACTTTAGTGGTTTTAACCGTCTCTCAAAAGGACGCTAAGCTTATAAGTCCGATTAGAGAAGAATTTGACTAATTGTGTTTGAGTAATTCAGTGTAGATAAGAGTGATCTGCAATTTGACAAATTTTTGTAACTGTATGAAGAAAAGAAGAGTTGGAATTTAAGTTTTTTTACATGTGGAAGCTTTGTGCACATGGCGAGAAATTAAACTGCCATTTTCAAATTGAACTCTTTATTCAGTGATTTATGTTAACACCGTGCTATGTGGTCATCGTGCTTTGTGCCTTGATTGGTGATCATTATTTATGTACTGTGATGTTGTGTTAAATTTTTACGAATTAATATATGAGCATTATTTTAAAAGAGAAAAACGTTTAGTTCCGTTCGCAGTTTTACGCACACCGAGATATTTTGAATAAGTACAGTACGCTTTTATTGTGTTCATATTAGTAAACAGTGAATGTCCTTCAACTATTCTTTCGAGTTTACGTTGTGTCGAAAGATAATAATTATCGCCAGAGTTATAAATTCATTATGGCAGCCGATTTAACTGTTGCTGAATTGAAAAGCATTTTACGATTCAAGAAAATTGCCGCTACTGGAAATAAGAGCGAGTTGATATTACGTCTGCAACGGGCTAGTCCAGATGGGTCTTGGATCGAGGAATGGCGGAAGGAAGGAAGACGTGATGATGATGATGATGATGAGGAGGAGGATGATGATCAAGGGAAACATCGGTTGCAAAAAGCTTACGATGACATGAAACGTCAGATGGACGTGATGCAGCAGATGATGATGGCGTTAACATCACAATTGCAGCAAGAGAAAACCCAAGGTTCGTCAGATTCTGTTCTCGGAACCGACTCGAGGGTGGAGTCAAACGTCAATACAATGTTGTTAAATTTGGAAACTCCGACTACCTCTGCGAAGGAAAGCGGGATGCCGATTTTGTTTCCAGTGTCGTCTCCTTATGCTGTCCCAGCCCAGGGCGGAGCAACACAATCAGCACAAGTACCTGTTTATCATACACCAACACTTCCTAATACTGAGGTAAACTCAAGGTTATCAATTCATTCTATCGGTGAGTTATTGGGGACTTTTGATGGAAATAGCCAAAACTTTGAAACATGGTCGCAACAATTACAATTGGTACGAACGACATATAATTTGAGCGATGACACTGTAAGAATTTTGATTAGTAGTAAACTTAAAGATAAAGCTCTTAATTGGTTTCATTCACGTTCGAATCATTTGTTGATGCCAGTAACAATGCTCATTGAGGAAATGAGAAAAATGTTTTTCCCCTACCTTAGTCGAATTGAATTGAGAAAGCAATTCGAAAATCGTATTTGGTGTAAATCAGAATCATTTAGTGAATATATGTATGACAAAATTATTTTAGCAAATAGAGCAAATATTGACGAGATAGATTTAATTGATTATTTGATAGAAGGAATTCCCGACGAGTCATTACGAGATCAAGCTCGCATGCAACGTTTCAATTCTAAAGAAAATTTACTTCAAGCGTTTGAAAAAATTTATTTAAATAAAAAATCAACTGAAATAAATAAAAGTAAAGATTATCAAAAAGATTCGAATAATTACAAAGCAAGTAAATTTGATCAAAATAATAAAGAAAATAAAAATGATTCAAGTAATAATAAGTCTTTTGATAAAAGTAAAAAACGGTGTTATAATTGTAACATGTTAGGTCATATGTCTCATGAGTGTAAAAAAAAGCCGAGACAGAAAGGTTCGTGTTATCGTTGTGGCTCGATGGAACATACGATTGCAAAGTGTCCGGAAAGTAGTAGTAGAAAAACGAGTAATATAGAGATCACAAATGTTGACGTTAGAAAATTAGATAATTCGGAATTTTATCCAGATATTTTATTGAAATTCGAAAATGAAGAGGGCAGTTTTGAGGCTCATCTTGTCGCTTTGTTGGATAGTGGAAGTCCAATTTCATTTATAAAAAATAAATTTGTAAACCCGGATATTGTAGTACCGTTGGGTGAATCGAAGCTTGAGTATCATGGCGTTAATAATTCGAAATTACATATTTTAGGGAAAACAAAAGCCGAATGTGAAATGAAAAATGTTGTTAAGCAAATTGAATTGTTGGTAGTAAATGACGAAACAATGTCGTCACCAGTAATCCTAGGGCGTGACGCATTCAGGGCTTTTGGATTAAGTATTTCGAGTTCGCAGTGTTTTGAAGAGGAAAAAGATAACCACTTAATGGAAATAATGAATATTGAAATCGATGAATTAAAAATAGAAGATAGTTTAAATATTAACCCGGATATTCCACATAAATTTAAACAACAGTTAAAAAATGATTTTTTTGAAATTTATTTACAATCCGAAAGACCTGAAATGCCAGAAATAGAAACAACCCTTCATTTGAAATTAAAAAGTCATAAAATTTTTCACTGTTCGCCACGAAGATTATCTTATACGGAAAAAATTGAATTAAAAAAAATAATCGATGATTTATTGAAGCGAAAAATTCTTAGACCAAGTAACGCCGAATATTCGTCAGCCATTGTTCTTGTTATAAAAAAAAACGGTAAAATTCGAATGTGCATTGATTATAGGATTTTAAATAAATATTTAGAAGCAGATAATTATCCTTTGCCATTAATTGAGGACCAAATTGACGTATTGAAAGGAAAAAAGTATTTCACCCTATTAGATTTGAAAGATGGATTTTTCCATATCAAAATGGCTGAAGATTCAGTTAAGTATACTTCTTTCGTTACGCCGTTTGGGCAGTACGAATTTTTGAAAATGCCGTTTGGATTGAAGGTGGGTCCGAAATATTTTCAAAGATTCGTCAACATGGTCCTCAAAGAGCTAATTGATGCTGGCGATGTAAGTGTATATTTGGATGACATTATGATTGCAACAAAGACTCTTGAACACCATTTGATTATTTTACGAAAAATTTTTAAACTTTTAGTTAAAAATGGCCTCGAGTTGCAATTAGCAAAATGTAAATTTTTTCAAACAGAAGTTGATTATTTGGGGTACAAAATTTCAGAAAGGGGCGTGCAACCAACGAACGAAGGTCTGAAATCGATAAGAGAATTTCCGGTCCCGAAGGACATACGAGGAGTTCAAAGTTTTCTGGGTTTAGCATCGTATTTTAGAAAATTTATCGAATCCTTTTCGTTGATTGCAAGACCTTTATATGAATTACTAAAAAATAAAACTCAATTTAGATTTGGGGAAGAGGAAATTAAAGCATTTAATGAGTTAAAGGAGAAACTTATAGATTCGCCAATTCTCGCAATTTACGATCCGCACGCAGAAACCGAGCTTCATTGCGATGCGAGTTCACACGGTTTTGGTGCGATTCTGATGCAGCGAGGTGCCGATCGTAAGTTTCACCCAGTTTTCTATTTTTCGAAGCGTACTACGGACAGTGAAAGCCGTTATCACAGTTTCGAATTAGAAATGCTCGCAATTATCTATGCTTTAAGAAGATTCCGAATTTATTTGCACGGTTTACAATTTAAAATAATAACAGACTGCAATTCTCTTGCTTTGGCTTTAAAAAAGAATGAAATTAATACGAGAATTTCGCGTTGGGTACTCGAATTGCAAAATTATAATTACACTACTGAACACCGATCGGGAACGAAAATGACTCACGTTGACGGACTCAGTCGTTGTGATTTTGTCGCGATAGTTCATGATAACACTTTTGAATCTAATTTAATGATTGCTCAAAATCTTGACGAGAAAATTAAAGTAATTAAATTGCAACTCGAGAAAGCCGAAGGTAAATATTTTGAAATGAGAAATGGAGTCATTTATAGAAAGAATAATGGAAAGTTATTATTTTATGTACCTTCAGAAATGGAGAAAAGCATTTTGTTTAAGTACCATGATGAGTTGGGTCACATTGGTGTGGAAAAGGTTGTAGAAATAATTCACAAAAGTTACTGGTTTCCGGAATTGCGAAAGAAAGTAGTTGATCACGTGAGAAATTGTTTTAAATGTATTGCTTACAATCCACCCTGTGGAAAAAGCGAGGGAAAAATTCAAAACATCCCTAAAGGTAATCAACCCTTCGAAATGGTTCATATTGACCACGTGACGATTTCTGATGTACGCGTTCCAAGTAAGAAATATATTTTGGTTATAGTCGACGGCTTTTCGAAATTTGTAAAAATGTATGCTACAAAGACGACTACATCCAAAGAAGCGATTGAAAAACTAAAGATTTATTTCCATTACTATAGTAAACCAAAGATTGTCGTATCAGATAGGGGCACGTGTTTTACCTCTAAAGAGTTTACTGATTTTTTGAATGAATTTGACATTCAGCATGTTAAGGTAGCCACGGGTTCTCCACAGGCAAACGGGCAAGTGGAGCGATTTAATAGAACAATAGCTCCTATGCTTGGCAAATTGTCGGAAATAGATATCGGTAAAAATTGGACAAAAACTATTGCTGAAATTGAATTTGCTTTGAATAATTCGGTACATAAGACCACAAAGGAAATTCCGAGTGTTCTTTTATTTGGAATATCTCAACGAGGTAAAGTACACGATCCCATATCTGAATTTATGAATGATTGCGTTAATAGTGAGAGTAGATGTCTAGATTTGGTACGTGATAAAGCGAGTGAAAATATTACTAAGCAACAAATACAAATAAAAGCTCAGGGCGATAAAAAGAAAAAAAATCCTGTTAATTACAATGTTGGCGATTACGTAATGTTAAAAAATTTCGATGCGACAACAGGAATATCTCCTAAACTAAAACCAAGATTTAAAGGCCCTTATGAAATAATAAAAGTGTTGAGAAATAATAGGTACGTTATAGCAGATATTCCTGGGTGTCAAGCAACTCAAAAGAAATACGAAGGAATCTGGGAACCCGCGAATATGAGATTGTGGAGAAGGGGACTAGATTAAAAAATGTAACTTATTTAAATTTTATTGACAATTTTACCTGTGTAAAAAATAGAGAAAACAGTGTTCGAGGGCGAACAATTGTCAGGATTGGCCGAACTGTAAGGATGCGGTCATGAGTAGTGTGTGTTGTCTGTTTGTTTGTGTGCAGAATGATTGTTTGTGTGTTTGTCTGATTGATATGTGTGTGATTGTGACCAAAATTGTAAAAGGAGAGATAAGAGTAGTCTGTACTTCGGTGTGCGTGCGAACGGTTGTACTTAGAAATTACCTGACATTAAATTATATATATTCATTTTAATTATTTGTTTTTTAATGTGCCATCCTCTCACAAACTAAATAATTTTTTATTTTTTATCAATCAAACATTATTTTAATAGGTTTTTTAAATAGTTTTTTTAATCAATAAAACTAAGGAAAATATATTTTACGATTTTTTGATTATTTTAATACTTATTGTTATTTAAAAAATGTTTAAAAACAAAAATTCAAAAATAAGGCTCGAGAGATCGATAGAGAATTTAATTACGAAGATTTAGAAAAAAAGAAAAAGCGTTTTGGTAAAGAATTGTGACCTGTAGAGTGATTTGAAACGAAACTTGCGCCGCCATAAGTGAATACATGCACAAGTCCCAGCACGCCGCGCTGGACACTTTATTTTTTTTCTCGTAAAGTTATTGTTGTCCCATAATTAAATTTACAGGAAGTATTCTTTACTTTATTGACAATATTTACCAAAAAAAAAATTTCAAATCGAAGATATATTTTTTTCAAAATTTTAATTCAAAAAATTTTTTGAAATTTTTTTCGGGCAAAAAAAATTTTTTTTTAAAATTTTTATTTTTTTCTTTAAAGTACTTCTTATTATGAGTATTTTCCAAAAAAAATTATCTTAATCGGTTAACAAGAAAAAAAGTTATGTGCCTTTTTTGAAAAACCGACCAAAATTTTGAGTAAGAGGTAACTCAAAAAATTTTGAAAATTTTGAAAAAACTTTTATACACTTTTATTCCATGTATAAAAAGGAACAAATTCTGAAAGTATTTTTAATATTGCTAAAATCATCGAAAATTCGTATGATCACTTGGCGTGGAATTGCTCATTAGGAAAAAGCAAATTTAGAGAGTTTAATATTCAATAATTATCTAAAATTTTAACTGAAACTCATATTTAAATCAATTTTTATTAGAAAATTCTACAAGAATTTAATTATTTAAATACGAAAATAAATAATTTATTAAATAATTGAATGTTTCTCAAAAATGAATTCTCATTAAGAAATTTTATCAAAAAATTTTTAAATAATTGAATTCTTTTGACGAATTTTAATAAATTTTTTAAAAACGTTTTCATTTTTCGAGAAATTTGATTGAAATTGAATTAAAAATAATTGAATCTCTGTAAAAAATTTGATTATTTATCAAAATAATGGAATTACTGCGAAGAAATTTATAAAAAATTGGTAAATAATTGAATTCTTATAAAATTTTCGTTATTTATGAACATTATTAAATTTTTTTTTAAATTGAATTCTTTTGGGAAATTTTATTAAAATATTAGATATTAAAAATCATTGAATTGAGAAAAGTTTTTGAAAATAATAAAAATTTTGCGAATAACAAAATTTATCGGATTCACTTAAAGTTCGTTTTTAATGAGAAATTTTATAAATTAAAAATAGAGCATTTAATTTGTCGGACTTTCTTTTAATTTATCAGATTCAGTGATTTTTGGGATGAATGTGGTAAAGTTTTAAAATGATTAATTATTCAGGGTGGTTACAAGATTCAGTTTATTAATTTCCCTGACAATTTACTGACATTAAAATTATTTTCCCTGACAAAATTCTTTTCACAGGAAAATATGAAAGTTTATGGTAAATGAGTAAAATTTATGAAATTTAATAATTTCTAAAAATTACAATTATAACCCTTCCTGAATTCAAATTATTTTCTATAATTTCCAACTAAACTTCATCTCTAAATCAATTATTTTAAATAATTTTCCGAAAGTTCTTTGAGAATTAAATTATTTAAATACGAAAATTCAATTTTTTATAATAATTGTAACTGTTTATGTATTTTTCTTAAGTTTATTAAGGAATAATATTTTCAAAAAATAAAAATAATCAAATTTTTGAAGAATTTGAATTATAAATGTGACCATGATTTCTCCGAAATTTTAATAAGTCCAAAAAAGTAAATTTTTATTTGCTTTATTCGAAGATCTTAAAAAATTGTAATAAAAAAATTTCTAAGAATTAAGTACAGTACCGTCCGAAATTGTCAGTCCACCCATTTTCAAAGGAATGACAAAAATTTTTTAACATAAAATTCATGAAAAGTAAAATTTTTTTTGGTTTATATTTTGAAAGACGATAAAATTTTGAAAAGAATAAGACTTTACAGAAGTCATTTGGCCAAAATTTGTAGAAGATATTCTTAAAAATCGTCATTTTCAATGTTTTACAAAAATTTGAATAACTTCTAAAATAATGAATGCTTTTTAATAATCTTAGGCTTATTTTAAAGACCATTTTCTACAGAATAAGAATTACTTATAGGCATTAACCTGTAATTTTTAACTTGGAATAAGCATGACGTCAAAGTTGGACAAAAAAATTCAAAAAATTTGAAATAATATTATTAAAAGAAAAATAATTTTTGAAATTCAAACATATATTTTTTTTTAAATTTCTTGAAAAATCTACACCATATCATGTTTTATATATGTTCTAGAATAGTTTTTAGTACAAAAAATTGATTTCAAATTTTTCCAATTTTTTTGTCTAATTTTGACGTCATGCTTATTCCAAGTTAAAAATGACAGGTTAATGCCTATAAGTAATTCTTATTCCGTAGAAAAAGACCTTTAAAATAAGCCTAAGATTATTAAAAAGCGATCATTATTTTAGAAGTTATTTAAATTTTTGTAAAACATTGAAAATGACGATTTTTAGGAATATCTTCTACAAATTTTGTCCAAATGACTTCTGTAAGGTCTTATTCTTTTCAAAATTTTATCGTCTTTCAAAATATAAACCAAAAAAAATTTTAGTTTTCATGAATTTTATGTTAAAAAATTTTTGTCATTCCTTTAAAAATGGGTGGACTGACAATTGCGGACGGTACTGACGGTACTGCGGACGGTAGTTTTCAAAAATATTATTTTAATCTAATTTTTCAAATGCAATTGAATTTCTTAAAAGAGTTTCTGTAATATATTTAAAAAAAACTAATTAATTTCTTGATGAATTTTAATTAAATATTTTGAACATGATTTTTTTCTTCAAAATGTTAAAAATAATTCTAAAAGTTATTATTTTTTCTATGTATTTGAATTCGGAAATATGTAGTTGAAAGTAAGTGAAACTACTAAATTTAAAACAATTATAGAAGCTAATTTTCATTAATTTTTATTTTTAAATTTAAGTTCAAAGATTTTTCATTAAAATTTTTGATAATTCAATTATTTTGAAAATTTACAATTAAAATTCTTCAAAATTTCAGGGCTCGGATTGACTTTAAGACTCAAAAAAAGTCGCATAAATTCACAACAAAAGTCACGAAAAGTCGCATAAAATTTCCAAAAAAGTAGAAAAAAAGTTGCATAAAATTCTAGAAAAAACGACAAAAAGGAAACACGAGATTGTCAAAAAAATCACATTTCTCAACAACACATACTTTAATATCAAACAATCCGGAATAATTTTATAAATAATAAAATTCTTCTCCTAAATTCAATTATTTAAAAAAAATTTTAATAAAAATATTGTCAAAATTTCAATTATCTTTATAAATAATAAAATTCTTCTCTGAAATTCAATTATATTCAACATTTTTTTTAAATTACTTGTTAAAATTTTATAAATAATAAAATTCATCATGGAAATTTAATTACATATTTTCAAAAGTTCTGATAAAATTCTTTACAAAATTCAATTATCTTTAAAAGTAAGAAAATTCTTGTCAGAAATTCAATTATTTTCAAAATTATTTTTTTAAATTCTCCTTAAAATTTCAATTATCTTTATAAATATCAAAATTCTTCTGCAAAATTCAATTACTTTTAAAAATTTTTAAAAAAAATCTGTTCAAAATTTTAATCTTTATGAATAATAAAATTCTTCTCTGAAATTTAATTATTTGTAAAAATAATAATAAAATTCTTGTCTAAATTTCAATTATTTTTATAAATAAAACAATTCATCCTAGTAATTCTATTATTTTCAAATTTTTTTTTTAATTTCTCGTCAAAATTTTATTTATCTTCATAAATAATAAAATTCATCCTGGAAATTTAAAAAGTTCTGATAAAATTATTTGCAAAATTCAATTATCTTCAAAAGTAAGAAAATTCTTCGCAGAAATTCAATTATTTTCAAAAATTTTTTTTAAATTCTCCTCAAAATTTCAATTGTTTGTAAATATCAAAATTCTTCGGCAAAATTCAATTATGAAGAAATCGATCACTCTGAGTCTTCGACTCGGAGCAATCCATGTCTTCATGTTTTATAACAATTTTTTAGAAGTTGTTTAATTTCAAAAAGGTTTGAATTTGAATCTTTTGAAGAATTTTATTTCCTATGGAAAAATAATAATTAAATTAAAATAATAATTAAAGAAAAAAGAAGTTATTGATGTTTTCGAAAAATTTGAAAGAAATTTGTAAATAAATGTAACAGAACATTCTTTTGCACTAAAACTTTTTCCTTTAATTTTCTAAAAATTTTGAAAGTTTCAATTTCTAATTGACAAATAGAATTTATAAACATTTTTTTCCATTAATTTCTAAAAAACTTTTAAATTTTATTTAAATTATTATTAATTTTTTTAATTATTATTTTTAATTATTATTAACTTTTTATTTTTAAAATTAAAGCAATTGTAATTAAGAAATAGAAATGATGCAAATTATTTCCTTATGTAAATTGAGAATTTCCTACAAAAATATTAAGAAACGGGATAATATGTTATGTTTTTTTTTCCCAATGAGAAGAATGATTTTGTGAACAATATTGTGTGTATTGTGTTTACAAAAAAAGATTTCTGCTATTTATAATTTAAGTCGAAAAGTAATTGAAAAATTTGAAAAAAGTCGATTAATCGTTACTAAAAAAAATCTCGAAAAAGTCGATTAGTCGCATTTTTCACAAAAAAGTCAAAAAAAGTCCTTAGAAAAGTCGAAAAAAGTCGAAAATGTCGCACAATCCGAGCTCTGAAAGTTGATTTTCAAAAATTCTAACAAAATACTTTAAAAAAATTAATTATTTTCAATTAAATTTTACAAAATTTCAATTATTCAAAATCTTTTTATAATTGTATATTTCAAAAATTTAAATAGAAAAATGATTAAAAAATTATTTTTGAAAGATTTGTTTACAGTTATTTTTTGCACTATAAAAATCGAAATGAGTTACATTTAATACTAAAAAATATGATATTTTGTTGCAATATTTGAAAGAAAAATCGAGAAATTCGCAAATTTTTAAAAATAAGTGGAAAAAATCTCAATTTTCTAAATTTCCCTGACTTTACTGACATGTGCTGATTATTGCTTTTGGATTCGCTATTTTGAATTTAGAAAATCAAATTTTAAATTTATAATTAGTATCGAAATTTATTAAAGTTTTATTTTAGAAACTTTAAAGTTAAAAGTTTTTTAAAGTTTAAAGTTTTGTCAAAATAATTATTTATCTAAAAATTACTTAAACTAAAGTGGCTTCAAATTGTTTAGAATAATTTGTCCAGTTAAAGAATAATTATAATCGAAAAAATATTTCCCTTATAAATCATTGATCACAAGCGTTGTAGACTTAAAATATATACATATAAAAATTGTTATGAATTTAAGGTTATGATTAATTACTTATACGACAAAATAATTTAGTTCT
This sequence comes from Leptopilina heterotoma, assembly GCF_015476425.1. Lineage (NCBI taxonomy): Eukaryota > Metazoa > Arthropoda > Insecta > Hymenoptera > Figitidae > Leptopilina > Leptopilina heterotoma. Next base: position 551,886 of record NW_025110934.1, read on the forward strand.
CCTAATTAATCCATTATTCTATAAATCGTGTCATAATTTCTCTGACGGGCGAATTATTCACATTGTTAACACATGTACTTTCAAATTACTGTCAAATAATGTATATTGCACATAAATAAAAGGATACTTCTAACCTCCGGAGGAGGATAAATAATGCCAACTATGGGCTGTGAAGCTGGTGCTGGCTCTTCCAATTCAGTTTGCGGAGGCTGCGGTACCGCAACTTCTTGTGCAGGCATTTTTTTAGTTTGCTTTATAATTAATAATGCATTTAAGACATCGACATAATTTATAAAAATCGAAAATCACAAACTATCACCGTACGTATACATCGACGACAACAGTAACCGCCATTTTATACAGGGTTATGCAACTCAATTCGAACAGGGATGGGTTGCATACATAGGCAAATTTTAAATTTCGTTCAATTTACAATTAGTTTCAACAGAAATTATCAAATTAAGGCCGCAGTCCCATGGCAGCGTTTTGCGTTGCGTTGTAATGAGAGAGAATGCAGCAAACGTATATTTGCGTCTTTTTCTCTCCCATTACGACGCAACGCAAAACGCTGTCATGGGACCCAACCCTAAATTGCAAATTGTCAATTGTGAATTTGACTTAATAAGTATTACGCGTTGCGTTTTCTCTTGAGGTGTGTAGTCTCCATAATATTGTTTTCCTTGCATTGCGCATACGTCTCGTGCGAACAGTCAAAATGGCAGGAATTTTTCTGATAGTGGATTAGTTATTGGTTATTTTTAATTTTTCAGTAAAAAATTAAAGCTACATGTACCTTTAATTTGAGGGTTTACTAATCTTTGTATTTTGTTATTAAAGTTTTTGAAAATGCCGAACATGTCTAAGGGCAGGAAGTCACAAACAAAGTTTAAAGTAAGCACATTATTTAATTACGCAGATGTTGACAAAACAATATATATTTTCCCTTTATTTTGCAAACCTAATAATGTTTCTTTAGAGTTTTAGAGGGAACGATGAGTTTTTATCTCGCATTTCAAAAACCCTTTACTATTCTAAACGGCCTGTTACGGATTGTCTTAGCTTACCAGTCACAGGTGAGTAATACACAAATAGGTATTATAACCTTATATAAAGATTAAAAATAGCACATAAAATATATCTAAAATTAAATGTTAATGTAATATCAAAAAACCACAAAAGTCAACCGTTTCAGAATTTCAATTTTTTAAAATGTTAATTACTGTAGATCACTTTGCCGAAAAATGTTCGATAAGTCAAAAGATGCTTCTCAAAGAGCGCTATAGAAAATTAAAGAATAAAAAGCGTATTATTTCTTTCTTTCAAAGTATTTTTATTTAAATTTATTCTTAAAAATACAACAGAATATTTATTTTTAACTGACAAGGTCAAAAATTGTGAAATTTAAAGGTGGCCAGGTTCGCTGTATAAAGATAAACGGTACAGTGATTATCAGTTTAAGGGTAAAAATAAAGAAATCGGCAATATGTGCCTAACTTTTTTAATTAAAAATATAAAATCTTTAAAGTGTTGAAAAAAATTTTCTTTTTTCTTCGTTATGTTCTAAAATATATCAAAAATCATAAAGCGCAAGATCTAGGAACACTTCTCTGCTTAATAAAATTTTTTCTAGAAATCACATAATATTTAATCCAATTTTCATATGAAGAAATTATACCAATTATACCGAAGAATTCAATTAAAATTGTTTTAATTGATTTCCTGCAAAGAATTTTAATATTTATAAAAAAAATTGAATTCTTGCGAAGAATTTTATTATTTATAAAAATAATTAAATTCTTACGAAAGATTTATTAAGATTTTAAAAAATAATTGAATTTATTTGAAATGTATTACAAATTGTTTTTAAAAATTGAATTCTACCGAGGAATTTATTTGAAATTGTTTTGAAAATAATTTAATTTGTGCAACGATTTTACTATTTATAAAAATAATTTAATTGTTAAATTAAATTTAATAATTTAAGGATTTATTAAAATTTTAGAAAATAATTGAATTCTTTTGAAAATTTTTATAACAAATTAAGAAAAAAATTTAATTCTTTCGCGAAATGTTTTTTAAAACAATTCATTTCCTGAAAATAATTTTACTATTTATTTATAAAAATAATTGAATTGTTTAGAAGGTTTTTTTAAAATTTTAGAAAATAATTTAATTCATTTGTGAAATTTTATTTAAAATTTTGTTAAAAATAATTGAATTTTTGCCAAAACTTGTACTATTTATAAAAATAATTGAATTGAATTGAACTAGCGCGCGTAACATTTGCTAGTGTATTATAATTTATAGTTAATTTCGTTTTCTATAAAATTTTTATAATTAAATAATAAAATTATGCAGCGTCTTAAACGCATTAATATGAATATCTGAAAATATTATTATTTGATATCTAATGAAATATATTTTAGAAACTTTCTTTCTATCTTTCATAACGACTGGCTGACAAAAATAATAAACTCATGAATTTTTGTTATTACTCGAAAACTTGAATTTAGTTTCTATTGCACATTTACACAAATAATGTACACATACTAATTTTATGCGTTAAATACGATTTAAAAATATTCGCTTTAAAAACAAAACTTGAGGAAACGATGACACAAAGCAGATGAAACCGGATCCATATCAAATCATGAACGCAGTCCAATGATATATTGGGAATTATTTTCACAATAAGATATGTTATTCTACTCGAAAAATAAAGAAATACGTATTTTTTTAATTTTTGATACGATTTTCTTTGCACTTTTTACGAATATTTTAAGATTTTAGCAAAAAAATAACTTTTTTACATTTTCTTCTATAAAATTGCGTAACTTGCGTAATTTTCAACCGTTTTTATTGCTCTTGGGTTCATTTTTTTTCCTTTTCTTATACTCTTTTATTAAAAATTACGCAATATAAAAAATAATGAAAAACAAGGATAAAAATTCAACTTTTCAAAAAATAAAAATTTTCTCAAAAAGGCAATCTTTTTTTTCTCCAAACTTTCAGGATTTGTAAAGTATTTAACATAAAAATATCATTTGGTATTTTTTTGTTTATTAAGAGAAAAAAATTGTTTTCAATTTTTTACTGAAAATTCTAAAATTTTGCAACTTTTCAGGTTTCTATACTTGTAGCTACGCTTATTTTTTAATTTTTAACATCATTTTGAAAAATCTTGTGAAAAGTAAAGAATATAGATAATTAACAATAATATCTAACATTAAAAAAACAAAAAACGTTTTCAAATTTTTATTTCATATAATTTTATTCGCTAGAATATAATTGTAGCAGAATATTTAAAATTTAATCCTTAGGACGTGAGCTTGAGAGAATTTCCATTAAATCGATTATTATCAAAGTTGTAGAATTTTTATTCGTAAGAATAGAAATGGGTCACAAATTGAATATGATTGAATTTTAATTGTTGCGAAAAGTTGTTTGGCAGAATTTAAATTACACTGAATATAAATATAAAAAAATATTAATTTAGTAGAAAGAAAACTAGAAAGAATTTTAATTTAGTTGAATATTTATTCGTTTGAATTGTAATTTTACAGAAGCGTAATTAAATAGAATCTGAGTATTGTCGAAAAACTTTTTAATAGAAATCTACTTCATCAGAATGTGCATGTGTTCGAATATTAATTAATTTGATAGAAATTGAACTTGATCGAAAATTAAATTTTTATCCTTATTTTTCATTATATTTTATTTTGGATAATTTTTCATAAAAGAGTATAAAAAAAGTGAAAAAATGATCCCAAGAGCAACAAGAAATATTAATTTAATTTTAATTTAATTTCAATTATCTTTATAAATAAATAGCAAAATTCTTCGACAAAATTCAATTATTTTCAAAAATTTTATTAAAGTTCATTACAAAAATTTCAATTATTTTCATAATTAACAATATTTATCACACAAATTCAATTATTTTCTAAAGTAATAAAATTCAATTATTTTAAAAAATTTTAATAAAATCCATTGCAAAATTTGAATTATTTTCAAAAGTAGGTAATAATATTCTTCGCAAAAATTAAATATTCTTCAATATCTACTTTTTTCATCAAATTTACCAAAAGAATTTAATTATTTAAAAAAAAAAATTTAATAAAATTCTACAAAAACTTTTAATTATTTTCAAAAAATAATAAAAATTTCACAAGAATTTCATTAATAACAATTTTTTTTTATAAATTTCTTCACAATTATTCAACTATTTTCATAATTAATAAAATTTTTACAGGGATTCAATTATTTTCGTAAATAATAAAATTCTTTTTAGGAATTCAATTATTTGCAATAGAATTTTAATCGAATTCCTCGAAAAAATTCTTAAAAATTTTATTAAAATTCGCCCAATGAATTTAATTATTTAAAAATTTGTTGATAAAATTTTTAATAGGAATTCAATTCCAAGCAACATTCAATTATTCAATAAATTATTTATTTTTGTATTTAAATAATTGAATTCAAGGAATTTTCTCATAAACATTGATTTAAAAGTAGATTTCAGTTAAAATATCTTAGATAAAAATAATTGAATTCTTTCGAAGAATTACATTAAAATTTTTAAAATAATTGAATTTTATTAAGACATTTTTTTAAAAAATTGTCTTAAAAATAATTGAATTTCTACCAAAAAAAAGTTTATCAAAACTTTTTAAAATGTTTGAATTTCTGCTAAAATTCCGATATTTTTGAAAATAATTGAATTCTTGCGAAGAATTTTATTAAGACTTTTGAAAAATAATTGAATCTCTGCAAAGATTTTTATTATTTTACGAAAATATTTAAATTCTTGCGAAAGTTTTTATTAAAATTTCTGAAAGTAATTGAAGGTCTGCTAAGAATTTTGTTATTTTTAATTTATGCCAAGAATTTTAATAAAATTTTTAAAAAATAATTGAATTCCTGTTAATTTTTTACAAGAATTTAATTATTTTTGAAAATTTTAATAAAATTTTTCGCAAGAATTCAATTATTTTCATAAATAATAAAATTCAATGCAGAATTTCAATTATTTTTAATACAATTTTAATCGAATTTTGTCGAAAAATGTAATTATTCTTAAAAATTTAATTAAAATTCGTTGATAGAATTTAATTATTTGAGAATTTGTTGATTACGATTTTTTATGGGAATTGAATTTTAAGAAACGTTCAATTATTAAGTATATTATTTATTTGCATTTTTACATTTAAATTTGTATTTAAATAATTGAATTCTAGTAGAATTTTCTAATAAAAATTGATTTTCATTTCATAAAAATGAATTTCTGTCAAAATTTTAGATAATAATTGAATATTAAAAGCAATATAGCGTGAATTTTTAAAAAATAATTGAATTTTGTCATTAATTTTTTTTGAAAAAGTTTAATTGAGTTTTTTAAATATTATTTTTAGTTTCTATTTTCTAATATTTATTTAATTAAAGAATTTACAAATAATTGAAATTTCGTAAAATTGAATATTGTAAAGAAATGAATTTGAAAATTGTCAGAGAACTTTTTTGAAAATTATTAAAAATAATCGATATAAAGAAGAATTTTAGATAAAAATTCTGAAAAATAATAATTTGAATTGATAATGATTTTAATTATTATAAATTATTTTTATTAATAATTATTATTTATTATTTTTATTAATAATTATTATTTATTATTATAAAACATGAAGAAATTGATATAACTCCGAGTTATATGGATAGAGTATAAGAGTCGAAGACTCGAAGTTATCGATTTCGGTTTGCGCCCATTCGCCCGAATCCACGCGCCCGAATCAGAAATCCCGAATATAATTTCGCCTGAATGATAATTCACCCGAATCCAATTCCCCGAATGGTTTTTCCCGAAGTCATTCGCCCGAATAACATATTTGCCCGAAAAAAGTAAATATTAATAAATATAAGAATAAAAATAAAGAAATTAAAGAAAATTAAATTTTAAAAATTCAATTGTTCCAATAACTCGAAATGTACTGATTAAACTTCAGGGCGAACAAAAAACAATTGATCATTTGTTTATGAAACCTCCAAATTTCCTGTCAGTCTATATCAATTTAATTGGTTTTTTGTGTTGAATTGTTGATCGAAATTATTAGTGTATTTTAAAATGGATTAAACGTTTTACGCGATAATCTATAACTATTATTTAAGGGGTTACGTACACTTAGGATTTTCAAAAAATCGATTTTTTTTAAAATGCATTTTCTAAAAGTATACCATTTCAAAAGTATTCTCTGAAAATTTGAGACAAATCGGACTATTATTTATGGAGATATAGAATTTTGAATGGAGCCGTCTTAGCCATTACTGTGGCTAGGCGGCGGGATTCAAAACTTTGAACTCGTTTTTCTCAAAACCATGTTTTGGGAGTCGGTGATCACTGTAACTTGAGAACTGCTTTACCGATCGGTTTGAAATTTTTACCACTTATTTGTTATATAATTGGCCGGTACTTGAACGAAGGATTTTTTTTTTGACAATAATTTTTTTTTATAGCTGAAAATGTGAGTAAAATTTTGGTTAAAAAACAATTTTTGACTTTCAACATCCGCCATTTTGCAAAAAATCAAAATTTTTCAAATCCCTTCGTTCAAGTACCGCATTATATCATTACCTAACGATTTTTGGTCCGTAAAGTCCGTATTTTTAAATACTTTCACTGCTTCGAGCCCTGATATTGAAGTGTGGAAATTTTTTTTATATTATATAACAAAATGGCGGCGGTAAATTTCATATTCAAAAAAGATTTTTTTACGGCCGGAATAGTTTTTTGAAAAGTTTAAGTCCTGGAACAAAAAACAAAGAATACTGTAAACTTTGGAAGTACTTATGGATTTTTTAATTGGATGTAAACTTTATTTTTTATAATCAATTTATGGCTTATTTTTTGGCAAAAAATCGATTATAAATTTACTCAAAAAGTGCGCCATTTTTACAAAAATGGATATTACGAATATACCGTGTGATTATTTTAACCAAATTAATTATAAACTTTTACAGAATTTGCAGCAGAATTATTTACGGGAGTGAAATGTGGTAGAACTCTTGAAAGATTAGATGTTGAAGAAGCCAGTCGAATTTCTCGAAATGCATGCGTATCACCATGTTCCTTTGTTTTGGCGCTCTTATATATTGAACGATTAAAGGATTGCAATGCAGAGTACCTCCAACGAGTTGCACCTTCGGAACTCTTTCTTGTTACACTTGTAGGTTTTTCAAACAAATGTTTTATAAACAGCTTTAGATTTTGGAAAATTGTTGTAAACTCTTGTTTCATATTAAAAATTAAATTGAATTTTTTTTTTATAAATTTCACATTAATTTCTAAATTTTAATTAATTTTTGTACTTCTAGATGGTAGCAAGTAAATTTCTGCAGGATGATGGAGAGGAAGACGAAGTTTATAACGCAGAATGGGCAAAATCTGGAGACTTAACAATTCAACAAGTGAATCTTTTGGAAAAAGAATTTCTCAGTGCAATCGTAAGTATTGAAAGACATTGAAATATAATAGAATTCAATTTTTTTCTCCATTATACAAATTTTGCTTTACATCTCTTACAACCTTAAACAGGTACTGTTTCAAGAATCCAATTCTCAGATTTTTCAAAGTTTATTTTCGATCTAAATTTTATTCTATATTAATAAAGTTCAAAACATACAGATTTACATACTATTAACTACTTTTTTTACGTTGTGCTACTATTTGGGTACTTTTTTTAGTTTTCCGCCACTAAAAGCTACTATTTCTGTTTTTTTAGAATTTCCACTACTTTAAATTCGCTAATACTAGAAATCGAAAAATTATTCTCAAAAATTATAAAATCAAATTCTTTAAAACGATTCAATTATTTTCAAAAAATATTCGAAATTCAATTATTTTCAATATCTAGTAAGACTTAAATTATTTTCATAAATAATAAAATTAATCGAAGAATTTCAATTATTTATAATACTATTTTAAATTAATTAATCGAAAAATCCAATTATTTTTACAAATAAAGTTTTCCACAAGAATTCAATTATTTAAAATAAAATTTTCATAATATTTATTATATTTGAAAAAAAAATTAATTATTTAAAACAATGTTTATAAAATTCTTATGAAGAATTCAATTAATTTTCAAAAATAACAATATTTTACACAGAAATTCAATTCTTTTTAAACATTTTAATAACATTTTTTCGCAATAATTTAATTATTTGTATAAATATTAAAATTCTTCTCAAAAATTCAATTATTTTTGAAAATTATAATAAAATTCATCGCAGGATTTTAATTATTTTTAATACAGTTTTTCAGGAATTGCTCAAAAAATGTAATTATTCTTAAAAATTTAATTCCAATTCCACGAAAAAATCAATTATTTAAAAAAACGTTTTTTTAAATTCCTTTTGAAGAATTCAATTATTTACAAAATTATTAGAATTTTCACCGGAATTCAATTATTTTCAAATATTTTAATACAAATGTTCGAAAGTAATCAATTTTTTTTAAATAGAATTTTAATTAATTTTTTTTTGAAATAATTCAATTATTCTTTTAGATTTTAAAAAAATTCTTCCCAAAAATTCAATTATTTACATAAATAATTCTTCGAAAGAATTTAATTATGTAGATAAATAAGAGAATTATTCCCAAAAATTCAATTAATTTGAGGCATTTTAAAAAAAACTCTTTCCAAAATTCAATTATTTTCATAAAAATTTAATAAAATGCCACACAGACATTGAATTATTCTCAAAAATTTTAATAGTATTCTTTGTAAAATTTAATTATTTTTAAAAACTTTTCGCAATTCAATGATTTTTCAATATCTACTATTTTCATAAAATTTCCAAACAGAATTTAATTACAGGGCTTGGATCGTTTTTAAGACTCAAAAAAAGTCGCTTTAGTCGTAAAAATTCACAACAAAAGTCACTAAAAGTCGCATAAAATCTCCAAAAAAAGTCGCATGAAATTTTAGAAAAACGACAAAAAAGAAACACGAAAATGTAAAAAATGTAAAAAAAAATCACATTTCTCGACAACACATACTTTAATTTCAAACAATCCGGAATAAAATTTAATAAAATTCAAAGCTAAATTTTAATTAGGTATTTTTTACATTTTTTAAAAAATTCTCTTTAAAAATTTCAATTATTTTTATAAATAATAAAATTCTTCACCAAAATTCAATTATTCTAAAAAATTTTAATAAAATTCTTATCAAAATTTCAATTATCTTTATAAATAATATAAAAGTCATCCTAAAAATTCAATTATTTCCAAAAGTAATAAAATTCTTTTAAGAACTTCAATTATTTTCAAAAATTGTTTTAAATTTCGCGTCAAAATTTTAATTATCTTCATAAATAATAAAATTCATTCTGAAAATTTAATTATTTTCAAAAGTTCTTATAAAATTCTTTGCAAAATTCAATTATCTTCAAATGTAAGAAAATTCTTCGCAGAAATTCAATTATTTAAAAAAATTATTTTTAAATTCTCGTTAAAATTTCAATTACATTTATAAATATCAATATTCTTCTGCAAAATTCAATTACTTTAAAATTTTTTTTTTAAATCTGTTCATAATTTCAATTATCTTTACAAATAATAATATTCTTCTCTGAAATTCAATTATTTGCAAAAATTTTAATAAAATTATACGCAAGCATTTAATTATTTTCATAAATAATGAAAATTTCACAGGAATTCAATTACTTACTTATTTTTTATAAATTTCTTCGCAATAATTTAATTATTTTCATAAAAAATAATTAAAAAATTTTTTTTTATAAAGTCTTATAATATAAAATAATGATTTTATCACTCGGTCATCTTTAATTGTAATAAAACATGAAGGCATCGATTGCTCAAAGTCGAAGTCTCGGAGTGATCGATTTCTTCATGTTTTATAACAATTTTTGATAAGTTGTTTAATTTCAAAAAAGTTTGAATTTGCATGTTTCAAAAATCTTAACTCCTATGGAAAAATAATTATAATTAAATATTTATTTAAAATAGAAGTTATTGATGTTTTCGAAAAATTTGAAAGAAATTTGTAAATTGAAATGTAAATTATTTCCTTATGAAAATTGAGAATTTCCTACAAAAATATTAAGAAACGAGTTAATATGTTACGTTTTTTTCCCTAAAGAGAAGAATGATTTTGTGAACAATATTGTTTGCAAAAAAATTTCTGCTATTTAAAATTTAAGTAGAGTAATTGAAAGATGTGAAAAAAGCCAAATAGTCGCATTTGACAAATAAAAAACATTTCGAAAAAGTCGATTAGTCGCATTTTTTCACAAAAAAGTCGAAAAAAGTCGAAATAGTCGCACAATCCGAGCCCTGTAATTATTTAAAATTTTTTTGTAAAAATCTTCGTAAGAATTCAGTTCTTTTCATGAAATTAGTCGAAAGAAATCAATTATTAGAAATAGCAGGATAAGTAAGAAGTAAATATTTTTGATGAAAGTTAGGAAAAAGTCAGGAAAATAAAATATAGAATTGAATTTTTGTCAGTTTTGTGAAGTTTCTGAAATGAGTTTTTTTGGTCGTCAAGTTTAATTTTTCGTTATCTACTTGTTTACTGCCTTTTTTTAGTTTGAAAGCTACTTTTTGCTACTATTTTAAAATTAATTATCGAGTGCGAAATCTGAGATTATTTTCCATCATTCTAGAATTTTTATAAACCTTAATTTTATTAGCGAGAATTGAAAAAGGCATTAAATTTTTCTTCTTATGGTTTTAACTGCTACTTTGATAAAAAAAACAATTTTTTTGTATCTTCTAGATTTTTCAGAAATATATTTTAAATGTATACTTAATTTTCTACTTTTTTTGCTTTTAGGACTGGAGTGTTTTTGTTCACAATAAAGATTTCTGGGAGAGACTTCACAAGTTAGAAAGTGATTTGGCGTATAAAGAGGGAAACAGACGCGGATGGTTTTCTTATACCGAACTGAATTGTTTAATAAATACTGTTCAATTATTCCCTGTGATACAAGCTTTCCTGAGTGTTTCCACGGTCTGCCTCGCTGCTTATGTGGCAGGTATAGCAACAATTTTAGGATCAGTCATGCTCGCAAGTCACCTGCCAGGAACGGTCTTTACATCAAGACGATTGTCCCGATGCAATAGTTTGTCGTCTGACGTCTACTACAAAGGTTTCTCGGAATGTGAATCTTCTAATTTAAAAACGGATTCGGAAATTCTCCTACCAACAAACAATACTATCCCCACCATGGTGTACAATAATTCTCATCTTGAAAACATTGCTTCAAATGATCCAGATCTCGTGGAATTTCCTACCTGGGATCACTGGTCAGAATCCACTGGAACATTTCTCTCAAACTTAGACTTACAGGCAGAATCAATAAAGAATCACAACAAAGTTTTCCAAGATGTCAGTGAATTTTATATAAATACGGAACCTCTCGAGGCGGATTTATTTTTACCCAATAAGGAAGAATTAGTTACTATTTTCAATCGAAGAGAAGTTGACGATCGAGATTTTAAATTGTCTTTACAAAACTGGAGACATTATGTGAGTTTTATTTCTCCGCGGTAGAAAAAGAAACATTTTTATTTTAGTAATATTTTAATAGTTGTATGAGAACTTAAGTCACCTGCTAAATTATTTAAAAAAAACGAAAGCATATGTAAAAAATGTGTATATTTTTTGTACGAACTGTCAGGCCGAAATAATTTTGCAAGTAAATATATTGGTAATTGTAACAAAAAAATTGCCTTAATTTAATATATGTAATAAAATTTACATTAATTCCAGTAAATATTGTTGAAAAAAAAATCATTTTTCTCCCTTGCATGTACCAATAAATTTTCTCCTTCTCGCTTTGCTTTAGAAATTGTACGAAAGAAATTAATCTAGTAATTAATTTAACGGGACATTTTGGTCATTAATTTCGAGAAAATTACACCTATATTTGTAACGTCATATCTGCGATTCTAATTATGCAAAAGTCTTGAACATAGAATTATTTAACGGAAAATTTTATAATCTTTCCAAAACTATCTTAAAAAACTTTCTACGTTAATTTTGAACAAAGTTATCAACATTTAAAGAATTTCATGCTTTTAATGCCACTTTGGAAAGTGGTCTCTCAATTTTGACCGATAGTGTAACCAGAATCAAGAAAATCTGAAACCGATTTCAACTTAAGTCGTATTGGATAAGCCGGTTTGAATTTTTAAAATCCAAAATCAGATTCTGATTCAGCGACCCCCAAAAACCCCCGGCGAGTAACAAGTTTAAATTAATTTCAAAAAATTGTTGGCCACCATATTGGATCCGCCATTTTGAATTTTTATAAACTAAGATCATATTCAGAATCAGCGGCTCCGAAAACCCCCAAATAACATGTTTCAAGGAAATCCGAACAATTTACAGGACTCGGATTGTGCTACTTTTTCGACTTTTTTCGACTTTTTTGTGAAAAAATGCGACTAATCGACTTTTTCGAGATTTTTTTTTAGTAAAATGCGACAGAAATTTAAAAAAAAAATTTTAATTTAAAGGAAAAAGTTCTCGGAGCAATCGATGTCTTCATGTTTTATAATAATTAAAGATGACCGAGTGATAAAATCATTATATTTTATATTAATATTATATAAGACTTTATAAAAAAAATTTATAAATTATTTTTTATGAAAATATATGAATTATTGGGAACAAATTTATAAAACATTAGTAAGTAATTGAATTTTGATATTTACACACGGTGAGCTTGGATGAAATTCAACCCAAAAGTCATGACCCTTTCTGGTTTATTTTTGATATTATTTAAGTGATGTCTAATAATCATTTTAAGATAAAAATTAAAATAATCGTTGGAGGGAAACTCAAATTATATTGATTTTTTAATTTTTTTTCTAGGTTATTGTACATATTTTCTGAAGGATAATGTTTTAAACAATATTTATTGCTTCAAAAGATATCTTTTAACATTAAAAAACATTCTATTTAGTAAAAACAATATTTTAATATTTATAAAGCTAAAAAATTGTCGAAAAAGTCGAAAAAGTGTGAATTTTTTCGTTTTTCTGAAAATTACTCTTTCATAAGTCATTAAACACTACTATTATGCAAATGTAAATTAAAGTACATAAAATTTCCTGGAAAACTAAACAAGAAAAACTATTCTATCTATTGTCGTTACAGAAATATGATGATTTAAAGTTCGTTTTTAATGAAAAAGTAATTGAAATTTGTCATTAAGTCCAGTTTCTTTGGTGAAATCTTTTTTTCTGGACCTTACTTGAAAACCATATAATAATAATTATGTTTAAAAAAGTTTAATTTTAAACAATTTTAAATAAATAAACTTTTTATTGAACTAACAGAAATCATGTTCATTTATTTTAGAAAATTCAACGAAATTCCATTAACGATTTTTAATTTAATAGTATATATGGGTGATTCTCCCGAAATACTCCTTTTTGTGAGTTACAAACAGAAAAGAAAAAAAATTATTATTTATGGATTAATGCAGTCAATTATATTGAGCTTTCAAAAATCTACCACCTCTATAGCATGATCATGCTAACTTTTAGCTTTTAAAGTATATATTTTAAATTAAAATTTACAAAAAAATTAAGAGGTTAAAATTTGGCGCCGGCGTTTTTTATTATATATATTTTTCTATTTACAAAAAATTATTTAAAAATTATAATTTATTAATATTATCTATAAATTTTATAGATTTTGAAATACTTACAGTTATCAAAAATCTCTTTAAACAATTGTCAAAAATTATTTTTCATACATTTTAGGTTCACTTTTCACTGGCAGTTTGTAAACAACCGACAATCATATCAATTTTTAATTTTTATTCAAAAAAGTGAGAGGAATGACGGGTGAGAGGAATGACGATTTCAACATTTTTTAATTTTATTTAATTGACAAATAATTTTCCTCCAGCTTAGAATGCCCTATCATGTTTATAAAGGATAACTTTATGTGAAAAAAATTTGCGATCAATTTATATATATTAATATTGTTTTTATTAGGGGTGAGAGGAATGACGCTTTAGGTTGTGAATCTCTGCTTATGTCTCAATTTTAATTTTTTTAACGCAAAATAATGACATTTTTTAAAAAGTAACTTAAGAAATTAATATTAGAGATGTTAATTTAAATATTGATCACAATAATTAATCAATATCTCTACCCACAGCAAAAATATTGGATAATATTCAACGAGTGAGAGGAATGACGCGGTACTACATGACAAATTTCATTTTCTATATTTAAAAAAACTACACGACATATTTTATTTATATTTTTGAAAATTATTCTTAAATATCATAACTTTTAGAAAAAATTAATAAAGTACCAATTTTCATGTTTTAAATAATTGTTTTACCTATTGAAAAAATGAAAAGCACTTAGATGACAGGTTAGAAAATCGATTTTGAGGTGGTAAAATATTTTAAAAATGTATTAAACAATAAAATTTTACAACTTTTTCTTGCAGAACATTTAGAAAAAGTGATAAAATAGGGAAATATGACTTGGTATTTTCCCAAATGATTATAATTATTTAGAAAATCTTGATTACATGCAAAATGAGGTTTTTTGGAGAATCACCCATATATTTAATATATTTAATAGTATATTTATTTAATAGTAGTGTTTAATGACTTATAAAAGAGTAATTTTCAGAAAAACGAAAAAATTCACACTTTTTCGACTTTTTCGACAATTTTTTAGCTTTATAAATATTAAAATATTGTTTTTACTAAATAGAATGTTTTTTAATGTTAAAAGATATCTTTTGAAGCAATAAATATTGTTTAAAACATTATCCTTCAGAAAATATGTACAATAACCTAGAAAAAAAATTAAAAAATCAATATAATTTGAGTTTCCCTCCAACGATTATTTTAATTTTTATCTTAAAATGATTATTAGACATCACTTAAATAATATCAAAAATAAACCAGAAAGGGTCATGACTTTTGGGTTGAATTTCATCCAAGCTCACCGTGTACAAAGATAATTGAAATTTTGAGGATTTCAATTATTTATAATACAATTTAAAGTAAATTCCTAAAAAGATGGAATTATTCTCTTAATTTTTTTGTAAGAATTTAATTACATTTCACGAATATAATTAAATTCTTCATTGAAATTCAAACATTTTCACAATCTACTTTTTTAATAAAAGTTCTCAAAAGAATTCAATTATTTAAAAAAATGTAATAAAATTCGATGCAGGAATTCAATTATTTTCATAAATAATAAGATTCTTTACATTATTTCAATTATTTAAAGAAAAATTTGAAAAAATTCATTGCAAGAATTCAATTACTTTTATAAATTAATAAAATTCTTCACAGGATTTCAATTATTTTTAAAACAATTTTAAGTAAATTCTTCGAAAAATGTCACTATTTTCAAAAATTTTGATAAAATTCTTCGAAAGAATTCAATGATGTATTTTTAAAAATTCATGCTATAATGCTTTTAATATTCAATTATTATCTAAAATTTTAACTAATATTCATTTTCAAATCAATTTTTATTGGAAAATTCTACAAGAATTCAATTATTTAAATACGAAAATAAATAATTTATTGAATAAATGAATGTTTTTCGAAACTAAATTAACATAAAGAATTTTATCAACAAATTTGATTTTTGTCGAGAAATTTTAATAAAATTTTCAAGAATAATACAATTTTTCGAGGAATTCAATTGAAATTGTATTAAAAATATTTGAAATTCTATGATGAATTTTTATTATTTATGAAAATAATTGAATTTTTGTAAAAAATTTTATTATTTATGAAAATAATTGAATTATTGCAAAGTACGCTTAGAATTTTATCAAAATTTTTTTTTTTAAATAATTGAATTCTTTTGAAAAATTTTATTAAAACTGTAGATATTGAAAATCATTGAATTGAGAAAAATTTTTTGAAAATAATTGAAATTTTGCAAGGAATTTTATTAAAATTTTTGAAAATAATTGAAGTTTGGAGAAGAATTTTATTATTTTTAAAGATAATTGAATTTTAATAAGAAATTTTTTTAATTTTTCGAGCATAATTGAATTTCTGGGAAGAATTTTATTACTTTTGAAAATAATTGAATTTCTGCAATCATTTGTAACTTCTCCAAAATTCAATTTTTTCCAATTACTTAAATAAAAATCCCTGACTTTTCCCTGACCAATTTTACTTTCCCTGCCCTGAATTCCCTGATTTCCCTGACCTGTGGTAACCCTGAAAAATTTTAATTTTTTCAAAAAATTAAATATAATACTAAAATTCAAGGTTTTTAAAAAAATTCACATCCAATTCACGGTTTTTTCAAGGTTTGACAAAATTCACGTCCATTTCAAGGTTTTCAAGGTTTCAAGGTCCGGTGGCCACTCTATCTAAACTAAAGTTTGGAATAGAAACCTCCGATTAATTTGCTTTCATAAAGAATTTTTTCGAAAAAAAGCTTAGGCGGTCCATTCAAGGTGACATTACAATTTTTTATTTATTTATTTATTTTTTTTTTGCAATTTTCTAAATTATGTTTTTCATACTTCTAACATATGGCAAGCTTCGCACTCCATTATGAGTTTAAAAAAAGTAGGAAAAAGTAGTCTCGATGACAAAAAAAAATAGGAAATAGTAGCCTCGGTGACAAAAAAAAGAATTAAAGAATTTCATTAAAAACTTTTAAAAAAATCGAATTTTCAAAGTATTTTAATTTAATAATTGATAAATAATTAAATTTTACAAGGGGTCACATTCTAATGTATTCATGTTTCTAAGTGCGAAGATTAATAGTTAAAATTTTTATTAGTTAATTTAAAAAAATATACACACTTCAAATTTTTTAATAAAATTGAATTTTCGCAAAGTTTTTTTTGAAAATTTTGAAAAATAAAATTTTTTAACTCTGTTATTTCAAGATAATTGAATTTTTATAAACAATTAATTGAGAATTTTTGATGTAATTGAAATTTCTTTATATTCTATTACAAATAATTTACTTCTTTTAAAGAATTTTATTTAAATTTTTCGAAAATAATCAAGGGAAGTTAGTCACCGTATAATTATAATTTTATTTTTAAAAATTTATTCGCAATACATTCAATTATTTTCATAAATAGTAAAACTTTGACAAAACTAAATTACTTTCAGGAATTTTAATAAAATTCATTGTAAAAGTTCAATTATTTCTATGAATAACAAGAATTCATTTATATTCACCACAAGAATTCAATTACTTAAAAACAATTTTGACAAAATGCTACACGAATATTTAATTATTTTCTAAAAGAATGAAAATTTCATAGGAATTGAATTATTAAAAATAGAGTTTATCTACATTTTTTTTTAAATCAATTATTTGAAATTTTTTTATAAAATCCTCGCAATAATTCAATTACTTTCATAGATAATAAAACTCATTGGAGAAATAGAATTATGTTTAATACAAATTTAATCAAATTCGTCGAAAAATGCAATTATTTTGAAAGATTTGATTAAAATTTGTCGAAAGAATTCAATTATGTTTAGATTTTAACACTGTTTTCAAATGGAAATGTGAAAACTAAAAATCTAAATTTGACTATTTGTTGAGAAAAGTAGCTTTTAGTAGCATTAGGCTCAAAAAAGTAGCCAAAAAGTAGCCTCATATCAAAAAAGTAGCAAATAGTAGCTTTTAGTAGAAGAGTGCGAAGCCTGATTTATGGCTATAAAGTGAAAATCCACGGAACAAGTCGATTTTATGTGTGATTCATTAATTTTATTTTAATGCCGTGAAATTTAAAAGCTAAAAACAAAAATATGATCTTTTCTCAGAAAATAATTATACTCATATAAATAAGTTCAATAGTAACAAAATGAGCCCTTTTCATACAGACGTACACATATAGTTTTATATAATATATAATCAAAAACTATATATATAAAATTATTTACAAATATAATATCAATTTTTACAGAAAAACTTGAACGAATTTAACCAAAAACATGTCAATTGTCAGAAATATGTATCATCTATACAGCTTAAACATATATACAAAAGAAAAACCAGCGCGAAATAATAATTTTAATTAGTCTTTTCGTTCAATATAGGAGCTTCTTCCGTGGACGTTTTTGTTGTTTCTGACTCTGTCTTTTCTTCATGACGAAGGAATAGTAAAGGAGTCATACCTAAAATGCAACCTATGGTTACTCCTATAACTCGACCCTGCAAAGTTCAAAAGAGTCAAATTTTATAAATTTATTTTTAAAATTGAGGCCTTGGATCCAATAACTCGCCCGACGCTCGGAGGAACGCGCAACTGCCAGTCAGTGAGCAGTGAGCGCCTCTGGGCCACTCACTGCTACCCGACTGGTATTAGCGCGTGCCTCCGAGCGTCGGGCGAGTTATTGGATCCAAGGCCTCAATTATTCATTTAAAAACGTGAGTTACTTTCAACTAAAAGCTTATTTTACAATTAACTTTTCAAGAAATTAATTATAAAAATTTTTTTCAGTTTTATAAATTTAACAGTCATATAAAATTTGTTGTTTCAAATTAATGTTTAGCGCAAAAGAATCATTTTGAATGCATACCAGTTACCGAGAGTGAACCAATTGTTGTGGGTCCTAATTTTCTTTTTCAGATAAATATAGTATAATACAGAATATTTAAAAACAAAAATAATCTCTAAAAAAATCTTTATATTTTCAATTGCATGCTCACATGATAAAATTTCATATAAAGCCGTACTAAAGTAATAACTTTTTTACCTTTATTTTTACTTTATTTAAAAATTAATAATACCATCAACTCCCTTAAAAAAACGAAGAAAATTCACTCTACTGAACCCCTTTTTCAGTAAAATAGAAGCCTTTCATAAATGTTTTAAATTCGGGGTTCTACACCACCCCAGTTTTCCGTTAGAGGATAAAAAACTCAATTTCCGTTCTAGGGTTAATTTTCATTTATATACTAAAACTTACCATATTTGCTGACATTCTCGATTTTGGTAGATCTAATTGAATAGGTGTTAACTTTGGTGGTGTGAAGCCAATTTTTTGTGCTAAAAGTTCAACATAATACGCAGATCCAATTCCCAATATATCTGAGAAAGTATTTCCAATAGCAGCAGCTGCCATAGTTGACAAAGTAATAACAGTTCCCAAGTACATCTCAATGCGATCTCCCTATATTCAAGACAGTTTTTAAAATAAATATACATATATTTATTTTTTAACCATTGATACTAAGAATTAAAGAATTGAAAAAAGTGAAAACAATTAAACAAAGGATTTTTTAAAATTAAAAACAGTTTTAATTTGAAATAAAAATTTTTATTTTCTAATGACATTAATATACGTACAGCAATAATCATGATAAAGTTGTCGAGAAAACCAAATCCAATGAAGGGAATGGCATTAGCGACCAAGACTAAAGAATGCAATTTATTAATTCATTTATTACAGTTTCATTTTTAAAATTATATTGAATTCAAGTTCTTGACCTCAAAAATGTTCGATTATTAAGTTAATATTCAAAATAGTTATAGATGAAATAATAATTAATCGGAAATTTTAACTGTATTGAAAGTCGAATACAGCAAAAAAAATGTTATTTTCATTTAAAATAAAAACAATCATCAGTTATCTAATAAAACTTGACGTCAGAAACTTGAAATATTTATGGATCTTAATCTTTAAATTAAAAAGAATAAATATTTTACGATTACAAGAAATAGAAAATTTAAAATGAAAATAGTATAACTTATTACCTCGCAAAAGATCTCTACTACAAGGTTCTGGTACTGTCTCGACTGGAAATACAAAACAATTTCTTTCAGTTGGAAATTCCAAAATAAATATTCTTTATCGCCCGTTTGCGGGCAAAATAGTACTCTTATAAAGCATTAGTTATTTTTTATTTTTCTTAAAAAAAATTAGCTTTTCTGTCTCAGAGCTATAATGTCTTTAATAATATTGAGTGCAAGTTCATTCTTCTGAAAAGTATCATTTTTCTTCTTTTTTGTATATATGGGTAAATCTAAAAAACAGTCACTTAAAAATTTCTGGGTGATTTTTAGGACATGGAAAATTGAACTAAACATAACTTTTGAAGCAATTTATGTATTAATATGATATTTTGTGTATTATTAGTTTTTATATATACATTTCAAATATACCAGGTGAGAAAAGTGTGCAGTAAAGAATAGCAATACGGTGAGTAATTAAAAAGGCATGATTCTACGTTCCACTATCATAACATTTTTAGGGTTTTTGCATGTACTTTAGAAGCATTTCATTTTTAAAAATTTCTAAATACCGTATTTTGGAAAAGAATATTATCAGGGTTGCCACGCTTTTGCTCATTTCAAATTCCCTGACTTTTCCAGGTTTTTAAAACTACATTTATATTTTACAAAATTTATAATTCAAACCTTTTTGAAATTAAACAACTTATAAAAAATTGTTATAAAACATGAAAATATCGATCACTACGAGTCTTCGACTCGGAGCAATCGATATCTTCATGTTTTATAATAATTAAAAATTTTGGACTGATAAAATCATCATTTTATATTATAAGACTTTATAAAAAAAAATTTTTAATTATTTTTTATGAAAATAATTGAATTATTGCGAAGAAATTTATAACAAAAATAAGTAAGTAATTGAATTTTCCAAAGAATTTTATTAAAATTTTTTTAAATAATTGAAATATTGCTAAGAATTTTATTAAAATTTCTGAAAATAATTGAATTTTAGAGAAAAATTTTAATACTTATAAAAATAATTGAAATTTTGACTATAACTTTTTTTTAAACTTTTGACTATAATTGAATTTCTGCTAAGAATTTTATTACTTTTGAAAATAATTGAATTCTTGAGAAGAATTTTTTAATAATATTTCTTTTTAAATACCTAATTATTTTTAATACAAAAAGTAAGTAATTTATTGAATAATTGAATGTTTCTCAAAATTGAATTCTCATAAAGAATTTTATTAACAAATTTTTAAATAATTGAATTCTTTTGACGAATTTTAATAAAATTTTTAAGTATAATTACATTTTTCGAGGAATTCGATTAAAATTGTATCAAAAATAATTGAAATTCTGCAATGAATTTTATTATCTATGAAAATAATAATTGAATCCCTGTAAAAAATTGTATTACATATATAAGAATAATTGAATCTCTGTAAACATAAATTGAATATTTTTGAAAATAATAGAATTATTGCGAAGAAATTTATAAAAAAAAATTTTAAATAATTAATTTCTTTTGGAAATTTTTTTTAAAAATAGTACATATTGAAAGTCATTGACTGGAGGAGAATTTTTGAAAAAGAAATTGAATTTGTTAAAAAGAATATCATTAAAATTTTTGAAAATAATTGAATTTTGGAGAAAAATTTTAATATTTATAAAGATAATTGAAATTTTGACTATAAATTTTTTAAAATTTTGACCATAATTGAATTTTTGCGAAGAATTTTATTACTTTTGAAAATAATTGAATTTCTTTTATGAATTTTAATAAAATTTTTAAGAATAATTATAAATTTTTCGAGAAATTCCATTAAAATTGTATTAAAAATAATTGAAATTTTGCGATGAGTTTTATTATTTATGAAAATAATTGAATCATTGTGAAGAGAAATTGTATAGGAAACTCTTTTAAAATTGAATTAAGAAAATTGAAATATAAAATAAAGAAAAATTAAATTTCAAGAATAAGCACAATAGATTTAGAAAACAATAATTTTCCAGGATTCCAATCAAAATTCCCTGACTTTTCCAGGTTTTTTCAAGGTTTATAAAAATCCCCTGACATTTCCAGGTTTTCAGGTTGCGTGACAACCCTGAATATGGTACTATGGTACTATGAATTTATTAATAGGATAATCTAATTTCAAATAAAATGAGCAGTTAAATAATTTTTAATGGCACAATTTTATTATAATTAAAAAGAATTGTTTATAATAATGATTCGCGTATGTGTTCTTTTGTGTTTGTGTTAAATTTCTCAATAATACTCACTTTGACTGTATTTTAGAGTCTGGAATTTTCTATTAGGATTTATTTTAGTTTTATTATCAACGTAAATTCTCTAAACAAATATTCTTCAGTCTCTTCTTGAGACTAAAGGCAACTACTGCCTAACTTAGGCTACTATGGCCAATATACTTTGTTTCGTCAGGATTCACGGGCAACTGCCTCGATTTCCCTTTGTCGATTCTTTTTAATATTGAACGACATTTTGGTAGGAAGGACCTACTTATTATTGTGATATTAAGTTAGTACTTAATGATTATCTGCTACCTTGCAGATTTGTTTGAATGTCATCACCCAAGTTACCTCATAAACTGACATTAATAATTTCTTATTAAGTTCATTTAATTACAATATGTTTTTTACTAAAAATATAAAAATGTTACGAAGTCATACGTAACACACTCTAACAAAATAATTCAAAACCATCTAATTTCTTTTGTAACTGATAGTTTTATCATTTTTACATAAACCTGTAAAATGATGTAAGCAATGAAGGAGTGCTCACAAATTAAAATTTTTTTCTTTTTTGTCAAAGTGAGTAAGTTTTTTAGATTTGTCCATATGGCTATTTTCTAATACTAGTAGCGAAATCTAGTAACAGAATTTTAGTTATACAGTCATGTCCCTGTTTGGAATTTTAAGGATGATTTAAAAGTGTAAAGCGTGGACTATGCTAAATTTTTTTGCATGCTAAACTAAGTAAAGGTATATATTTTATTGTTAGTTCTGTTGAGCAAATATGAGGTATTGTAGAGGCCCAAGTACCACCATGAGGCATAACTACCACAAATTTAAAAAATTTAACTGAATGTGACGTCTGGAGAATAAAAATATTGGTCGAACTTCTCGGTAGTATTGAAAACGAAAGAATCCAAGTTTTTAAAAACTCCTTGCTTGATAGGAGTTAAAGATGTTTAAGGCTTTGAAGTTTTGTTGGATTATGTGTGATGTGAAGGGACAAATTCGATTTTACATCTAATTATGTGTCATTTTTTTTATCCCAGTGAATTATGTAGTAAAGTAGTCGTTACAGTGGAAATTTCAAGACTTAAGTGATAAATGTATGAAAATTCATTTCTAATATTAAAAACTTTGAGTGCAATTAGAAAAAATTCTAACTTTTAAACTTTCATTATACTTTAATTGCATGCAAGCTTACATGATGCATTGATATTCTTTGATGTGTCCGCTTGAAGCAAAACAAACAATTTTTTACCCTTTAATAATACGTTAAATTGTCATTCGACTCTTCATAAATTATTATTAAGAAAAACTTGTAAAGTTCTCTTAAGTTCACTCTCTAAATATAACTAAAAGTCAAAAATCAATTAGAATACGTCAAAAGTCTGCAACACAAGAAAGTAAATTTTCAAGTATTTTTAATTTAAAAATTGTAAGAAATTATAACGAAGTGAATCGTTACTTATTCTGCATAATCTGTAATGTGTAGGATAGTTCCGCGTTCAAGGAGTCTTTCCGTGCATATAAATTCAATACTCTTTTAAGTCAAAGACTGTTGACACATTTCAAGTGAATTTTCACTTATTCAGATTTAGAGAGTTGAATGTTTTAGAAAAAACTTTTCACAATTTTCTTACCATACTTTTGAAGAAGCCAGTCATCAGGAACTGCACAATAACTGCCTGTGGGATCTACTTGTCCAAGCGACGGAATCGCGCTCGGACGACCAAATTTATTTCTCCATCGAAAAGTAGCCAATTGACCTGTTGAATAAGAATTAAAAAAATATTTATTTAGGAACAAGAGAGAGTCTTAATTTCAATTCTAGACTTAAAATATATGGAACCGTCGGTATTAGGGTTCCCCGATGTATATCACGAGCAGGTTGCACGAGCGAATTTTGTATACACAGGGCTCGGGTCGTCTTTAAGACTCAAAAAAAGTCGCTTTAGTCGCATAAATTTTCAACAAAAGTCACGAAAAGTCGCATAAAATTTCCGAAAAAGTCGAAAAAAAGTCGCATGAAATCTTAGAAAAAATCAAAAAAACGACAAAAAGAAAACACAAAATTGTCAAAATTGTAAAAAAATCACATTTCTCGACAACAGATACATTAATATCAAACAATCCGAAATATAATTTTAAAAAATTTAATAAAATTCATAGCAAAATTTTAATTATGTATTATTAACATTTTTTTTAAAATTCTCTTTAAAATGTCAATTATTTTTATAAATAATAAAACTCTTCTACGAAATTCAATTATTTAAAAAAAATTTTGATAAAATTCTTCTCTAAAATTCAATTATTTTCAAAAGTAATAAAATTCTTCGCAGAAATTCAATTATATTCAAAATTTTATAAATAATAAAATTCATCATAAAAATTTAATTATTTTCAAAAGTTCTGATAAAATTCTTTGCAAAATTCAATTATCTTCAAAATGTAAGAAAATTCTTGGCAGAAATTAAATTATTTTCCAATTTTTTTTTAAATTCTCCTCAAAATTTCAATTATCTTTGTAAATAGTAAAATTCTTCTGCAAAATTCAATTACTTTTAAACATTTTTAAAAAAATCTGTTCAAAATTTCAATTATCTTTGAGAGTAATAAAATTCTTCTCTGGAATTCAATTATTTGCAAAAATTTTAAATAAAATTCTTATCAAAAGTTAAATTATCTTTATAAATAATAAAATTCATTTTGGAAATTAAATTATTTTTAATTTTTTTTTAAATTTCTCCTCAAAATTTTAATTATCTTTATAAATAATAAAATTCATCCTGGAAATTTAATTATTTTCAAAAGTTATATGATATATATGTTCTTTGCAAAATTCAATTATCTTCAAAAAGTAAAAAAAATTTTGGCAGAAATTAAATTATTTTCTATTTTTTTTAAATTCTCCTCAAAATTTCAATTACACAGGCCTACAAAATTTAGAATTTTGTCAGACTCAGAAACAGGATAAGTCATTTCCGATGTAATTTTTCACCCTGAATCCAAAACTGGCAGCGAAATTGCTCTATCACGTCAGGATTCTGAGATATTCTAACCTAAAAGAGTAAAAAAGGCCATTTTTGGCAACATTTGACTCTCAATAAAATCTACAAAAAATTTTTTTTATCATTGGAACAAATTTTAAAAGAAAGTACAATTATTCACCTTTCAAAATATTCTACACCCGATCCGATCCGCCTTTTTTCACTAAGGTACAACAATTTAAAGTTTAGGTTCCACGACCGATGTCGGATTTTCAAAATTCAAAATGGCGGATCCAATATGGCGGCTGTTAAAATAAAAAATTGATCGGATTCGCTTGAAACTTTTTACTCGGGGGTTTTTGAGGTCGCTAATTACGAATCTGATGTCAGATTTTCGAAATTTAAAATTGCGGATCTAATATGGTATTGTATGTTAGTAAAATCGAAAAACGTAAAATTCGAACATTTAGGGCATAATTTATACACTCTTTTAGTAAAGAAAATTAAAAGTTTTATTTTTTTTATGAACCTTTACACATTTTTCTTCAAAGGATCTTCGTATAGTTGGTTTCGTTTTCAGAATATAATACAGAATCACTCCTTTGCTTATATCTGGACCTGTAAATACATCTTTTCTCAATTTAGATATGGGTAAATCTAAAAAACATTCAACTTTTATGTACGTATGCCCTACAAAAAACCTAATTCCTTCTGGATAAAATACATGTTGTACTACTCAATGCCTCAGAAAAAGTTTGGAGTGGTTAATTGAATAATTTATGTGTTATGCGACTTAAAAGTCAGAGAATAATAGAAAAACTCAAAAATTTGGCGGTGATTTTTAGGAGATGGAAGATTGAACTGAAAATAACTTTTGAAGCAATTTATGTATTAATCTGATATTTTGTGTATTATTATTTCTTATTTATTCATTTCAAATATACTAAGTGAGAAAATTGTGCAACAAAAAATAGCGAAATGGTGAGTATTTAATAAGGGGTGACTCTAATTTCAACCACAATAAATTATTTTAGTTTTTTTGCATGTAGTTTTTGAAGCATTTTAATTTTTAAAAATTTCTAAGTACACATTGTATTTGACAAACGATTGTTAACAATTTGGTATGTTAACAAAACTTGTGCCTTTAAAATAAATTGACCTTTAATGGTAAAATATTATGAATGGTGGAGTGTAATCTTTATTTAAATGACACCTTATTTGAAGGCACACTTACAAAATAATTTAAAACCACATAATTTCTTTTGTAACTGATAGATTTCTCATTTTTACATATACCTGTAAAATGCTTCAAAAAGTTTTTATTAGGAATGTATAAAAATCGTGATTTACTGCATCGTGTGGTTTTTCACGTATGTATTTTGAAGTTGGTGCAAAGCTATGATTTTAAAATTAGCCAACATTTGTTTTTTTGTATAAATGACGAAGTTCATACTAATTGTCAATTGTAACCTATTCATTAACGTCAAAAGTAAAGAAACCGCAATGTCTTCAGGTAATTTAATATTATCCTTTATATTTTTATTATATTTAAAAATACTTTTTTTTCTTGATTAGTATTTACTGTTGCCATGTATTTATTAATAATTTCGCTAGATATAAAAATCCTCAAACGGGATAGAATGCACGGAGAAAAATGGATAGTCAAATTTATTATCTAGATAACCATGGGTGATGATCTTGGATACTCAACTATAGGACAACCATCTAGACAGTGCTGCCAGACCAGGAAAATCAAAATTCTTCAAACTTCTAAAACTTTTCTTCAAAAATCTTCAAAACCTTATGAAAAAAATCTTCAAAAAAATCTCCAAATTTTAAAAAACTTAGAATCAAGAATATTATGAAATTATATAATTATTATAACTAATATTTGATCTGAAAGGTTTTGCATTAGATCATAGAATATGTTTCAACCAAACAAAATTTATTCTCTGATGGTAAATTGTATTCTGCTGCAAGAGACTGTTCTTACGTATATCAGGGTGAGATACCATGTGAGCAGAATACGTCTACCGAAAGCAGAAAATCATGAGAGTGAAAAGAACAACAATATCTACCTATCTTTTTTGTACTCATGGTTTTCTGCTTTCGGTGCAAATATAGCGAACATATCTCTCTCACATTTATGCATTTACGGTTTAGTCACAAAACACTACCAAATGGTAACAATTTACATTCATCTCTCACCATTCTAGTGTTATTTAAAAAAGAAATTAATAAAACTTACTTCTTAAAAAAAATCTTCAAATTTTAAAAAAATTTCTTCAAATTCTTCAAATTTCTCAAAACTACAAATTATTCTTCAAATTTGAAGAAAAATCTCCCAATCTGGCAGCACTGCATCTAGATATTCAAATTTAGTATCTTGGGATAATCAAACTTACATACTAACTGCCATTATCCAAGATGTTCACATTTATTGACTATCCTATACACGGAGAAACTTTTAATACCACTAATTCTTAAAACTGGTGAGACATTTTAGTATGTTAGGTTAGATTCAAGGGAAAAACGACATAGGTTATAGAAATTGCTATTGAGACTATCAAAAACACTCATTCAGTATATATTTTACAGTTCTTCATAAGGAAACTAACGAAAATTAGTATGTTGTTTTAGAAAGAAAATAATAATTTTTGCAAAGTTGGGAAAGCCATGAATTAAAAAGAAACACAAAAAATTAATTGTCTATAGATACTCATAGAGACGATAGTGATACTTGGATCTGATGGTAGATGGCATTAGTGTATGTCACTGTAACTGTAGGTAAATATATTTAACACGACGTAAGAACCTAACCTATATTATTAACGCACACGCAAGTAAAGACACGACGATTGGTCACGGAAACCGAAAGATCGCACGATTCGTTAGAAGTACACAGCTGAATCGTCCTTATATATTAAACGAGTGGAAAAATATGTGCCTTCGAGAGAGAGCATTTTTTAAAATAACTTACTAATCAAATTATGTAAATAAGTAAAAGTCGTGAAAAAAATTATGTTATATTGAGGAACAGTTCTTGAATTTAATTTGGCATGAGGAGACATTCACGTTTATTAATAAAAGGTTTTTTTCTTTCATACACGTGTGAATTTCAACTTCGAAAACATTAGGGTTAGTTCGCGACGTCAGGTGATGGACTCGGTGATGCTCGGGCGAAATCGGTTAAGTCCGCCCGCAGTCCTTCCAAAATTGGTATGTTACGTTAGAATGTCTGTTATATATTCTATCTATATGTGGAAAAAAGGTTAGAATTACCGTATTATTTCACAAACAAAAACTAGCATTTTATTCTTTTCTAAAGAAAAATAAGACTATTTCTAATGCAGATAGTAATTTTTGTACACCGAAGGTTGCTTAATATATAACGAACTTATCATATTTTCGTATTAATGTTGAAATTATTAGCACAACGCACGAAAAATCCTCACATTCTAACGTACTTTCAAGTCCAACGCACAATAGGTTCGCGAAAGTCGTTCGCGAACGAGACGCATGAGATAGACAAGGACACAAATATATCTCTGTTCTTTTCTAACTCATGCTTTGCGTTCGCGAACGACTTTCGCGAATCTATTGTGCTTAGGCCTTTAGAATAAAGATAACCAAATATATTTAATATTTAATATTTAATATTCTCCGTGTAGATAATAAACGCAAGTTGCTGTGTTTATACACATCTAAATTGATCAATAAGAAATATTTAATGATAAAAGTTAATTTTTTTAGAAATTAGTGAACATTTTTCCTAGATAAACAATTTTTTATGGAAAATCTGAAAATCTTAAAGAACAAAATACATTAATTTAACGATACTCTTGAAATGTTTAAATTCTTTTGACAGGTTTAAAGGTTATGTTGCTAATTGTAAGTTTTATATATTTTTTAACAATATTTTTTAAGCAATATTATATCTGATATTCAGTATAAAAAAACTTGACAATGCTTTTAAATTTCGAATAATATAAAACTACTTAACGGTGTTCGATGGTCTCTTAAATTTCTCGATAATGTGCGACCAACAGTTATCACCCAACAAATACGGCATTGACCGGTTTAAATGACGTGTAATTGGTAAAAATTCATTTTTTTCTAACAAATTCCCCTCTGTTCACAGGCACTTTTTACAAAATCTGACAACGTACATTTGTCACAAATGTTTTTAATTGTCTGAATTGAAAAGATTTTGTCAATCCATGTAGAAATGCGATTGCAGTATTGGAATTACCATAGCAAAGTAATGCGAATCATTTTGACAGCTGAGCCTTTACGCTCCCTGCATGCTTCTGCCCTCTACTGTCAAAATGGCTGTAACATGCGTCTTGTGGCCTGCCATTACATTACTTTATTATTTCCAATCCTGCAACCGCGTTTCTGCATGGATTAACAAAATCTTTTCAATTCACACAATTAAAAACATTTGTGACAAATGTACGTTGTCAGATTCTGTAAAAAGTGCCTGTGAACAGAGAAAAATTTGTTAGAAAATGAATGTTTACCAATTTCACGTCATTTGAAACAGGCAGTGCCGTTTTTCTTGAGTGTGATCGGTAATCAAACTTCTGAGCAAGCGCTCGCCAAGTTGACTATCCAGGATAATAAATTTGATAATCTAGATATACTAAACGGGAATATATAATATTTCAGGAAGATAATATTTCTGACTATACAGATAATAAATTTGATTATATTTATAGTTTATATTTTCTAACTATCTACTTTGTGACGTAGAGATTAACTGATGAATCAAATTAATATATTAAAATATTCAATTTAAAACATTTGCATCGAATCCCGTCCAAGAAACACTCTGCTACTCGCAAACACCGCTTTCTCAAAAACACAAAATCTCATCGGGGAATTCTTTCAAGACGATGCCGTGATGCAAACTGGTCAACTGAACAACGAACAACCAAACGAACTTTTCAAACACGACCGTTGAGACGCTACCATACAAATATTCTCTTATCTTTGGCACTCTCCTCCGGTCCACAATAAACTCAAACACATTAAAACACCAAATTAATAAACAATAACAATTTATTAATAAAACTCAAAAGCTCGAAATATTAAACAAACTACAAATTAATAAACCAAATTCTCAAACTATAACTCTCGATTCTGACACTCGTCAAAACCGCGTCACGACTTCTCGGAAACCCGCAAGTTAATGTCGAACCATCTGATTGTCCCCAGTAGGCTTTCCCGCTATCAAAATCGTTTCCTTGTTTTTCCTTCGCAATTTTCGGAAGAACCCTTCTTCTTATCCCCACGGAACGGCACCTGAAAGAAACCTGGAAAGGGTCGCTGACCATGTGACGTACGCTGACAATTAATCATGCGCAAAATCATTTAAATTCTGATTTCACGAAAACCACAGCTCCTCACACGCTGATACGAAAGAATATACAAGAGACTTGACAATAAACGAGACAGACCTTTGATAAGAAAGAGACAAACAAACGATTTTCTTAACTCTGAAAATACTTTTCCCACACATTGCAAATTAGGCCGAGTAAGTAACGAAACACTTCGTTACAACTTTTAACTATCCATTTTTCTCCGTATGAGAGAATCGATTATTTTTTGTTACTTATATGGAATAACTAAACAAGGAGCAGAAAATGATAAAGTTAATTTTTATAAATGATAATTAATAAAATTTATAATATCAATAGTATAATTTGAATTTTGTTTATTTCTTGTTTTATATTTCACAAGTCAGGTCGTTTGTAACTCGTGATATAGCATACCCGAAAGTTTGTTTTCCGTCTAACTTTTGAAGCAATTTATGAATATTAATTACATTGATATTTTCTGATTTATTGAATAATTATGAGTAAAATGATATAAACAATGCATGAGTGCTCACAAATTAAAAAATTTTACCTTTTTTTGTCGAAGTGAGCATGTTTTTTAGATTTGCCCATATCTATAGGTGTGGAAATCTTTTTTTCAAGTACTCAAAAGACTTCGAATTTCACGTTTTTTGATTTTACCAACATATAATACCATATTAGATTCGCAATTTTAAATTTCGAGAATGTGACATCAGATTCGTAATAAGCGACCTCAAAAACACCCAAATGAAGAGTTTCAAGCAAATCCGTTAAATTTTTTAAAAATATGTCGCCATATTACATCCGCCATTTTGAATTTCGAAAATCTGACATCAGATTCGTAATTAGCGACCTTAAAAACCCCCGAGTAAAAAGTTTCAAGCGAATCAGTTCAATTTTTTATTTTTGACAGCCGCCATATTGGATCCGCCATTTTGAATTTTGAAAATCCGACATCGATTTTCTAATCAACGATCCCAAAATATTTAGAATCAGATGCTTAAGTTAAAGTACTTTCCAATTATACTTCTCTTCCTTTTTTCAGTTTTTAGGTCGTGGAACCTAAACTTTAAATTGTTGTACCTTAGTGAAAAAAGGCGGATCGGATCGGGTGTAGAATATTTTGAAAGGTGAATAATTGTACTTTCTTTTAAAATTTGTTCCAATGATAAAATAGTATATTAAGCAACAAGAGGATAAAGGCAGCCATTTCTTTACGGTAATTTTTGTGACACGAGTGGAGGTCGAGGGCGAAATAATTATAAATATCAAAATTCTTCTGCAAAAATTCAATTACTTACTAATGTTTTATAAATTTGTTCCCAATAATTCATATATTTTCTTAAAAAATAATTAAAAATTTTTGTTTATAAAGTCTTATATAATATTAGTAAAATATAATGATTGTATCACTATTTGAAATAGGTTTGAATTTGAATCTTTTGAAAAATTTTAATTCCTATGGAAAAATAATAATTAAATATTTATTTAAAAAAGAAATTATTGATGTTTTCGAAAAATTTGAAAGAAATTTGTAAATAAATGTAACAGAACATTTTTTTGACTCAAACTTTTTCCTTTAAATTAAAAATTTTTTTTTAAATTTCTGTCGCATTTTACTAAAAAAAATCTCGAAAAAGTCGATTAGTCGCATTTTTTCACAAAAAAGTCGAAAAAAGTCGAAAAAGTCGCACAATCCGAGCCCTGTAATACAATGTAGCTCTTAAAGTATTAGGTATTATGTGTTTTTACAATAAGCATTTTTGACATATTTTGACAAAATTCAAAATGAATTAATAGAAATGATGGCTAAAGAAGTAATATCCATTATTCAATCTAATGCATTACTCAAAAATTACTGACTGCATTCCAGATATATATCTCATAAAGAACAGCTTTATATCATAATTAGATATTTCTGGGTTACGATAATATAAAGTTAACAGAAAAGGATGCTTTATGTGACTCTGCAAACACTTCAATAAGACCTATAACATTGTTTGGAATTTTTTTTGGGCCACCCTAATTTTCATTGAAAGAAAAATATTTTTACCTACGAAAAATAAAGATGCAAAAAATACAATGGTGCAAATAAAAGTGCTTTAAAAATATAAAATATACATGATTAATTAAAAAGATTATGTAAATGAGAAATAATTATAAATTTGTAAATAAAATAATATTGCAAGTTTAGAACTGACTAGCATACCTTGTTAATCTATATTTGTCAGTAAAACCGGCCAAACGAAGATGGAGATAAAATTGAGATGGAATGACTGATGTTAGTAGACATTCTTCTCTTGTAGATGATTTTTCTACATGAAAAATTATATATAAAACTCATGCTTTTAAATTATATAGTTTTAAAATGTAATATGTAATATGATGTAATTGATCGCTTCAAAAATGTTTACTTTTATTTAAAAAAGAACAATTAAAAAGATTAAATGTTAATTAATTCCACCTTCCATTTAAGTAAATGAATTTTGTCAATTCTAAATTTGTAAACCATCTTTATTATTTATAACAATTTTTATTATTGTTCATTATTATTTATTCATTTTCAATATTGTGAAAAATATCAAAAAACAATTGATTTTTATTTCAATTTGGGATAAGGAGGGTATCCATTCAAAAAATTGGAATTCATATAGTGTTTTATCTCTTTCGATCTCATAGAAGTGATATAAGATTCTGGGGGGGGGGCAAACATCCAAGCTCACAGTATCTTTTATCCTCAAAAAAAGTGAAAAGGGTAATTTTTTTCCTCAAAAAGGGGACAAAAATTTATTTGTTTACAACTTGCATACATAATTCAAATTTTTTATCATATAGTGTCTATAAAATTTTTTAAAAATTATCAATTATTTTCAAAACAATTTTAATTGAATTTCTCAGATAAATTCAAATATTTTTAAATTTAAATTCAAATTTAAATTCACATACTCTTTCTAGGGTTAATCAACTAATTTTAAACATGAATCAATAATTCTTTTTGCACTTTTAAGAATTTTTCTATGCTTTTTTAAATATTTTCTAATTGATAAAAAAGTGACAATTTTCCGCACCTTCTCCACGTTACACTCATATTATTTTAAGAAAAGTAATAAATATTTTAACATAATTCTTTTCATTTCGTTCTCCAGAGTTCATACAGAGTCATTTCTATAAGTATCAATTTTTTTTAAAAATTAGGCCGCAATGACTTAATTCGAAATGTATGTAATAATATAACAAATATCTATTCTCAATATCGTAATAATGTTGACATTAAATTGTAGACACCAACGTTTCGATTAAATAATGATTATAAAGTTTAAAATTCCATTAAATACAAATTATAAAGATGATAATTTAGGGCAGACATGCGCCCTGTTTATATAGCCTTAATAAAATTGAAACTGTCATTTGTCAAAACTAAAGAAAATAAAAACATACTCAAAAATGACTAATTTCAGGTGTAGACATCAGAATCAATGAATGACGGAAGGACTATTATAAGAATTATAAGAAATAATAATAATAATAATAATAATAATCAATGACTATGTGAATTTACGAAAATGAATTAAATTAACAAGTTTTAATAAATAAAATTTAAATACTAGGATAATATAATAAAAATAGAAAACTGCAGAGTGATACAGAGACGGATCGTTTAGAAATCCGAGAATAACCGCAGATAACGGATGAAGCTCATCTGCTTTAAAATTGTTGAAATTTAAAGACTAACTTATTAGAAAAAAAGTGTACTACATACCTTCGTATTCTGCCTTAATCTTCATCGACTGACATTCTTGCAAAGTTGAAATTAAAAGTTCTCTTTCTTCAGATGTAAGTTTAATTGCAAAATCCTTGACTTGAGGTTTCTTTAGAACCCCGACAGTATTTCTGTTAAGAATTAAAGATTCCGGTATGCCATTTTCCTTTATTTTCTCATTTGCAAAAGTTCTGCTCAAATGATTATTGACAGATCCCCAGGAATAACGATTTTTCTGACAGGGTTGCAAAAGACAGATTCTGCCAATTTGATTAATTAAAGGATTGGGCTTGGAAATCGCATGGTACACCACTGCGTTCGAACACATTTTTCTCATCTGTTCTGTGTGCAATGGAAAACAAAAGGCAGTCCTATTTTCTCTAGGTTCGAAATGGAAAACTTGTGATAAATATCTGACTACTCATTATGTTGTTTGGTGGAGAATTGAATCCGAAAATTAGTCGTGCGCGCACTTGTTCGAGTTATGGACGGGAAGGAGAGACGGAAACGAGGTGATTCTCTTCAATCGTTCACAACTGTTTGACAGATTCGCTCTTAGTTCCGTTCATGACATTTCTTTCTCTGCTCTGACGTCACTATATAAATATAATAACCATCACCAACCTTCCCTATATTCTCACACTGTCTCGCACTTCTGATTGGTCATACCGGTATTTAACATGTTTAAAATCTCATATCAATTCTATAAATTCCGATAAATTCACAACTTGAAAATACTGATTGTTGAATTCCTCCCTTCATTGCTTTTATATTTAATTCTCGTATTCTAAAAAAGGGCGGAAAATGGGGAAAATGTTATTATGTTAATTCAATAATAAAAGTGAGGTTAGAATTTAATCTCATTGCATCGAATCGCTATATGTGTCAAAACAACTTTTGCTCCTCTGGGACGTAGTAATTTATTTAGGTATTTTTCTTTTATCTGTGAAATGTATACATTACTACATGGGTTTTATAAATATTTAGTCCAGAAAGATGAATATTTTATAATTATATTAGGTCTGGACAATGCTGGGAAAACTGTAAGTACTGTCAAAATAATACGTATTGTAGGTTATGTTTTAAAATATATTTACAAAATCTGTTTACTCTTTGCATGATAAACGTGTAGACGTACTTAGAAGCAGCAAAGACAAAATTTACGAAGAATTATAAAGGAATGAATCCCAGTAAAATTACAACGACAGTTGGATTAAATATCGGTAAAGTTGACATTGCTGGAGTGAGATTGAATTTTTGGGATCTTGGTGGCCAAGAGGAACTTCAATCTCTTTGGGATAAAGTAAGTAAATTATTATTATTTTTTTAACTACCTATTATAATAATCGTCGTATTCTGTCCAGTCTGTCCACACTTGAAGTTAGACTATTGTGCATGCTTTTGTTTTTTTGATATATTCTGATAGATAATATTATACTTCATTAATTTTTCACTAATTTTTTAATTTAATAATATTTTTATTTCTCAAATAATTCAAAAATATTTGTATTAAGCTAAAAAAATTATTAATGTTATTATATTATTCATTATTTCTTTTATTTCTAAAAAATGAGCATTTTGTAACAAAATTTTTTTTCTCTTTAATCTGGCGTGCTAGAGATTTCGACAAGGTTTTAAATTAAAGCTTAAAACGTGAATTTTAAGAATCAATGCAAAACACAAAAAAAGCAAGGATTTTGGAAAAAGTAGGGTTACAGACTCCAAATAAATTTTTTTCGTTATTTTTGATATCGGAATTGTTTCTAATGTAGTTTTGTCCACTGAACAAGATCCTGGATCCTAAAATTGCCCATCACGTCAGGATTTTAAGAAAAGTGGGGTAAAGACTCCAAAAACGTGTTTTGAGGGTTTTCAGTATTTTTTTCTCTTTAACCTGACGCGCTAGAAATCTCTACATATAGGGTAAACGCGCCAATTACTGCGATTTCTCCAATTACTGGGATTTTTGGGAAAATACTATTATTTACTATTATAGAATAATATAATATTTGAATAAGTTTGAAAAAATTATTTTCGACCTTAATAAAATTCTTTCGTAAAAAGTAATTGGTGTCCCTGAAGAGGGCCGTTTATTCACAATCATCCATTCTTTTAATTCCATACCCGACTATCAAGTTTTAGGACAATTGGATCGATTTTCAAAAAAGTCGTCCGTCATATTGGGCACATTTTGAAGTTTGAAAATCTAACATTGGATTCGTAATTTTTGTCGTGGGTCTTGTAGTGTAGGATTTAAGCTTTAAGGAAAATCCCTCATAAGAAGTGTGCAAAATATGTCAAAATTCAAATTTTTTTTCTCGCTTATTTTATTATAAAAGTTAAAAAGCCTTTTTGCATAATAAAAAGTATAATTTAAAGTATTAAAAACAATAAAAAAAATTATATTTTTTATATTATGTTAGGCTGTAGAGAGCGTCAAAATCGATGCTTTTATTTTGAGGCGTTCCGCGGTTGCAGGTCTAGGGCCGTTCCTAGTGGTCTAAAATAAAAACCCAAAAGAACTTTCACAGTTGAGATACTAATCTAGTGGTTATAACTAAAAT
Source organism: Leptopilina heterotoma (assembly GCF_015476425.1). Classification (NCBI taxonomy): domain Eukaryota; kingdom Metazoa; phylum Arthropoda; class Insecta; order Hymenoptera; family Figitidae; genus Leptopilina; species Leptopilina heterotoma. Next base: position 588,567 of record NW_025110934.1, read on the forward strand.
TACCTTAAAAAATCAAAATTAAAAAAAATGACACTACTTTTAACAAAAAAAAATTGAAAAATTACCTTTTTTTCTCCACATTTTTCATTAAAAAAAGTATTAAAAAATTTTCTTTTTCAAATTTTTTAGGTATACCCACTAAAGAATATATTTTTTAACAATATGCAAAAAAAAATTAGAAAGAAACATTCATCCGTTTACTCAGAATCCCTGCAACCGATTTAAAAAACAGCGTTTTGAGAAAAACGCAGTTAAAATTTAAGTACAATTTTTTCAGATGTATTGTTAATTGATTTTTATAAGAGCTTACCAAATTTTAATTTGCTATCCTAGGTCAATAAAGTAAGTTATAAGCTTCCTGATAAGCCTTCTCATGTTCGTCGCGAGCCTTTTTATTGTCAAAAACCATACAAAATTGAGTAATTCAATGTATTTGTCAAAAAACATGAACTGATATTTATAATGATATCTCGCAAACCGAATAAGATTTTTTAACGTTTTTGGTCTTAAATTAAAGATAAGACTTAAAGGATCACATCTATATAAGTTTTAAATTTTGTCTATAATTTTTAAAAAAATATGCCAGAGTTTAAAGAATTGTCAAAAAAACTTTAATTTTTTAATTTTCTTTTTCAAATTTATCGATTGTTAAAATCTTTGTGTAATTTCTTAAAATTTCGAATTTTATATTATTTAACATTGAATATTATAAGCTTTCTATAACGGCAGATTTCTCAAGTTTCTTACATTATTTTTTTCAGGAATATCATGATTTAAAGATTGGTATGTTTTTGGGCCATGCGCGTGGAGACACTCTGACGGTAGTGTGATTTACTATAACTTTTGATAGGAGCTGAATTTCGTCATAAAATTTAAAACCTTTATTCTAGAGATATTATTAAGGATTTTAAAAAAGCAAGAAAAAAAAATTCGAAGAAAAATTTTTTTCTCATGAGTAATCCTCCTTAATTTAAGGCTATGTAGAAGTTTCTAGCACGTCAGGTTAATGACAAAAAATACTTAAACCTTCAAAAACACGTTTTTTAGTGTCTTTATATATAATAGATTTAGCGATTTTGTCTGTAAATGTCATAATTCCCGGTTTTTATTAAAAATACCGGCTTTTTCCCGGTGTACAAAATTCCAGGCTAATTCCCGGTTTTCTCGGTCAGTGGCCACCCTGTTTTAATATTCAAATATTATTTAAATATTTGAATAATAAATATTCAAATCTAAAATTTTAACTGAAATTAATTTTTAAATCAATTTTTATTAGAAAATTCTACGAGAATTCAATTATTTAAATGCAAAAATAAATAATTTATTTAATAATTAATTATTTCTTAAAATTAAATTCTTATAAAGAATTTTATCGAAACATTTTTTAATAATATTGATTTCTTTTGACGATTTTTAATAAAATTTTTAAGAACAATTACATTTTTCGATGAATTCGATTAAAATTGTATTAAAAATAATTAAAACTCTGCGATGAGTTTTATTTATGAAAATAATTGAATTCCTAAAAGAAATTTTATTATTTATAAAAATAATTAAATTATTGCGAAGAAATTTATAAAAATATTGTAAATAATAGATTTCTTATTAAATTTTTTAAAAATAATTGACATTTTGACGAGAATATTAAAAAATTCTTGAACATATGTAATTGAATTTCTGCGAAAAATTTTATTACTTTTAAAAATAATTGAATTTCTGCAAAAAATTGTATTACTTTTGAAAATAATTGAATTTATACAATCAGTTATAGTTTTTCCTAAATTCAATTTATTATTGGGAGGCTTAAAAATGAAATTTTGTGCAAAGTTAGCAAAGCATTCAAAATTTTTTTGTTATTTGTAACAGAAATTTGTCGTAACAAAGTGATTGTATCATTCATTAAGTAAAACTGAAGTAACATTTCAAAAAACATTAATTAATTCATTTTTTGAAGGCACAAGTTCTTATAAAATTTGATGCAAAGTTAGCAAAGCAATGATAAATTTTGTAAATTTCAATTTGTAAAGAAATTCATTTTTCTTACTAAACGAAAAAGTAGGCATAATTTTTATTTTATAATCATAATTTTTGCACAAAATTTTGTTTTTTTTTAAATATTTGAATTATTTTTTTGTGATTACACATGCGTGTAGGTACCTGTTTTTATTGTTAATAGGCATTATTATTAATTATCTATTGATACAAGAAGAAACTACACGCGCGCTTCAGCATGCGTTTTTTTTAGCTGTTACCAATAATAATTTTAAAAACATTTTTGTAATTTTTCATAAATTTTTCGAAGAATTTTTTATTGAAATTTTGTAAAGATAATTGAATTTCTTTATAGTAATAATAATAATAATAATAATAATAAATTAAATACTTCGTTTGGCGGGCGTGACATTTGCTACTTATTTATATTATTTATAAAAAAATTTTAAATACAAATTCATAAAATTAAATTATTTTTTAATTTTTAAATAAAAAAATTATTTCAAAATAGTTAATGAAAAATAATTTTTTCTCGATAGTTTTTCAAAAATTAAATTATTTAAAAAAATAAATTTTAAATCTGTAATGTCTAATTATTGTTAAAAACAGGAAGAGTTTGAAATAAATAAAATCTTTTCAATGCTGAAGAATAACATTCTGAATTTTCTGATGAATTCTTGAAATTGAAACACTGTTAACTTAAAAGTATCAAATTGCAAAGAATTGATACCTAAAAATGGATAGAATTCTTCTGAATAATTGAATTTTTGAATGTTAATGACATGAAAATAATATTCATTAATTTTGACTAGAAAACTATTAGAAACAAAATAACAAATAAGTAATTAAATGCAATTTATTTTTGATAATTAATAAGTCAAAAATAATTTAATGAACATTTCCATTTGTGCTAGTCAATAATAATATATGTCATCTTGAATTTCGAGTCGAAATCATTTGTTTTTTTAACCCTTCCGCTGTTTGGAAAAATATTCATATGATTGGCCCAAAATGTCCAGAAAAAATTTAGTGAATATTTTAAGTACTTAAAAATAAAAAATAATTATTTATTTATTACTTAATCTATAGTATCATTGATACCCATAGTGTATGAATAATGATATAAAAGAATTTATTTTATAATTTACATAACAAATTGCATTTATGTTGCACTAAGAAGTTCACGACTCAACATTGGGTCGTTAACAGGCAACGGGTTAATAAAAAAATGTTATGAATAAAGCAAAAAAGTGTGTTTTTCATTATTTTATTCAATTACAAATAATACTGTTTTAAATCACAGCTAAAATTGAACTAAATAATTAAATTTTCTGCAATAATTCAAATCTTATTCAACAAATATTATTTTAGTTACAGTAAAACATATAGGGTCAGTTGGGGTAAATAGAAACAGATTTGCTAAGTTTCACCAATAACATAAGTTTTTTTCTTTTAAATCGGAATACTTTCGGTTTTTTGTGTATTGAGTTATTATTTCACTTCCGTGGAACAATTTTATGGATAAGTATAAAATATGGGTATCATTAAATCACAATCCAGCTTTTAGGGGCATATAGAAACAGTCTTCTATTTTTTATTAAAGTTTGCAAAATGAAAAGTTGTCGTATTAATAAGAGATAATTATAAATTTTAGTATGAATTTTTAGTTTATTTTTTTCCAAATGCGAGTCAAAAAAGTTAAAGGATGTCTTATTTGATTTTCAATTTTTTATGCAATAGGAAATATTTTTGTATATACTGCTGCTAATTGATAAACGGAAAATGGGAAAATACTTAGAACTTGTTAGGGGTGATATAAGCTTCAAGATGTAAGGCCGTATTTATTTTTAAAATTTTTGATTTAACTAAAATAACCACTGTTTCGATTTACCCCATCTGACCCTACTTTTATTAAATTTAAAAAATTGTTACTTTTATTTTGCAATTTCATTTTGCAGTAAAAAATTCAAAATGGTAATTAATTTGTTATTATTTATATTATTAATATAATTTATTGTATGTAAAAAAGGTGCATATTTACATTTTGTATTTAAAGTATTTTAAATGAAATAAATTATATAAGAAAAGTGCTGGTACGCTTTGAAATAGAATGCTTCATATGTATATGTACCAAATTGTTTTCTTAAACTGATTTAAAAAATTAAAAATTCGTTATAACTATTTTGTTATTTTTAGTATTACGCAGAGTCTCATGCAGTCATCTACATAGTAGATTCATCAGATAGAGATAGAATTCCCGATTCTAAAGAAACGTTTGGTAAGACTCAACTGCAGAATAATTATATGATATAAAATTGTAAAAAGAGTTACATTTTTCAATACAAACAAATGATTATTTCAGATAGAGTAATATCATCAGAGCATTTGACTGGGGTTCCTCTCTTAGTGTTAGCGAATAAACAAGACGTACCGGACTGCATGGGTGTCAGAGAAGTGAAACCAATTTTTAATAAGAACGCCCACCTTATTGGACGAAGAGATTGCATGGTGATGCCTGTGTCAGCTCTTAATGGGTACGTATGCATTTTAAAAACTGGACCTTTGTGACCATTCAAGCTACTACTATTCTTGATAAATTTATTTTAAGAATACCTTTCGGTACCGTATCTTTCTATAAAAAAATCGACTAATTTTTTATTGTAAAATTAGTAATTAAAAAAAGCTCCCAGGAATACCTGAGGAATTATACAAAATTTCAGAACGATTGGTCCAGTAGATTTTGAGCTATGGCGCATACGAACATCAAAAATAACAAATTCCAGAAAAATTAACTTCCGGGTATAATTTTTTATGATTTTTGCTTTTCTGTTATATTTCAGTCAACACTCTTTCAAATGGTGTTTCGGAAAATATTGCAAATTTAGAAATAAACAAATTATACGCTGAAAGAATTTTGGGTAGGCTGCAGGCTTTACATGAGTGCCGCTAGATGAGCTCGCTGCCTCAAGCTCGCAGTTAACCTCAAAAAGGCGAGAATCTACTCCCGTAGCAGCTGCTCACCTTTCGGGAGTAGATGCTCGCTTTTTTGAGGTGAGCTGCGAGCCCTGAGCAAGGGGCACTAATTTCGGACATGAAAAGCCAGCAGCCTGCCTAAAATTCTTTCAATGTAGATGATTATTTAATAAAAATAGAGCTGTGCAAAATAATTCGAACCGAACTGTTCGAATTTTTTCGCCTAGTTCGAATGTCGAAAATTCGACATTCGAACTTAGCCCAGTTCGGATGTCGAATATTCGACATTCGAGTTACTGCAAAATTCGAACCGAACCGAGTTGTGTTCGGTACGCTAAAATGTCGAATTCTAAAATTCGACATTTCGGCGCCCCAAAACCGAACAAAACTCGGTTCGGTTCGAATTTTGCACAGCTCTAAATAAAAACCATGAATCTTGAAACCTGGACTATAGGACTCTCAAATATTCGTAACTCCGACAGTTCGATGGGTGTTACGAAAAAAAACACAACCAAGATTTGGGACGAAAAAAAACTCCCAAAGAAAATATAACAAAAAATACAGTTTTCATATTAAATTTTCTGCACAAATAATAGCGTCTTTTCGAATTTTCTCTTTCGTGTTATATTTATTTAAAAATGTAATATAGGGTCAGACCATTATATTTCGAATTAAATCGTTGCACCCTAATTTTAAAAAAAAATTGATACTTTTAGAAATGAATCTGTAAGATCTTTGGAGAACGAAATGAAAAGAATTATGTTGAAATATTTAGTACTTTTCTTAAAATATGAGTTTAAAGTGTAGAAGGTGCGGAAAAATGGCAACTTTTTAGCAATTAGAAATATTTAAAAAAGCAGAGAAAAATTCTTAAAAGTGCAAAAAGAATTATTGATTCATGTTTAAAACTAGTTGATTAGGGTCATTTGGGGTAAATGTAAACAGTAGATGTTTCAGCTAAATTTACAAATTTAAAAATAAGTACGACGTCAATATTTTTACCTCAGCTCACCTACAAGATGTTCTGAGTATTGCCAATATTTTATTTTGTCAATTGGCAATGCCATAGTGTAAGTTATCTTTTAACGGGGTCACCCCGTGTGGCAGACGTTTTTTAAGAGTTTTTTTTTGGGATTTTCTTTTTAAGAACCATGAAAACTTAGGACTTCAAAATTTTTACCATATATTCAGTTCCATTTTAACAACAAATTAAAATGTTTGCAAGTAAAAATATTTTACTGATTCCGAATTATAAAACTGGAAAGTGATGATGATCATAAAAATGCCGTCTATCGGCGTCCACGATACTGACTAATTGACTAAACTAAAATCGAAAAATCAAAAGGCATCTTAATCTGTGAGGATGTGGCTATCGCCGGAACTAGCATTATTTGAAAATATTAAAAATTGAATTTTTTACGCGGCTTTGAAATTTTTTTTTCAAAAAAATGTGATTTTTTTGGTCAATTTTGTTGTATAAAAAAGAAACAAGTTGACCTTTTTCAATTATCCTAGTTCGGGCGATAGCCACATATGTGCTGAACACGCCCTATAAATTTGTGCGATATTGGTCAAGCCGTTTTCGAGATATCATGGAGGCCAGTTTGAAAAACACAGTTTTGAGAAAAACGCCTGTCAAAGTTTAAGTAATACATTATTCGCTTGGCAACTCCTTGTCTTCTAAGTGCTGTAACTTTCTTAGGATGTCAAAAATAAAAAATTCTGTTTACCTACATATTCTACACATATTGTAGATGTGATTTATGAAAAAAAAAGTTTCCGATTTTTTGAACCCATCACACGGGGTGACCCCCTTAATGCAAAAAAGATTGAAAATCAAATTTTTACTGTTTCAGTATTTTGTCTCGCATTTGCATAAAAATAAATTAAAAAATCAAACTAAAATTTGTAATTCTTCTTTATTGAAGCCTTAACAAAAATTGACTTTGATTTTTGATTTTCGTCAATTTAGTTAATAAATAATTGTTGAAATAAACATTTAAATTTTTAGTTACTTTTACAATTAAACGTTTGTTACTAGGTAGGTTGAGTTGGTAGTCATGCTTATACTAGAATCAGTTTAGGTTAGTTAGTTCTCTCTCGACTATTGCACGCTTATGGTGTAAATTTCCATTATTGTAAACTCTCGTTTTTACTTATTAAATAAAACTATATCATATTGAGAATTCCTAGTCTCTGTTTTATTCTCAACAATAATTAAGTGTTTACATTTACCCCGACAATTCGAAAACTCGGGGTAAATGTAAACAGAACTTCAACTACATTTTAAAAGAAAATAATTGAATAAATTTGCTTTTATTTCACAATTTCATTAATTTGGCAATGTAAAATTACATAGAAAAGGAAATTAGGTCTTCTTTCATACCTCCTTCGTGTTAGTCAGTTGCAGGTATAGACCTGCATAGTATTGCATAGTTTATGTTTGACCGCCATATTGGATCCACCATTTTGAAATTTAAAAATTCGATTTTAGATTCTTATTCAGCAAAATAAAAAAAAACTTCTTTTTACCAAGTTGAATGAAAATCTATTAAAATTTGTTCAAGTTATTCAAGTTTTTACATTACTAATTTTGTAATGGTTGATTGTTTATTTTATATGATACATTATCAGTCAACTGGTTGATTTACTATACATCTACGAAGAATTTTTTTTCAGGTTTTCCATCCCTTAGAACAGTAGTATACTTGAAATAACTTGTTTCTTAAACCTCGCTTAACTACAGTGGTGTTTACATTTACCCCGAATTTTAGGAAAATTTCAAAATCTCGGGGTAAATGTAAACAGTCAGTTTTAGGCGATTCCGGTGCATCAATATTTTTTTGTACCTCATCAAATTTTTCTAGGGAAGTAAAGTAACAAGTTCATGCAAAAGAAATCCGTCCGTTTTACATTTTAACAAAAAGAACTAATGTTTTTCGTGAAAAATAGATATCCCATTTACATTTACCCCAAATGACCCTAATTATTTTTTAATAATAAAACTAGTGAAGGCTGATTCTATTTCAATTCATGTAGGACGAATTTTTTAGGTCAAATAAATCGACACGTATTTTTTTATTTAGCGAAAAAAATTTTTTTAGCTGAGTTATGAGTGTTCGAAAATTTTAGGACATATCGTGATTTTAGAGCTAAACAGCTGACAAATTATTTTCAAATCTTTCTAGTTTTTGAAAAAATAAATATTTTTCAATTTTTTTTCTTGATTTTAGTAGTGTTTTTAATACTTTTTCTTTGCAAACTTGAAAATTTGAAAAATTTTGAAAATTAACAAAATGGCGGCCATTTTTCGATAAATAAAAAAAGTAAATTTTCACAAAAAAATTCTTTTTTATTTTTCTAAAAATTTTTGTGTGATTACTAGATGAAAAAAGGAATTAATTTTAAAAGGTTTCATGTCCGCTAAAACTGTTTGGAAGTCGCAATAATTTTTTTCAGAAAATAACCAATCTCATTATTTTCTCTCTAAATCTGAATCAGTAAAATCTGACTGAGAATTAGTGACTCTCCCAGTAAAAAAAAACTAATTCAAATGAATTGAAACGAATTAACATTTTTGGTAGGCTCCAATTCGTATTTGTCACAAAGCGGGATTCACTCAAGCTCTTTGTATATTCAATTGAATTTAATTCAATATGTACCAATTTGTCCAAACGAATTCGCATTCGAAAGAAATGGCCAAGGAATGCATTGAATTTGTGCTAACGAATTGAAAAAAATTAAAGGCTCAAAACTTGTCCAGTGAATTGGTACGGATAGAAGGTTCGGAAGTTCAATACAGTTTCACGAATTCAGGAAAATTGCATCATGGCTCCAATTCGTATTTGTCACAAAGCGGGATTCACGAAAGCTCTTTGTGAATTCTTTTTAATTCATTTCAATTAGTTTTCGTTTACTGGGCTATTCTCGCGATTTGAATCAGTGGAATTTCACTGAAAATCAGTTAAAAATAACTGAAATTTCTGTTATTTTTAACTGATTCGCCAATTAATAAACCACTGAAAATTTCTGTCACACATATTGAAAATTTCAGTTATTCTTTAATTGGCCAATCAGTGAAAAATGACAGAAATTTCAATCATTTTTAACTGATCTTCAGTGAAATTTCACTGATTCAAATCGCGAGAATAGACAATAGAGTCAGTGATTCTCAGTCAAATTTCACTGATTCAGTTTTAGAGAGTTGATTCGAGTATAAATGTATCGGCATATATATATATATTTATTGCATGTTTATATGTTTTTCGATTATTAGTAGTGTTTTTGGTACTTTTTATTTGCAAACTTAAAAATTTTAAAAATTAACAAAATGGCGACCGTTAAATTTTTTTGGTCGCCATTTTGAATTATAAAATTTTAACCAAATATTCTAACTCAGCGACCCCAAAAACCTCCAAATGAATATTTTTATTCAATTATTTTTAGTATTTTTAGTTTTCGATTTTTTGAAAAATGGCCGCCATTTTGTTAATTTTCAAAATTTTCAAGTTTGCAAATAAAAAGTAGGTACCAAAAACACTACTAATCATCGAAAAACATAAACATGCAAAATATATATATATGCCGATACATTAACTCAAAATAATGAGATTTGTTATTTTCTGAAAAAAATTATAGCGACTTCCAAACAGTTTTAGCTGACATGAAACCTTTTGGAAAACGTTCCTTTTTTCATCTAGTAATCACACAAAAATTTTAAGAAAAATAAAAAATGATGTTTTGAGATAATTGACTTTTTTGATTTATCAAAAAATGGCCGCCATTTTGTTAATTTTCAAAATTTTTCAAATTTTCAAGTTTGCAAAGAAAAAGTATCAAATATCAAAAACACTACTAAAATCAAGAAAACAAGTTGTTCATTTCATAATCATTAAGCTTCCTCAATATAATATGTACCAATTGTTTAAATTTTTATTTTAGAATAATTATTTTAAAGTGTTAAGATAAAATGTCAAAAAATACAAAATTTCAATTTTTTGTGAAAAATTAAAATATTTATTAATTCTATAAATTTTGATAAAATATACACTTTATATACATGAATCGATTCGTTTTTATGTCAGGAATGCAATTTTGACAAGAATTAATAAAAATTTTAATATAGAAAAAAGTTATTTCAAAAAATCCAAAAATTAATTTTTTAATAAAGAGAAAATTTGTCCACAAGAATCGGTGACATACACACACACACACACACACATACATACGAATTGCCTAGGCAATTCGGGTTTTGCCTATGATTTTAGGAAATACCCGAATTTCCTAGAGATTTATAGGCCAAACCCGAATTGCCTAGGCAAAACCCGATTTCCCTAGGCAATTCGGGTTTGGCCAAGGCCGTTTTAGGCAAATTGAAAATCAAACTATAAATTGAATTAAATTAAATTAAATTTATTGCAAAAATATTACTATGACGCAATTGATCATAAGAAAATAGTCTTAGCTAAAAGAATTTCTTTTTCAATTTACCAAATGGCTTGTATTGAGTCATGCATTGATGTAAACAAATAGTAAACGAACTGTTCTTCACAGCTCACTATTAATTAGTGTCTTTTTTGACTTTAAATTGTACTTACCATTCGAAATGAGTAACGAAAATTTTATTAAAAAATAGAAAAGCGATTTTTATGCGGCGGTTAATTTTTTTTAAATCAATTTTGTAACTCCCGCAACTTCTAAAATGTCATATCTTTTCAACCTTCTGTACTTAAGGCTACTTTTTACTCCATTTAATTTTCCACTTTTCACATCCTTTAAAATCTCATCATATTTCTCTTGCACAATTATTTTATAATTTGCAGATTTATTAACCGCCGCATAAAAATCGCTTTTCCATTTTTGAATAAAATTTTCGTTACTCATTTCGAATGGTATGTACAATTTAAAGCCAGAAGAGACACTAATTAATAGTGAGCTATGAAGAACAGTTCGTTTACTATTTGTTTACATCAATGCATGACTTAATACAAGCCATTTGGTAAATTGAAAAAGAAATTCTTTTAACTAAGACTATTTTCTTATGATCAATTGCGTTATAGTAATATTTTTTGCAATAAATTTAATTTAATTTAATTCAATTTAGTTTGATTTTCAATTTGCCTAAAACGGCCTTGGCAAAACACGAATTGACTAGGGAAATCGGGTTTTACCTAGGCAATTCGGGTTTGGCCTATGAATCTCTAGGAAATTCGGGTATTTCCTAAAATCATAGGCAAATCCCGAATTGCCTAGGCAATTCGGGTTTTGCCTGGACTTCGGGTTTTGCCGGTAACATATATACTACACTTGAAAATTTGTAAAAATAATTGATTCTAAAAAATTCGGAAATCGACATCACTATAAGGCTTCCTTTATAAGGAAGCAAAAAATTGAAAAATATTTATTTTTGCAAAAACTAGAAAGATTTGAAAATAATTTGTCAGCTGTTTACGTGTATAATAAACACATAAGGAAGTTTGCATTTTACGTGTTTTCAATAGAATTCAGTAAATTTTAAATTTGCTTGTACACTTCACGAATTTTGACTCTACTTCTGTAAAAAAAATTATTTTAACCAAATCTAATGTTTGATGTTCAATTTTGATTTTTAATTATTTACATATTTCTATGGAAATAAAGACTTTTTTAAAGAGGAACAATTTTTATTTAAGAAATTTTTAAATATCTAAAGTAGGTATTTATTGAAAAAAATGATGTTTTTCTTTAAAAAAATTTTTTAAAAATTGTTTTCTCTTGAACCAGACTTGGTCACAACCTAAATTCTTATGGAAAATATTCTTCCCTATGAACCCAATTCCCAAAAAAAATTTTAAGCAAAAAAAGCATGGTTTTTGAGTAAATTCAATTTAAAGTTTTTAAGAAAAATGGCCGCCATTTTGTTATTTTTAAATATTTTTTAAATTTTCCAACGGATTTGAAAAGACAAACAAAAACCCTTTTAGATGCAAAAAGACAAAATAAATTATTCTAATTACTTCAAAAGTTACAACACTTTAAACATTTCCCTCCTAATTTTTCAAGAGCATTAAAAAAGTATCATTTACACAATTTGGGTATTTAGTGTCAATTTAATTGAAATTGTCCAAATAACAATTTGAATTTATGGGAGAATAATTTAGTAGATACACAGAAGCACGTATAGATAGGTGTAATTAAAAAATTTGAATGTTTAAAAAACCTCAATATTATACCCGTCTAAGCCGTGCACAACTGCTGATAATATATACAGTACCGTCCGCAATTGTCAGTCCACCCATTTTTAAAGGAATGACAAAAATTTTTTAACATAAAATTCATGAAAACAAAAATTTTTTTTGGTTTATATTTTGAAAGACGATAAGATTTTGAAAAGAATAAGACCTTACAGAAGTCATTTGGCCAAAATTTGTAGGAGATATTCCTAAAAATCGTCATTTTCAATGTTTTACAAAAATTTAAATAACTTCTAAAATAATGAACGCTTTTTAATAATCTTAGGATTATTTTAAAGGTCTTTTTCTACGGAATAAGAATTACTTATAGGCATTAACCTGTCATTTTTAACTTGGAATAAGCATGACGTCAAAATTAGACAAAAAAATTGGAAAAATTTGAAATCAATTTTTTGTACTAAAAACTATTCTAGAACATATATAAAACATGATATGGTGTAGATTTTTCAAGAAAATTTAATAAAAATATATGTTTGAATTTCAAAAATTATTTTTCTTTTAATAATATTATTTCAAATTTTTTGAATTTTTTTGTCCAACTTTGACGTCATGCTTATTCCAAGTTAAAAATTACAGGTTAATGCCTATAAGTAATTCTTATTCTGTAGAAAATGGTCTTTAAAATAAGGCTAAGATTATTAAAAAGCGTTCATTATTTTAGAAGTTATTCAAATTTTTGTAAAACATTGAAAATGACGATTTTTAAGAATATCTTCTACAAATTTTGGCCAAATGACTTCTGTAAGGTCTTATTCTTTTCAAAATTTTATCGTCTTTCAAAATATAAACCAAAAAAAATTTTACTTTTCATGAATTTTATGTTAAAAAATTTTTGTCATTCCTTTGAAAATGGGTGGACTGACAATTTCGGACGGTACTGTATATAAATAATTCTATCACTCAGCCGATAAAATAATAAAACACTGACATTAATGTTTTATTAATAATATTAATTAATAATTCTTTTTTTAATTTAAAACAGGGAAGGAGTTGACGAAGGTATCCATTGGTTGGTTGATTGTGTGAAACGTAACAGTGACCTACGACCTCCTCGAAATCAAAATGACAACAGCTTAACGTAATTAGTTTTTAAGGTTGTTTTCATTTTCAGTACTTACAAAGTTAAGTAACTAATAATAACAACAACAACAACAACAAAAAACTCAATTCCATAATATTGTAAAATCATTTCGACAGTCTTTTAACCATTTTTTGTTAATCTTGAACTCTGTGTATCATTTTATTGAAAATCTTTCCGATTATATTTGATTTAAGTATTAAATATTTTTTTATCCAAATACTTTGAAAGAAGTCTACGTTAATCGCCGCTTTAATCAACTAGATACTATCTGTGATAAGATAAGAGAAATACCTTATTTCCCGCAGTACGCTATCTACATTCAGTGTCAAAAATCCGGCTTCGTGGCCCCTCACGCAAGGTTTCTATTGTCTCCAACGTTTTCTGTTTATACGTTACGTTTTAATTAATTAGTAAAATTATTCGACTATGTGGTCTTATTATGATGCAGAAGAGTGGAGTGTTTTACCGCCTGAACTCAACAGAAGGTAAATTGAATTTGCATCTGAAAATTATTATTATAGTGTAAGTTGAAAACGTGTAAAATATTAATGTCTCAGAGTCAAAGATTTTTTATAACTATAATAAGAATATGTATTTATTGACAATAAAAATTTATTATTACTATATATAAATATATAATTTTACTTCCAAGTAATGAATCTATATTATCAGCTTGGTATGACATTAATATTTATGTAGAAAACGAACACTTTTTTAAATTTTGTGAATTAATTTGGTTCGTGGTGTATGTATTTAAAGAAATTTTTTGTATAAAAAGCTTTTTCTTAATTTCAATTAGTAAAAAAAAATTACCGACATAAATTCAAATTAATTTCACTCAAGTTTATTGTTTTTCTTTTTTTTAAAAAAAGGCCCAACTCATTTAGGCTTAATTAGGGTCTTTTAAACATTATTAAGAAAATTGGATAGGAGGGGAAATATAATTTTTTTAAGATTTACGCATTTGTATGTAATATTAGTCATATTAAAATGTCCGTCTATTAAAATCTCTCTTCTTTTAAGAGATTTTTGTATAAAGAACAAAATTTGACTCAATTTTAAATTTTAACAACATTATGTAGAAAATAAGTTTTAAATGAAATATTAATTTTTAAATATAAAACTTAATAATAATAATGATTGTAGCATTAATTATCCAACATTGTTGTCAGAGATTAACTTATTTGTTCATGTCAGATTAACGCAAAATTAGAAATAAGATTATGATAAATCATCCAATTTTATTTTTAGTTTTTTTGAAATAACTAAATATTTATTTTTATCAAATATTCAATTATTTATCATAATTAATTATTTTACTTGAGACTAATATCCCTTTAATTGCGTCAGATAATTAATTATTATTTAGTCCAAATACAAAATTTATTTGCATCAAAACAAAGCAGTTATGGATTCAAATAAATCTCAATTTGTATTAAAGAAATGAATCTTTTTATTTTTATTAAATAATTTAGTTTACTTGAAGCTATAAAATGAATTAATTGCGCCAAATAATGTTTATTAATATCGAATATCCAATTGAGTGAAATAAATAAATTAAATGTTTCAAATAACTCATTATTTTAGTGTCAATAAGTTATTTATTTGATCCAAATATAATTTATTTGTTTCTATTAAATAATATATTTGCATTAAATAATGCCTTATTTAAATTAAATAATTTTGTTTACTTGAAGCAATAAAATTAATTAATTGTGTCAAATAATGTTTATTTATATCAAATATCCAATTAGTTGAGTGAAATAAATAAATAAATTTTTTCAAATAAATCATTATTTGTATTAAATAAATTTATTTATTAGAGTCAATTAATTATTTTGCTAACCCAACTACATAAGATATAAATAAATGTGATTCAAATAATTTAAATTAATTGAAAATCAACTGATTTTTTTTCAGTGTAGTACATAATGTTAAATATTATTCATAATTTTATGTACCTAACATATCTAGATCTTTTTATAAAATCTGTCTTCTACACTGAGAGACCTTTGGGACTGAAAAGGTTTTTTCATTGTAAAAGAGACAATTTTTTTAAATTTTTGCTGTATTTATAAATATGAAAATTGTTTGTTTAAAGTCATAAAATTTAATCATTTCAATTAATTAAATTATCTAAAATTATTCCTTATAATTAAAGACTAAGAACAGGTTGGTCACAAGTATCAGTTTATCAATTTCCATAACAATTAACTGACATTAAAATTACTTTCCCTGACAAAATTCTTTTTACAGGAAAATATGCGAATGTTTACGGAAAATGAGTAAAATTTATAAATTTATTTATATCCTTCCTGAATTCAATTATTTTTTATAACTTTCAACTAAATTTTATCTCTGAATAAATTAATTTAAATAATTTTCCAAAAGTTCTTCTACAATTCAATTATTTAAATACAAAAACTCAATTTTTATAATATAATAATTGTAACTCTCCATAGTTTTTTATTAAGTTATTAAGGTATAATATTTTCAAAAAATTCTAAAGAAATTCTAATTAATTTTTTAAAAATATTTTTAAATAATTTTTGAAAGATATAATAGCTTTTCAATTTTGAAAAATTTCCAAATAATTAAAATTTGATAAAATCTTTTAAAAATAATTGGATTTTTGAAAAATATAAATAAAAAATTATCAAATTTTTGAAGAATTTTAATTATAAACAATAAACAGGACCATGATTTTTCAAAAATTTTAATAAGTCCAAAAAGTAAATTTTCATAAATTTTTATTTACATTGTTCCAAGATAATTGAATCTTAGAAAATTATTATAAAACAATTCTAATGATTAGTTTTTAAAAATATTTTAATGTAATTTTTTGAAAATAATTGAATTTTTTAAAATAATTTTTGTATGTATAATTTTAAAAAACTAATTAATTTTTTGATGAATTTTATTTAAAAATTTTGAACATAATTGTTTTCTCCAAAATGTTATAAATAATTCTAAAATGTTATTATTTTTGTATGTATTTGAATTTTTTGAAATATGTAATTGAAAAGTATTTTATTATTACTTTTCAAAAGAATTGAATTCTTGTGATGAATTTTGATATTTATGAAAATAATACTGAATTTTGGAAAAGAATTTTATTAAAATTCCTAAAAATAATTGAATTTTTGTGGAGAATTTTGTTATTTATCAATAGATAATTGCGTTAAAACTTTTGAAATAATTAAATAATATTAAAAAATTCATTCTCGTCAGAAATAGAAAAAAATTTTGAAGGTTTTTTATTAGAATTCGTGGTAATTTAATAGTTTATGAGGCAAAAAAAAAAAAAATTCAGAATTTTCTTATGAATTCTAAAAATTTAATTTTTTCCAGTGCTTTTAATAAAAATCCCTGACTTTTTCCTGTTTTCCCTGACCAATTTTGGCAACCCTGTTGAAAATAAGTCGAAAAAAGTTTCAATTTTTCTTAAAATTTCCCTGACAAAAAATTTTTTTCCTGACATTTCCCTGACTTTCTTGATTTGTGGCCAGCACCCAGAAGAAAGAATTTTATTTATAGAAACTAAAATTTCTTAATTGGACAATTTTGATTATAGTTAGTAATAAAATTACCCCCACAGCACCGAAATTTTTCTAAAAATTTATCAAATATTTACTTGCAATATTTAGCATACTTAACTGAAAAGTTTAGTGAAAATTGTGTAAAGAGTTAAATGTCCCGATTAAATAAATGTTTAGTGTGAAACTTTCCTGAACATCTAAATTATATTTTCGCCTAATTAACTATATTAATTTGAATGTTCTTTCATTATCTTTCATTCACATTTTCTGTCCCTCACACTCTGAAGTTGTCTTTTATTCATACTTTTGTTTTTTGGTATCTTTAGATAGATTGTATATTATGTTTTCTAAAATTTTAATAAATCCTTCGAAAAAATTCAATTATTTTTATAAATAATAAAATTCTTCACAAGAATTAAATTATTTTTAATCAAATTTCAATAAAATTACATGAAAGAATTTAATTATTTTCAAAAATTTCCATAATAAAATGCAATTTCAACAAGAATTTAAAATTATCTAAAAATAATTCAATTATTCTCAAAATATTTTTAAAAAATTCTATATAAAAATTAAATTACTTTCAATGCAATTTTTAAATATATTCGTCAAAAAGATTGAAAGAATTCAATTATTTTCAAAAAAGTAATAAAATTCTTGTGATGAATTCAATGATTTTGAATAATACATAATTTTAATAAAATTCTTTAAAGAAATTCCATTATTTTCGAAACAACTTTAATTGAATTTCTCGAAATAATTTAATTATTTTAAAATATTTCTATAAAATTTTTCATAACAATTTAATTATTTCTAAAAATTTTTAAAAATTCTCGCGAAACATTTTAATTATTTTTTATAAATAGTAAAATCTTTACAAACAATATTCAATTATTTTTTTCAATAGTAAAATCTTTACAAAAATCCAATGATTTTTAAAACAATTTTAATTGAATTCCTCGGATGAATTCAAACATTTTTAAATATTCCCATAAATTTCAATTATGTCCAAAAATTTTAATAAATTCTTCGAAACAATTTTTATAAATATTAGTAAAATTCTCCGCAAGAATTCAATTACTTTCAATTCACTTTTAATAAAATTCTTCTTCATCAATATATTAATTTTAAAATTGAAAATATTTGAAAAGAAAAATTATAAAAAAGTTAATAATAATGCAATTTATTTTTCATTATTTTCGTTTATGAATCACAATTTTTTAACAAAATTATTATTTTGTTTTAGAAAAAGAAGAAAAATATTTGCAAAATTCCTATTTTTTTTAATCTTATTTTTGGAACAGGATTTCCAACAGGAATTAAGACATTCAAAAATTTCAAATTCAAGCCTTTTTTAAATTAAACAATTTATAAAAGTGCTCCGAGTCGAAGACTCGTAGTGATCGATTTCTTCATGTTTTATAATAATTAAAGATGACCAAGTAATAAAATCATTATTTTATATTATTATAAGAATATTGTTACTGTATAACTTTATCAAAGTTATTTTCATCATTTTAATTGAATTATTATTTTCTAGAATTTTAAATTATTTTTTATGAAAATAATTGAATTCCTTAAAAAAAATTTATTATTTATAAAAATAATAATTGAATTCCTGTGAAATTTTTATTATTTATGAAAATAATTAAATGTTTGCATACAATTTTATTAAAATTTTTTTTAAATAATTGAATTTTTTTTGGGAAATTTTATTAAAATAGTAGATATTGAAAATCATTGAAATTAGAAAAATGCATTTTATTTTTGAAAATAATTGAAATTAGGACAAGAATTTTTTTGAGATTTAGGAAAATAATTAAACTTTGGAGAAGAATTTTGTTATTTATAAAGATAATTGGGATTTTTATAAAAATTTTTTCAAATTTTGTACATAGTTGAATTCTATAAGGGAGGGTGGTCCCATACCGACCCCTCGTACATTTTTAGCCTTTGCACTTTAGGGGGTCGGTATGGGATCACCCTCCCCTAAGGGGCCGTACACATAATACGTCACGCGGCTAGGGGGAGGGAGGGGGTCTGAAAATTGTGACTAAGTGTGACATGGGGGAGGGGGGGTAACTCATGTGTTACGTCACAATCTTTTAAATTTAAAGATTATAAGAAATTATATGTGACAATGTCAATTTTTTAAATAAAATAAGTGAAAAATGCTTTAAACTATTTAATATCTATTATGTACCTGTTTAACATCTATTGGTATATTATTTATAATATGATAAATAATATATTCTCTTAATTTGAATGAGTTAAAAATCATGGTTTTAACTGACAATCAGCAGTGACTGACTTTTTGCTTCTGAATCCGTTAAAAATAACTGAAAACTTATCCACAAAACACCGAAACTTTTCTAAATATGTATATTAAAGATTTGCTTGCATACTTCGAGAAATTTACTTGCAAAGTTTAGTTAAAATTGTGTAAAGATTTAAATTTCTTACTCCAATAAATGTTTATTGTCAAATTTTCTTAAAAATATATAGCTTGAAACTTTCCTGAACATTTGAATTACATATTTTCGTCTATACTTTCGTGAAAATTTTCCTGAAAATTTAAGTTAAATTTTCAGGAAAGTTTCGCGCTAAGCATTTATTGAAGTGGCATGGGATATTTAAATCTTTACACAATTTTCACTAAACTTTGCATTTAAATATTTCGAAGCTTGCGACTAAATCTTTAATAAATTTAATATTTAGTATTAATCTTTAACAATTTTTTAGGAAAGTTTCCGTGCTATGTAGGTAGTTAAACGTGACTAATTGAATCAATCAAAATCAATTGTATTGAAACATCAGTTATTTATAACAAATGGTCAGAAAAAAAATATTACTATTTGAATTAGTGACTGACTTCTTGCTTCTAAATCATTTATTTTTAACTGATTCAATAATTTAGAGTGTAGGATATAATATATAATGTCCAATGTATAAAATTTACAGTGAAATTTACTTGTGTGACGTGACGTTGTAGGGGGAGGGGGGTTCAAGGTTTGTGACGAAGTGTGACATAGGGGGAGGGAGTGGTTAAAAATGGTCAAAAATCGCGTGACGTATTATGTGTACGGCCCCTAAGAAGAATTTTATTTTCTTTTTTGAAAATAGTTGAATTTCTTCAATTATTTGTAATTTCTCCAAAATTGATTTTTTTAGTGTTTTCAACAAAAATTTAAATTAGAAAGTTTTTAAATTCTATTATTTTTAAAATTGCTAATTTTATTTTAAAAAGGGGAATTGTTGCTATAGTTATAATTGTAATTAGGCGAATAGAAGATTTCATTGAAATGTTCAGGAAAGTTTCGCGCTGAACATTTATTTAATCGGGACAGTTAAATCTTTACATAACTTTCAATAAACATTGCAATTAAATATTCCGAATATTGCAAGTAAATATTTAATAAATGTGTGGGTAAATTGAGAAAATATTTTATTTTTATAAAAAAAATTTGAAATACAAATTTTTAAATTCCATAATTTTTAAAATTGTTAATTTTATATATAATAACCCATAATTAGCCTTCTAGAACCATTAAGTACAGGTTGTGTTAATTTTTTCTAAAAAAAAACACAAAAATTATGTAAGTCATCTTGGTTATGTCAAAAAGTTTTTAAATTGAAAATTCGTTGTTAATAAATTTTTTTTTCTTAAATTTAACAGTGACAGGTCGATTTGTGCGGCCTTTAAATTATATTAAATTTATGTTTATCTGGATTTTTTTGAAAAATGAATTTTTATCAGCTTTTGAAAACTTGCTCCTCAATTGAATGAATTGAATTTTGCTTCTATGAAACATGGTTGCCACTATGTGAGTCAATGTAATTCCCATTTCAAGAAGTAATTTTGGTAATTTTATAATGTTGAAAAATTTAAATAGTTAAATTGTTTAACACAAGTAGAGATAGTGAAGAAAAAAGGAAAAAATGAGAGAAAATGAACAAGAATAGAAGGATCCGGGGTGGAATTGTAATTATGAACGATTGAGTGACAGCCATTGCCGCCATCTTGGTTTTGGTGAGCAATAAAAGGAGGTGTGCAGTGTGGTGCAGTGAGACGAGTGTTGTGTCCAACTTGCTGTTGCATGTAAACGCTAATTATGAACTTGAATATGTCAAATTCATTGTGGTTCTGAGAGCGAAAGGGTAAAAGTCGAAAAAGTGTTGGTGAAAGAAAAAATTTCACACTACAAAATTAGGCAATATTTATTCAAGTAGGTGAGGGTGCCTTACTCGACTTTTCGCTATTACAAGGAAGGCGAGGCTGCAATCCAACTGAGTCCCGTATTTGTTATATAGAACTGTGAGTAAGGTGGGTGAAATGGCAGCTACCTGTTTTCCGATTCATTTCTAGTCATGTTATCTAAAGACGATCGCCATTCAATTTCTTGAATGGCCACTTGAAAATGTCTCGCACACTTTTCATGTGACTTGTAAACGTGGTTCAATCTTTCTGACAGATGAAACCAATACTTTTCTCTTATCGCTGCTGCTAACCAAATTTCAATTCCAATTTATATAACCTGTGTGTTGAAGATATTTTTCATAATTATTAGCGATGTTTACATTTTTATCATGTTCCACTTTTGATAAAAGTTTTTTTTTCTCCTTACGTTAAGTACTTGTTGCTTGCTTCAAGAATGATAAAAGAAACTTTCTTTTATAATTCTTGTTTAAGTCTCTTTTTTCTTTCTATTTTCTGTTTTTTTTTTAAATATATATTTTTAAAGGGTATTTTTAGCTTCTGCAGATTAATTTTTCATTCCTTTCACTTTTAACCCTCCTAGTTTATATGCTCACCAATTTTACTTTGTTGACAGGAAATCTTTTTTCCTTATTTTTTTTAAACTTTAAAAAATCTCTTCCGTATGGTAAGTTTATCATTTACTTATTGTGGATGCATAAATTACATTATACATACTAAGAATATTGAAAATTTTATTACTAATATTCGTACTATTTGAAAGAGTGTCAATATTTTGAAATTAAAAATACATTAAACCTATTTGACTAAATTACTAATAAAGTTACAAGTTATTTATTTCATTATATTATATTTCAGTGCAATAAGTTGCAATATTAAAAACAATAAGCGAATGTTTTAATTTTCATGTAAACCTAACCTATTTTTTAACGTTTTACTATTAGTATTTTAATATTTAATTCACAACAATCATTACACAGTAATTAAATTGAAAATTGTTTTTAAAAATTACATATTTATTTTTGCAAATGGTAGTATCAAAACATAACCGCATATTAGAAATTTATTCTTGTTGAAATTATCGAAATTATTAACATTGATATTATTTTTCAGTGTAAATATATCTCAAGATGCCTTACGTTGAAAACGGGCGAAATTCGACCATTTCCACCGTTGGAAACGAGAAATTTGCAAAATAAGAAACTGGCAAAATAAAAAAAACTAGATTAATCCGCCCGTCTGTGAAATTATGACACGATTTATAGAATAATGGATTAATTAAGAGAACTAAATTATTTCATCGTATAAATAATTAATTATAACCTCCAATTCATTACAATTTACAAAGGTGGGAATTAAATCGGAAATTTTTTAAAAATTAACTTTTCTAAGTAAAGTATAAATTTCAAATGAAAGTCTCGGCGATAGCTTCCATTTATATTTTAGAATAATATCAATTACAATCTAAAATTTTAACTAAAATTTATTTTTAAATAAATTTTCATTAGAAAATTCTACGAGAATTAATTAATTATTATTATTAACTATATTAATTTTAATGTTTTTTCATTCTTTCATTCACTTTTTCTGTCCCTCACACTCTGAAGTTGTCTTTTGTTTATACTTTTGTTTTTGTTAACTTTAGATAGAAAATAGAAATCATCAGAATTTTTTTTACTTCTTTTCATTAAAAGACTAAAATTTTGTTAAATATTATGTTTTGTCAAATTGTAACTATTTTTGTTCTTTACTTCTAAAAAAATTAGAAAATTATTAAATAACTGTGATTAAGAAATAGAAAATTTATTTATTTTCCATTATTTTCTTTTTGAAATTTTTTTAAGAAAATTATTATTTTGTTTTAGAAAAAGAAGAAAAATATTTGCACAATTTATATTTTAATCTTATCTGTGGAACAGAATTTTCCACAGGAATTAAGACATTCAAAAATTCAAAATTCAAGCCTTTTTTAAAATAAACAACTTATAAAAGTATTGTTTATAAAACATGAAGATATCAATTGAGGGGACGGCTTCTAAAAGGGGATACGCGTGGATTCTCACGTATAAGTATTGACGAATAGTGTGATTTTAAAACATTTTCAATTTTCAAATTCAATGAAATAAATTTATACACAATGAAAATGCGCATCTTTTTTCTTTAAGAAATAAATTTATATCTTTTTTAGTTTATGAAATAATGAGAAAAAACTAAATTTTTGAAAACCAAAAAATTTAAATGTTTTACGTCTTTAACTCGTGCTGGTGTTTTTGATTTTTCATATTTTGTAATCAAACAAAAACAAACTCACAGATTAAGGTTTCCTGAAACCAACTATATTTTTAAAACTTCAAAATCTTAATTAATAAAAAGTTTATTAATTTTTTCGAAAGACATTGCAAAAACTGTTTTTTTTCAACTTTCAACGCTTCGTTTATCTAGGAAATTTCAAGGTACGAAAAACTTTCAGTGAGAAAGTTTTTTATTACGATACGGACAAGTTTTCTCTAAAATTTTATTAAAATGATATGGATATTTACAAAGTTATTAATGTTTAAAGCATATGGTACGTCAGATTTCTCGCGCCTGGAACGCATTGAGTCCCAAATTGTTAGTTTGCAACGCGTTAAAAATATTTTGTCAATATATATAATAAAATTTATTGAAATGCATTTTTAACCTAAATATTTTATTTTGTTATATGTACAAAAGTCAACTAAAATAATATTTCTTATTTTTAAGTTTCTTGTTTCATTTAGTTCAAGGTTTCCACTCTTCGTCAAAATGATCTGGTTTACTACATTTAATGTTTTTAAAATAATTATTAAAAAACTCCTGTCCGTTTGGAGAAAGATATCGATTTCCTTAATTGTGATAAAAAAATCTCGAAATCCTGGGAAAATTGTATTGGGTTTTACCGAACCCTTTTTTTTGCAGTCAACGGTCGCGGCAACCGCGACTCATCTGGACACCATATTTTTCCGTAGAGTGAAAACAAATGACAACTTTGAGAAAAATAGCATACAAAAAAGGGTTACTTCCTTGAAGTGCACATGATAACAAAAAAATCTATTGTATGAAAATGTTTGCCAAAATACAGATATAAATAAAATAAAATTTGTTTTAACTTCAAGTATTAAATACAATATGGAATTATTGTACAATTTATTTTGCGAATAATTTTGCAATATTTTTTTAAAAATAATTTCATATATCTTTACGTACAATACATGTTAGAATAAATAAACTGATGCTACTGTTATATAAAGTTAGATGAATCGTCATAATCCATAGTTAAATATTATTTAAAAATAATTACTTTGATATTAAAAAACCAGTCAAAAATTAAAATAATAATATTTTTACTATTCTCAATAAACTTTTATTAGTTAAATTAACATTACATTTATGTCAAAATAACTGTGTACTAATTATTTGTATGTCAGTAAATTTTAACTATTTCCAGCCGATTTTGGCTAATTATTATTGGTTACTTTTTAATAATAATTAATCGTTTTTAACTAAATTGCTATTGCAAAAATTTATCAGTGACTTTACTAAAAATTGTATTTCTTTTAAGTAAACAAATGAATAAACTAAAATAGTCTTAATATGTTCCATGCAAACGAACAATTCGGTACTCAATGCGTTCCAGGCGCAAGAAATCTGACGCACCATACGCTTTAAACATTAATAACTTTGTAAATATCCATATCATTTTAATAAAATTTTAGAGAAAACTTGTCCGTATCGTAATAAAAAACTTTCTCACTGAAAGTTTTTCGTACCTTGAAATTTCCTAGATAAACGAAGCGTTGAAAGTTGAAAAAAAACAGTTTTTGCAATGTCTTTCGAAAAAATTAATAAACTTTTTATTAATTAAGATTTTGAAGTTTTAAAAATATAGTTGGTTTCAGGAAACCTTAATCTGTGAGTTTGTTTTTGTTTGATTACAAAATATGAAAAATCAAAAACACCAGCACGAGTTAAAGACGTAAAACATTTAAATTTTTTGGTTTTCAAAAATTTAGTTTTTTCTCATTATTTCATAAACTAAAAAAGATATAAATTTATTTCTTAAAGAAAAAAGATGCGCCTTTCCATTTTCCACAAACTTCGGTAATTCAAATTGCAATTTGTAATACTTTCAAAAATTGACCAAGTGGACAAAACTTAAACGCGAGAATCCACGCGTATCCCCTTTTAGAAGCCGTCCCCTCAATTGCTCCGAGTCGAAGACTCGGAGTGATCGATTTTAATTAAAGATTAATTAAAGATGACCAAGTAATAAAATCATTATTTTATATTATAAGAATATTGTTACTGTAACTTCATCTAAATTATTTTCATCGTTTTAATTAAATTATTTTTTTCTAGAATTTTAAATTATTTTTTATGAAAATAATAATTGAATTCCTTAAAAAATTTTATTATTTATGAAAATAATTGAATTTCTTGTGAAATTTTAATTATTTTATGAATATAATTAAATGTTTGCGTAGAATTTCAATAAAATTTTTTATAATTGAATTCTTTTGAAAAATTTTAGTAGATATTATAAAAATCATTGAATTAAGGAAAATTTTTGAAAATAATTGAAATTTTTGCCGAGAATTTTTTCAAAATTTTTTAAAATAATTGAATTGATTCGAAGAATTTTATTGTTTATGAAAATAATTGAATTTAGGAAGAATTTTATTAAAATTTTACATAATCTTAATTAAATTCTTTTAAAGAATTTCTTTGAGTTTCTTTAAAATAATTGACTTTCTTTAATCATTTTAATTACAAGTTTTCAAAGTAATTGAATTCTATATGAATAATTTCTTTCAAGTTTTTATAATAATTCTCTTACTTAATAATTTAAATTAAGCATTTAATTCTTGAATTTTATTAAAAAATTTTGGAAAATGATTGAATTTTTTTGAAAAATTTCTTTAATTTATTGAATACAATCGAATTTTTTAATAATTGTATTGAAAATAATTGAATACCTGAGAAGAATTTTATTATTTATGAAAAAAACTTTAATTCTTGCGATGAATTTTAATAATATATTTCTTTTTAAATAATTGAATTCTTTTGTGAATTTTTATTGAAATAGTAGATATTAAAAGTAATTTAATTTTGATATTATTGAAATTAATTTAAGTCTACGAAGAATTTAATTCAAATTATTTTGAAAAAAAATCAAATTGTTAAAAATTATTTCATTAAAATCTTTGAAAATTAATTTTAATAAAAATTTTAAGAATAATTACATTTTTCAAGAAATTCCATTAACATTGTACCAAAAATAATTGAAATTCAGCGATGATTTTTATTATTTATGAAAATAATTGAAAACCTACATACCTATAGAATTTTACTATTTATGAAAATAATTGAATTCCTGGTTAAAAAAATGTTATTCTGCATAAAAATCATCGAATTACTGCGAAGAAATTTATAAAAAATTTGTAAATAATAGAATTCCTCTGAAATTTTTATTATTTAATTCATTCATTCAAAATTGTTATTTTCTAAAATTTCAAATTAAAATTTTTTTTAAATAATTGAATTCGTTTTGGGAAATATTTTATTAAAATCGTAGATATTGAAAATCATTAAAATTATAAAAATTTCTGAAAATAATTGAACTTTAGAGAAGAATTTTGTTATTTATAAAGATAATTGGGATTTTTACGAGAATTTTATTCAAGATTTGAACATAGTTGAATTTAATAAGAAGAATTTTATTTTTTTTAAAGAATTTTTGCAATTATTTTTAAATTCTACAAAATTGAATTTTTTTAGTATTTTCAACAAAAATTTAAATTAGAAAATTTTCAAATTTTATTATTTTTAAAATTGCTAATTTTATTTAAAAAAGGTAGTAAGAAGTTAGCCGCGCGATTTGTTGCTAGTTCCGTTATTTAAATACAAAAGTAAATAATTATTTTTTGAATAATTGAATGTTTCTTAAAATTGAATTCTCATACAGAATTTTATAAACAAATTTTTAAATAATTGAATTCTTTTGTCGAATTTTATTAAAACGTGAATGAAAATAATTACTTTTTTCAAGAATTCAATTAAAATTGTATGAAAAATAAATTCTTAGCTACACGGAGAGAAAAATCTAGCTTTAATAGTATGACACTACCTATACTAATTTCGCATGACTATAGTCACGCTTCAAACGCATGAAAACATACCGAAAAACCATGGTGAAGCGTGGACCCATGGTTTTTGGGTATGAATTTATGCGTTTGAAGCGTGACTATAGTCATGCGAAATTAGTATAGTGTCATACTATTAAAGCTAGATTTTTCTCTCCGTGTATAAATTCATTATTTTAAATAATTTTTGGAAAAGTTCTTTGAGAATTTTCAAATTTATTTGTTTACAATTCAATTTTACAAAATTTCAATTATTCGGAAATTCTTTAATTAAATATATATTAGAAAATAAAAACTTGAAATAATTTTAAAAAAAATTCAATTATTAAACTTTTTTAAAAGAATTAATTCTACAGAATTGTTTGTTACAAATATGACAAATTCAGAATTTGAATGATTTTAATTTGAAACCTTTTCAAAATTCAATTATTTCTAGAAATCCACGTTATAATCCTTTTAATATTTAATTATAATCTAAAATTTTAACTGAAATTCATTTTTAAAACAATTTTTATTAGTAAATTCTACGAGAATTCAATACAAAAATAAATAATTTATTAATTTAATGTTTCTTAAAATTAAATATTTTTTATAATAATTGAAATTTTGCCAAGAATTTGATTAAAATTTTGGAAAATAATTGAATTTTAGAGAAAAATTTTATTATTTATAAAAATAATCAAACTTTTGACGAGAATTTTTGAAAATAATTGAATTTTTCTGCAATCATTTGTAATTTCTCTAAAATTCTTCAAATTATATTGTACAATTTACGAACTTTTCGTCCTTTTTTAACAAATTACGAATTTTACAAACCATTTTTAAAAAAAACTGACTTTTACGGACTTGAAGAAAATTTACGGATCTTTACGGGATTTACGGACCTAGTTCGAGTCCTGACATTACAATAATAATTAATAATTTTAAAACTTTACCAAATTCACCTCAAAAATCACTGAATCTGATAAATTAAAAGAGAGTCCGACAAATTGGATGCTATATTTTTAATTTCTAAAATTTAACGTAAAATTCGTCATTAAAAACGAACTTCAAGTGAATCCGATAAATTTGGTTAAATTACTATTATTGCTGCTAAACTTTCTTGTTGTACGAGGAAAATTTAATTTCGCAAAAATTATTACTTGATACTTTCATTTTCAAAATGATTTTAAAATTAAAAATAATCTTCATTACGAAAATTTTGATTATTCTAAAGAATAGAAAAAGTAAGAAAATGATAATACATTTAAATATAAATAAATATATCTTAAAATTTTAACATGAATTAAATTTCCGATTGTACTTAATTAAAAATTTCCACCCTTGTAAATTGTTATGAATTGGAGGTTGTGATTAATTATTTTTTATACGACGAAATAATTAAAAAATTCTCTTGGTCATTTAAAAACTATGCAACTTATTTCGATTTTTATAGTGTAAAAAATAACTAAAGACAAATCTTCCAAAAATTATTATTTTTGAATAATTTTTCTTATTAAGTTTTCGAAATATACAATTAAAAAGATTTTTAATAATTAAAATTTTGTAAAATTGAAAATGATTGATTTTTTTCAAGTATTTTATTAAAATTTTTGAAAATCAACTATTGAAGAAGTTTAATTCATTACAATGTTTGAAAATAATTGAATTCTCAACAATTTTAATGAAAAATCTTCAAGTGCAATTTTTTTTTAAGATTAAATTATTATTGAACAAAGTAAATTAAATTTTTTTAAAAATTTAGGGCCAGTTTCACCAACTACGATGAAAAGTTAATTTTACAAGAATTTAATTCGAGATTTAATTATTTTTAAATGATTTTATCAAATTTCAATTAAATTGAAAGATTTTACCAAATTTTCATTATTTGGAAACTTTCTAATTAAAAAATGAATTATCTATCAAAAATTATTTTAAAATATTAAAAAAAATTAATTTACAGAATTTTTTTAATATAATTTTTTGAAAATATTAGGTAATGCTTTAATATCTTAAAAAGAACATGGGTAGTTAGAGTTACAATTATTTTAAAAAATTGAATGTTTGTATTTAAATAATTGAATTCCCGAAAAACTTTAGGAAAATTATTAAAAATAATTGACTTGGAGATGAAGTTTAGTTAAAAGTTGTAGAAAATAATTGTATTTTGTGAAGGTTGTAATTTGTAGAAACTATATTAAATCTCACAAGGTTTTAAATGGAAATAATTTATTAAATTTTATTTCCCGTGGATAACAAATAAGTATTAAAATATTTATTTAACAAGATCATTTAAATTTTAAATTTCACAGAAATTTCATAGAAAATAGGGAAATAAGAGAAGTAAGGAAATTTTACCCAAAGTAGTAGAAAAATATAAAATTATTTAAAACCTTAAATTGTCTTTGAATAAAAAATAACAATTTTAAAACACCATAAAGAGTTGTAGTTAAAATTTAAAAAAAAACAATTATTTTATAATTTTATTTATTGCTGACTCGCAATTCTTTTATATAGGGCATATATTTATGTCGACAAAATAAAAATCTATCAGTAACTATACTGCCTTCTCCACCTCGATTTGATTATGAAAAGGTTTTAAGAAAGTAATATGCCCACACAGAATTGAAAGTTTCCAAAAGTTGAAATTTGGTTGCACTGCGATCTTCGAAGTTGTGAAGCTGATCATTCTGTTGTTAATAAAATGACCGCATGTGAAAAATTAAGCAACAAGGGAACAAAGGCTTTCACTTAAGAAATTTGGAAATCATTCACATGATGATCTCTAAGATTTTGTATCGAATTTCCATCGACTAATTATTATTATTGTCGACATCCCTTGTCTCTAATCTTCTTTGACTCAGACAGTCTAGAAAAATTTGCTATTTATATTTACCTTTTCGAGTCGCTCTTCGCCCCCCAACCCCCTTCAGTTATACGCAAACTTTAACAGTCAATTATTGCAAAATTTTAGAAATGAATATCGTATAATTATGTTAAAAATGACGCTTAGTAAAATGCACGTCTAATAAAAAAGAATAACAATTATTTGTTGTTATGCCTGTAACAGGACGAGAGCAGTTCCTCAGAATAGAGTGCCGGTTTCATTATAACTACATTCTGTATATTGCACTTGTACTAGCATCATCAACTACTTCAAAACAGAATCTACGTTGAGAAACAATGAATGCCTCAGAACATGGGTAAAGATTTTCTTCAAGATTTCTTAAAGTTACACTTTTTATTCTTTTTTCTTTTTATTTCTGGCGAATTTTGAGGTTTCTAAACAAATAATACCCTTGAAAAGTAGTGTGAAAATCTATGTTGGATAGTATAGTAAAATATAGATAAATTCAAATTAACGATTTTTTTATTTTAATACGCAGATAATATTTTTCTTTTTGGATTAAAATATTGTACTTGGAGAATTGGCTCTGAGTTTTAAAATTGTACATAAAATAATGTTTGGTAAAATTTAAATTAGGAGAAGAGACAGTAAAGCATATAAAATCTGATGCTTGTTGGTTGTCAGAAAACTTACCATGATTAATTTTAGTAGAAATGTGTCAAATTCAAAGAACTTCTGATAGAAATAACAAATTTGAATAAATTAAAGAGGAAGCGAAAGCTTAGCTCCTACGAAATAAAGAAAAAATCAAGAGAAAGTTAAGAGGACATTATTAATTGTAATCCATTAAAAAGTACCTCAAAGATGTCAGTATTTAAGGAAAAATTAATTTTTTTGTCTGAATTGTTAAGAAAATGGTGATAATAGCTGACCTAAAAGAAGCTCTTCGGATAAGTAAAATATTTGGTTGAAATAATAATATTTACTTTCGCAAAATACTGAATTGATAATTTAGGGGCGCATGATTATTCCCCAAATTTCAATTTCCTAATGTTCAAAACATCGAAATTCATATCATCGAAACTTCATTTCGCATAATTTTCAGTTTTCGAAATTTCATTCAATATAATTTTTAATTTATCGATTTATTCTTTATCCTATTATTTAAATAGTCGAATTGTTCTTCAATATAATTTTTAATATGTCGAAAATTTTTTTGACATACATTTTGTTTTTCCGAATGACTATTTGTCATAATTATTAATCCTCCGAATTGCCATTTGACATAATTTTCAAACCTCCGAAATATTATATTACATAACTATCACTTATCGAAATTTTATTTGTCATAATATTCATTTACTTGAATTATCAAGTGACATAAAGCGCATTTACTCGAATTATCAAGTGACATAAAATGCATTTACTCGAATTCTCATGAGACATAACCTTTAAATCTACGAAATGTCATATTTCAGAAATTTTAATTTATAGAAATTTTATTTGTCATAATTTTCATTTATTCGAATAACCATTTAACATAAAATTTATTTGTCAGAAATTCCATTTGACATAATTTTCAAACATCCGAATTACTTTTTAACCTATAATGCAAGTCACAGAAATTTCATTTGTCCTAAAAATAACAATAGAAATATGAAAAATATTTGAAAATTTCATTGTTATTTTAGGACAAATGAAATTTCTGTGACTTGCATTATAGGTTAAAAAGTAATTCGGATGTTTGAAAATTATGTCAAATGGAATTTCTGACAAATAAATTTTATGTTAAATGGTTATTCGAATAAATGAAAATTATGACAAATAAAATTTCTATAAATTAAAATTTCTGAAATATGACATTTCGTAGATTTAAAGGTTATGTCTCATGAGAATTCGAGTAAATGGGTTTTATATCACTTGATAATTCGAGTAATGAACATTATGACAAATAAAATTTCGACAAATGAAATTTAGGTAACATAATATTTCGAAGGTTTGAAAATTATGTCAAATGGCAATTCGAAGGATTAATAATTATGACAAATAATCATTCGGAAAAACAAAATGTATGTCAAAAAAATTTTCGACATATTAAAAATTATATTGAAAAACAATTCGACTATTTAAATAATAGGATAAAGAATAAATCGATAAATTAAAAATTATGTTGAATGAAATTTCGAAAACTAAAAATTATGCGAAATGAAGTTTCGATGATATGAATTTCGATGTTTTGAACATTAGAAAATTGAAATTTGGGGAATAATCATGCGCCCCGATAATTTAAGAACTCTGACAGGGTGGCCACCGGACCTTGCAAACTTGAAAACCTTGAAATGGACGTGAATTTTGTCAAACCTTGAAAAAACCGTGAATTGGACGTGAATTTTTTTAAAAACCTTGAATTTTAGTATTATATATTATTAAAACTGAAAAACAAAATTTTTTGACCATTTTCAAAATTTTATTTTTTGAAAAAATTAAAATTTTTCAGGGTTGCCACTGGTCAGGAAAATCAGGGAAAAGTCAGGGAAAAGTCAGAGATTTTTATTTAAGTAACTGGAAAAAATTGAATTTTGGAGAAGTTACAAATGATTGCAGAAATTCAATTATTTTCAAAAGTAATAAAATTCTTCGCAGAAATTCAATTATGTTCGAAAATTAAAAAAATTTCTCATTAAAATTCAATTATCTTTAAAAATAATAAAATTCTTCTCCAAATTTCAATTATTTTCAAAAATTTTAATAAAATTCTTTGCAAAATTTCAATTATTTTCAAAAAATTTTTCTCAATTCAATGATTTTCAATATCTACAGTTTTAATAAAATTTTTCAAAAGAATTCAATTATTAAAAAAAAAAATTTTTGATAAAATTCTAAGCAAACTTCGCAATAATTCAATTATTTTCATAAATAATAACATTTTTTTACAAAAATTCAATTATTTTCATAAATAATAAAATTCATCATAGAATTTCAATTATTTTTAATACAATTTCAATTGTATTCCTCGAAAAATGTTATTATTCTTGAAAATTTTATTAAAATTTCTCGACAAAAATCAAATTTGTGGATAAAATTCTTTATGTTAATTTAGTTTCGAAAAACATTCATTTATTCAATAAATTATTTAGTTTTGTATTTAAATAATTGAATTCTTGTAGAATTTTCCAATAAAAATTGATTTGAAAATGAATATTAGTTATAATTTTAGATAATAATTGAATATTAAATGCATTATAGCATGAATTTTTAAAAATACATAATTGAATTCTTTCGAAGAATTTTAACAAAATTTTTGAAAATAGTGACATTTTTCGAAGAATTTACTTAAAATTGTATTAAAAATAATTGAAATAATGTAAAGAATCTTATTATTTATTAAAATAATTGAATTCCTGCTTCGAATTTTATTACATTTTTCTTAAATAATTGAATTCTTTTCAGAACTTTTATTAGAAAGTTGATTGTGAAAAAATTTGAATTTCAATGAGGAATTTAATTATATTCGTGAAATGTAATTAAATTCTTACAAAAAAATTAAGAGAATAATTCCATTTTTCTAGGAATTTACTTTAAATTGTATTATAAATAATTGAAATTCTCAGAAAAATTTAATAATTTATGAAAATAATGAAATTCTTACAAAGAATTTTATCAATTTTTTTTTTAATAATTGAATTCATTTGGAAAATTTTATTACTTGTAAAAATAATTGAATTTATGCAAGGAATTTTATTACATTTTATTTAAATAATTATATTCTTTTGAAAACTTGTATTAAAAATGTAAATTTTGAAAATTTTTGAATTCCATTATTTGTGAAATGTACCTAGGGTAAGTGTGCCAATTATGGCGCGGTTCTGGTTTAGCCGTCTTTGAAATAGAAAATTCAAAAATTATAATGAAAGAAGTAAATTTATGGCTTATTAAACTAAAAGCCCGTGTCATATAGATAATAAAACTTTTATAAAAACTTTATAAAAATTAATTATTTAAACAAAATTAAAGCAATAAGAATTAGGATTAAAAACGTCAATTATGGCGCGGTTGAGTCAATTTCGGCGCGCCAATTACGGCGGGGAAAATAACGTGTATTTAGAGGTTGTGTTGCGCGCCATAACTGGAGCACGCACATTCAATGAAAATGTGCCAATTATGGCGGGGCACAATTTTTGTACTTAAATAATTAAACCAATAATAGTTCAAATGTGTTTTTTTCGTACAATTATATCGAGTAAGGTCGAAAATAACTTTTTCTATCATTTTCAAATAACTATATTATTCTAAAATAGTAAATAATTCTATTCTTTACAAAGTCGCCATAATTGGAGCACCCGCCACAATTGACACACTTACCCTAATTTAATTCTTGCAAAAAATTTTTGAAGATAATTTTATTCTTCGAGAAATGTATTTGAAATTGTATTAAAAATAATTGAAAAAATGTGAAGAATTTTATTATTTATGAAAATAATTGAATTCTTGCAACGAATTTTATTATAATTTTTGTAAATAATTTTTTTTTTTTTTGAAAAATTTTATGGAAATTAAAATTTTTATAAGTTGTTGAATTTAAAAATGTTTGAATTTGAATGTTTTGAAGAATTTTAATTCCTATGGAAAAATAATAATTAAATACTTATTTAAAAATTTAGTTATTGATGTTTGCGAATAATTTTACAATTTAAGAAATTCGTAAGTTAATGGAATAGAATGTTTTTAATAATTTTTAGAGTGAATCAGAATATTCTTTATGGTCAGGGAAAAAGTGAAAATTTTGTCTGGAAATCAGGAAAAAGTCAGGGAAAAATAAAATTAAATATTTGTGGCAACCCTGAATTTTTTGAAGTCTATACGATTGATTGTTCAGAATCGTAAGAAAAGCCTATAAAAAATTTCGGCAATAAAAAATAATAATAAATGTGGAAGTAGTTGAATTTTTTAAGTATTACTATAGTAAAATTTGAACCAACAAAAAAACCTTTAAAATTTCCTAGAAACCTTGATAAAACCGGGAAATAGACGTGAATTTCATTCACGAGTTTTGGTTGCCACCCTGTCTGTTCAATGCTAATAATTACTTGGTACAAGAAAATAAGTTATTCCTTCTAATAAATGAGAGTTTCGATCGGAGAACCGGTTATAATTTTTAAGACTCGAAGTTATCCCCTTCTAAATTAAAAAAGAAGTCAAAATTTCAATTTCTTGTAAAGATTTCGTATTTGTATAAAAGTTTATCAAAAAGTCCCTTCAAAAATTTTGATTTAAAACTTTAATTTTTAATTTATTTGACAATGATTTTTTTAGCTTAAATTATAAACCGGTTCTTCGATTGGGACACCCTCAAATATGGTATTGATTCAAGTAAATTACGCATTCACTTGAATCAATTAAATTTTTTGTTTCATTTTATGCATTGCTTAAGATCAATTTGTTTATTGAACACTCAACCTAAAAACTGCCAACTTTACGATACTTTTTAATAGGTTACAAATGCCTACTTTTTACCAAAATTCACCATAGTGAAGCTGTAGATAAATAACTTTGCACAGTTGAATTGCTTAACTTCCAACTAAGGACCACAAGTTTAAATAAGTTTTTATGAATATTTTGCTTTCTCATTATAAGCAAATAAATTTACTCCCTTATGTAGGAAGCCTTACAATTTTTTTCTATATTTAATATGCATACTCCATAAAATTTTGTTTCTTTAAATAGTCCATCAAATTCTAAAACTTAAAAAAAAAACTTTTAATTATATTAAACGAATTTTTCTCTATATGGTCATGTGTTATATGAAAACAATAAAGAAATAAAAATTTAATTTAAAAATATTTTAAATTTACATTAATTTACATTAATTAATTAATTAATTTACATTAATGCTATGAATTTTAAATAAAATTTTTATTTTAATAATA
Organism: Leptopilina heterotoma; assembly: GCF_015476425.1. Taxonomy (NCBI): domain Eukaryota; kingdom Metazoa; phylum Arthropoda; class Insecta; order Hymenoptera; family Figitidae; genus Leptopilina; species Leptopilina heterotoma. Next base: position 624,515 of record NW_025110934.1, read on the forward strand.
TAAACCATTCTGTTTATTTTGAAGCAAAAAATACAATTTTATTATGTACCAACTTGAAGTTAGCTAAGACTAAAGATTTTAGCTAAAACATTAATTTTTGGTTCTCAATTTATACAAGGCTCACTTGTAGTGCAAGTGAGACATAGAAACATTAAATCGTAAATTACGGATGAAAGGAAAGTTTTAATTAAATTTTTAAACGGAAATGCAGATTTTTTTCAAGAAAAATAAAGAATTAATTAACAGTTTGTAGGTTAACATCAAATGATACTCTTTCTAAACTTATATACGAACTTCTGCTTCCTAAAAATTACAATGATAGATAGAAAAAATAACACTATTCCTTATAATATAAGAATATCATCATAAGATAAGAACTATCATCATCGTACCCCGATTATTCCTAAATTCTTAAGTTTTATTATAAATTTCGAAATGCAATAAAGTAATTATTGTAATTAAAAGTTTCTCCGTTTACATTTTAAATGCATTTGCCGAAAACCATTTTGCATTTTGATTTGAAATGGTTTTTTTCATTATTTTGTATTCGAAAATGCAAAATACAAGAAAACTTTTTTTACACTGTAGCAATTTTTTTATGGAGGTTCTCCGGTAAATTTATTTTCTTTGGAATTTTACCAAACTTTGGGAAAATATTTATTTTTGCATGCTAAAAACGGAAATTTTCAGGTTCAAAGTTTCAACATTTACATAGGATTCCATATCAAGCATTTCGAAAATGAGACATTTTATTTAATTGCTGACAAAGTTTTCTTACAATTTTTTCAAAAAACTAGTTTATTGTATAGAGTTAAATTAATAGAATAATATAAAACAGTTTCAAAGGGGGTTATCATGCTCACTTTTTTAATAGAGCACATAAATTTACTCTACCACTTCGCACTTTATGAATTCACAGTCAAAATTCAATTTGTCCGAAAAAATCTAGGACGACTGGACCATTTCACACCGGACATTTCATCAGAAACTCATAGCATTTCTAAATAGAGAAAAATTTTGTTTAAAGCTTTTTTAAAACATTTTTTAAATTGAAGGATTACAAAGCTTCTTCCTATGAGGAAGCAAAAATGTAAAAAGGAGAAAAATTAGATTATTCTTTTTAACCAAAAAAATCATGTTTAAAAAGTGTATTACACAAGTTTGCTTTGTTTAATTTTAATGAGATCAAAAATTATCAATGAGAACTTGAACTTTAATCGATTTTTCTGCTCTTCGTTTTGTATTTGCAAATAAAATCAATTTCAAGAAAATTCTAAATATTAAATAGTTTTTTTTCGTTCAATTAATTTTCTAGAAATTAATTGAGAAAGAAATTTGTTCAAGCGAAGATCTGTAAATACTTCTGATTGATGATTATAGTTTTATTGAAGTAACAATTTGTTCATAAAATTAAAAACTGCCCTAGACTCTTTAATAAGTAAATCACTTACTTTAAGGTAAAATTTGTAATTCTAAAAATAACAAAAGGATAATAATGTTAACATATCACGCAGTTTTTACATATAAAGTATATGAGGGCTTGATTTTTTTTAATAATCTTTAATGTTTACAAGCATGAAACAACAAGTGTGCATAATGATTTTAGGTTTAACCCAGCCTTTAACATGGCCTCCATAAAGCAAGCTTTCAATGAAGCTGTAGAAAGAGGTAGGTGAACATTTTACCTGTAAAAACTTATTGAGTACTGCGTGTTTATTTTGCTTTCATCCTTTCTCTCCAAATGCTCATTCAACATTTTCTCCAAAGTAAAAATTATTTCTTACATTGCAATTTCAAAAATAATTGAGGGCTAATTCCACCAATCTCAATTAAAAGTTAATCAATGACTAAAGCCAGTTTAACGGCTTATGATTGGTTGATTGAGGATTTAATTATTAATTTTTAATCAGTATTGGTGAAACTGGCCCTAAAGCTAATTTAATTTAAGGGTTCATACACGCACGACAGAAAATTATCGTTTAAACTGGAATTATTAATTTCAATGTAAAAAAATAAAATGGCATCAGTTTAAACAAAGTCGAGAACAAAGTTTATCATGAAATAACAATAAGATTTTTTGGACAGTTTTTCGATTTGAAAAAAATAACAGTAAGTGACACACATGTGACGAAGATGTAAAATTTTCATAAGAATGAATCCTTAAGACAGAACATCAAGTTTAATCTTTTTATTAATATTTTGTTAATTTTATATACCTAGTTGATCTTTTGTAGCTTCTTATTGAAATCACTGGCAAACAATAAGGCATAGTTCGAATCCTTTCAAAGCTTTTGTAATTGAAACTCACCTTCATTCACTAAACTTTCTGTTCTGATTGCATTTTGGTAATTTACAAGTTTCAACAGTGAGAATGCCAGCTCCGACTCGTTTACGAGACCTCATCAGACAAATCAGAGCTGCTCGCACAGCTGCAGAAGAGCGAACAGTTGTCAATAAGGAGTGCGCGTACATACGCTCGACATTTAGGGAGGAAGACAGTGTTTGGAGGTGCCGCAATATTGCCAAACTGCTGTATATACACATGTTGGGGTAGGTACTTCTTTTTAAAAAAATACGTCTCAAATCGTTATTTATTATTTAATGCTGGCGTTAAATTGTCGGCGGAAAGCAAAAACCATGAAAATAGTAGAGACAGTGATAAGTGTTCATCTTTTTCACTCACATTTCTGGTTTCAGTCGGGACGGTGCCTTTAAAGTCATAAAATACGTTAACTATTGAGTCAAAATTTCTGAACAAAAATTTTAATTTTTCAATTAGTTATAAACAATTAAACTTTAACCCTTTGCGAAGCATACATTTTTCTAGTCAATGAATTTAATAACCAAGTACACTTTAGGGGGTACTCATATTTCCAAAATTCAAAATGGTGGATCCAATATGGCGGACTTATTTTTTTAAAATTAATCAAATTCGCTTGAAATGTGATACTCGGGGGGTCCCTGATTACGAATATGAACTTATGAAGTCAGATTTTCAAAATTCAAAATGTCGAATCCAATATGGCGAACTTATTTTTTTTTAATTGGTCAAATTCGCTTGAAATTTGTTACTCGGGGGTTTTTAGGTCTCTGACTACGAATATGAAGTCAGATTTTCAAAATTCGAAATTTATATATTATATATATTATATTTATATATATAGTATATAATAATATAATATAATATAATATATAAATTTCGAATTTTGAAAATCTGACTTCATATTCGTAATCAGCGACCTCAAAACCCCCGAGTAACAAATTCCAAGTGAATTTTACCAATTTAAAAACAATAAGTCCGCCATATTGGATCCGCCATTTTGAATTTTGAAAACCTGACTTATATTCGTAATCAGCGTCCCCGAAAACCCCTGAGTAACAAGTTTCATGTAAACTTGAGCAATTTTTAAAAATAAATCCGCCATATTGGATCCGCCATTTTGAATTTTTAAAAATTGACCCCAGATTCGTAATCAGCGACTCCAAAAATTGTCTAGACATGCTCCTCAAAGTATTTCAATAATTTTTGCAAATAATTAAATTTCAGAGAAGAAGTTTATTACTCTCAAAGATAATTGAAATTTTGAACAGATTTTTTTAAAAATGTTTAAAAGTAATTGAATTTTGCAGAAGAATTTTGATATTTATTAAGATAATTGAAATTTTGAGAAGAATTTAAAAAAAAAATTGGAAAATAATTTAATTTCTGCCAAGAATTTTCTTACTTTTTGAAGATAATTGAATTTTGCAAAGAATTTTAACAGAACTTTTCAAAATAATTAAATTATTTCTAGGATGAATTTTATTATTTAAAAAGATAATTAAAATTTCGTTAAATTTTCTAATAATAATTAATTTAGAAATAAATATCAGTTAAAATTTTAGATAATATTTGAATATTAAAAGCATCAGAGCGTTAATTTTTAGAAATAATTGAATTTTAAAAAGGTTTCATATTAAAATCTTTGAAAATCTGAATTTTTCATATGTATTTTTAACTAACAATTCTGTAAAATTAATTTTTTTCAAATATCTAAATGAATTTTTTTTAAAAATTATTTCAAGTTTTTACTTTCTGATAGTTAATTAAGTGAAGAATTTCCAAATAATTGAAATTTCATAAAATTGAATTGTGAAAAAAATGGATTTGAAAATTGTCAAAGAACTTTTTCAAAAATTATTAAAAAATAATTGTTTTAAAGAAGAATTTTAGTTAAAAATTCTAGAAAATAATAATTGAATTGAAATAATGAAAATAATTTTGAAGATGCAGGGCTCGGATTGTGCGACTTTTTCGACTTCTTTCGACTTTTCTAAGGAAATGTGACTTTTTTCGACTTTTTTGTGAAAAAATGCGACTAATCGACTTTTTCGAGATTTTTTTTAGTAAAATGCGACAGAAATTTAATTTAATTTCTGCCAAGGATTTTCTTACTTTTTGAAGATACTTGAATTTTGCAAAGAATTTTAACAGAACTTTTGAAAATAATTAAATTTCCAGGATGAATTTTAGTATTTATGAAAATAATTCAAATTTTGACGAGAAATTTAAAAAAAAATTTTAAATAATCGAATTTCTAGGATAAATTTTATTATTTATAAAGATAATTGAAATTTTAACAAGAATTTTTTTTAAATTTTTGCAAATAATTGAATTTCAGAAAAGAATTTTATTACTCTCAAAGATAATTGAAATTTTGAACAGATTTTTTTAAAAATGTTTAAAAGTAATTGAATTTTGCAGAAGAATTTTGATATTTATAAAAATAATTGAAATTTTGAGGAGAATTTAAAAAAAAATTAGAAAATAATTTAATTTCTGCCAAGAATTTTATTACTTTTGAAAATAATTGAATTTTTACGATGAATTTTATTAAAATTTTTTTTAAATAATTGAATTTCGTCGAAGAATTTTATTATTTATAAAAATAATTGCCATTTTAAAGAGAATTTTAAAAAAATAATAATAATTAAAATTTTGCTATGAATTTTATTAAATTTTTTAAAATTTTATTCCGGATTGTTTGATATTAATGTATCTGTTGTCGAGAAATGTGATTTTTTTACAATTTTGACAATTTTGTGTTTTCTTTTTGCCGTTTTTTTATTTTTTTTAAGATTTCATACGACTTTTTTTCGACTTTTTCGGAAATTTTATGCGACTTTTCGTGACTTTTGTTGAAAATTTATGCTACTAAAGCGACTTTTTTGAGTTTTAAAGACGATCCGAGCCCTGCATAATGCAAATTTAAAAAGTTTCTTTTAGGTGGCCCAGTTCACAAATTTTGACTTAATTTACAATTTTTAATGATCTAATAAAAAATATTCTAGTTCGATTGTTGTGACGTACTCGTTTTATATGGAAATACTCTTTTCAACATTCTAATTCCAATGTAATTCTTGTAGATATCCTGCCCATTTTGGTCAGTTGGAATGCTTAAAATTAATAGCATCTCCAAGGTTCACTGACAAACGCATCGGCTATTTAGGAGCAATGTTACTTCTCGATGAACGACAAGACGTTCATCTTCTTATAACAAATTGTTTAAAAAAGTAAGAAAGATTTAATTTTCGATAATCACATACGCAATACAATGTTCTCCATTACTTTCTTCTTCACAAACAAATAATACATTAATGAATATATGGAGAAACACTGAGACAAATGTTCAGTTCGAGCAACCTAACAAAACATTATAGCTAGCAGCACTAAATCTGTTTTCTCAGTAAAACCTAGTGTGTAGTTTGTTTGAGAAATTAAAAGTAACTCTTTAAACAGTTAAAATATATTTAAATATATTTGCTCTTACAGCGATTTAAATAGTTTAACACAATTTGTAATCGGATTGGCCTTGTGTACACTGGGCGCTATCGCATCTCCAGAAATGGCAAGAGATCTTGCCTCCGAAGTTGAAAGACTAATGAAATCTCCAAACGCGTACATCAGAAAGAAAGCAGCTCTCTGCGCTTTCAGAATTATTAGAAGAGTGCCAGAACTGATGGAAATGTTCCTTCCAGCAACTCGCAGTCTCCTGACGGAAAAAAACCATGGAGTTCTGATAACAGGTGTTACATTGATTACTGAAATGTGTGAAAACAGTGTAGACACTTTAACACATTTCAAACAGGTGAGTCAATATATGTAATAATACAGCTACAAACTATTTCAATTTCTTTTGAAATCAAAATTCAAGAACACTTGAAAAATTAGATTCACATTTCAGATTTTGCGCTAAATGTATAAGGAAATGTCTAGATAGATGTCTCCTAATTCGAAAATTACGTTTGAATTCAATAATTATCGGTATTTTTTAATTTTTTTGTTATTATTATATTATGAGCAATATCGCTACTTTGCAAATTTTAAATTTTTTCCAGCGAATAAAATGGGACATAGTGATTTCGAAAGGATTTTTCCTACTGAGCCCGAAATGCGAGGTCAATATTACAGGGTTGCCACAAAAAATTAATTTTGTTTTTCCCTGACTTTTCCCTGATTTCCAGACTTTTCCTGACTGATTTGAGTTCATCGAAACACTACACTTTCTTTTAATAAAAGTTGCGTATTTCTGTTACCTTTCGAACGGTGTATTTTATTTACAATTTCGTTTACCCATTTACAATTTACGGGTCAAAAATAAAACCCATCTCACAACTCGAGACTCTCCCCTACTCAAAAAAACATTCTATTACATTTACTTACGAATTTCTTAAATTGTAAAATTATTCGCAAACATCAATAACTAAATTTTTAAATAAGTATTTAATTATTATTTTTCCATAGGAATTAAAATTCTTCAAAACATTCAAATTCAAACATTTTTAAAATTTAACTTATAAGAATATTATTATAAAACATGAAGATATGGAGTATCTTTATGTTTTATAAAAAATTTAGATTTCCATAAAATTTTTCAAAAAAAAAATTAAATTATTTACAAAAATTATAATAAAATACTTCACAGGGCATCAATTATATTTAACACAATTTTAAATAAATTTCTGGAAAAATGAAATTATCTTCTAAAATTTTTTGCAAGAATTAAATTATATTCACAAATAATGAAATCTTCGTTAAAATTCAAAAATTTTCAAAATTAACTATTTTAGTAAAAATTATCAAAAGAATTTAGTTATTTAAATAAAATGTAATAAAATTCGTTGTAGGAATTCAATTATTTAAAAAAAATTAAATAAAATTCGTTATAAGAATTCCATTATTTTCATAAAAAATTATAAAATTTTTCTGATGATTTCAATTATTTTTAATACAATTTAAAATAAAATCCTAGAAAAATGGAATTATTTTCTTAAATTTTTTGCAAGAATTTAATTACTTTCCACGAATATAATGAAATTCTTCGTCGAAATGCAAATATTTTCAAAATCTACTATTTTAATAACAGTTCTCAAAAGAATTTAGTTATTTAAATAAAATGTAATAAAATTCGTTGAAGAAATTCAATTATTTTTACAAGTAATAAAATTTTTCACATGAATTCAATTATTTAAAAAAAATTTAATAAAATTCGTTATAAAAACTCTATGATTTTCATAAATTATAAAATTTTTTTGAGGATTTAATTTTTTTCAATACAAGAATTCAATTAATTTCATAAATTAATAAAATTCATTTAATACAATTTTTATTAAATATCTCGAAAAATTGACATTCTTCAATTAAATATCTATATATTAGAAATTAAAAACTTCAAATAATAAAAAAAAAATTTCATTAATCTTTTTGAAAAAAATTAATTCTACAGAATTCTTGATTAAAAGTATGAAAAATTCAGATTTTTCTACGAGAATTCAATTATTTACCTACAAAAATAAATATTTTATTAAATAATTGCATGTTTTTTAAAATTGAATTTTCATAAAGAATTTTATCAACAAATTTTTAAATAATTGAATTCCCTGGATAAAATTTCAATTTTAATAAAATTTTTAAGAATAATTTCATTTTTCGAGAAATTTAATGAAAATTTTATAAAAATAATTGAAATTCTGCTAAGATTTTTATTAAAACTCTTTAAACTAATTGAATTTCAGAGAAGAATTTTATTATTTATAAAGAGAATTCAAATTTTGAAGAGAATTTTTTTTAAATTTTAAACATAATCCAAAATTTGAACTGTAATTAATTTTTAAATTAATTTTTATTAGAAAATTCTACGAGAATTCAATTTTACGAATACAATGAATTTCTTCGTTGAAATTCAAATATTTTTAAAAGCTAATATTTTAATAAAAATTGTCAACAGAATTCAATTATTTTTTAAAAAAATGTAATAAAATTCGTTGCAGGAATTCAATTATTTTCATGAATAATAAGATTCTTTACAATATTTTAATTATTTAAAAACAAATTTGAAAACATTCATTGCAAGAATTGAATTATTTTCATAAATAATAAAATTCTTCACAGGATTTCAATTATTTTTAATACAATTTTAAGTAAATTCTTTGAAAAATGTCACTATTTTAAAAAATTTTGTTAAAATTCTTCATGAAAATAATTGAATTTTTGTAAAAAATGTTATTATTTATGAAAATAACTGAATTATTGCGAAGAAATTTATAAAAAATTTGTAAATAGTTGAATTCCTGTGAAATTTTTGTTATTTATGAAAATAATTTGATGTTTGCTTAAAATTTTATCAACATTTTTTTTTTAAATAATTGGATTCTTTTGAAAATTTTTATTAAAACTGTAGATATTGAAAATCATTGAATTAAAAAAATTTTTTTGAAAATAATTGAAATTTTGCAAAGAATTTTATTAAAAATTTTGAAAATAATTGAAATTTGGAGAAGAATTTTATTATTTTTAAAGATAATTGAATTTTTATGAGAATTTTTTTTAATTTTCGAACATAATTGAATTTCTGGGAAGAATTCTATTACTTTTGATAATAATTGAATTTCTGCAATTATTTGTAACTTCTCCAAAATTCAATTTTTTCCAGTTACTTAAATAAAAGTCCCTGACTTTTCCCTGAATTCCCTGATTTTCCTGACCTGTGGCAACGCTGTATATTAGGCCTCATTTATTCAAGATCTTAAAAATTTAAAACACATTTAAGAGACACAAAATCAACAATCATCAAGTTTGACTGTTTTTTTTTTTTTGTTTTTAGAGAACGTATTTAATATTATTTAGGAAAAAATGATTCCAACATTTAACTGTCATGGCAGTTAAAGTTATTGACATTTTAAAATTGGGAGATTTTGATAAAAATGACTTATTCATTTAAGTTTGAAAATAAGACTAAGAAATAATGAATAAGATTAAGAAGTTCTTGATATATTGAGCATTCAGAATTTAAAAAAGAAATTTCCATTTTTACATGCATTATTGCTAATTGGGGATTTAAAATTGCAATGCGACACATAGTGACCATAACGTGAACTAAAAAAAATGGCTACTGTGGGTGTACAAGGTTGCAAAAAATGTTAATATTTAAAGTATTCTAATGCTTAAGAAATATTTGTTAAGATTGTTGGTCATTATTTATCTTTTTATTGAAAAACTACTTAAAATTAAAACAGAAAAGTCACAATATAAGTTTATTTTTTTTTAAATTTGTACACCCATTTCGTCCATTTTTGGTGTAAAACACTAGCGGCACCGAGCCCGCGGTGGTAATTTTCATTGCCAATATAGCTAGCAATAATGCAATTTTTAATGGTCATAATAAGAAAATTTCCATGAAGAAGCAAGGAACGCTTTGCAGCGGTCTTGTTATTATTAAAAAGAAGGCACTGCGGAAAATAAATAGGAAATATTTTTTAACTAATTTCATATGTTGGTTTGAATAAAACAATGCAATTTTATTCTTATTTAGGAATGCGGCCACAGAGAGGTAAACTAAAAGAAAATTTTGCAGTATTTCTGCATGAAACTCGTGTCATTTGATCGTTTGCTTTTTAGAATGAAAATACTATGTTCTTTAAACATTCTTATTCTTCTTTTACATTATAATATATATGAAACAGTGAATGACAAAGCTTATAAATCTAAGAACTTATATTTCTGTTAATTATTGTTGTTATTGTTTTAGTAGATTCATGAAACAGTACACTTACGAGCGGTGTAAAATAATGTGTTTTCAAGAAAATGTAAATAACCAATTTTTTATGAGGCGCACGATTATTCCCCAAATGTCATTTGACATTTCAATTTTTAAATAATAAAATTCTTCACATGGTTTCAATTATTTTTAATATAATTTTAAATAAATTTCTCGAAAAATAAAATTATCTTCAAAAATTTTTTGCAAGAATTAAGGGGTTACACCACTTTGACCCGTTCAAAACATAAGCTTTTTCAACAATTTTTATTGAAAAATAGAAATTTTTTTAGGAAAATTAAATTACAGTAAGGTATTGTACTACTCTTGAACTACAAAAAAATATATATTTAAATTTCTTTTTTTTTTAAATTGTCGGTTCGACAGATGATATGTTAAAGTGCTTTAAAAATATATCGCCATACGGTGGACACTATAACTCAATCCAGAATTAAGCTAGACCAAAAAGTAAAAATGCTTTAGTTTCTGTAGCTCAAAATCTAGCGAAATACGTATCCGTTTTAAAAAAAAATTTATTTTTTGCAAATTGGCATCGATTTGAAGGAAAAAGTCCGTATTTTTGCCTAAATTTCATTATTTAAAGTTGTCTAGAAAATTTAAATATTAATATTTCGAAAAATCCGTACGTATTTCGCTAGATAATTATATCACAAACAAAATAAAAAAAGAACTAAGAGGATCGATTGAAATTTGTGGCAGCTAGAGTGTCCACCGATTTTTAAAATACAGTTTTGAGAAAAACGCGTTTAAAGTTTTCATTACAATGTAAACGTTAGCGCGCGACCCTGTTTGAACAGTTCGAAAATTGTCTTTTTACTTGAGATATCGATATATAACTAATGACATATCATTTTGATAACCATAAGGAGTATTTTAAGCAAAAAAAAATTTTTTCAATTTTTTGAAAATTTTAAAGTGGTGTAACCCCTTAAATTAGGTAGAGTAGAGGGGGGTAATGTAGTGCAGGGGGTAATGTAGTGCACTGGCTTTACTGACTAAACAAATGAATTGAATTACTTGCCGTTGGTATAATAGGGTTAAGGTATCAAATAATAGTAATGTATATCATTTTGGCTTTATTGTGCTTCTTCTAAAAGAAGTTGTGGCGTCACTTCAAAAACACTAGATTTCGAAACCATATTTCCGTTTTTTTAGTGACTTGAAAAAAATGTGAGGCTCGTTAAAAAAGTATCAGGAAAGTGATTTTTCCATGTAAAATTTACTTCTGAACACAAATTTAGTATTGTTTTGATGTTTAATTTTGTTTTTATTGAGATATTGAAGTCAACGTGAAAAAAGTGCTTGGGGGCATTGTAGTGCACGGGGTTGGGGACAATGTAGTGCTATTATACAGAGTACCGTAAATATGTATTATTTAACCATGTTTGCTTTTTGCAAATTTTTGCAGTTTTCTTTCAGTTTTATCTAACACAGGACCAAAGAAATCTCTAGTTTATAGTGCTATCCACGAGATGAGATGATACCATGCAAAGTCTCGATCTCGTCTCGGTTTTTACATGCAAAGTCTCGTCTTGTGGGCATCACTACTAGTTTATGGTTTTTTAAGTTTCTTATGTTCCTAATGTTATATCTAATAAAATAAAATCGTTTATGATATATTCTCTGCTTTTTATTCCACTAAGAAAGTGGTGCACTACATTGCCCCACAAATTTTAGAATGTCGAAAAAAAGTGCTTTCAGTTTTTTGGATATAGAAAAGCTCCATCTACATCTACAAAAAATAATGTACACCATAAATGTAGCTAGAAGCATTGTCTTTCCAACGAGTTCTTAATGATCAAAATTGGTTGAAAATTGCGACCACAGGAGTCTCCGAAAGAAAAGTGCACTACATTACCCCCTTCTACTCTACATTTCACAAATAATGGAATTTTTCGCTGAAATTAAAAAATTTTCAAAATTTACATTTTTAATACAAGTTTTTAAAAGAATACAATTATTTAAATAAAATGTAATAAAATTCGTTGCATAAATTCAATTATTTTTACAAGTAATAAAATTTTCCACATGAATTCAATTATTTGAAAAAAAATTGATAAAATTCGTTGTAAGAATTCCATTATTTTCATAAATTATAAAATTTTTCTGAGGATTTCAATTATTTATAGTACAATTTAAAGTAAATTCCTAGAAAAATGGAATTATTCTCTTAATTTTTTTGTAAGAATTTAATTACATTTCACGAATATAATTAAATTCTTCATTGAAATTCAAACATTTTCACAATCTACTTTTTTAATAAAAGTTCTCAAAAGAATTCAATTATTTAAAAAAATGTAATAAAATTCGATGCAGGAATTAAATTATTTTCATAAATAATAAGATTCTTTACATTATTTCAATTATTTAAAGAAAAATTTGAAAAAATTCATTGCAAGAATTCAATTACTTTTATAAATTAATAAAATTCTTCACAGGATTTCAATTATTTTTAAAACAATTTTAAGTAAATTCTTCGAAAAATGTCACTATTTTCAAAAATTTTGATAAAATTCTTCGAAAGAATTCAATGATGTATTTTTAAAAATTCATGCTATAATGCTTTTAATATTCAATTATTATCTAAAATTTTAACTAATATTCATTTTCAAATCAATTTTTATTGGAAAATTCTACAAGAATTCAATTATTTAAATACAAAAATAAATAATTTATTGAATAAATTAATGTTTTTCGAAACTAAATTAACATAAAGAATTTTATCAACAAATTTGATTTTTGTCGAGAAATTTTAATAAAATTTTCAAGAATAATACAATTTTTCGAGGAATTCAATTGAAATTGTATTAAAAATAATTGAAATTCTATGATGAATTTGATTATTTATGAAAATAATTGAATTTTTGTAAAAAATGTTATTATTTATGAAAATAATTGAATTATTGCGAAGTTTGCTTAGAACTTTATCAAAATTTTTTATTTAATAATTGAATTCTTTTGAAAAATTTTATTAAAACTGTTGATATTGAAAATCATTGAATTGAGAAAATTTTTTTGAAAATAATTGAAATTTTGCAAACAATTTTATTAAAATTTTTGAAAATAATTGAAATGTGGAGAAGAATTTTATTAAAATTTTGGAAAATAATTGAAATTTGGAGAAGAATTTTATTATTTTTAAAGATAATTGAATTTTGATGAGAATTTTTTTTAATTTTCAAACATAATTGAATTTCTGCGAAGAATTTTATTACTTTTGAAAATAATTGAATTTCTGCAATCATTTGTAACTTCTTCAAAATTCAATTTTTTTCAGTTACTTAAATAAAAATCTCTGACTTTTCCCTGACTTCCCTGACCAATTTTACTTTCCCTAAATTTTCCCTGAATTCCCTGATTTTCCTGACCTGTGGCAACCCTGAAAAATTTAAATTTTTTCAAAAAATAAAATTTTGAAAATGGTCAAAAATTTTTTTTATTCAGTTTTAATAATATATATGTAATACTAAAATTCAAGGTTTTTAAAAAAATTCACGTCCAATTCACGGTTTTCAAGGTTTCAAGGTCCGGTGACCACCCTGAATATATATTAGGAAGAAACTTTTTTCATTTATGTATAGCTATTTTTCATATTGCATTTTCCTTTTTTCTCTAATTCAAAAATTCTTTTAAATTGTAACACATACTTAATTTAATTTGAATTTGTATGTAAATATTTATATACTTTTATTTAATTTAAATATTGGCTGCATAAAATATTTTTCATGTATTATTTTTAGGTAAATTTTCTTTGCATATACATACATGCATACTGCATAGTAGGGTGGGCTGAAAATATTTTTTTTATATTTTTTTAAAGACCTTAGGCTTTAAAGGCTTCTATTTGGTGCTAAAAGAGCGTAGAAAAAATCCCTGCTAAATAATTTAAATTTTTCATGAGCGCATAGGTGGAAAAATAAAAAATATTATTAAAAATCACTCTTTTTTAAATAAACATTTCTTATTAAATTGAGTATTCCTTAGCATTATATATGATAAATGACTTCATACAAATACCATTTACACAAAGATCGAAGAAATTTGAAAAGAAAAATATAATTTTTCCCCCTAATAATTTTTTAAATTTAGTCATAATGTTAAGTTCGAACGTTTGCGCCATTTTCTATAGCTTAATAACATATTTACTATTTTTTTAGAATAGTAGTAAATAACAATGTTACAAGGGGAAAAAATATTTTTATATTTATAGATAGGTACGCGACTTTTAGTATTTCGTAAAAATATCAAAAATAATGATTTTTTGAATTTTTTTTCGTCTGCGCTTACAAAAAATTTAAATTTTTCTATCCGGAATTTTTTCTATGATTTTTTAGCATTAAATAGAAGCTTTTAAAGCCCGCGGCCTTTAAAAAAAAGAAAAAAAATTTTTTCGGCCCACCCTACTGTATAGTAACCGTCATATATCTCGCATGAATGTTTTCTATTTATTATCATTAAGGGAGAAGAGTGCGAGCTTAAAATGATGTAGCCTTTTATCTGATTTGCATGAATAATTTTAAAAAGGCATTGTATTTTATTTTTCATTTACGGGATATTGACAATGTATCTTAAGGAAAATTGTTGTTATAGACAAATTTTCCAATATCAACTATATATAGTGCATAATTTAATGAAAAAGTTGATGATATTAAAAAGATTTTTTTACATAATAATTTAAAATCGATTTAATATTATTGCAATAAGTAAAAAGTTCAAACCATTAACACAATAATTGATCTCTTGAGTCTACACACCCTAACTGGGCACCCTTTTTTTTGACCTTTTTTTAAAAAATGTATTGAAATTTTGTAGTAACGTGTTTTACTATTAGTGTAGATTAAATGTGCCTTAAGATATCATTTGACATGAAACCATTTAACATAAATTTCATTTGACATAAAAAATTTTAAAAAAATTCTTTTTAAAATTTCAATTTTCTTTATAAATAATAAAATTCATCTCCAAAATTCAATTATTTCCAAAAAATTTCAATATCTATTATTTTCATAATATTTTCCAAAAGAATTTAATTATTTAAATAAAATTTTGATAAAATTCTACTCAAACATTTAATTATTTTCTAAAATAAATAAAATTTCACAAAAATTCAATTATTTACGAATTTGTTTTATAAATTTCTTTGCAATAATTCCATTATTTTCATAAATACTAAATTTTTACAGGGATTCAATTATTTTTATGAATAATAAAACTTATTGCATTCAATTATTTTAATTTTAATATAATTTTAATCGAAGTCCTCGAAAAATGTGATTATTCTTAAAAATTTTATTAAAATTTGTCGAAAGAATTCAATTATTTAAAAATTTGTTGATAAAATAATGATCAATAATTTAATTCTTTAAGAGAATTCAATTTTAAGAAAGATTCAATTGTTTAATAAATTATTTATTTTTCTATTTAAATAATTGAATTCACGTTAAATTTTCTAATAAAAATTGATTAAAAAATGAATTTTAATTAAAATTTTAAATAATCATTAAATATTAAAAGCTTATAGCATGAATTTTTTTAAAGAAATAATTGAATTTTGAAAAAGTTCCAAATTAAATACTTTGAGAATCTGAATTTTTCATACTTTTCAATAAAAAATTCTGTATTAGAAGTAATTTTTTTGAAAAAATTTAATTATAATTTTTTTGAAATTTGTTGATTTTTTTAATACAATTTTAATTAAATTCCTCGAAAAATCTAATTATTCTTAAAAATTTTACTAAAATTCGTCAAAATAATTCAATTATTCACTTATTTTTCAATTATGTTAAGCTTTGTTGATAAAGTTCTTTATGAGCATTCAATTTCAAGAAAGATATAATTATTTAATAAATTATTTATTTTTGTATTTAAATAATTAAATTCTTGTTAAATTTTCTAATAAAAATTAATTACTGTCACAAAATTTCGCTTCTCACTGCATGGAAAGTCTGATCGCCCGCCACTGGGTGCGTAGCATTACCGTTTTCGATAGACAAACTTCCCAAAAAGTTTAGAAAATTACAACTGGGTACGTTGGTCACCCAGTTTGGGAGTGCAGATGAACAAGTTTAGTGGTGGCGCTGACGCATAAGCTTCGGGTGAGCAGACTGCTTAAAGGTTTTTCCGTGTAACAATTCTGTAGAATTAATTTTTTTTCAAATGCCTAAATGAATTTTTTTTAAAAATTATTTGCAGTTTTTATTTTCTGATAGTTAATTAAGTGAAGAATTTCCAAATAATTGAAATTTCGTAAAATTAAATTGTGAAAAAAATGGATTTGAAAATTCTCAAAGAACTTTTTAAAAAATTATTAAAAAAGAATTGTTTTAAAGAAGAATTTTGGTTAAAAATTATAGAAAATAATAATTGAATTGAAATAATGAAAATAATTTTGAAGACGCAGGGCTCGGATTGTGCGACTTTTTCGACTTTTTTGTGAAAAAATGCGACTAATCGACTTTTTCGAGATTTTTTTTAGTAAAATGCGACAGAAATTTAAAAAAAAAATTTTAATTTAAAGGAAAAAGTTTGAGTCAAAAAAATGTTCTGTTACATTTATTTACAAATTTCTTTCAAATTTTTCGAAAACATCAATAATTTCTTTTTTAAATAAAATATTTAATTATTATTTTTCCATAGGAATTAAAATTTTTCAAAAGATTCAAATTCAAACCTATTTGAAATTAAACAACTTATAAAAAATTGTTATAAAACATGAAGAAATCGATCACTCCGAGTCTTCGACTTGGAGCAATCGATGTCTTCATGTTTTATAATAATTAAAGATGACCGAGTGATAAAACCATTATATTTTATATTAATATTATATAAGACTTTATAAGAAAAAATTTTTTAATTATTTTTTATGAAAATATTTGAATTATTGGGAACAAATTTATAAAGCATTAGTAAGTAATTGAATTTTGCAGAAGAATTTTGATATTTACAAAGATAATTGAAATTTTGAGGAGAATTTAAAAGAAAATTTGAAAATAATTGAATTTCTGTAAAGAATTTTCTTACTTTTTGAAGATAATTGAATTTTGCAAAGAATTTTATCAGAACTTTTGAAAATAATTAAATTTTTATGATGAATTTTATTATTTATAAAATTTTGAATATAATTGAATTCCTGCGAAGAATTTTATTACTTTTGAAAATAATTGAATTTTAGAGAAGAATTTTATTAAAATTTTTTTTAAATAATTGAATTTCGTAGAAGAATTTTATTATTTATAAAAATAATTGACATTTTAAAGAGAATTTAAAAAAAAATGTTAATAATAGGGGAGAGTGGTCCTAAGTTGGCCGCCTAAGCAAATTGGTCGAAAATAGTAACAAAATGAAATTTAATCACTTCGGCAAGTATATATTAGTGTTCAGAGATCGTTTTGCTATAATTTTGTGGTATTTAGAACGTTATAGAATGACTTTTGTAGTCTTAATACAATAAATCGTGAAAAGCTGCATTTTGGACACTTCAGAAATAGCGGTCCTAAGTTGGCCACCCTCTAGACCTAAGTTGGCCACCACTTTTTTTCGCTTGAGTATAAGGAAGAAATGCATATTCTTTTCAATTACGCAGAAATTTTACAAATTTGATACATTTAGGAGAATAGAAACGCATTATTTAACTATTTTTGTTTAGAAAATGAAGCAATATTTTATTTCATTTATTTACAGTGGTGGATGGCTGTAGAGACAGGCGTTTTTGTACTTCATTTTTTCTAATGTTTTTTAAACCATTTTTTTTTGTTTTTTGTCTTTGTTTAATTCCTACGTTACACTTTTACGGTCTTTCTCGTGATAAAAAACACAAAAAAGAAATAAAACATAAATAAAAACAAACAAAAACAATAGGTGGCCAACTTAGGACCACTGTAGATTTTTACAAGTTTCAAATTATTACGCTAATAAAAAAAATTTATTTAAAAAATCAACAGAACCTCTTATTACAACATTAAATAAAGGAACTAGCGCACACACTTATTTAGAAATTTTTAATTATTTATCTCTTGTAGCTGCTCTCGAAAAAACAAGAAAAATCAAATTTTTTTGGTCAAAAACAATATTATTGTCCTCACAATGCGTAGAAGAATCTTAGATTATAATTAGGTCCATAAATTATATCATGGTTTATCAATATATCATACCACAAAATTATAGATTCGTCCAGTATACCATCTCTGAGAAATGCAGGGTGGCCAACTTAGGCCCACGGCCAACTTAGGACCACTCTCCCCTACATAATTAAAATTTTGCTATGAATTTTATTAAATTTTTTAAAATTATATTCCGGATTGTTTGATATTAATGTATCTGTTGTCGAGAAATGTGATTTTTTTACAATTTTGACAATTTTGTGTTTTCTTTTTGTCGTTTTTTTGATTTTTTCTAATATTTCATGCGACTTTTTTTCGACTTTTTCGGAAATTTTATGAGACTTTTCGTGACTTTTGTTGTAAATTTATGCAATTAAAGCGACTTTTTTGAGTCTTAAAGTCGATCCGAGCCCTGAAGATGTTACAGTAACAATATTCTTATAATAAAAAATAATTATTTTTTCGCTCGGTCATTTTTAATTATTATGAAAAATGAAGTAGTCGATCACTCCGAGTCTTCGACTTGGAGTTATCGATATCTTCATGTTTTACAGTTGTGAAAAAATTTAATTTATAGTTTTAAGTCAAATTTTCTTTTTTTTAACTCGGACTGGTTATATTTTTGTCAGTAATTGGTCTGTAATTTTTAATTTTTGGCCTAAAAGTTCGTATTATGTATAATGACTTATGTAAAATGAAATTGTTGTCACGTAAATTCTATGTCAAATGTTACTCATAATAAATAACTTTTCCGTCAAATTAAATTTATGTCAAATGAGAATTATGTTAGACTTTTATGTGAAATAAAATTTATGACAAACGAGTTTCATACAAAATTAAATTTATGTCGAATGAATTTTATATCAAATGAAATCTACTTTAAATAAATTTTATGTCAAATTTATTAAATATAAAAATGTAACGTTACTATAAAGTTTCTCAATAAATTGGGTGAAAAATGTCCAAAGGGATACTTCACTTGACGTGTTTCGACTCTAATATTTTAAATTTCTTCTCAAAATGAAAAATATTAATGCGAATGGTATTCTTTTTATAGATTGTACCAAACCTCGTGAGAATTTTGAAGAATTTAATTCACGCTGGATATTCCCCTGAACATGACGTTTCAGGAGTATCGGATCCATTTCTCCAAGTGAAAATTTTACGACTCTTGAGGATTTTGGGACACAATGATGTGAACGCCTCCGAAGCAATGTACGACATTCTTGCTCAAGTCGCGACAAACACGGAAACAACGAAAAACGTTGGCAACACAATATTGTACGAAACAGTCCTGTCGATCATGGACATTAAATCTGAGAGTGGGCTGCGTGTATTAGCTGTGAATATCTTGGGCAGATTCCTGCTCAATAATGACAAGAACATTCGCTATGTTGCTTTAAATACGTTACTAAAGACAGTCTACGTTGACACCAGTGCAGTTCAAAGACATCGTTCGACAATATTGGTAATAAAGAGTTTCTACTTTTAATCATTTTATTTTTGTACATGTATTGAATAAAATGTTTGATTCCTCTGCAGGAGTGCTTGAAGGATCCTGATGTGTCGATAAGGCGTCGGGCAATGGAGTTGAGTTTTGCTCTCGTCAACACCAGTAATATTAGGAATATGATGAAGGAATTACTTCTTTTCTTGGAACGTGCTGATCCTGAATTTAAAGCTCAATGCAGCAGTAATATCGTTATGTCTGCAGAGAGATTTTCACCTAATAAGCGATGGCATCTTGAAACTTTATTTAAAGTTCTTGTTGCTGTAAGTATATGCAAGTGATAACATATTAATAAAACTACAGGGCTCGAACTAGGACCGCAAATACTGTAAAGCTCCGTAAATTTTATTCAAGTCACTAAAAGTCATTTTTTTTTGAAAACAGATTTTCTTGGGAAAAGACGAAAAGTTCGTAATTTTGTAGGATATAATTTGGAGAATTTTAGAGAAGTTACAAGTGATTATAGAAATTCAATTATTATAAAATTCTTCGCAGAAATCCAATTATGTTCAAAATTTTTTTAAAAATTCTCGACAGAATTTCAATTATCTTCAGAAATAATTAAATTCTTCTCCAAAATTCAATTAATTTTAAAAATTGTAATACAATTCTTAACAAAAATTCAATTATTTTCAAAAATTTTCCATAATTCAATGATTTTTTTTGTCCGTAAAGTCCATATTTTAAAATACTTTCACTGGTTCGAGCCCTGAAATCCTGGAAAATTGTTGTTTTCTAAAGTTATTGTGTTTATTTTTTGAAATCTAATTTTACTTCAATATTTCAAAATTAATTCAATTTTCAGGGTTGCCACGCAACCTAGAAACCTGAAAAACCTGGAAATGTCAGGGAATTTTTATAAACGTTAATGTAGGAAATTATTTGCTGATTGAGAATTTTAATTAAGGAAGATTTCGACTATATCAGCAATTAGTGACATCTATTAGACGTCAATTGAACTCTTTGGTTTAGAGTCAGGTGTTATTCTTAAGATAATTATTCCGATATGGTTGTCGGTAAATAATTATATTTTTGAATTTAATTTTTGATCTGAAAAAATAAGCTGCGTGAACGACTGCACTGTGCATCTGTGAGGACTCGAACCCCAGTTAATAGCTGCATTTCGCGGGACTAACGCCTACCAATGCACCATGCCAACACAGCCTGGACGTTCACGTTTCTTATAATCTCAGATCAAGCCCATACACTAGTCGAAGAGCTGTATAGTTAATGTAGGAAATTATTTGCTGATTGAGAATTTTAATTAAGGAAGATTTCGACTATATCAGCAATTAGTGACATCTATTAGACGTCAATTGAACTCTTTGGTTTAGAGTCAGGTGTTATTCTTAAGATAATTATTCCGATATGGTTGTCGGTAAATAATTATATTTTTGAATTTAATTTTTGATCTGAAAAAATAAGCTGCGTGAACGACTGCACTGTGCATCTGTGAGGACTCGAACCCCAGTTAATAGCTGCATTTCGCGGGACTAACGCCTATTAATGTAAAATATAATTATTTACCGACAACCATATCGGAATAATTATCTTAAGAATAACACCTGACTCTAAACCAAAGAGTTCAATTGACGTCTAATAGATGTCACTAATTGCTGATATAGTCGAAATCTTCCTTAATTAATTTTTATAAACCTTGAAAAAACCTGGAAAAGTCAGGGAATTTTGATTGGAATCCTGGAAAATTATTGTTTTCTAAAGTTATTGTGCTTATTCTTGAAATTTAATTTTTCTTTATTTTATATTTCAATTTTCTTAATTCAATTTTAAAAGAGTTCCCTATACAATTTTTCTTCGCAATAATTCAATTATTTTTATAAATAATAAAACTCATTGCAAAATTTCAATTATTTTTAATACAATTTTAATGGAATTTCTCGAAAAATTTATAATTATTCTTAAAAAATTTATTAAAATTCATCAAAGAAATTCAATTATTTTCAAAAGTAATAAAATTCTTCGCAAAATTTCAATTGTCTTTATAAATATTAAATTTTTTCTCCAAAATTCAATTATTTTCAAAAATTTTAATGAAATTCTTTTTAACAAATTCAATTTCTTTTTCAAAAATTCTCCTCCAGTCAATGATTTTCAATATATACTATTTTTAAAAAAATTTTCCAAAAGAAATGAATTATTTAAAATTTTTTTTTATTTTCTTCGCAATAATTCTATTATTTTCAAAAATATTCAATTTATGTTTACAGAGATTCAATTATTTTTATAAATATGTAATACAATTTTTTACAGGGATTCAATTATCATTTTCGTAGATAATAAAATTCATTGCAGAATATTAATTATTTTTTATACAATTTTAATCAAATTCCTCGAAAAATGTAATTATATTTAAAATTTTATTAAAATTCGTCGAAAGAATTCAATTATTTTAAAATTTGTTGATGAAATGTTTTGTGAGAATTCAATTTTAGGAAATAATCTATTATTCAGTAAATTATTTATTTTTGTATTTAAATAATTGAATTTTAGTAGAATTTTATAAAAAAAATTGATATAAAAATGAATTTCAGTTCAAAGTTTAGATAATAATCTATATTAATAATCGTTGTATTCCGGTAATCTATTCGCATTTTAAAGTTAGATGTTGTTTACTTTTTTGTTTCGTAACTTTTTTAATTTTATAAAAAAATTAAATTAATTTAAAAATATATTAAAAATAATTGAATTTTTGCAAAGAATTTTACTATTCATAAATATAATTAAATAATTGTTTCGAAGGATTTATTAAAATTTTGTTTAAAAATAATTGAGGTTTTGTAAAAAATTCTACTACATATTTATAAAAATAATAATTGAATTCTTACCAAGAATGTTATTATTTATGAAAATAATTGAATTCTTGCCAATAATTTTATTAAAATTTTTGAAAATAATAAAGAAGAATAATTAATTAGTAAATTAGTTAATTAATTGAATTTTTTAAAAGTTTGAATCTGAAATTATTCAAAAATTCATATTTGAAAATAAAAAATTTTGTAATTTGCATAATAATAATAATAAATTGAATATCACGTTTCGCGCGTAACATTTGCTAGTTAAATATTAAAAGCAATATAGTTTAAATTTTACCAAGTTGAAGTCTACAACGTTGATCAACGAAAAAAAATTGCTCACTTAGTAAATTAATTAAAAATGACGCAGCAATATTGACACAAAAATATTTAGAAAAGAAAGATTGATGTTTATATTTTGATAATAATTATTTAACAATTAAATATTAAATTAAAAATTATACTTAATAGCATTAGATAAATTTTTTTCGTTGATAAACGTTGTGAACTTCAACTTCGTTAAATTTTTAGAAATAATTCAGTTTTGAAATTATGTTTTTTGAAAAAGTTTAATTGGATTTTTTTATATTATTTGAAATTTTTTTTTTCTAATATATATTTAATTGGAGAATTTACGAATAATTGAAATTTCGTAAAATTAAATTTTAAACAAATGGATTTCAAAATTGTCAAAGAACTTTTTTGAAAATTATTAAAAATATTCGATTTAAAGAACAATTTCAGTTAAAAATTCTCGAAAATAATAATAAAAATGTTTTATGGTTATGAAAACTTTAATTTATAGTTTTTGAAGTAAAATGTTCTCTTCAAGGTTACCACCGGACCTTGCAAACTTGAAAACCTTGAAATGGACGTGAATTTTGTCAAACCTTGAAAAAACCGTGAATTGGACGTGAATTTTTTTAAAAACCTTGAATTTTAGTATTATATATTATTAAAACTGAAAAACAAAATTTTTTGACCATTTTCAAAATTTTATTTTTTGAAAAAATTGAAATTTTTCAGGGTTGCCACAAAAATCAGGGAATTCAGGGAAAAGTCAGGGAAAGTAAAATTAGTCAGGGAAGTCAGGGAAAAGTCAGAGATTTTTATTTAAGTAACTGGAAAAAATTGAATTTTAGAGAAGTTACAAATGATTGCAGAAATTCAATTATTTTCAAAAGCAATAAAATTCTTCGCAGAAATTCAATTATGTTCGAAAATTAAAAAAAATTCTCATAAAAATTCAATTATCTTTAAAAATAATAAAATTCTTCTCCAAATTTCAATTATTTTCAAAAATTTTAATAAAATTCTTTGCAAAATTTCAATTATTTCCAAAAAAATTTTCTCAATTCAATGATTTTCAATATCTACAGTTTTAATAAAATTTTTCAAAAGAATTCAATTATTAAAGAAAAAATTTTGATAAAATTCTAAGCAAACTTCGCAATAATTCAATTATTTTCATAAATAATAACATTTTTTACAAAAATTCAATTATTTTCATAAATAATAAAATTCATCATAGAATTTCAAGTTTTTTTAATACAATTTCAATTGAATTCCTCGAAAAATTGTATTATTCTTGAAAATTTTATTAAAATTTCTCGACAAAAATCAAATTTGTTGATAAAATTCTTTATGTTAATTTAGTTTCGAAAAACATTAATTTATTCAATAAATTATTTATTTTTGTATTTAAATAATTGAATTCTTGTAGAATTTTCCAATAAAAATTGATTTGAAAATGAATATTAGTTAAAATTTTAGATAATAATTGAATATTAAAAGCATTATAGCATGAATTTTTAAAAATACATCATTGAATTCTTTCGAAGAATTTTATCAAAATTTTTGAAAATAGTGACATTTTTCGAAGAATTTACTTAAAATTGTATTAAAAATAATTGAAATCCTGTGAAGAATTTTATTAATTTATAAAAGTAATTGAATTCTTGCAATGAAATATTTCAATTTTTTTTAAATAATTGAAATAATGTAAAGAATCTTATTATTTATGAAAATAATTGAATTCCTGCATCGAATTTTATTACATTTTTTTAAATAATTGAATTCTTTTGAGAACTTTTATTAAAAAAGTAGATTGTGAAAATGTTTGAATTTCAATGAAGAATTTAATTATATTCGTGAAATGTAATTAAATTCTTACAAAAAAATTAAGAGAATAATTCCATTTTTCTAGGAATTTACTAATTATAGTCAGGGAAAAAGTGAAAATTTTGTCTGGAAATCAGGAAAAAGTCAGGGGTAAATAAAATTAAATATTTGTGGCAACCCTGAATTTTTAAAAATCTATACGATTGATTGTTCAGAATCGTAAGAAAAGCCTATAAAAAATTCGGCAATAAAAAATAATAATAAATGTGGAAGTAGTTGAATTTTTTAAGTATTACTATAGTAAAATTTGAACCAACAAAAAAACCTTGAAAATTTCCTAGAAACCTTGAAAAAACCGGGAAATAGACGTGAATTTTATTCACGAGTTTTGTTGGCCACCCTGAACATTGAATATTGTAAACAAATGGATTTGAAAATTCTCAAAGAACTTTTTCGAAAATTATGAAAAATAATCGATTTAAAGAAGAATTTTAGTTCAAATTTCTTGAAAATAATAATTGAATTGATAATAGTTTTATCACTCGGTCATTTTTAGTTATTATAAAACATTTTATTGTTATGGAAAATTTAATTTCTAGTTTTAAGTAAAATATTCTCTTATTTGACTCGGACTGGTTATATTTTTGTCAGTAATTGGTCCGTAAATGGTCCGTAATTCTCAAGAAATAGTATTAACGATGAATTTTGTTACAGGCTGGTAATTATGTGCGAGACGATGTCGTAGCATGTACAATTCAATTGATCTCGGAAACTCAAGCTCAGCAGTGTTATGCAGTTAGTGCCCTTTGGAGAGCTTTAGAGAAAGATACATCTGATAAACAACCATTGGCGCAGGTAGCCACGTGGTGCATAGGTGAATACGGAGATGTATTATTATATGGTCCACATCCAGAGGATGCTGATGCACCTGTTGATGTAAGTCATTTATTGTCAATAAAATAGATTTTTTTTGCCTTTACCGATAAGTTTCTACATTGTATCGCGTATTAACGGAAAATTAAGATACCAGAGGAACATTTTGACATTTGACACAAATATCCGTTAAGTTAAAATGCAAACCTTATAACAGATCTTTTATTAGTAACAACTAACTTGTATCGACCGTTTAATGATACACAAAAAACCTTAAAATACCTGAGAGGAGATTCTGCTTCGGACTTATAAACCGACGGATACAAACGACGGCGAAACCAGAAACGATGAAACTTGGACACAACAATTTACCAACGGCGACTCTTACAAACACAAATCCGACGACACAAACAATAAATAAATAAACTCATAAAACACAAAAGATTCACTTAAACAATTGACAATTTATTAAAACCCAAAACTTGAATACAAAACTGACTCTAAAACCCTGAGGTTCCCAAAAGTGGAAACCCCGAGTAAAACTCAACCTAATAATTTACATGGCCCACGAGCTACTGAAGAATGAATTTCACGTTGACCGGCTTCTTCCTTCATTTTTCCGTCCTTTTCTAATTTTGATAAGGGCCCACATATGACCCTCTCACTCACTCGAATGGACAGCGACAACCTGTAAAGAAAACTCGGGAGGGACCGCGGAGATTCGGGACTTTTCGCAACCTCGCATGCGCAATTCATTTTCACAGAGATTTCCACAGAGAAAATATCCCTTGACCAAATGAAATTTAGATAATCCCAATGATAGGAACCACACAAGATTTATGTAACGAAATGCTTCGTTACAACCTCTTACAAATATGTTATCTTTTCACTAAATATAAAAAACTAAATGTTTGTAACAGTTGACGGAAGTCGAAATCATTGATGTATATCAGAGACTTCTTTGGAATCCGCAAAATACTGTCATTACGAAGCAGTACACTTTGCTTTCTCTCACGAAGCTCAGCACTCGGTTCCAGAAAGGAAATGAGTAAGTTCTAGATGTCGGTGTAATGTCATATCTTACACTCTTAGAAATTGTGTAAATTCTTATAATTAGTGCGTGGTTAGCAAACCTTGATTGAATTTATGCGAAAAACTTCTAAGAGTGTAGGTGTGAATTGTAATTTTGCTTGCGTTACAGATTAATTTTCAATGATACAATAGTGATTCTGCGTTTTACAGGAAAATTCGACAGATAATAGACACTTTTGGAAGTAATTTACACATTGAACTTCAGCAACGTGGAATTGAATTTTCTCAACTATTTAGGAAATACGATCATTTGAGACCGGCTCTTCTCGAGCGAATGCCTCCAATGGAAACTGCAAGGCCTCAAGCAAATGGAATCATAGGAATGATGAACGGCGAACCTGATGTTCTCGAAGATGAAAAATCATCAATTTTAGAAGCTGATGCTTCCACTGCAGACTCTGTAAGTGATTAGAATAATAAATTCTTTGTATCGAATGATGATTTATGGTTGCAACACGTAATACGAATTATATATAATTTTTAAATCAACAGAACGCTCTTTTGGATCTTCTGGGAACAGCTGATTTGAATTCATCAGTAGCAAATGTGTCTACGACAACTCTTCCTCCAAGTACGTCCATTACGAATACCAATGATCTTCTGGACCTTTTAGGTGGATTGGATTTAAATACACCAACGACGACTCCAACCAAAATTGTGCAGTCGCCTTCACAAATATTTAGCCCAACAAACACATCTAATTTCTTGGTGGATGGACTCCTCAACTCTTCGTCCTCATCAAATGAAAATGGTTCGTTTTCATTCTTCACATTTGGGTCAAATTTTTTCGAAAAAATCAATCTTGCCAATGGATCTGTCCATTTTTCTGAAATTTGGTGTATAATAATTATTAGTCACGTAAATATGAATAAAATCGATTGAAAAGTCTCAGAGTTATGCATTTTTAAAAAAAAATTACTTTAAACTTTAATGTCCGGTAAAAGCCAAAATTTTGAAAAATTTTTTTCCTCTTTCTTCTCTTGCACAACACTACATTTACACCAAATATCAGAAAAATTGACAGACCCAATGCTAACATTGATTTTTTTGAGAAAATTTTACCCATCTATAGAATTACAGAAAAAAAATCTTTAACGACGGGAATTCTTAAAGTAATCCTAGTCTCTCAAAAGACAAATTTCACTGCTTATGAATCCTCCATATATCAATAAAGAAAGATTTAATAAAATACAGGGCTCGGATTGTGCGACTTTTTTCGACTTTTTTAAGGAAATGTGACTTTTTTCGACTTTTTTGTGAAAAATTGCGACTAATCGACTTTTTCAAGATTTTTTTTTTCTTAATAAAATGCGACAGAAATTTAAAAAAAAATTTTAAATTTAAAGGAAAAAGTTTGAGTCAAAAAAATGTTCTGTTACATTTATTTACAAATTTCTTTCAAATTTTTCGAAAACATCAATAATTTATTTTTTAAATAATTATTTAATTATTATTTTTCCATAGGAATTAAAATTTTTCAAAAGATTCAAATTCAAACCTATTTGAAATTAAACAACTTATAAAAAATTGTTATAAAACATGAAGAAATCGATCACTCCGAGTCTTCAACTCGGAGCAATCGATGTCTTCATGTTTTATAATAATTAAAGATGACCGAGTGATAAAACCATTATATTTTATAAGACTTTATAAAAAAAATTTTTTAATTATTTTTTATGAAAATATATGAATTATTGGTAACAAATTTATAAAACATTAGTAAGTAATTGAATTTTGCAGAAGAATTTTGATATTTACAAAAATAATTGAAATTTTGGGGAGAATTTAAAAAAAAATTAGAAAATAATTTAATTTCTGCCAAGAATTTTCTTACTTTTTGAAGAGAATTGAATTTTGCAAAGAATTTTAACAGAACTTTTGAAAATAATTAAATTTCCAGGATGAATTTATTATTTATGAAAATAATTAAAATTTTGACGAGAAATTTAAAAAAAATTAAAAATAATTGAATTTCTAGGATGAATTTTATTACTTTTGAACATAATTGAATTTCTAGAATGAATTTTATTATTTATAAAGATAATTTAACTTTTGATAAGAATTTTATTTAAAATTTTTGCAAATAATTGAATTTCAGAGAAGAATTTTATTCCTCTCAAAGATAATTGAAATTTTGAACAGATTGTTTTAAAAATGTTTAAAAGTAATTCAATTTTGATATTTATAAAAATAATTGAAATTTTAAAAATAATTTAAATGGAGAATTTAAAAAGGAGAATATAAAAAAAAATTTTTGAAAATAATTAAATTTCTGTAAAGAATTTTCTTACTTTTTCAAGATAATTGAATTTTGCAAAGAATTTTATCAGAACTTTTGAAAATAATATATTTTTACGATGAATTTTATTATTTATAAAATTTTGAATATAATTGAATTTTTGCGATGAATTTTATTACTTTTGAAAATAATTGAATTTTAGAGAAGAATTTTATTAAAATTTTTTTTAAATAATTGAATTTCGTCGAAGAATTTTATTATTTATAAAAATAATTGCCATTTTAAAGAGAATTTTAAAAAAATGTTAATAATACATAATTAAAATTTTGCTATGAATTTTATTAAATTTTTTAAAATTTTATTCCGGATTGTTTGATATTAATGTATCTGTTGTCGAGAAATGTGATTTTTTTACAATTTTGACAATTTTGTGTTTTCTTTTTGTCGTTTTTTTGATTTTTTCTAATATTTCATGCGACTTTTTTTCGACTTTTTCGGAAATTTTATGAGACTTTTCGTGACTTTTGTTGTAAATTTATGCGACTAAAGCGACTTTTTTTGAGTCTTAAAGACGATCCGAGCCCTGAAAATATTATAATGTGATTTTTTTATGTTCACTTTAGAAACCCAAAATATGGTTGTCTTTGACAAGTCGGGACTCAAAATTAGTTTCAAATTAGAAAGGTCAACAGACAATGCGGATTTACTGATAATAAACATGTCGGCTCAAAATTCAGGACCAACTCCATTGACTGAATTTTTATTTCAAGCTGCAGTTCCTAAGGTAATTTTGAAATAATTGTATTTTTTCAATTCCAGTTTAAATTTCGAAAAACTAATCTACAGTCGAACCTGTCGGAATGCAACTCTATTTAAAAAAATTTTTTTGTATTCGAAAGTGTCCAACAAGTATTATTTCAACTTAGTTCCTGAATATTGTAAAAATATTACAAAAATTAAATTATAAATCATATTTTTAAGGATTGTTTACTGTAATAAAATTTAAAAAATAGATTTGCATTCCGACAGGTTTCACTGTATTTAATAATTAACGAGAGAAAGAAAATTGAATTGAATCGTTCTAAAACCGTTGCTAATGTATAAGGTTTGATTATATTTCAGACATTCCAGTTACAAATGTTTTCGCCTTCTGGTACTGTTATTTCCCCGTCGGGTCAAGTTACTCAAGTATTAAAAATTACAAATATCAACAAAGTAAGTTTAATATTTATCCTCATAACTTCTAAAATTAGCATGAATTTTTAGAAATAATTAAATTTCAAAAGATTTTTGTATTTTGAAATCTTTGAAAATTTTTAATTCTTGTAAAACTATATTTCAATTTTTATTTTGTGAAATAAAATAATTAAAGTTTTAAATAATTTTGTTTAAAAATTTTAACCAAAAAAATGATTTAATTTTGGAAAAATTACACTTGTGATTTTTAGCAATAGTTAAATTTCAAAAAGGCTTTACATTGAAATCATTTAAAATATTTTAATTCCTGTGAAAAATTAATTTGGTATTTAAATATTTAAAACAAAATATTCTATTTTTTTAATGTAATTTCAATTAAAAATTATTACAGGGTGTCTACTAACCGGGAAAAACCGGGAAATTTTTTCACCAAATTAAAAAAAGTTTTATTATTTTAATTTGTTTTTAAAAAATCGCTTTTTATATCAATTTTTATAGATATTTATACTGTTCTCTAAATTTGAATTTGTTTAAAATAATTCATTTGATAGTAAAAAAATCAGTCACTGATTCAAATATAGTACCTATGTAAATAAATTTTTTAAAAAATATCGAATTAATAGAAATTTTGTGAAATTCAACTGAAAATAATTAAATTTGTTAAAGAATTTCATTAAAAACTTTTTCGAATTTTCAAAGTATTTTAATTTTATAATTGATAAATAATTGAATTTTATAAAGAGTCACATTTTTATGTATTCATGTTTCTTAGTGCGAGGATTAATAATTGAAATTTTTATTAGTTACTTTAAAAAAAGATTCACACTTACAATTTTTTATTAAAATTGAGTTTTCGCCAAGTTTTTTTTTGAAAATTCTGAAAAATAAGATTTTTGAAATTTTTCAATTCTATTGTTTCAAGATAATTGAATTTTTATAAACAAATAATTGAAAATTTTTGAAATAATCAAAATTTCTTTACATTCTTTTAAAAATAATTAAATTCTTTTAAAGAATTTTATTTAAATTTTTCGAAAATAATCAAAGGAAAGTAAGTTACAGTAATTATGTATAATTTTATTTTTAAAAATTTTTTCGCAATATATTTAAATATTTTCATAAATAGTAAAACTTATTGGAGAATTTCAATTATTTTTAATACAATTTTAATAAAATTCATCGAAAAATTTAATTATTTAAAAAAATTTTATTAAAATTCGTCGAAAGAATTCAATTATTTTCAAAAATTTTAATAAAATTCTACGCAAACATTTAATTATTTTCTTAAATAATAACATTCTTTGGAAGGATTCAATTACTTATATAAATAGAAAAATTCTTTGCAGAAATTCAATTAGTATCAATACATTTTAATAAAATTGAATTAATCAAATTTCAATTATTTTCAAGAATTTTCCTTAATTCAATGATTTACAATATCTACCTACTATTTTAATAAAAATTTCCAAAAGAATTAAATTATTTAAATCAATTTTAATAAAATTCTACGCTAACATTTAATTATTTTCATAAATAATAAAAGTTTAACATGGAATTTAATTATTTTTTTTAATAATTTAAATTTAATAAAATTTTTTTATAAATTTCTTCGCAATTATTCAATTATTTTTATAAATAATAAAATTTTTACAAGATTCAATTATTTTCGTTAATAATAAAATTCTTTTTAGCAATTCAATTATTTTCATAAATGATAAAACTCACTGCAGAATTTCAATTATTTTTAATACAATTTTAATCGAATTCCTCGAAAATGTAATTATTCTTAAAATTTTTATTAAAATTCGTTAAAAGAATTTAATTATTTAAAATTTTGGTGATAACATTTTTTATGAAAATTGAATTCCAAGAAACATTCAATTATTCAATAAATAATTTACTTTTGTATTTAAATAATTGAATTCTAGTAAAATTTTCTAATAAAAATTGATTTAAAAATGAATTTTAGTAGAAATTTTAGATAATAATTGAATATTAAATGCATTATAGAGTGAATTTTTAGAAATAATTGAATTTTGAAAAGGTTGCAAATTAAAATCTTTGAAAATTTGAATTTTTCATACTACCTAAACATTTCTATAGAAATAATTCTTTTTTGAAAAAGTTTAATTGAATTTTTTAAAATTATTTCAAGTTTTTATTTTCTAATATACAACTGAAGAATTTCCGAATAATCGATGAAATTTCGTAAAATTGGATTGTAAACAAATAAATTTGAAAATTCTCAAAAAACTTTTTGAATAATTATAAAAAATAATTGATTTAAAAAAGAATTTTAGTTAAAAATTCTAGAAAATAGTAATTGAATTGAAATTTAATTAAAATTAAGAACGAAGCCTGAAGTTTATAGCTTGATTAACTGTATAATGTATTGTATAATTTATTGTAATGAAAATTATTGCACCTTTAAAATAATAAATGATTGATTCTGTTTTAGGGCTCGCTTAGAATGAGATTACGAATTTCTTACACGGGATTAGCGGGTCCAGTTCTGGAACAGGCGGAAGTAAACAGCTTTCCATCTTTAGTATCGCAGTGACAGTAAACTATACAAAAGCTAATTGTACATATTTTCCTGCCTAATAACTAAGCGAGTCTTTAATTTAATTTTAATAGAGTGAATTCTAATCTCACAACTACGATTTTGTTTATAAATATTGCTCCAAGTAATTGTAACTTACGCAATTAAAAGAAGCTTAATTTTTTTCTTTTTGATAGTAGAAAAAATAATTTTCGAACAATTTTTAAAATTCCAAACATTGTTTATCTGGAACATATCTTCAATTATAAAAGATTAAATTAAAATTACAAATTTAATATTTTATGAAAGAAATTTTTTTCTTAAGTAAATAATTCATTTCATGTAGGGTTTTGTCTTTTCAATCTGATAATTACAGTTTCACTTTAGAGCTACTTGAATGTTAGGAAAATTCTCAAATTATTATAAATTAAGAATTCAAAAATAGTAATTTTAGAATTTAAGAATTATTTATGATGAATAATAATTTTAAATTGAATTGTACGAATTAGTCTCAAGTTGATTTTTTGTAAATTAAAAATTAAGGACTAACTAAAAAAAATTGAAATCTTATTAGCTTTCAATTTTTTTTTTGTTATTGTCTTTAATTTTCAATTAATTCAAAAGAGCAAAATATAAAAATATGTAAAATTTTCTGTAAAATACAAATAGCTCTAAAATGAAACTATCCCAATAAAAAGTGAATAAAACCGAAAGACCAGGTTTATATATAAAATTTGAAAAAACATTTCCCTAATTCATGGTTTAGATAAATATTTGTATATTAAAGGAAAGGTTACAAATATTTTTACATGTGTATATATACATGTATATATATTATACATATATTTTAATAAAAAAAAATACAAAAGATTTTTAAATTTTGAGTAAGCTAAATACCAAATGCTTTGTAAAATAATTGTAGCCTCTCTTTTAAAATAATTGAAAATGAGATTGTGAGTTTAGAAGTAAATTTGATATTTCATTATCTTATTTCTTTTTTCGTTTTTCTAAGATATAAACGAAAAAATGACTCGCTTACGTTTGAAGACTGTCGATAAATGGGAAGCAATGTCGAACTGTAATTTTAGACTGGAGAAAACTATTATTAATACTTTTTACACTTATAAATAATAAATAATAATATAATTCGATTATCGAAAGTTTAATATTTTATGAACTTTTTTTAAAAATCTGAATAACAGTTTCAATATTCGAAAATATTTATTGTTTTGTCGACAGTCGTTTTCTGTAATATAGTTTTTATCATAAGTCTATAAAATTTATGTATTAAAACATTTGAATAATTGAGAAGTAAGCGAACAAAAAATTGAGAAATTTTAATATAACTTTTTTCATTTACTTCTCAATTTAGTATGAATGTTAACTGGTTAACATAATTTTGATCTGAGAATGAATGCAGGTTTTTTTTGTGTAGAAAATGAATTTTGAGGGCAAAAAAATGTTTTACTTTGTTGACCAGTCGAAGCATTCCTTTTAATTTATCTTTAATTTTCAGTCACTTTATTTACAATGGGAAAAATCATTTGCAAATGCATTGTTATTATTATTAATGGAGAATTAATTAAATTATTTTCTAAGTGTGAAGTTGAAAATATCGCTCAAAACTTGAAATATTATGCCCGCAATTTTTCCCATGTTAAAAATAATAAAGTAGTTATAATAATAAAATTTTCTCGCAAATATTTCTTTAGTTTTGTAGATAACATGTTTAGTGATGAATATTTTCAAGAAAATGCGTGCGGTATTAAGTATTTTATAAGATAAAAAATAGAGGATCCTAAATTAATGAAATGTTTTAAATATTTAAATTCGAGAACTTTGAATTTATCGAGAGACAGTTTTTGAAGAGATATTATTTTGAATTCTGCTTAATTAAAAAAAAATTATTTAAAACGAATTATTAAAATTGTTGAAAATGAGTATTAAATATAGGAGAAAAGACGCAGTTCTGTCTCTTTGGAGGAATTTAAAAACTGAAAATATAGTTTAAGGCGAGAGTTATGTATGTTCGTGAAATCTATGATAAAATAGATTGCAGAATATTTTCTTTTTTTAAATGTTGCTTGTAATTATCAGATGTTATGTAAATACTAGATAGAAATGATCGCGAATTTCATTTATAGTTAACATGAAAAGTTCAAAATATAAATCCGGTGAATAAGCAGTTATGTAAAAGTAAATTACATTGTCTATCAATTTGTTTAAAATAAGGAATATTACAGCAGAATTTCAATTACTTTCAAAAAATTTCCTCAATTCAATGATTTTTAATATCTAAACTATTTTAATAAAATTTTCCAAAAGAATTCAATAATTTTTTTAAAAAATGTAATAAGATTTTACGCAAACCTCTAATTATTTTTATAAAATAATAAAAATTTCACAGGAATTCAATTATTTAAATTTTTTTTATAAATTTCTTCACAATCATTCAATTATTTTCAAAAAAAAAATTTTTTTACAGGGATTTAATAATTTTTGTAAATAATAAAATTCTTTTTAGAAATTCAATTATTTTCCTAAATAAAAAAACTCATTGCAGAATTTCAATTATTTACAAATTTTTTAAATTCGTCAAAAGAATTCAATTATTTAAAAATTTATTGATAAAATTCTTTATGAGAATTCAATTTTAAGAAACATGCAATTGTAATTATTTTCAAAAATTTTAATAAAATTCTTAGTAGAAATTTAATTAATATAAAAAATTTGTCAAAATTTAATTCTTTACAATGTCTACTATTTCAATAAAATTTAACAAAAGAATTAAATTATTTGAAAAGAAATTTTAATAAAATTCGTCTCAAGAATTGAATTATTTTCAAAAGTAATAAAATTCTTCAAAGAAATTCAATTATGTTAAAAAATTTACAAAAATTCTCTTCAAAATTTCAATTATCTTTGTTAAAAATTAAAATTTTTCTCCGAAATCCAATTATTTTTCAAAATTTTAATAAAATTCTTGGCAGAATTTCAATTATTTTTAATACAATTTTCATCAAATTTCTTAAAAAATGAAATTATTCTTAAAAATTTTATTAAAATTCGTCAAAAGAATTCAATTATTTAAAAATTTATTGATAAAATTCTTTATGAGAATTGAATTTTAAGAAACATGCAATTATAATTATTTTCAAAAATTTTAGTAAAATTTTTGGCAAAATTTCAATTATTTTCGTAAATAATAAAACTCATTGCAGAATTTCAATTATTTTTAATACAATTTTAATAAAATTCCTCGAAAAATGTAATTATTCTTAAAGATTTTATTAAAATTCGTTGAAATGTTTCAATTATTGAATTATTTTTTAATTATCTAAAAATTTGTTGATAACATTTTTTGTGAGAATTCAATTTTAAGAAATAATTTGTTATTCTATAAATTATGTATTTTTCATTTAAATAATTGAATTCTCATAGACTTTTCTAATAAAAATTGATTTAAAAATGAATTTCAGTTAAAATTTTAGATAATAATTGAATATTAAAAGCATCAGAGCGTGAATTTTTAGAAATAATAAAAAATTCACAGGAATTCAATTATTTTCAAATTAATATTCAATTATTTTCATAAATATTAACATTTTTTGCAGGGATTCAATTATTTTCATAAATACATAATAAAACTCATCGCAGACTTTGAATTATTATTTTTAATTTAATTTTCATGGAAATCCTCGAAAAATGTAATTATTCTTAAAAATTTTACTAAAATCCAGCAAAGAAATTCAATTATTTTAAAAACCTTTGCTACAATTTATTTATTACAATTTAAGTATTATTTTCAATACATTTTTAATTAAATTTCTTCAATGAATTAAATTATTTTCAAAAATTTTTATGAAATTCGTTGGAACAATTGAATTATTTTAAAAATAATTTTAATAAAATTCTTCATAGAAATTTAATTAATATAAAAAATTTGTCAAAATTCAATTATTTTCAATGTCTACTATTTCAATAAAACTTCACAAAAAAAGTCAATTATTTAAAAAGAAATTTTAATAAAATTCGTCTCAAAAATTCAATTATAATCAAAAGTAATATAATTCTTCGCAAAAATCCAATTATATTAAAAAATTTACAAAAATTCTCGTCAAAATTTCAATTATCTTTATAAATAATAAAATTTTTCTCCGAATTTCAATTATTTTCAATAATTTGAATAGAATTCTTGGCAGAATTTCAATTATTTTTAATACAATTTTCATTGAATTTCCCGAAAAATAAAATTATTCTTAAAAATTTTATTAAAATTTGTCAAGAGAATTTAATTATTTAAAAATTTGTTGATAAAATTCTTTATGAAAATTCAATTTTAAGAAACATTTAATTATTTAATAAAATATTTATTTTTGTAGTTAAATAATTGAATGCTCGTAAAATTTTCTAATAAATATTGATTTAAAAATGAATTTCAGTTAAAATTATAGATTATAATTGAATATTGAAAGCGTGGATTTTTTTAGAAATAATTGAATTTTCAAAAGGTTTCAAATTAAAATCTTTGAAAATTTCAACTTTTCATACTTTTATTTAAGAATTCTGTGGAATTAATTTTTTTCAAAAAATTAATTGAAATTTTTAAAAAAAAATTATTTTAAGTTTGTAATTTCTAATATATATTTAATTGAAGAATATCAGGTTAATTGAAATTACGGAAAATTAAATTGTAAACAAAAGAATTTAAAAATTCTGAAAGAACTGTTTCAAAAATTATTATTAAAAAAGATTGATTTAAAGAAGATAGAATCTTAAGTTAAAAATTCTAGAAATAAATAATCGAAATGATGAAAATAATTTTTGAAGATGTTACAGTAACAAAGTAGCAATTTTTAATTATTATAAATTAAATTTGAAATTTTCGAAAATTTTAATTTCTACGAAAAAAATAATAATGATTAAATATTTATTTAAAAATGAAGTTATTGTCTTATTGTCTTACTAATGAATTGACAATTGTTTCGTACTCGAAAAATTCTGGGAAAATTCAAAGTTATTGATATTTTCGAATAATTTTCATTTTTAAAGCCTGGAAAAATTCTGTTTTTTACCTGGAAAACCTAGAAAAGTCAGGGAATTTGAAAAGTGAAAAAGCGTGGCAACCCTGTAATAAATTCCATAGTGGAAAATAGTTTTTATAAATATTTTTTGAATAATAGTATTGATTATTTGTTAAAACGTGAAAGAGCTTGATGCTGATTGTCTTTGTTATCTTTTACTAGTAAATTGAAGATCATTATTTTCATTTAAAGTCAACAATGAAAATTTCCAAAAGTACTCAAAATTTCTTTATAAAACAGTGAAAGTTTTGTAAGTAATTGAAAATATAAAATTAGAAAATAATGGAAGAGAAATGAAGTGCAATATGAATGTTTTTAAATACGAATATTTATTTACACTACTGCTGGAAATTGTGTGTCCCCAAGGACAATGTTTACATCGGAAGCAATTAAAAACTATACTTTTATTTAAATGGACCCACTCTCACTTTTTATTTAATTTTCGAATGCCCATCCAAATTATTAAAATTCTTTTCTTCGATTTTTGACACTAAAAGCTACTTTTTTCTATGTTTGAGAATTTACAATAGGTACTTTAAATTCGCTAATAGTTGAAAATAAACAAATTATTCTCAAAAATTTAAATAAAATTCTTAAAAAACGATTCAACAAAATTGTAATTCAATTTTTTTCAAATAATAAAATTCTTCTCAGGAATTCAATTAATTTTTAAAAATTTTAATAAAATTTGTTTATTAGAATTTAATTATTTTCAAAAATTTTAATAAAATTCTTCACAACAATTCAATTATTTTCAAAAATTTTGATAAAGCTCTTTATAAGAATTCAGTTTTAAGAAATATTCAATTATTCGTTAAATAATTTATTTTTGTATTTAAATAATTGAATTCTCGTAGAATTTTCTATTAAAAATTAATTAAAAATTTTAACAAAAATATGATTTTGGAATAAATACATTTGAAATTTTTAGAAACAGTTAAATTTCAAAAAGGCTTTACATTGAATTTCAACACTATTTGAGTGAATTTCTTGAATAATATTTCTCGTTTTTATTATAAATAAATTATTATTATTATAAAAACAATAGAGAGAATTTAGCACTTTGGTAAAACTTGCTAAAATGAATATAAAACAATATTTTTTACGTTTCGACAGCACGACTGTCCTCTTCAGAAACGAAAATTTATTACATATAATTATGTAAGTACAATATAATAATTCACAAGTTATCTGGCTTTCAATTATTTATTTTTAATTATTATTATAATTTTAT
This sequence comes from Leptopilina heterotoma, assembly GCF_015476425.1. Taxonomy (NCBI): domain Eukaryota; kingdom Metazoa; phylum Arthropoda; class Insecta; order Hymenoptera; family Figitidae; genus Leptopilina; species Leptopilina heterotoma. Next base: position 663,416 of record NW_025110934.1, read on the forward strand.
ATTATTTCAATAAAATTTATTTCGAATATTTGGAAAATTTTTCAATTAATCTCTTTCGGGAATTTAATTATCTTGATGAAATTTTAATTAAATTTTTCAGAAACGTCAGTTCTTCAGAACTTGGAAATTAAATTCTTCAATGTCTTAGTAATTTTCTTAAATGATTCTAAATACTTTTGTTCCTATTGTTATTTATTTTTGCACGAGAATTAATTAATCATTTTTATTTTTTTATCATTTTTATTAATCATTTTTAAAAAAATAATTTCAAATCTTACGAAATTTAATTATTTCTAAAAATTACAACTGTAATTCTTCCAAAATTAAATTATTTTCTAAAACTTTTAACTGGATTTCTTGTTTAAATATATTTTTATGAATTTTGAAAAAGTTTTTTTTAGAAATAAATATTTTTTTAAAAAAGAAAAGCTTATGTAATTAATAAATTGCGTTTATCTCGAAAATTTGAACTGGTAAATTGGGACCTATTATATGAACGTTTCATTGCGAACATAAATATTTATAATAATTAAGTAAAACTATTTTTTGTAAGTTGTCCCCCAAAGAGACATACAAATTGATATAAGCAATTTTGCTATAGTTTTTATTTTGGAAAAAATTTGCCAAAATATATATTAGAAAATAAAAACTTCAAATAATATAAAAACAATTCAATTAAACTTTAAAAAAAAATTAATTTCAAAATTCAATTATTTCTAAAAATTCAAGCTATTCAATTATTATCTAAAATTTTAATTGAAATTAATTTTTAAATCAATTTTTATTAAAAAATGCTACCATAGAATTCAATTTTTTAAATACAAAAGTAAATAATTTATATTGAATAATTGAATGTTTCCTAAAATCCAATTCTCATAAAGAATTTTATCAACAAATTTTTAAATAATTCAATTCTTTCGTCGAATTTTGATAAAATTTTTAATAATAATTACATTTTTCGAGAAATTCGATTAAAATTGTATTAAAAATAATTGAAATTCTGCGAAAAGTTTAATTATTTTTGTGAAAATAATTGAATTCCTAAGAAGAATTTTTTTATTTACGAAAGTAATTGAATTCCTGTGAAATTTTTATTATTTATGAAAATAATTGAAAGATTGCGAAGAAAATAAAAAATTTGTAAACAATTGAATTATTGTTAAATTTTTATTATTTTATGGAAATAATTGAATTTCTGTGAAATTTTTATTATTTTTTGAAAAAAATTAAATGTTTGCGTAAAATTTTTTTAAATAATTGAATTCTTTTGGAAAATTTTATTAAAATAGTAGATATTAAGAATCATTGAATTGAGGAAAATTTTTGAAAATAATTGACTTTTGAAGAAAAATTTTATTAAAATTTTTGAAAATAATTGACTTTCGAAGGAAAATGGTATTATTTCAAAAGATAATTTAAATTTTTAATGAAGATAACAATCACTTCGAGTCTTAAAAATTATAACCGGTTCTCCGATCGAAACTCTCATTTATTAGAAGGAAGAAACTTATTTTCTTGTACCAAGTAATTATTAGCATTGAACAGACAGGGTGGCCACCAAAACTCGTGAATGAAATTCACGTCTATTTCCCGGTTTTATCAAGGTTTCTAGGAAATTTTAAAGGTTTTTTTGTTGGTTCAAATTTTACTATAGTAATACTTAAAAAATTCAACTACTTCCACATTTATTATTATTTTTTATTGCCGAATTTTTTATAGGCTTTTCTTACGATTCTGAACAATCAATCGTATAGATTTTAAAAAATTCAGGGTTGCCACAAATATTTAATTTTATTTTTCCCTGACTTTTCCCTGATTTCCAGACAAAATTTTCACTTTTTCCCTGACCATAAAGAATATTCTGATTCACTCTAGAAATGATTAAAAACATTCTATTCCATTAACTTACGAATTTCTTAAATTTTAAAATTATTCGCAAACATCAATAACTAAATTTTTAAATAAGTATTTAATTATTATTTTTCCATAGGAATTCAAATTCTTCAAAACATTCAAATTCAAACATGTTTAAAATTCAACAACTTATAAAAATTTTAATTTCCATAAAATTTTTCAAAAAAAAATAAATTATTTACAAAAATTATAATAAAATTCGTTGCAAGAATTCAATTATTTTCATAAATAATAAAATTCTTCACATTTTTTCAATTATTTTTAATACAATTTCAAATACATTTCTCGAAGAATAAAATTATCTTCAAAAATTTTTTGCAAGAATTAAATTAGGTACATTTCACAAATAATGGAATTTTTCGCTGAATTTCAAAAATTTTCAAAATTTACATTTTTAATACAAGTTTTCAAAAGAATATAATTATTTAAATAAAATGTAATAAAATTCCTTGCATAAATTTAATTATTTTTACAAGTAATAAAATTTTCCACATGAATTCAATTATTTAAAAAAAATTGATAAAATTCTTTGTAAGAATTTCATTATTTTCATAAATTATAAAAATTTTCTGAGGATTTCAATTATTTATAATACAATTTAAAGTAAATTCCTAGAAAAATGGAATTATTCTCTTAATTTTTTTGTAAGAATTTAATTACATTTCATGAATATAATTAAATTCTTCATCGAAATTCAAACATTTTCACAATCTACTTTTTTTAATAAAAGTTCTGAAAAGAATTCAATTATTTAAAAAAATGTAATAAAATTCTTCACAGGATTTCAATTATTTTTAATACAATTTTAAGTAAATTCTTCGAAAAATGTCACTATTTTCAAAAATTTTGTTAAAATTCTTCGAAAGAATTCAATTATGTATTTTTAAAAATTCATGCTATAATGCATTTAATATTCAATTATTATTATCTAAAACTATAACTAATATTCATTTTCAAATCAATTTTTATTGGAAAATTCTACAAGAATTCAATTATTTAAATACAAAAATAAATAATTTATTGAATAAAATGAATGTTTTTCAAAACTAAATTATCATAAAGAATTTTATCAACAAATTTGATTTTTTTCGAGAAATTTTAATAAAATTTTCAAGAATAATTAAATTTTTCGAGGAATTCAATTAAAATTGTATTAAAAATAATTGAAATTCTATGATGAATTTTATTATTAGTAAGAATTTGATGTAATCGATCACACTGAGTCAAGGAAGTTAAAAATTAAAAAACTCTCTTTTTACGTTTCGACAGCGCTGCCGTCCTCATCAGAAACTACAATTTATTAAAAAAGTTAAAAATTATTACAAAATTTTGTACATTATTAATTAATTTAAATCTATAGTAATAGAAAATTACCAGAAAAAAGAATATATTTACGCGTTCACATTATTGAAATAACGTCCTACACGCTATAAGCGAAATGTGACACTGAGCAAACAAAATATTAAGAAGTAGACATATACAAGAAAAGAATCGACGATGAAGGGTCAACGACATTTCAGTAAACAGAGAAATTAGGTAATAAGAGAAATGTCAGAGCATCAAAATATGACAAGATTACGAGTATTTATTTTCATTGAGAAAGTGTGTATAATAATTATTAAGATTTTGTATGTCATCCCTTTTATTAATCGGGTTAATTTGTAAATTAATATAAATCATTTCTGATATTAAACGTTTTTTGTAATTATCCTCTCTGTCAAGAATTGCAAAATTAACAAAATCAAATCTGTGTTTTAAAGAATCACAATGATGTGCAACTATATTATCTTTAGAATTTTTATGTTCATTAATTCGGACGCCAACCATTCTTTTTGACTGTCCAACATATGAGGCAGAGCAATCATGACAATTAATCTTATAAACAGTATTAGTATTTTCAGTTTTTTTATTTTTGTCTTTATATTTAACGATAAGATTGTGACTCATATTAATATTACTAATAGGAATAGTTAAAATGTTGTAATTCTTTAATAAGAATGAAACATTCTCAAAAAGATTAGGAACATAAGGTAAAAAGACCTTGGGTAACATATTGTATATTGTCCTATTATTATTATAATTATTCCCATTAGAGTCATTGTGTTTATTTAAATTAATGAAGGAAATACGTTTTTTAGTATATTTACGGATAAATTCTATTGGATAATTATTATTCAATAGTAACTGTTCAACAAATTGAATGTTTTTTGAATGAAATTGCTTATCTGACAACTTAACAGCTCTGTCAATAAGATTGTATACAATAGCAACTTTTTGTGAAAATGGATGTTTTGATTTGTAATTGATAGTTCGTCCAGAAAATGTAGGTTTTAAGAACCAGTCAGTAATGAGCTTTTTATTGTCAATAATAATAAGAACATCTAAAAAGTTTATACTATTGTTATTTAACATTTCAAATGTAAATTGTAATCTTTCATCATAGCCGTTAAATTTATCAACAATTTCATTAATTTTGTCAGCTGGTATGCAAGTGATTATATCGTCAACGTATCTATAAAAAAACAATGGTTTAAAAGAAAGTTTAGAAAGACAAATAGTCTCAAGGTCCTCCATGACAATGTCCGCGAACAATCCAGAAATGGAAGAGCCCATAGGAGTGCCATAGATTTGTTGATAGTACTTATCATTAAACTTGAAAAAATTATTATCAAATAGAAATTGACAAGCATTAAGTAAATCATCCAAAGGAATATTTAGATTCCTAGAAATAGTTATATAACGTTTTATAATAGAATCACGAACATGCTCAGAACCAACATTTGTGAACAGAGAAGAAACGTCAAGACTAATAAGCGTATGATCAGTAGGAATGGTAAATTGTGTAATTTTCTTAATGAAATCACTACTATTTTGTATATATGATTTTGGTTTATTTATGGATTTATCCAGTAAATCAAATAAATGTTTAGATAAAAAATAAGTTGGAGAATTAACTGTAGAGACTACAGGTCTGAGAGGAACATTTATTTTGTGAATTTTTGGTAAACCATAAAGTTTTGCTATATTTGTGTTAGTTTGTGTAAGTTCAAGGTCATAATATTTTCTATTAAGAAAACCACTATTATTCCAATATTTTAAAATTTTATAAGTGTCAGTTTTTAATTTATTCAGAGGGTTTCTTTTAATTATTTTATAAGTTTTAGTATCATTAAGTAAATTGTTTTCAATTTTATTAATATATTCAACTTTGTCCATTGCTACTGTGACATTTCCCTTATCAGCTATTGTAAAAAAGATTTCACTATGATTTTTGACAAACAATTTAGCGTTATTTAGTTGTTTTGAATAAATAAGATCATTTACATTAATGTGTTTTGAGTTGCTTTTTACATGGCTTCGAAGATTCGTAATTAATTTGTTTCTTATGTCATTAGATAATTCATTATTTAAATTATAATTATTAATAAAAGTTTCAACAGATTTTATATAATTGATAGAGGTATTCAACTGTTTTTTATCGTCGAATTTAAAATTATTGCCCAATGAGATAACATTAGCAACATTATCAGGAACTACAGAGTTTGAAAGGTTTAAAAACCAATTAGATTGAGAATTCATTGGGTTGTTAATATTTAAATTACTGTTGCTAATTAGATAGTTGAACTTCTTTTCAGAATGTTTTTTTGTGTTATTAATGAATTGTTCATGTTGATTTTCATGGATGTCAAAAATAGATTTACAATTATCAGGAGGAAAATTATTATTGATGACAGTCTTTAACATATCAATTTTTTTGTTTAAATAATCGATATGAATGCACTTATCTTCAATAAGGATGTTAAGTAGTTTTTGTTTAATATGATTTTGATAAATTTAACGGCTATGATGAAAGATTACAATTTACATTTGAAATGTTAAATAACAATAGTATAAACTTTTTAGATGTTCTTATTATTATTGACAATAAAAAGCTCATTACTGACTGGTTCTTAAAACCTACATTTTCTGGACGAACTATCAATTACAAATCAAAACATCCATTTTCACAAAAAGTTGCTATTGTATACAATCTTATTGACAGAGCTGTTAAGTTGTCAGATAAGCAATTTCATTCAAAAAACATTCAATTTGTTGAACAGTTACTATTGAATAATAATTATCCAATAGAATTTATCCGTAAATATACTAAAAAACGTATTTCCTTCATTAATTTAAATAAACACAATGACTCTAATGGGAATAATTATAATAATAATAGGACAATATACAATATGTTACCCAAGGTCTTTTTACCTTATGTTCCTAATCTTTTTGAGAATGTTTCATTCTTATTAAAGAATTACAACATTTTAACTATTCCTATTAGTAATATTAATATGAGTCACAATCTTATCGTTAAATATAAAGACAAAAATAAAAAAACTGAAAATACTAATACTGTTTATAAGATTAATTGTCATGATTGCTCTGCCTCATATGTTGGACAGTCAAAAAGAATGGTTGGCGTCCGAATTAATGAACATAAAAATTCTAAAGATAATATAGTTGCACATCATTGTGATTCTTTAAAACACAGATTTGATTTTGTTAATTTTGCAATTCTTGACAGAGAGGATAATTACAAAAAACGTTTAATATCAGAAATGATTTATATTAATTTACAAATTAACCCGATTAATAAAAGGGATGACATACAAAATCTTAATAATTATTATACACACTTTCTCAATGAAAATAAATACTCGTAATCTTGTCATATTTTGATGCTCTGACATTTCTCTTATTACCTAATTTCTCTGTTTACTGAAATGTCGTTGACCCTTCATCGTCGATTCTTTTCTTGTATATGTCTACTTCTTAATATTTTGTTTGCTCAGTGTCACATTTCGCTTATAGCGTGTAGGACGTTATTTCAATAATGTGAACGCGTAAATATATTCTTTTTTCTGGTAATTTTCTATTACTATAGATTTAAATTAATTAATAATGTACAAAATTTTGTAATAATTTTTAACTTTTTTAATAAATTGTAGTTTCTGATGAGGACGGCAGCGCTGTCGAAACGTAAAAAGAGAGTTTTTTAATTTTTAACTTCCTTGACTCAGTGTGATCGATTACATCAAATTCTTACTATTTAATACGACTGAGTGATAGAATAAATCCATTATTCTGAATTTTATTATTCATGAAAAGAATTGAATTTTTGTAAAAAATGTTATTATTTATAAAAATAATTGAATTATTGCAAAGTTTGCTTAGAATTTTAGCAAAATTTTTTTTTTAAATAACTGAATTCTTTTGAAAATTTTTATTAAAACTGTAGATATTGAAAATCATTGAATTGAGAAAAATTTTTTGAAAATAATTGAAATTTTGCAAAGAATTTTATTAAAACTTTTGAAAATAATTGAAATTTGGTGAAGAATTTTATTATTTTTAAAGATAATTGAATTTTTATGAGAATTTTTTTTAATTTTCGAACATAATTGAATTTCTGCGAAGAATTTTATTACTTTTGAAAATAATTGAATTTCTGCAATCATTTGTAACTTCTCCAAAATTCAATTTTTTCCAGTTACTTAAATAAAAATCCCTGAATTTTCCCTGCCCAATTTTACTTCCCCTGACTTTTCCCTGAATTCCCTGATTTCCCTGACCTGTGGCAACCCTGAAAAATTTCAATTTTTTCAAAAAATAAAATTTTGAAAATGGTCAAAAAATTTTTTTTTTAGTTTTAATAATATATAATACCTTGAATTTTAATTCAAGGTTTTTAAAAAAATTCACATCTAATTCACGGTTTTTTCAAGGTTTGACAAAATTCACGTCCATTTCAAGGTTTTCTAGGTTTCAAGGTCCGGTGGCCACCCTGTTTTTGAACATAATTGAATTTCTGCAATCATTTGTAATTTCTCCAAAATTCTCTAAATTATATCGTACAATTTACGAACTTTTTGTCCGTTTTCAATCAAATTACAGATTTTACGAACCTTTTTTAAAAAAACTGACTTTTACGGACTTGAAGCAAATTTATGGACCTTTATGAAATTTACAAACTTAGTTCGAGCCCTGCTACCTATTTTGTAAAGAATCGAAAAATATTTTATAAGTATCTTTTATTTTGGGAGATTCTTCTTAAGAATTCATCCAATTCGCTTAAAACTCATCGTTGCTCGGGGATTTTTGGGGTCGCTGATTACAAATATGAAGTCCGATTTGAAAAATTAAAAATGGCGAAAGAATGTTATAAAAATTCAGAAAACACACAGAAAAACTATTCTACTTTCAATAAGAGTGAAAAATGAAATTGGAGTGCGTATCTTTCAAAAATTGAAATCACCATGAATGATTTGGTTCTTAACTGCTTTAGATTTTAACTCCGTCCCTCGTGTGTTGCATGAAATGAATATAGTTAAAGAATGAAAGAATATATGTTGACCTTGTCTATAGAAATGTACGACACAGCATCGGCTCTTCGGTGTAAAAAGCTCTGCCTAATTTTCAATTAAATCCACTTGACGAGGTAAATAGAGTTTTTGATAAAAAAAGGGCATTTTCACAAAAATTCGTTTTTTGCCTATTCGTCACGATGATGATAGAAGTTACACGATAAAGTTAAAAACTAAATTGAACATTTTTCTTATACTCTTAAATGCCTCTTTTGAAAAAAATTGTTGAGATTCTACAATAGTTGGAAAAAAGATATATTTAATCATCGTGACGCACAGACAGAATATCCTAGAACTTAAAATTGTACATTCGTGTGCATATATTCTATAATAATTATTAAGTTAAGTTATTATTGAATGTATAACTGATTTGGCAAAAATGAGTGTCTTTCCGAAGAGAAGATATCGCTGCACACGACTGTACAATCGCCTCATTATTACAGATTTATTTTTTCATATTATGCTAGTTTTAATACCTTATGCAATTATGTTGAGAATGAATGTATAATTATAATAGACATATTCACATGATTGTACAGAATTATGAAAAGTGACACAAGTTCTTCGTGAATATTGTAATTTCTAGATGAGCCTGTATGCATATAATTAATTATAAGAATGATTTTTATCAACACAGTTGGCTGTATATACTTTTTAGTAAATCAACGTGTGCAAATAAAGTGTATTTTTATTCCTTAATATTCTTCTTTCTTTTGAAGAAGATAAAAATTTATTGTTGTCTAATTCAAAGTGCAAAACCGAGTATAGACATAAAATTATAATAATCTGGAAGTGATGTCAATTTTTACTACTATAATTATTTTTTTTTATTATTTTTTATTATTATTATTTTTATTATTATTATTTTTTATTTATAAAAAATTTCATGAAAATTTGACAATTTTTTTAAAGCGCTAATTAATTGTAATAATTAATATTATTATATTTTATTAAATTAATTTACTTGTATATTAGACGTTGTATTTTTCTTATTAAATTTTAATTTTCATTAAGGGCATTTGAACCTTGATGACGTTACAGATTATGCAAAGCATGCGTGACGTCATCAAGGTTCAAATGCCCTTAAATTGACGTCAATTTAAAGAAAGTAAAAATTTCTTATTTTTAATGATAAAATGAATAAAAAATTTGACTTCGCAAAAATAAAAATTTTTTTATTTTATTAAATTTTGTTTCTCAACTAAAAAGTTAATACTTTAACTATTATTGGTAGGTCTCGGTTAAAGTATATTTCATAAAAGTTTTTGAAAATCAAAGTTTGAAAAATTTAATTGCAAATTCTAAAAATAATTAAATTTCTTAAAAGATTTTAATAATTTTCGTCAACTTGAGTAATCAATTTGATAGAAATTAATAAAAAGATAGAATTTTTTAAATCTTTGTATCAAAAGGTGACTTTCAAATATTTTATAAGTTCAATTAATTTCGCATTTTTTATTAATCTTCATTGTCGATTTTTTAATACTTTTTTTATGATTCTGAATAATCAATCGTATGGATATTGAAAAATCTTAATTTTTTCAAAAAAACCAGAGATCTTGATATATTTGTTGAAAAAATAATTCTTTAAAAAAAACATTATTTTCAAAATTTTTAATAGAATTCTTTCCAAAAATTTAGATAAAATTCTTCGAAACTTCGAAACAATTCAATTATGTTTATGAATTGTAAAATCATCCGCAAGAAATTAATTATTTTCATAAATAAAATTCTTCAAAAGAATTTAATTATTTTCATAAATTATATTTTTAGAGCAATTCAATTATTTTCATAAATAATATTTTTCTTATAGCAATTCAATTATTTTCAATACAATTTTAATAAAATTTCTGTAAAGAATACAATTATTTTTAAAAATATTAATTAAATTCGATTATTTTCAAGAATTTTTAAATAAATTCATTTATTTTCAACAATTTTGATGAAAATTCTTTTAAAAAAATTATTATTTTCAAAATTTTTAATAAAATACTTTCAAAAAATTCAATTATTTTCAAATTTTTTAATAAAATTCTTTCAAAAATTTTTATTATTTTCAAAAATTCAGATAAAATTCTTCGAAACAATTCAATTATCTTTATATATTGTAAAATCCTCCACAAGAATTCAATTATTTTCATAAATAAGAAAATTCTTCGCAAGATTAAAATAATTTCATAAGTATGAAAATTCTTCTCAAGATTAAAATATTTTTATAAATAATAAAATGCTTCGAAGGAATTCAATTATTAGGAACAATTTTAATAAAAATTCAATATTTTTTAGGGTTCCGTACACCTACGGTGTATCGGCGGAACCCTATTGGTGAGACTCTGTTGTCCGTAGCCAAATCGTGTCCCCCCCCCTAGCGGCTAAACTATTTGACCTAAAGAGCTCAAATTTGGTCCAGATATGTATTTTCACTCGTAGATTACAGGAAAAATATAGCGAATGTGATTGGACGTGATGGACATAGCGTTGTCAAGGAAATAACAAGATTTTTGGCCAAAAATGCATAAAAAGTGACCACCCCCCCTTAACTTCTAAACTATTCGACATGGAGAGCTGAAATTTTGCATGCTGGTGTATTTTTACTCGAATATTACAGGAAAAATATAGAGAACTCAATATGTAATGATGGCCATAGCGTTGTCAAGGAAAAACTAAAAAATTAAAAAAAAAAATTTTTTTCCCTAACTTTTACATTATTTGACCTAATGAGCTGGAAATTGGTATCCTGGTGTATTATTACAGTCTGACGACAAAAAATTTATTTAAGAAACTTTTTAAAAAAAAATTTTTTTTAATTTTTTTTAGTTTAAACACGTGGCATTAAATATTTTAAGGAAGAGTGAAATTTTAAGAGAATAAATGAGAGATTGTTTTCTGACTTTAATTTCTTAACTAAAAATAAAAAAAAATTGGACAAGTGCGAGTTGTACTCGCACTGCAATGGCGGGTTCCGTACACAAATATTAAAACAATACTTGCAACATTTATCGGTAATTGGTAGAATTAAAATAAACAATTAAGAAAATATATTAAAATCATTTGATAAGAAGAAATAACTAAAAAAAAATTAAAGTATTGTATATCTAATATTGTAAACAATAATAAGCAGAGGAACAAAATTTTCAAAATTATAGTTCTTCTGCTTATTATTGTTTACAATATTAGATATATACAATACTTTAATTTTTTTAGTTATTCTTTTTTATCAAATGATTTTAATATATTTTTTTAATTGTTTATTTTAATTCTACCAATTACCGATAAATGTTGCAAGTATTGTTTTAATATTTGTGTACGGAACCCGCCATTGCAGTGCGAGTACAACTCGCATTTGTCCAATTTTTTTAAATTTTAATCAATTCTTCGAAACAATTTAATTATTTTTTTATAAATTCTAAAATTCTTGGCAAAAGAATCCAATTATTTTTGTAAATAACAAAATTCTTCAGAGAAATTCAATTATCTTCAGATACATTTTAAATAAAATTTCTTTGAAAAAATTCAGTTATATTCGATTCAAATTATTGTCAAAAATATTACATTATTTTTACGAAATTTAATGAAATTCTTCAAAGAAAAATATAATTATTTACAAAAACTCTAATAAAATTGTTTAAAAGAATTTAATTTTCAATGAATAATTTTAATATAATTTAATAAGAAAACCTTAAATTACAATTAATAATAAACACGATTATTTTAAAAACTTAACAGAAATTCTTCTTGAAATTCAATTATTTTGAAAATTTTCAGTAAAAACTATTAAAAACAAACTTCATTATTTTCAAGAATGTTGAAATAAATCCTTAAAAATAATTAAATTATTTTAAAGAATTTTAATAAAAACTTGCCAAGAGTTAAATTATTTTCAACACAATTTCAATTACTTTTTCTCGAAAGAATTCAATTATTGAAAAAAAAGTTTGCTGAAATTCTTGAAATGAATTCAATTATTTTCAAATTTTTCTATAAATACTTTAGAAGAATTCATTGATTTTCTGTACATCGACAATTTAATTATTTCTGAAAATAATTGAATTTTCCCTGGAATTCAATTAAAATTGTATTTAAAGTAATTGAATTCCAGCGAAAATTTCATTATTTTTAAAAATAATTGAGTTCTTAAAATGGATTTTATTAAAAGTTTTTTAAATAATTGAATTCCTGTGAAAAATTCAATTATTTAAAAAAATAATTGAATTTTCTCGAAGAATTTTTACAAGATTTTTAAAAATAATTGAAATTTTCAAAGAAATTATTTAAAAATGGAATTGAAAATAAGTGAAATCCTGATAAGAATTTTATTATTTATATAAAAATAATTGAATTTTTTATGAAGATTTTTATTATTTATAAATTGACTAATGAATTTTATTACAATTGGAATTATTGAAAATAATTGAATTCTTCATAAAAAATTCTTTCAAAATTTTCAGTAAAAATTATTAGAAAAAACTCGATTATTTTCAAGAAAATTGAAATAAATTCTTCAAAACAATTCAATTATTTTAAAGAGTTTTAATAAAACTCTTGTCAAGAATTATATTATCTTCAATACAATTTTAATTACATTTTCTCGAAAGAATTCAATCATTAAAAAAAATATTGATAAAATTCTTGAAATAAATTAAATTATTTTCAAATTTTTTAATAAATACTTTGCAAGAATTCAACTATTTTCAGTAGATTAATAGTTGATTACTTACATTAATTAATAAATTTATTTGTTTATTTATTTCATTTGAATTCAATGTTTTTCGCATATGAACTTCAAAATTAGAAATTATTAGTATTTTAAAAATAAAAAATTGTGGAAAATATCCTTTTCTCAACTCTTTTGCCTTATTGGACCCAGATTTGATCCTTTTTTTAAATTATATTTATGAAAAAATATTCATATATTCCAATCATTATTATCTCTATGAGCAAGAAAAATGTTCATAAAATAAACTTAAAGTGAATTACAAAAAAGACATTTTAGCAGCAGTTCTAAATTTACTAATTAAATAGATGTAAATAATGAACGAAATTATTTTTATTATAGAATCGATTTATTATTAATGAATACTTACAAAAACATGTTGTGAAAGAATGTTAATAATTTTTCGTTCTTAGTATAGCTTAAATTACTTATTCGAATTATTAATAATAATTTTTTTTCCTAAAAAATGTTAACTTTCCATGTTATTGACTCCGACACGATTGAATAGTCTGTCTTTAATTATTTGAGCCATTAAACCGTGAATAACTTCAATTGTTGTTTTACAACTGTCGCGTGTCGCCTTTACAAGTTTCTCAACAGTGCTTCTATCGTGGGGCTCGATTCCACCAACAACGAATCCTCTTCCCAATGCAGCTTCCGATTGTTCCAATTTCTCCGACAAATCAAATATTTGTCCAGTTGTATAGTCGGCGTTGGTCAAAAGACTCGACGAACTTAATGTGTTGACCCAATATTTGTTCCATAAGGAATCCAATAATCTTCTATCTAGAGATGACTTGAAGTAAGTCACTTCTAGAGAATAGTATTGTTTACAGTGCACGCCAAAGTCTTCAATTTTGTTCAGTGGAATTGTTTGATACTCGGAAGGTTCCTCATTCGCTGGCTTGTAACCCTATCAAATGATAATTATTTTCATTGAATTAGTTTTGAAATTATTAATTAATTAATAATAATAAAGTTGAAATTATCGATCACTCCGAGTCAGGTTGAAAAAAAATATAACAAATTTTATATTTTTTTTATTTTACGTTTCAACGGCACAGCCGTCCTCATCAGAAACTAAAATTTTATTATAAACAATTATTAAATGAAATTACATAAACAAAACGAAAAATGTTTTACAAAATAAACAATACAAATAAAAAATACATAAATGAAAACAATTATTAAAATTTCTTTTACCAGTAAAAATATTTTTAAAAAGAATAAATAATATTAAACATCTGAAAATTTGTCGTTCCGATCAACGCAAATTGCTACTTGACACTAATCAAATATAAAACTATTACACAGTCTGTCAATGATAAATAATCGAAAGGTCATTAAACTAATTACAATAAGTAAAAATAAATAGGAAACATCACAGTACGATTAAACAGTGGAAATCAAAAATATTTCCTATCGTTAAGAAAATGTATATAACAATTACTAAGATTTTGAGTGTCATCCTTTTTGTTTATCGAATTCTTTTGCAAATTCATATGAATCATTTCAGAAATTAGGCGTTTGCTTTCATTAGTTTCTTTGTCAAGTATATGAAATCTTTCCCAGTCAAAATTATGATTAAGTGAACTTCTATGAGTTGCAGTGACACCGACTTTTGAATTTTTGTGTTCATTAATTCGTACCCCTACCATTCTTTTAGTTTCACCAACATACGATGCGGTACAATTTTTGCATTGAATTTTATAAACAACATTAGTTTTTTCGGATTTTATATTTTTATCCTTGCCTTTTTTTATTAAATTGTGACTAAAATCATGGTTATTAGTAGGAACAGATAAAATATTAAATTTTCTAAGCGTTTCGGACGTTCTCTCATATAAGTCTTGAACATAATTATGGTAAAAAAACTTTAGGTTGTCTACTATATAAAAATGAATTAACATTATTTTTTTGAGTATTAGATTCTATAGAATGAATACGTTTCAAAATGTACTTATTAATAAAATCAATAGGGTAGTTATTTCTTAAGAGAATTTTTTTTACATACTGAATGTTTTCAGAGTGGAATTTTTTATTAGATAATTTTAATGCTCTGTCAATTAAATTATAAACAATGGCAATTATAATTAATGAACACAAAAATTCAAAAGTCGGTGTCACTGCAACTCATAGAAGTTCACTTAATCATAATTTTGACTGGGAAAGATTTCATATACTTGACAAAGAAACTAATGAAAGCAAACGCCTAATTTCTGAAATGATTCATATTAATTTGCAAAAGAATTCGATAAACAAAAAGGATGACACTCAAAATCTTAGTAATTGTTATATACATTTTCTTAACGATAGGAAATATTTTTGATTTCCACTGTTTAATCGTACTGTGATGTTTCCTATTTATTTTTACTTATTGTAATTAGTTTAATGACCTTTCGATTATTTATCATTGACAGACTGTGTAATAGTTTTATATTTGATTAGTGTCAAGTAGCAATTTGCGTTGATCGGAACGACAAATTTTCAGATGTTTAATATTATTTATTATTTTTAAAAATATTTTACTGGTAAAAGAAATTTTAATAATTGTTTTCATTTATGTATTTTTTATTTGTATTGTTTATTTTGTAAAACATTTTTCGTTTTGTTTATGTAATTTCATTTAATAATTGTTTATAATAAAATTTTAGTTTCTGATGAGGACGGCTGTGCCGTTGAAACGTAAAATAAAAAAAATATAAAATTTGTTATGTTTTTTTTCAACCTGACTCGGAGTGATCGATAATTTCAACTTTATTATTATAAATTTGCCGAGTGATAGCTTCAATTATTATTTATTAATTAATTAATTAACTATATTAATTTTAATGTTCTTTCATTCTTTCATTCACTTTTGTGTCCCTCGCACTCTGAAGTTGTCTTTTGCTTATACTTTTGTTTTTTGTTACCTTTAGATAGAAAATAGAAATCATCAGAATTTTTTTTACTTCTTTTCATTAAAAGACTAAAATTTTGTTAAATATTATGTTTTGTCAAATTGTAATTATTTTTGTTCTTTACTTCTAAAAAAATTAGAAAATTATTAAACAACTGTGATTAAGAAATAGAAAATTTATTTATTTTCCATTATTTTCTTTTTGAATCACAATTTTTTTAAGAAAATTATTATTTTGTTTTAGAAAAAGAAGAAAAATATTTGCACAATTTATATTTTAATCTTATCTTTGGAACAGAATTTTCCACAGGAATTAAGACATTCAAAAATTCAAAATTCAAACCTTTTTTAAATTAAACAACTTATAAAAGTATTGTTTATAAAACATGAAGATATCAATTGCTCCGAGTCGAAGACTCGGAGTGATCCATTTCTTCATGTTTTCTAACAAATTAAAGATGACCGAGAGATAAAATCATTATTTTACATTATAAGAATATTGTTACTGTAACTTCATCTAAATTATTTTCATCGTTTTAATTAAATTATTTTTTTCTAGAATTTTAAATTATTTTTTATGAAAATAATAATTGAATTCCTTAAAAAATTTTATTATTTATGAAAATAATTGAATTCCTTGTGAAATTTTAATTATTTTATGAATATAATTAAATGTTTGCGTAGAATTTCAATAAAATTTTTTATAATTGAATTCTTTTGAAAAATTTTAGTAGATATTATAAAAATCATTGAATTGAGGAAAATTTTTGAAAATAATTGAAATTTTTGCCGAGAATTTTTTCAAAATTTTCTAAAATAATTGAATTGATTCGAAGAATTTTATCAAACTTTTTTAAAATAATTGAATTTTTGCAACGAATTTTATTAAAATTTTCAATAATAATTGAATTCTTATGAAGAACTTTTATTAATTTTTTTATTAATTAATTGAATTATTGCGAAAAAATTTATAAAACATTTGCAAATAACTGAATTCTTGCAAAGAATTTTATCAAATAATTTGATAATAATTGAATTTCTTCGAAGAATTTTATTGTTTATGAAAACAAGTGAATTATTGCGAAAAAAATTGCAAATCATTGAATTCTTGCAAAGAATTTTGTCAAAAAATTTGATAATAATTGAATTTCTTCGAAGAATTTTATTGTTTATGAAAATAATTGAATTTAGGAAGAATTTTATTAAAATTTTACATAATCTTAATTAAATTCTTATGAAGAATTTCTTTGAGTTTCTTTAAAATAATGGACTTTCTTTAATCATTTTAATTACAAGTTTTCAAAGTAATTGAATTCTATATGAATAATTTCTTTCAAGATTTTATAATAATTCTCTTTCTTAATAATTGAAATTAAGCATTTAATTCTTGCATTTTATTAAAAGTTTTTGGAAAATAATTGAATTTTTTTGAAAAATTTCTTTAATTTATTGAATACAATCGAATTTTTTAATAATTGTATTAAAAATCATTGAATACCTGAGAAGAATATTATTATTTATGAAAAATACTTTAATTCTTGCGATGAATTTTAATAATATGTTTCTTTTTAAATAATTGAATTCTTTTGTGAATTTTTATTGAAATAGTAGATATTAAAAATAATTGAATTTTGATATTATTGAAATTTAATTTAATTCTACGAAGAATAATTAAAAATAATTAATTTTAATAAAAATTTTAAGAATAATTACATTTTTCGAGAAATTCCATTAACATTGTACCAAAAATAATTGAAATTCTGCGATGATTTTTATTATTTATGAAAATAATTCAAAACCTACATACCTATAGAATTTTATTATTTATGAAAATAATTGCGAAGAAATTTATAAAAAATTTGTAAATAATAGAATTCCTCTGAAATTTTTATTATTTAATTCATTCATTCAAAATTGTCATTTTCTAAAATTTCAAATTAAATTTTTTTTAAATAATTGAATTCGTTTTGGGAAATATTTTATAAAAATCGTAGGCATTGAAAATCATTAAAATTAGAAAAATTTCTGAAAATAATTGAACTTTGGAGAAGAATTTTGTTATTTATAAAGATAATTGGTATTTTTACGAGAATTTTTTTCAAGATTTGAACATAGTTGAATTTAATAAGAAGAATTTTTGCAATTATTTTTAAATTCTACAAAATTGAATTTTTTTAGTATTTTCAACAAAAATTTAAATTAGAAAATTTTTAAATTTTATTATTTTTAAAATTGCTAATTTTATTTAAAAAAGGTAGTAAGAAGTTAGCCGCGCGATTTGCTGCTAGTATTTAAGTAAAATTATACATTTAATAATTTATAAGTTATTATTTTATGAAAGTTGTTCAATATTAAAACTGTATATTCCAATTCACATATTTTTTATTTTTAAAATTTCTAATTTTATTTTTAAAAAAGTAAGCGAGAATCTTAAAAAATTATGATAAAACAATTCGAAGAATTAGTTGTTTTATAAATATTGTAATGTAATTTTTCAAAAATAATTGAATTTCTATAATGAATTTTTGTATAATTTAAAAAAAATTAATTTTTTTGAAGAATTTTGAACATGATTTTTTTCTCCAAAATATTAAAAATCGCATTATTTGAAAATAGTCGAAAAAGTAATAATATCCGAGGCCTGAATTAAGCATAAATTTTCTTTACCTTTGGGTAAGTTCGAAATGCACCCAAACAAACTTTTCCAGCAGATATAGTTCTTACAGGATCAATGACAATGGCAACGAAAGGCTCCTGGAAATTTTGATTCAACATTTGTGTGGAAACGTCAATTCCTGAAAGCCAACAACCATATCCTGGATGACTGTGGTACCAACCAATTGCATTTTCTTGCCTACCCACCTGGAAACATTTTTTTTATTAAAATATATTATTAGATCTTAGTTTTTACAAAGATTCTTTCGTGAGAATCATTTGCACTCTTTATTGATAATGAAATAAAAATTATTGAAAATCCACACTGAAAATGCCTCCAAATATGTATTCGTTGGTCATTCTGAGTTTTTAAAATTTTTCCAGTGTAGAAATGATGTATAAATAAAGAGTCGCATGACAAAAAGGATAAAGCGCCAATTTCATGTTTTTACACTAAATGAAAAAAACATATTGAAAATGTCTCTGGTTATTTAAAAAAAAATTTAAAATTTATATATTCATAAAATATTCTTTTGATTCATAAATATAACTTTTAAACTATAAAATATAGTATGGTTCTTTCTAATTAAAAGTCTCCATTTCAAAAAATTGACGATTGACCCCCTTTGTGATCCTACTTTTCAAATAAAAATGTGAATAACTTGTTTTGCAGCTTCAATGTATGCTGTCATGTACTCGTATGCTTGAGCTTGAGCATTGACCCTGGTCTCTGTTCCTTCAACGGGCAGAGCAAATGAATCCATTACAACCATTGTGTTAGCTGCTACTTTGCCAAGCAAAAGTCCCATGACTTCCAAAGTCCCACCGGAACGAGCGTGCATTACCATTTTCAGTAGTGCAAGGGCAGAAATTTTTATATCCTTAAAAAAGTGTGGACTGAAAAAGAAAAAGTGATTAACATTTTGTTTAAAGAGCTAAAAAATTAGATAGTAGTAGAAAGAACTTAATGTATGAATAGTCAATTAAGGGGGCAACGATTTCTCAAAAACTACTGCAAAAATTCAGCTCAAAATTGGTGAGCTTCTTTAGTACATAAAAATCTAGTCCTTAATCCAGGGTGGTCACAAGTTTCAGTTGATCACTTTCTCTGATATTTCCCTGACAATTTACTGACATTAAAATTATTTTCCCTCCCAAAATTCTTTTCACAGGAAAATAAGAAAATTTACGGAAAATGAGTAAAATTTGTGAAATTTAATAATTTCTACAAATTACAACTATGTATATCCTTTCCTGAATTCAATTATTTTCTATAATTTTCTAAACAATTCAATTATTTTTTTAAATACAGGGCTAGGATTGTGCGACTTTTCCGACTTTTTTCGACTTTTCTAAGGAAATGTGCCTTTTGTTTGACTTTTTTGTGAAAAAATTCGACTAATCGACGTTTTCGAGATTTTTTTAGTAAAATGCGACAGAAATTAAAAAAAAAATTTTTAATTTAAAGAAAAAAGTTTGAGTCAAAATAATGTTCTGTTACATTTATTTACAAATTTCTTTCAAATTTTTTGAAAACATCAATAATTTCTTTTTTAAATAAATATTTAATTATTATTTTTCCATAGGAATTAAATTTTTTCAAAAGATTCAAATTCAAACCTATTTGAAATTAAACAACTTATAAAAAATTGTTATAAAACATGACCGAGTGATAAAATCATTATATTTTATATTAATATTATATAAGACTTTATAAAAAAAAATTTTTAATTATTTTTATGAAAATATATGAATTATTCGGAAAAAGTTTATAAAACATTAGTAAGTAATTGAATTTTGCAAAAGAATTTTGATATTTACAAAGATAATTGAAATTTTTAGGAGAATTTAAAAAAAAATTAGAAAATAATTTAATTTCTGATAAGAATTTTCTTACTTTTTGAAGATAATTGAATTTTGCAAAGAATTTTAACAGAACTTTTGAAAATAATTAAATTTCCAGGATGAATTTATTATTTATGAAAATAATTAAAATTTTGACGAGAAATTTAAAAAAAAATTAAAAATATTTGAATTTTATTATTTATAAAGATAATTAAAATTTTGACCAGAAATTAAAAAAAAAATTAAAAATAATTGAATTTCTAGGATGAATTATTTATAAAGATAATTGAAATTTTAACAAGAATTTTTAAAAAATTTTTGTAAATAATTGAATTTCAGAGAAGAATTTTATTACTCTCAAAGATAATTGAAATTTTGAACAGATTGTTTAAAAAATGTTTAAAAGTAGTTGAATTTTGGTATTTATAAAAATAATAGAAATTTTAAAAATAATTTAATTTCTGCCAAGAATTTTATTACTTTTGAAAATAATTGAATTTCTATAGGATGAATTTTATTAAAATTCTTTGCAAATAATTGAATTTCAGAGAAGAATTTTATTATTCACAAAGATAATTAAAATTTTGAACAGATTTTTTTTTAAAATGTTTAAAAGAAATTGAATTTTGCAGAAGAATTTTGATATTTATGAACATAATTGAAATTTTGAGGAGAATTTAAAAAAAAAATTTTGAAAATAATTGAATTTCTGTAAAGAACTTTCTTACTTTTTAAGATAATTAAATTTTGCAAAGAATTTTATCAGAACTTTTGAAAATAATTAAATTTTTATGATGAATTTTATTATTTATAAAATTTTGAATATTATTAAATTTCTGCGAAGAATTTTATTATTTATAAAAATAATTGACATTTTAAAGAGAATTTTTTAAAAAATGTTAATAATACCTACATAGGGTCAATTGGGGTAAATGTGAACGGAATATCTATTTTTCACGAAAAACATTAGTTCTTTTTGTTAAAATGTAAAACGGACGGATTTCTTTTGCATGAACTTGTTACTTTACTTCCCTAGAAAAGTTTGATGAGGTACAAAAAAATATTGATGCACCGGAATCGCCTAAAACTGACTGTTTACATTTACCCCGAGATTTTGAAATTTTCCTAAAATTCGGGGTAAATGTAAACACCACTGTAGTTAAGCGAGGTTTAAGAAACAAGTTATTTCAAGTATACTACTGTTCTAAGGGATGGAAAACCTGAAAAAAAATTCTTCGTAGATGTATAGTAAATCAACCAGTTGACTGATAATGTATCATATAAAATAAACAATCAACCATTACAAAATTAGTAATGTAAAAACTTGAATAACTTGAACAAATTTTAATAGATTTTCATTCAACTTGGTAAAAAGAAGTTTTTAAGGTTGCTGAATAAAAATCTAAAATCGAATTTTTAAATTTTAAAATGGTGGATCCAATATGGCGGATGAACCTAAAAATAATATTTTTAAAAATTGATCAAATTTGTTTGAATCTGGTTACTAGGGGGTTTTTGAGGTCGCTGAATACGAATTTGAAGTCAAATTTTAAATTTTCAAAATGGCGGATGAACCTAAAAATATTTTTAAAAATTGATCAAATTTTCAAAAAAAAAATTTTTTTTCAAAGAGGACCTAATTTCCTTTTCTATGTAATATTTACATTGCCAAATTAATGAAATTGTGAAATAGAAGCAAATTTATTCAATTATTTTCTTTTAAAATGTAGTTCAAGTTCTGTTTACATTTACCCCGAGTTTTCGAATTCTCGGGGTAAATGTAAACACTTAATTATTTATTAACTAAATTGACGAAAATCAGAAATCAAAGTCAATTTTTGTTAGGGCATTAATAAGGAAGAATTACATATTTTTGTTTGATTTTTAAATTTATTTTTATGCAAATGCGAGACAAAATACTGAAACAGTAAAATTTTGATTTTCAATCTTTTTTGCATTAAAAAATAACTTACACTATGGCATTGCCAATTGTCAAAATAAAATATTGGCAATACTCAGAACATCTTGTAGGTGAGCTGAGGTAAAAATATTGACGTCGTACTTATTTTTAAATTTGTAAATTTAGCTGAAACATCTACTGTTTACATTTACCCCAAATGACCCTAATTAAAATTTTGCTATGAATTTTATACAATTTTTTTAAATTTTATTCCGGATTGTTTGATATTAATGTATCTGTTGTCGAGAAATGCGATTTTTTTTTACAATTTTGACAATTTAGTGTTTTCTTTCTGTCGATTTTTTGATTTTTTCTAAGATATCATGCGACTTTTTTTCGACTTTTTCGGAAATTTTATGCGACTTTTCGTGACTTTTGTTGAAAATTTATGCGACTAAAGCGACTTTTTTTGAGTCTTAAAGACGATCCGAGCCCTATAAATAGTAAAATCTTTACAAAAACTCAATGATTTTCAAAACAATTTTAATTGAATTCCTCAAAAGAATTCAATTTTTTTTAAATTTTAACACATTTCGAAAAAATTTAATTTTGTTCTAAAATTTTAATAAGTCCTTCGAAAAAATTCAATTATTTTTTTAAATATAGTAAACTCGTTGCAAAAATTCAATTAATTTTATAAATAGTAAAATTCTTTGCAGGAATTCAATTATTTTCAAAACAATTTTAATTGAATTCCTCGAATGAATTCAAATATTTTTTACTATTTCCATAAATTTCAATTCTTTCCTAATATTTTAATAAATTCTTCGACACAATTCAACTATTTTTATATATATACTAAAATTCTTTGCAGGAATTAAATTATTTTTAATCCAATTTGAATAAAATTACACAAAAAAAATTTAATTATTTTCAAAAATTTCCATAAAAAATTCACTTTCAACAAGAATTTAACATTCTCTAAAAATAATTCAATTATTTTCAAAATATTTTTAAAAAATTCTATATAAAAATTAAATTACATTCAATCCAATTTTTAAATATAAGTCAAAAAAATTGAAAGAATTCAATTATTATCAAAAAATAATAAAATTCTTGTAATGAATTCAATTATTTTGAATATACATACTTAATTTTAATAAAATTCTTTAAAGAAATTCAATTATTTGAGAAATAACTTTAATTGAATTTCTCGAAAAAATTTCATTATTTTCAAATATTTCTATAAAATTCTTCATAATAATTTAATTATGTCTTAAAATTTTAATAAATTCTTCGAAACATTTAAATTATTTTTATAAATAGTAAAATTCTTCGCAATAATTCAATTATATTTATAAATAGTAAAATCCTTTGCAGAAATTCAATTCTTTTCAAAACAATTTTAATAGAATTCCTCGAAAGAATTTATATTTTCAAATATTAACATAAAATTAATTTATTTACATGAAGAATTTAAAAAATATTTATATACATGAAGAACAATAAAAAAAAAAAAAAAAAAAAAAGTAGTAAAATTCTTTGCAAGAAATCAATTACTTTCAATACAATTCCAATAAAATTCTTTTTCATAAAATCCAATTGCTTTCAAAATTTTTAATTAAAATTATTAAAAACTCAATTAGTTTAAAAAAAATCAAAGAAATTCTTCAAAAGAATTTAATTAGGATTTTCAAAAATTTTAATAAAATTCTTCGCGAGAATTCAGTTATTTTCCTAAATAATGAAATTCGTTGAAGGAATTCTAATATTATCAAATTTTTTGATAAAATTCTTTGCAACAATTCGATGATTTTCAATACATTAATTTTAAAATTGAAAATATTTGAAAAGAAAAATTATAAAAAAGTTAAGAAACAAAAAAGCAAACAACAACTTCAAGAATTCTTCAAGAATTAAATTATTTAAATACGAAAATTCAATTTTTTATAATAATTGAACTGTCCATGTTTTTTTCTTAAGTTTACTAAGGTAGGTATAGTATTTTCAAAAAATGAAAATAATCAAATTTTAAAAGAATTTTAATTATAAATATGACCATGATTTCTCCGAAATTTTAATAAATCCAAAAAAGTAAATTTTTATTTGCCTTATTCGATAAGATAACTAAATATTAAAAAATTATGTTAAAAAAAATTCTAAGAATTAAGTAGTTTTTAAAAATATTTTATAATGTAATTTTTCAAAAACAATTGAATTTCTTAAAAGAGTTTTTGTATTATTTAAAAAAAAGAATTAATTTTTTGATGAATTTTAATTAAATATTTTGAACATGATTTAAAATGTTAAAAATAATTCTAAAATGACTATTATTTTTTTTGTATGTATTTTAATTTTCGGAAAGATGTAATTGAAATTACTGAAAATACTAAATTTAAGTTCAAAGAATTTTCATTAAAATTTTTGATAATTTGCAATTAAAATTCTTCAAAAGTTGATTTTAAAAAATTCTAACAAAATACTTTAAAAAAATTAATTATTTTCAATTATTAAATTTTACCAAAATTTCAATTATTTAAAATCTTTTTAAAATTTAAATAGAAAAATAATTCAAAAATAATTTTTGAAAAATTTGTTTATAGTTATTTTTCGCACTATAAAAATTGAAATGAGTTACATTTAATAGTAAAAAATATGATATTTTGTTGCAATATTTGTAAGAAAAGTCGAAGAAGTCGCAACTTTTGATAATAAGTCGAAAAAATCTCAATTTTCTAAATTTCCCTGACTATTTTTTTGAGACATTTTCGAAAAATTTTTAAATAATCGAAAGTCTATAAAAATAAACACAAAACTTTCGTTTTTACCAAATTTTGACCACTTTAAAATAAAATTATTAAACGAGGTAATATTTTTTTTCTTGCAAAACATTTTTAATCTAAAAACATATAAGATGGTCAAAAAATTTAATTTATGTTTCCATAGGAATTAAGATTTTCAAAAATTTCAAATTAAAATTAAATTTAAACTGTCAAAAACTAAAAAACTAATAGCAATGCAAAAATGACAAATTTCAATTTTTTGATAGAATGAATGAATGACGGAACAAAACGATAATTGTTTAAAAAGAATGATAATGAAAAAAACTCACTCTTTTTCCCAGGGTTTAGCGGCAAGAATATCTTGTTGTTCTTTTCGATCATATCTGTAAATCTCATCCACAGTGCTAATAGTTTCAACATTATTTGTC
This sequence comes from Leptopilina heterotoma, assembly GCF_015476425.1. Classification (NCBI taxonomy): domain Eukaryota; kingdom Metazoa; phylum Arthropoda; class Insecta; order Hymenoptera; family Figitidae; genus Leptopilina; species Leptopilina heterotoma. The sequence continues at coordinate 688,964 of NW_025110934.1, forward strand.
ATTTCCCATGTTTTTTGAGCGGTTATGGATTGATCGCTTGAAGTACCAGCCATTTTAGAAAAATTCTCTACCAATTTAAATGCTCTGAAATTGCAAAAGTTAAAAGTCTATTAAATCTTATTTTTTTTAACCATTTACGTTTATAAATCGAAATTCATAATTGTGACAGAATGTACACAATATTAATCCATTAAGGAAGAAAAATTGTTGAAATATTTAAAAGAAAGTGAATTTAATTGTAGGTTTAAAAGATAAGTACATTAATATATATATATAAATCAGCAGATATGGACAAATTATATATTCATATATATTATTATATTTAAAAAAAATATATGATTTTAACAAAACACTATAACAACATTCAGAATACAATGAATACGATTCGTACTTAACCAAAAATTATTGAAAGTTTAATGGTGCGTCTCCAATAGGAATGTAAAGGCCTTTTCTCAATAATAATCTAAATCAGGCTGGAGTCCCATGGCAGCGTTTTGCGTTGCGTTTTGTAACTAGGCCATGAGTGTGAGAGAGATCGAGATATATGTTTGCTGTATTTGCACTCATGGCCTAGTTACAAAACGCAACGCAAAACGGTACCATGGACCATGGGACCTGAGGGTACAGTCACACGATCAATGCATCTGCATGATGCATGCATGTACAAACATTTGAGGCTGGAGTCCCATGGTAGCGTTTTGCGTTGCGTTTTGTAACTAGACAATGAGTGCAAATAGAGCAAACCTATATCTGTATCTCTCTCACACTCATGGCCTAGTTACAAAACGCAACGCAAAACGCTGTCATGGGACTCCACCCTGACTGTTCACACCTCAATTTTTCGCTCTCGAAAAATCATTTTTCTGGCGGGATATTTAAAATTGATTAAAATTTAAAAATAACGTATTACTATAATTATTACAATAAAAAATAAAAAAATTGAACGTTTATTATAAGGAATTAATTGTAAATAAATTTCTTTTAATTAGTGGCATATTTTAAATTATAAAAATTCACAATATTAAAATATGCCACAAATTAAGAGAAATTTATTTACAATTAATTCCTTATAATAAACGTTCAATTTTTTTTATTTTTTATTGTAAAAATTAGTAATACGTTATTTTTAAATTTTAATCAATTTTAAATATCCCGCCAGAAAAATGATTTTTCGAGAGCGAAAAATTGAGGTGTGAACAGTCAAATGTTTGTGCATGCATGCATCATGCAGATGCATTGATCGTGTGACTGTACCCTCAGGGTTGTGCAGGAGTTACCGCCTGGAAAGAGCGGGGTGCGACCGAGACCATAGAGATATTATAAATAGAGTGGGAAAGGTATAGGCGGCAGCGTGTGGGGGAAGTGTCCTGCCATAAACAGAATGGGTTGGAGGGAGAAAGAAGATTTAACACCAGTATCTGTCCTTCAATGAGCTCCAGCGCAAGAGAGACACCTACTGGTGCTTAATCTTCTTTCTCTTTCTATCAAGCGGACGCATACATGCAAACCATCCCCACTCTATTTATATTATCTCTATGACCGAGACGCATGTGTCACGTCCCAGGTTAGGTACAATTTAATTTTAAGAGAGGGCGAACTTGTTCTTGCTTTGACTACTGTTACGTGCGGAGTTACGTTATTTACGCGCAGGCGTAAGATCCGCGATTTCATTCGATGTTCAATCTTGGTTTAATCCTTTGAAAAGGAAGGCGGAAATATTCAATTAAAACAAGTTAATTTCCGTTAAAACGGAGGGAAAAACCTCACGATTAAGAAGGATCAATTAATAATTAATAATATTAATTAATCATTAATCCAACTAAATTCGCGAGTAAACCCAATACATTTATTAAAGTCAAAACATTACACAAGTCGACGTTATTCTTAAACTATTTTTGGGACTACTCTGAAGTACATTACGAAAGAACTCCAAAGTAGAACTGAATTCGTGAGGGAGCATTTATCCCTTGGTCCATGGCAGAATCTTTGCGCATGCCCTGTTATAGAGTTTGTAAAGTCTATGAAGTTTTTAGAATCACAACACTAACACTGCACTGCACTAATACACGTATAAACATACTCTATGTATTGAAAACATGTATCACAACAAGAGAACATAACCCTTTTGCATTCACACTAATTACACAATTATTAATTATTTACATCATATCTAGTAACAATAAATCTCTTATACTGCACTCATCATATTTAGATATAAACAACAATTATAACGATAACCAATTTGATAATGTATCATAATATAATATTATTATTATATTAATACGTTACAAATATATACATAAATATATATATATATATATTTGTATATATCCTATACCATAATATTACAACAATCAATCAGATAAAGTTTACTAATAATATCATTTTCAAATAATACATTCATGCTGCACTATTAGCAACAATATAATATTGTTGTTAATTGTTCATAACGTTCATATTATACAATTGATAATTAAGTTTCGTCGCATAATGAAAGTCTATGTGTACACGGAAAGAAAAAGTCCGTCAACCATTAATGGATTAGTATATTACTTTGAGACGGGACACTTTTTCCGTTGATGGTTACTTAACTTTACTTAACGATTGAAAACGAGTCATGGATTGATTAGAATGCCAGTATGTGACCAATTGTTTTAGATTTAATGCTGAATTGTTATCAATGGCTGTTTGAATGTTTACGAATCATTAGTGAAAGTTTGTGAAACGTTAGTTGACTCGTATTCTAAATCGGCGCTCTTCACTAGCGCATTGTTGCGCAGTGTACCGATGCGCATTTCTTCCGGTTTCTCTATAGTCCATGTGTTTTTGCTGTCTGCTATACATATCCCTATATACTATTATGTGTAATGTGAATATTTAACTTAACTAACAATTTGCAGTTGAATTGCGTCTAGAAATTGACCTCGATGAAAATATATTTTCTTTTATATTTCTCGCTAATTAAAAAGTAGTTATTAGTGCAAAATCATTTCTCACAAGTTGTGAAAAATTTTGTTATTTGGTATATAAGAACAGTTTGCTTCTAAACTTAAAGTGTTATAAGTGTGCGTTTCTACGTGCAGTTATTATAAGTGCGAAAATGTGTTGGAAAATGTGTTGGTCTAAAGCGTCTAAGAGTGTAAATAAAATATCGGAACTGTGCAACGAAAAAAATGTGTTCATTCTGTACCAAATAGTGTCTAAAATTAGGGATAATTCTGAAAGAAGTTGAATTTTTTGAATGCTTTTAATAGTCATAGAAAATTTAATAGACAGTTTTCTAAATTTTAGTGAACGAGTTTTATATATTGATGACAGTTTTCTAAATTTTAGCAAGCAACTCGTCACTGATTGTGACTCAAAGTATGTTATCCATTGAATGATTTTGTGTCCCGTCTCAAAGTAATATACTAGTCTATTAATGATTGACGGACTTTTTCTTTCCGTGTACGTGACTTTTCGAAGTCATTTCTGTGGTCACAAGTATGGTAAACACATGTTGCATTGTCCTATGGAAAAGGACACTTGAGATATTTTTTATATTCTTTCAAGAATTTCTCGGTTTTATGACTACTCTAAAGAAACTAGAGATTACATTTTCTTTCGCTATTCCACTTGATTTATGACAATTCTAAGAAATGTTGATTTTCAAATACATTTTTGGAATTTGGAAACTATTAAACCGTAAAGTATTATATTTTACAATAGTCAAACTTTCTTGTTTAGTCTCGTCAATATTTGTCAAAAGTCGTAAGAAAATCCTAAAATAACCCTCACAGCACCGGGATATTCAGGATATCCCAGAGACGTCCTGGGCATATCGATTTGTTTTCGGAAGTTTGGATATCTCTGGGATATCCTAGGGACGTCCATGGATATCCAGAGGATAATCCAGGGATATCCAAACTTCCGAAAACAAATCGATATCCCCAGGACGTCTCTGGGATATCCTGAATATCCCAGTGCTGTGAGGGAATTAGATTATTAACGAAATTTTATTGTTTCGCGCTTCGATAACTCGTTAATCGATATATCGAAAAGTTAACGAGCGAGATGGCAGTCGCTCGTCACACTACTGAAGTAGTCACCTGGCAGGTAGGAAGTTTGGCGGTTGAATTCAAACAATAAAATATATTTCACTCAGTTTTTATTTAAAAAGAAGGTAAATTGTTTAATTATAAATTAACAGTCTTGATTAAGTCCTTTAATTTTAACAATATTGAACTTATAATTTCTTTCACAAGAAATACGTCTGATTAGAAGAAGAGAAAGAATTGATCTGCTTTGGCCTTCAAAAGCCACTTGAAACCTTTGCTGAACTCCCCCTCTAAGGCCCTTCTAAGAGAAAGTGGGGATAAAACAACGTGCGCATTTTCTAGTCCACTCTCAAAAGATTTACATACTAAGAAAAGATAGAAACTGAATTTTCTGTTGCATTCTATTTTTAGAATCTTTGGTCAGGCGACTTAAAATGAATCCTTTGTATATCTCAAGTTTATGTTTACTTCAAAATTTTAGAGTTGTTTAATAGAAAGAGGCTTCAAGAGTTCTTTGAAATTCAAAAGCCACTTGAAACCTTTGCTGAACTCCCTCTCTAAGGCCCTTCTAAGAGAAAGTGGGGATAAAACAACGTGCGCATTTTCTAGTCCACTCTCAAAAGATTTACATACTAAGAAAAGATAGAAACTGAATTTTCTGTTGCATTCTATTTTTAGAATCTTTGGTCAGGCGACTTAAAATGAATCCTTTGTATATCTCAAGTTTATGTTTACTTCAAAATTTTAGAGTTGTTTAATAGAAAGAGGCTTCAAGAGTTCTTTGAAATTGTATAATATTATTTTATGTTTGAGATATAATTTCATTTGTAATTGGAGTTTAGTTTAAATAATGGAATTTAAATAATATAAATAGTGAAAATAAAGAATGTAATAAATTATAATTTATAATTGTATTTTTGCAAAATATGATTAATTATTAATTATTTATATTTGATTTTGAATCTTCCCGCGTTTTACCATTAGGGTAGAGTTCTCAGCAAAGTTTTCGTATTTCTGTTGTTAGAATATGAAAGTGGCGTTTTTTACATTGTTAAATTCGACGATAACGTCACACATGCATATCCCCTAAAGCTGAGTCTCCAATAGGTGCCAATGTAGGTGCAAGTGCCAGTGCCAATCCCCAATACATTTTAAATGGGTTTAGCACTGGCACTGGCACTTGCACATGCATATTGGCACCTATTGGAGACTCAGCTTAAAGGTGCTTCTATACCTCCGGTGGATTCATAGAGGTAATATAAATAGAGTGGGGATGGTTTGCATGTATGCGTCCGCTTGATAGAAAGAGAAAGAAGATTTAGCACCAGTAGGTGTCTCTCTTGCGCTGGAGCTCATTGAAGGACAGATACTGGTGTTAAATCTTCTTTCTCCCTCCAACCCATTCTGTTTATGGCAGGACACTTCCCCCACACGCTGCCGCCTATACCTTCCCCACTCTATTTATAATATCTCTATGGGTGGATTGTCAAGCAATCGGCTCGATGAATTTTCACGGTCGGAAAATGTACTTTCATGGCGGGTATTTTTGAATAAGTAAATGTTGAAAAGGTTTTTACTTGAAAATTGATTTAAAAAAATGATTTTATCATAGAAATTCTTTTGAAATTTATGTTAAAAAACATGTTTTATTTTAAAAGTTATCAAATTTTAATTCAAACTGTTTTAATTTCCCAAAGAAGTGTAAAAAGCCTAATGTTTTTGAAATGCTAGTACAGACGGTACAGACTGTTTGTTATGAATGTACATAACCTAGCGTTGTGTTGTCTGTTCATTATTATTTAATACTAGCTGTCGTACCCGTCTTCGACGGGTTGTAGTTTCTGATAATACACTTAACAGTGTATCTACCAACCTAGAAAACCGGAAAATAGCCGGGAATTTGATTTGACAGGGAAAAAATAATAGTTAGTTACTATTGTCTATTTCATTAGGAAAATAATACCATTTGAAACAGTGACCGACTTTTTATTATCAAATTAGTTATTTTTAACTAATTCAAATGAAGAAAACAATATTTCTCAATTTGTAGTACTTTAATCAATATAATGTATTAAAATCAATCTAAAATTTTCTCCAGTTTTTTGAGTTATAGTACAGTCTAATTCGAACTAATTGTATAGCTAGTAGATCCAGTTTTTCTCTGTTACATTAAATTCCCTGATATTTTACGTCTTTTCTGGTTGGTAGACACCCTGTTAAATGTATTATTAAAAAAAAACCCGTCGAATAAACCAGGAAAAATTTGGACAAAGCCGGAAAATGTTTTAAACCAAAATAAACACCGTGTTTAACTTTTGTCTTTACATTGATCAAGTGATATTTCTAAAAGTTAAATCAGAGAGCCCACAAATACTACTGAATTAAGCTTTATAGCAATTGGTATCAATTATAATTTTTTTAATTTTTTGATATTCAAAACATTTTTATCCTTACATCTTCGTTATAAGAAAGTATTTTTGAAAAATTATGCTAAAATGTGACTAAATAACATGTAATATTCAATTATATAAAGTTTAAAAGCTATCCATATTTTTATATTTCCATTTTAGTTATAAAGTATTATTTTTTGCAAAATTATGCTAAAATGTTAATAAATAACATGTAATACTCAACTATAGAAAGTTTAGAAGCAATCCATGAAAAAATATAAAATTTAGAAATTATTTGTGTTAAATAAATTCATTTATTAGAGTCAAGTATTTATTTAATTAATCCAATTAAGATTTATTTGATTTAACTAAATAAAATTATTTAAACGAAATAAATTCTTATTAGATCGAAATAAAAACTTTTTAAATAAGATATTATTTTTCAAATAATTATAATTACTTGAATCATATAACTTTTTTTAGTGTAGCTATAGTAAACTAAAAGTTATTAATGTGAACGAACATTATCTATATTAATAAAATCAGATTACTATCTGTACATTGCTCCAAACTTGAAAATTTTTATATATTTTTTCGTTTTGAGACATTAGAATTCTAAAAATGTAAAAAAAAATTTCTGTCTGTCTGTTTCTGTCTGTATGCAAAACTTTGTTCGCGCATCAATTGAATACGGTTCAACCAATTAAAGTGAAATTTGGCAGTCTATTAGGTATTAACGTAACTTACAATAGTAGCCTTATCCGATTAAAAAATATTAACTTGAACGAAAGTTATGACATTTTTCCAAAAAATTCGAAAAATCAAAAAAATGCAAATTTTTTATCTTTTGTAAAATGAATGCAAAACTATCCTTAGCTAACTTTTTAAGATAAATACAACCCATTTCTACAATAAAATTTTTAAAAAAGACGTATTTTGAAATTTTTTTTCGTTTTTTTAGATCAACTTTTTTCTAAGAAAATAGTGATTTTTAATCTTTAAGCAAGCTTTTCAGGAAAAATTATTAAAGTTTTTATTTAAAGATCAGTATGTAAAGTAAGAAATTTGCTACATTAAACAAAAATAATTAAGCTAAATGCCATAAAAAAGAAGGAAAAATGTTGAATTTTAAGAAATTCGGTTTTTTGCATTTTTGCTATTTTTCCATAATTTTAGATTTTTTACCAAAGGGTGGAGATAACAAATTAGGTTAAGTATTTTTGAAGAGCCCAAAAATAATGAAGCCAAAAGCCATAAAAGAGAAGAAAAAATGTTGAATTTTAAGAAATTCGGTTTTTTGAATTTTTGCTAATTTTCCATAATTTTAGATTTTTTACCAAAGGGTGGAGACTATTAAATATAAGTAAAGTATTTTTGAAGAGTGCAAAAATAATGAAGCTTAATGATATAAAAGAGAAGAAAAAAATGTTAAATTTTAAGAAATTCGGTTTCTCGAATTTTTGATAATTTTTGATTTTTTGCTAAAGGGTGGAGACTATTCAAATAGTATAATCATACTACCGAAATAGCTAATGGTAACTAATTATTAATTTTCTGGTGAAATTAAATTCCCGGGTATTTTTGATTTTCCAGATTGGTAGAAACATTGTTAAATGTATTGGTAGAAACTAAAACCCGTCGAAGACGGGTACGACAGCTAGTGCTATATATTTTCAAAATTTTTAAAATTCAAAATTAATCTTTTGAAATAATTATTGTCATCAATTTTACTTAAATTTGATACAGGGTTAATTTTAGTATTTTTTATTACAATTTAGTCATCAGAATGAAATTTGAGTTTTTCATTTTTTGATCATTAATTAATATAATATAATAGCAATTTTGAATTCTGTGCAATATACTGACAAAAGTCTCATATTAACTATATGGATATTGTTAATATTCTGACCTAATAGAATGCTTTTAAGAAAGTAAACTTATGATTTCAACAACAAATTTTTATTGTTGACCTAAGAAATACAACCGTATAAAAATTAATTACAAAAAAATTTCAATTTTTAAACTTTTAATTTTTCAATATTTAAATCTAACACTTTTTATTTGTTATTCAAAATTTTATTATTCTGACGATTAAATCTTAATAAGAAACCACTAAAATTAACCCTGTACCAAGTTTAAGTACAATTCACTAAAGTATATGAAAAAACTAAAAATTTCGAATTTTCGAATTTTTGAAAAAATGGCATAACTTTCGTCCATATTAATATTTTTTAATCTACTATCGCTAGGATTTTAAGTTAGGCTAATGCCTAAAAGACTGCCAAGTTTTACTTCAAACGATCGAACCGTTTTTCCGTGATACGCGGTCGAAAATTTGCGGACATACATACACACATACACACATATACACATACACACATATACACATACACACATAATTTTCTTAATAGTATTTTCGCATTCCTTAGAGTGTAAAAAGAAGGAATATAATAGAAATTTTGAATTCTATGCAATGTACAGACAAAAGTCTGATTTTATTAATAAGGATAATAATAATTAAATCATTAAATTTAGAATATAATAATATCACAAGCACGACAACACAACTCTAGGTTATGTACATTCATAACAAACAGTCTGTACCGTCTGTACTAGCATTTCAAAAACATTAGGCTTTTTACACTTCTTTGGAAAATTAAAACATTTTGAATTAAAATTTGATAACTTTTAAAATAAAACATGTTTTTTAACATAAATTTCAAAAGAATTTCTATGATAAAATCATTTTTTAAAATAAATTTTGAAGTTAAAACCTTTTCAACATTTACTTATTCAAAAATACCCGCCATGAAAGTACATTTTCCGACCGTGAAAATTCATCGAGCCGATTGCTTGACCAATCCACCGGAGGTATAGAAGCACCTTAAAGGCGCTTGCACACTTCCAAAATTTTGGGCGAGCAGCGAATTTTCATGGCCTTGAAACTCATATTACTAAATATGATTGGCTCTACAAAAAGCTGCGTGAAAATGTACTTTGTCAGAGCCAATCATATTTAGTAATGTGCATTTCAAGGCCGTGAAAATTCGCTGCTCGCCTAAAAATTTGGAAGTGTGCAAGCGCCTTTAGGTAACTGCAAGAGAATATAATGGGGAGTTCTAAAAAAAGGTTTTTTTAATGTAATAATTTTAGAAAAAATGAATAATATAATATTATAAAATTATAAGAAAATTAAAAAATAAATAAAATAACAACAAGAGAAAACCCTGCGCAATATAATATAAAAATGTTAATATTTCTTGACGCCGTATTTTAATAATTATTTACATAAATATCCAACTTCCCTATATTAAATTTTGTTATAACATATTAATTATTAATTAATAATCAAAAACTATTAATTATTATTCTTTTTTAATTTAAAATTAAAATACACAGAAAATAATTTTTTTTAAATCCAACTACTTTGGGTAGTAAAGTGAATACGAAGAACTAGTTTAAATACACCCGCGTGGAAATAGAAAGTATGGGATAACTATGGATGAAGTTTTTTTAAGATTTCACCCAAGATTAATGTGCAGTGGCTCAACTATGGGTTTTGTCCAAATCCCATAGTTAAAGTTTGGCTGTCTATAAGTCCAACATTCGATGAAATTTCGCCGCAAGTTGTGCCATACTATGAGTCAAGAATGAAACAGTCGATGGAATTTCGCCGCTACTTGTGCCAAACTATGGGCAAAGTATGGGACTTTTTAAAATCACGTAATTTAATTGCGCAATTTAATTCAACTACAGATTAAACTGCATTTTTTTTAGACTTTCTTAATTTAATATGCGATTATAATATAAAAAAGAAAAAAGAGAGAAAAGAAAAGTTGAGAAAATAATATTTTCCACAATATTTGGTTTTTCAAATATCTATAATTTTGTAATTTCTGATCGAATTTAGTTTATAAATAGGAAAATCGAAGTTATGAGACTTTTAAAGTTACTCCTACATTTTTAAACAATTTTAAAAAGCCTTATTTTTTAAAAAGCTATGGTCAAAAACTTTTTTTTAAATTGAAATTGCAAAAAATATAGGTAAACTTTATGAATTGGAATAAAAATACTTTTATTTCATGTCTCCGAGAAGATCTAAAATTTAAAAGAAATTGAAGCCTGTCTTTAAATTTAAAAATTAAATAATACAATTTGGTAGTATTTAAATTATTAAATTAATTATTTTATTTAATATTAATATTAAATTAATATGGCTTAATATTAAATAGAAGAGAACGTTAATATAAGTATAGATTCAAGTGGTTTCTAGGTAGAACAAGCACTTTTTAAATAGTCTTTTAGCTATTTAAAAAAAGTAATGAAAATTGTAATGTAATTTAAAAAAATTTTGTTTTTTTCTTCTTTGGCTCTTCAAGATTTTTTCCATGTTCACTTTCATGCTCACTGTCATCCTCTTCATTCTCAGTATTCTTATCAAGTTCACTTTCTGATTCTTCTTCGCTATCGTTATCATCATTAGTAGTCTCGGAATGTTCACCATTCTCTGCAAAACTATTGTCGTCTTCATTCACTTCATCTTCGCTATTTTTTTCACGGTGACTATCTTTTTCATTTGTTTTTTTATTTATATCTTTTTCATTATCATTAACCTTTTCTATTTCTGAATGATCTTTTTTTCCACCTTTAGGATTTCTCAAAGTTCCACATTGATAATTTAAGACAGATCTAAATTCCACCTCAGTAAAATGTTTGTTTCTAACGTGCACATATTCTAAAATTTAAATATTATAATATTGAAAATTACAAAAAATTCTTGTTGTATTTACAAAAATGATTTAAAATTTCCTCTATAACTTATAAAAATCTATATTATATGAATATACTAACTATAGACATTAGCTCTTATATTTTCGGGAATTCCATTTCCTGTTTTTCCGAGCGCTGTCATAGTTTTTAATTTTTCAGGTCCTACTAATTCCAACATTAATTGACGAGTTAATTCCCTTGGCTTATGTCTATATCGCTTCATTAAAAACAGTTTATTTTCATTTATAAGGATATCCGATCCTTCAAACAATGGCGTCATATTAGATGTCTTTAAGGAATTTTCCATTATCTGTTATAACCAAATAAGTTAATTATAACGAAAACATATTTTAAAATATAGAATACAAATTTTAAATGCAGTACTCACAGAAGATATTACTTCACCATTTTGATTTAAGGACATTTTAGTAAATTTTAATAGTATCTCACAAAAATTGATAACTTCTGGTGTAACTAAAAAAAATTCCGAAAAATTATTATTATGCGCTAAATTTAAATCTTTAAATAATTTAAAATAATTCATTTTTTCTTACATTTTGCTTTCAGTTCATCGAAGAGCAAATTAATTGATTTCTCATGTTGTGTGGTATTATTTTGAGAATCTTCGTTTGTATTACCTAATATATTAAATTTTTTTGTCATTATTTTAAATTAATTAATTTTTCAAATATTTCACTAATAAAATAATTTCAATAATAAAAATATTTTAAATAATGTGATTAGATAAATTAAAGAAATAAATGATTTAATAGTATAGATTATAAATAAAGATAAATAGCTTAAATCACTCTTTAACAAATTTAAAACTGAGTATAATTCTATAAAAGAATAATTCTTTGGTTTTCCAAACACTATAAAATATGTAATTTTTTAATGTAAATTACCGGAATTTGATAGCTGTTCGGAAGTTGTAGATGATTCGGAAGAAAATTTTGACTTTGTAGACTTTTTGGAGTTTGATGCTAAATTTAAAGTTGCATGTAATTTGGAAGTTGAGGACAATTTTGACGTTAAAGGTGGTGTAGAAGTTAAAACTAATTTTGTTTTTTGGGGCAATTTGAAGCTTAATGACGATTTTGAATTTGAAGTCGATTTGAAAGTTGAATTTAATGCGGAAATTGAGGTCAATTTCGATGTTAAATTAAATTCAGTAGTTGAAGGCGATTCAGTAGTTGAAGGCGATTCAGTGGTTGAAGGCGATTCAATAGTTGAAGGCGATTCAGTAGTTGAAGACGATTCAATAATTGAAGGCGATTCAATAGTAAAAGGTGATTCAGTTGATGAAGGCGATTCAGAAGTTGAAGGTGATTTGGAAGTTGAACGTAACACAGAAGTTGTAGGCAATATCGATGTTGAAGGAGATTCTACAATTGAGAACATTTTGGAGATTTGTTTTTCATCAGTCTTATTCATCTTAACATTCTTTTTTCTCTTCAGTGCTAAATGAGCTTCGTCCCTTTTCATTTGATTTTCTAATTCTAATTTTTCTTTATTCTTCACACTCACACTTTTATTAGCGGTTTTCTTATCTGCATCCTCTGTAAAATTTTGAAAGATTTAATATAATTCTTCCACAAAGATTTTATATATCTATAAATTGGATAAAAGTTAAAAGAAAATAATATATTTAACAACCGCAAATTAATGAAAAATTAGAAATTTCTTTTTGTATAATTTTATTCGTTTGGGCTCTCATTCTCTTTTTCAGTGCTAAATGAACCTTGTCACTTTCACATTGACTTTTTAATTTTTTATCATTAATTTTTGTTATTTCTTCAGCTTTTGTTTGTTTACTATATTTTATATTATTGACACCATCACTTTGAACATCATTTATACAATCAAAATTAGTAGTTTCATCATGTTTATTATCTATACAAAATATATGGAAATAGTAGTAAAGATATAATATAAAAATTCTGAAAAATGTCATTTACAATTTACAATTTACTTTTAAAAAATTAAATATTCTCTAAAATTTTAATTACTTTTATTTTCGTGGAAATGTAAAAAAATTAAAATTTTAAATTTACATTAAAATTAAAAAATGTAAGTGTACATATTTAGAAAAAGTATTAAATTTAATTAACATTTAACTATTAAGTGAATATTGTTACTTCTATTTGTTTTCATTAATTTGCAAATTCTTATTTGCAAATGCATCGTTAAATTTATATTCCAATTTATTTAAAAATCCTTTTAGAAACACATAGAGTTAAAACATATTTATGTATTATTTAATTTACCACAAATTGGGTGCAGTGATGAAATTTTTTTTTCTAAAACTGATTTTGTTTGCTCTCTCATCTTCGTTTTTAATTTTAATTGAGCCTTCTCCTTCGTGGATTGAGTTTTTACTTTTCTGACATTTCTATTTTTCTTCTGTTCAGTCGTGGTCCCGTCTCTATTTACATTTCTGCTCATTTTTTCTAAAAAGTCTTTTGACTCTAAAATAGGTACATGAAAATTATAAATATTTTATTTACAAAATTAAAAACTCTATTTAAAATTATGTATTATTTTTTTCTACAGACTGTAGAAATAAGTAAGAGTGTTGCTATTATTTTTATAAGAATAATAATAATATTAATAATAATAATAATAAATTAAGAAAAATGTATATATATATGCTCCCGCAATGGGTAAAAAAGCCAAAAGAAGTAACGATAATGGAGAAAACTAAGATCGCAAAATAAATAAATGAGGGAGAAATATTTAAAAAATTAATAAAAAAAAGTTAAACTAAAAAGTAAATTGCAAATTATAAATGAAATTTTGCAGAAGTGAATAAAAAAAAAAAAAATAATAATAATAATAATAATAATAATAATAATAATAATAAAATAATAATAATATTAATAGAAATATTAACAATAATAATAATGAAATAATCATAATATTAATAAAAATATTAACAATAATAATAATAACAACAATGATAATAATACATTATTTGTAAATAATATAAAAATATATTATAAAATAACAGTAATAAGTTTTTTATAAAAAATAATATTATTTTAGTGACAATTGTAAATAAACATTATTATTGTTTACCACTCCTTTGAAGAAGAGTTGCTTTAAAAACTCCTTTTTTCGGATAGTCAATATCAAATATTTCTCCCTCATTTATTTCTTTTGCGCTTTCAGTTTCCTCCATTACTGTCACTTCATTTGGCTTTTTTACCCATTGCACGAGCATATACATTTTTGTTTCCATTATGTCAAAGTGAAGCTGCCTATATTTCAATGCTGTCAAATCTCGTTCACGAAACTTCGTTGTCAAGGGCAACGTAACATATAGACTTACATATGTTTTTTAAAAATCAAACTGCCTTTGTTTCGCCGCTAATTTCATCAAGTCAATGTCAAATTAAATCGAATCGAATTTTTTTGAAATTTCAATTTGCATTAATAAAGTCAATTTGTAATCTTTTGCTTTAAAATGCCACGAGTTCGAGATTTTGAATTATTTAGCAGAAAAACGCAATTGCGAATTGCCAACGATTTAACCGAAGATTCAGATTTTTCAGATTTTTCTAATTCAGTAAGTGTATGTAAAATTTTGAGAGCCAAATCCATGTTTTCCTGTTTTTAGAAATTAAGCGGTGATTTTTTATATTTAGACTGATGGTATTGGAGATAATGAAGCCTCAATAAGCGATAATTCTAATGTGAATATTCATAGTGACGAAAGCGAGATAACTGACGAAGGTATAAGATATATAGAAAACATTTTGATTATTCTATTAATTTTTATGAAACCAACGTTTGTTCGACGAAAAATATAATACGTAACAATTTCAATTTCCCCGCCTCAGATCCAATTTTTTTTTTCACTTTTACAAAAAATACTAATGTCCGGAATTATTAGAAATTATTTTCAAGTGGAACCAGGTCGGGGAGGGCAACGATTTTTACATTCTTTTCATCACGGATTTTTCGAAAATTCAGAAATTTCAAAACAATTTCTATTTCGCCACCTCAGATCCAATTTTTTTCCACATTTATTAAAAATACTAATGTCAGGAATCATAAGAAATTATTTTCAAGTGGAACCAGGTCGGGGAGGGCAATGATTTTGATTTTTTGTCACGGATTTTTCGAAAATTTAGAAATTTTGAAACAATTTCTATTTCCCCACCTCAGAACCAATTTTTTTTCCACATTTATTATAGATACTAATATTACAAGTCATTAGAAATTATTTTCAAGTGGAACAAGGTCGGGGAGGGCAACGATTTTGACATTTTTGTTGTCACTGATTTTTCGAAAATTCAGAAATTTCGAAACAATTTCTATTTCCCCGCCTCAGATCCAATTTTTTTTTTCACTTTTACAAAAAATACTAATGTCCGGAATTATTAGAAATTATTTTCAAGTGGAACCAGGTCGGGGAGGGCAACGATTTTTACATTCTTTTCATCACGGATTTTTCGAAAATTCAGAAATTTCAAAACAATTTCTATTTCGCCACCTCAGATCCAATTTTTTTTCCACATTTATTAAAAATACTAATGTCAGGAATCATAAGAAATTATTTTCAAGTGGAACCAGGTCGGGGAGGGCAATGATTTTGATTTTTTGTCACGGATTTTTCGAAAATTTAGAAATTTTGAAACAATTTCTATTTCCCCGCCTCAGAACCAATTTTTTTTCCACATTTATTATAGATACTAATATTACAAGTCATTAGAAATTATTTTCAAGTGGAACAAGGTCGGGGAGGGCAACGATTTTGACATTTTTGTTGTCACTGATTTTTCGAAAATTCAGAAATTTCGAAACAATTTCTATTTCCCCGCCTCAGATCCAATTTTTTTTCTACATTTATTAAAAATACTAATGTCAGGAATCATAAGAAATTATTTTCAACTGGAACCAGGTCGGGGAGGGCAATGATTTTGATTTTTTGTCGCGGATTTTTCGAAAAATCCGTGCCAAAAATCAAAATCGTTGTCCTCCCCGACCTGGTTCCACTTGAAAATAATTTCTAATGACTTCTAATATTAGTATCTATAATAAATGTGGAAAAAAAATTGGATCTGAGGCGGGGAAATTTTTACGTATTATATTTTTCGTCGAACAAACGTTGGTAACTTCAGTTTCATTAATTTTTTCACAAATCTCAACAAACATTTTTATCAATTTTTAAAATTAAAGATTAGCACACTTTAACGATTTAAATTGTGATTGGTTTAAAACTTTACAGGTAATTTTTCTAAATTTATAAGTACATACTCTTAATTTATATTATCATTTGAAGTACATACCGTAACGAAACTTTATCCGCTACGATAACATTTAAAATATTAAATGTTACTTCAATGTAACCAAAAAAATATTTCTGGATTTTTGTTAAAGTACACATTTAATTTATTAAATTAACATGTAAAATATATATGAAAAAATAAAAAATTATTCAACGTTAGCCGCACAGCACAAGATCTAGTGGAATCTGCACAATCTTCCTTTGTAAGTTTTAAAGAAGCTTCCTAGAAGCTCAAAATATGAGTCTAGAAAAAGCTACCTCTACACTTTCAAAGAAGGATTGGAAAGCTTCCCGGTATCCTCCAGGAAGATCTTGTGCTGTGTGAGTACCAATCACAATTTATTTTTGTTCTAATACAATTGACTAATTCAGTTCTCAATAAAAATACTCATTTTCTGAAAAATTTCTTTTATTAGGTTGGGATTATGAAGAAGTCGATTTAGATACTGAAATTGATTCGTCACAAGCAAGTAGTACTGATTATGATTCGAATAATGATGCTAATGAAACTGATGTAGATCTTGATAGTAACTCCGAGGCTAGCACTGATGGTGAAAATCCAAATGAATTTGAAGATAATAATGATATCGAAGATGATGATGATTTGCCACTATACGAGGGATCTCCAATTACTATAGGAGAAAGCATTTTAAGCATTCTTGCTCTA
Source organism: Leptopilina heterotoma (assembly GCF_015476425.1). Classification (NCBI taxonomy): domain Eukaryota; kingdom Metazoa; phylum Arthropoda; class Insecta; order Hymenoptera; family Figitidae; genus Leptopilina; species Leptopilina heterotoma. Next base: position 706,121 of record NW_025110934.1, read on the forward strand.
GTTTTAAAATTTTCCTTATCAGGCGTAGTTCTTGCGGGTATTCTACAACTAATTGCTTTGCATTGTCCCGAACCCAATTTTTGTAGAACTAGCTTGTACACATTTAAACAATATTTTGAGAATTTGCACACACCCGTTACGAGACATTATTATTGTCCAATTTGTTTAATTTTCCTTGATCAACAGGTTAGGCAATGTCCTCAATGTTTGGAAACAATAGATTCTAATTATTTCTTATCAATTTCTGTTAAAGATCAAATTCAAGCTCTTTATTTAAGAAGAGGTTTTCGAGATAAATTGAATTACCGATTTAATCGTGAAAAATTAGATCCGAATAATATTGAGGATATTTATGATGGGAGTGTATATAGGGATTTAAGTAAGCCTGGTGGATTTTTGGCAAACAGAAATAACATATCCTTGTCCTGGTACACTGACGGAGTGAAGGGTTTTAAAACATCGAAGTTTTCATTTTGGCCCTTTTATTTAATTATTAACGAACTGCCATATGAAGAAAGATTCAAAAAGGAAAATTTAATTTTAGCTGGTATGTGGTTTGGCGATGAAAAACCGTTTCCAAACTTATTTTTATCTCCTTTATATGACGAAATGCGCCAATTACATAACGGCATTGATGTGCGATTGTCAAATGATGAAGTGATACGTGTGAAGGGAATGATTATTTGTGGCTCCTGCGATCTTCCGGCAAAGGCGTTATTTCTAAACATGAAACAATATAATGGAAAATTTGGGTGTCACAGATGTTTGCAAGAAGGACAGAGATTGGGAAACCGGCAAGTGTATCCGTATAAAAAGAATGTTCTTCTGCGGAACGAAGATGAAACGTTAGAGCATGCTGAAAGTTTAAGTTTTGGAGTAAAAGGTCGAACCATATTGTCTAATTTAGTATATAAGTGGATAACAACTACATCACTCGACGCAATGCACATGGTTTTTATTGGTGTATTTAAATCATTGATGACTTTTTGGTTTGATCCTAATTTTGCTGGAAAACGTTATTCTATTCTCGAAACTGTGACTGTCGTGGATCAAAGAATTAAATCTCTCCTTCCACCAAACTTCATTCAAAGACGTTTACTATCAATAAAAAATAACATTAAACTTTGGAAAGCATCTATGTACAAAACGTTTTTCTTCTATTACTCTCTTCCAATTTTAGAAGATTTATTATCTGCCGATTACTTTGAACATTTACAATTACTAGTAGGTGCAATATACTTACTTTGTCAACCAAGCATTTCTCAAGAAATGTTAGACAATGCTACTCGAATGCTCAATGAATTTGTTTCTAGGTTTGCATACCTCTATGATTTGGAAAATATGACATGCAATGTTCATTCTCTTCTGCATTTACCTATGGTTGTTAAACTGTTGGGTCCACTGTTTGTTTATAATTGTTTTACTTTCGAAAATATTAACGGTATTCTGAAAAATTTAATTCATGGAAGCAAGTGCGCTCAGCTTCAAATGTATTTTGGTGCCTCCTTATTTATTAATACATTTACTTTACATAAGGAAATGCTAAATGTGGAAAGTAAATCTTATGCATTTTGTAAAAAGTTTTTATCTCCTACCAAGCAAATGAAACTGAGGCCTATAGGTGATTCTTTGTTTATAGTTGGTGGGCTCTCTAAAGTGCGCATCGACAATGAACTTTTAATGGGACTTATTGATCAAGGAATCGTAGCTACAAAGCATGTTATTTTTAAGAAATTATTAAAAAACAAGATATTATTTACTTCCGAAATATATACCAGGGCCAAATGTACAAATTCAAGTTTTGTAAAATATATTGATAATAATATATTCAAATTCGGAAGAATACACTTTTTTTTGAAAGTTGCGTATTGTGAATGTAGAAATGATTGTCAATGTCCAGCAAATTACTTCGTAGTTATAAAAAAAATTATAACAAATCTCGCTTACCCCTTGACTGTCTTACCAGAAATTGGCTTGAATTTTATACACCGAATCGAAAGTATTTCGAATGAAACTGATGTTTTAGATTTAAATTGTTTAAAAACTGTATGCTTTGAAAGTGAAATTATGCGAGAAAATGGACATATTGTACGGTATATTGCAGAACCTGTTAATACAATCGAAAACGAATAAGCTATTTAGATAATTATGAATTATTTTTGAAGAAGATAACAAAAAATATGATTATAGTTCAGTTTCAAAAAAGTGTCTTTCTTTTCTTATTTATGTTACATTAAAATTGGTCTTTAATAAAATTTGCTACTACTATACTACTAAAGTTTTCTCAAATTTTGTGTAATTTTAAACCCTTAGAAAAAAAATAACTTACTTTTCTAATTTTTTCACTTCATTTCAAAATTAAGAATTAATTAATGCATTCATTAATTAATTGTAAAAAATTTTAAGAATTTTTCTACTACTTATTATACTACAAATAAAATTTGAAATTTATAATTCCTTCTGAATACTAAATTTAAAATTTCATTATAAAAACGATTACAAAATTTTATACTATTTTATAGAAACTACAAGAAATTTATTTCTTCAAAATTATGTTTTCAGTAATCACCGAAAAAATTGGAAACGTTCAGTAAAATCCGACCCTATGATTAAATCTACTCTATAAATTTGAATATGTGAAAATTCACAAATTTGTAAGTTATAAGTCGCTCTCTCGTTCAATAAGTGCATATACATTTATAATAAGTGGAATTTCACTGTAAAAAATTCATTTATTCATAGGTGTACATGCACTTATTGATGGAAAAGACGACTTATAACGTATATTAAGTGTAATTTCACATATTCAGATTTAGAGAGTATTATTTTAAAAAGTCCCATACTTTGCCCATAGTTTGGCACAAGTAGCGGCGAAATTCCATCGACTGTTTCATTCTTGACTCATAGTATGGCACAACTTGCGGCGAAATTTCATCGAATGTTGGACTTATAGACAGCCAAACTTTAACTATGGGATTTGGACAAAACCCATAGTTGAGCCACTGCACATTAATCTTGGGTGAAATCTTAAAAAAACTTCATCCATAGTTATCCCATACTTTCTATTTCCACGCGGGCATTGAAAAAAAACTAATTTGATTCAATCAAATAACCGATTAATTGACTATTATAAATTAAATATTTAATTGAATCAAATAATATTTATTTGAGTCAATTAAATGTTAATTACTTCAAATACTGCAATTATTGGTTTAAATACTATTGAATTGCCTGCAATAAATATTATTTGTTTCAAGTAAATATTTAATTAATAATTAGTCAATTAATCGGTTATTTGAATCAAATAATTTTTTTTCAGTGTAATTACATGTTTACTTAGCACTGTTTGTATAGTTAATTTTACTATTTCTTTATGTAGTTAAAAATTTAGAATTCAGTTAACTAAGAAATGTAGTAAAATTGCAAAAACAACTACAAAATTTGATAGCACAAACTACATTCTTAATTCTTTTAACTACTTTTTGATAGTTAATACAAGTTTTGAATATTATTGGGGACTTATTGAACTAAGCAGAGTACTATCGGCCCAAAAAGAACTGGCCCCTGACTTTGAAAGCTCACAACGCAGGTAAAAAAAAACGTAGAGAGTTAAGACAACGTCAAATACGTAGCTTACTTATCTAGTTGTTTGTATACAAAATTCCATAACTCAAAAAAATTTTTTGTTTAAGTTATGGATTTTTAATTAAAAAAAATACATGGTTTTTTGCATGTTTTTGAGAATAGGCTACTTTGAAAGCATGTAGCTCATTTAAAAAATATCCAATCGACATACTGATTTTTTTCAGTAATATTTGTATCTTTCTTAAATATATAGTGAAGAATTTTTAAAATTTTTTAATTAACATTCGGAGATTATTTAAATCAAAAATAAAAAGTTATTATCTCTCTTGCGAGCAGAAGCACAGCTTTGAAATAAAATGCAAATTATGTAAAAGTTTCTCCTTAGACAGAAACAATTTGAAAAAACTTGTAAAAAAATTTTGTTTAACATTTATTTATAAAAATGTTTTTCATTTTTTGCTTTATTACACCATTAAAGCAAGGTGCAGGCTATCGTAAATCTATTTTGCAAAGGCGCCGAGGTCTAAAATCTTGGGAAACCCATTTTTTCTATCAGCGCTCAGGTATAAATGAGTCTGTATGTTCGTAACTGAGAAGAATTGAGAATTTACGTGCAATAAGGGAATACGCTCAGTGTAAAGTAGATAGCAAGTATCCTCTTATTGCATATGAACCCTCAATTTATGCAAAGAAAAAAGAAATAATTGTAGAAAGAAATTACATAATATTATTTGTATCAAATAAATTAAAATAAAGATTTATGTTAATCAGATTCAAATAATTAAGTTGAATAAGATTGAAATAATCGAATTAAAAATGGAATATTTAATTTAATTAAAAATTGAATAATTAATTGTATTAAAAATTAACTATTAAGGGGACTTTCTGGTTTAGAATTGACAAAAAAGGAAGGTTTTAAAACTTTTATTGTAAGAACAGTATTAAAGAAATTGTAAAAACTATTTTTGGACATTGTAGCACATTGCGTAGAGAAAATTTAAAAAATATGTTTGAGTGTATTTAGTTCAATTTCATAGCTGTAGGTCGCGTCTTCCAAAAGATACCTTTTTTTTGTACGTTAGATTCCGGGCAACCTGTAATACATAAATTCAAGTTCCAAACGGGAATCTCTTCATAAGGATTTATTCTTGTGCCTAAACCTCAAAAACGATTTTTTTTAAAGGTTTTTTTATTTTATATGTACATTTTTCTCAAAAACTCGCAAAAACGCCGTGTTTTTGGGTCAATTTACCTCCATATAAAAACACAGGCGGTAGAAATATGAGTTTTTAGAGGTTTAGGCACCAGTTTTTTAAATAAAGAATCGAAAAATTTTTGGGATTTCAAAATCGGTTCGGTAGATTTCGAGAAAAGCTCTGTACCAGTTTGAAAAATGAGTTTTCGAGAAAAACGCGTTTAAAGTTTTCATAACATAATTCATTGAGTCATGAATATCAAACAACTTTTTATTACAACAGAACTTCGTATCCCGCTGTTTTTGGGGTCGCTGATTACGAATTTGATGTCCGTTTTGGAAAATCCAAAATGGCGGATCCAATATGGCGGACGAAAAAATAAAAATTCAACCGGATTTGCTTAAAACTTGCTACTCGGGGGTTTTTGGGGTCGCTGATTACGAATTTGATGTTAGTTTTTGAAAATACAAAATGGCGGATCCAATATGGCGGACGAAAAAATAAAAATTCAACCGGATTTGCTTAAAACTAGAACGTTAATGTTTTGTGCCTATATTCATAACTAGCAATATCAAAAGGCCACAAATAACCATTTTCAACTAAATTTAATTAATTTCTTAATCTTTGTCCGCCATATTAGATCCGCCATTTTGTATTTTCAAAAACTGACATCAAATTCGTAATCAGCGACCCCAAAAACCCTCGAGTAACATGTTTCAAGCTAATATCAATAAAAGAGGAACACCAAATATGTAAAAAAGATAACTGTAGATTGTTGTTGAAATACATACCGTCATAAATATTGTTATAACTTTTGTTTTTGTACATATTTTTTAAAAATCGTTTTGGGACAGTAATTCTATGATACTAAGGAACATTTTTAAGCAAAAAAAAAATCGATTTTTTTGAAATTCTAAACCAGAAAGTCCATTAAAAATTAAATATAAAGCAGGTAATATTTAAATAAGTCACTTATCAATTATAAAATTATTACTTTACTTTTAAATTACCTGATTTAAAAGTGTTACAAGTAAATGAAAAATATTTTGTGTTTAAAGGCCCCCCTTCCTATACCACTGCTAGAACCCCCAAAAAAGTCTTCAAAGTTGTAAATAACTAATAAGAATAGAAGCATCATATAAAAAAAAGTGCGGTAGTTTACTACTGTTATAGAATTCTCTACTGTTGACAAAAGGGTTTCATGTCCGACTGCACCTTGCTTTAATGGGGTAATAAAGCAAAAAACAAAAAACATTTTCATAAATAATTATTAAACAAAATTTTTTTACAAGTTTTTTCAAATTGTTTTTATCTAAGAAAAAACTTATGCATAATTTGCATTTTATTTCAAATCTGTGCTTCTGATCGCAAGAGATATAACTTTTTATTTTTGATTTAAATAATCTCCGAAAGTTATTAAAGAAATTAAAAAAATTCTCCACTATATATTTAAGAAAGATACAAATATTATAAAAAAAATCAGTATGTTGATTGGATATTCTTGAAATCAGCTACATGCTTTCAAAGTAGGCTATTCCCAAAATCATGAAAAGAACCACGTATTTTTTTCAATTAAAAATCTATAACTTAAACAAAAAATTTTTTTGGGTTATGAAATTTTGTATAAGAACGACTAGATAATTAAGCTACGTATTACACTTTGTCTTAACTCTCTATGATTTTTTTTACCTGCGTTGTGAGCTTTCAAAGTCAGGGGCCTGTTCTTTTTGAGCCGATAGTAGTTAAAAAGTAGTCAAATCTACTAGGAAATTTTTTCAATGTAAAGTATTTTTATTATTTTTAATAATTTTAAACAATAAAAGTGAAATCAATTAAAATAAATTTAATTAATAATTAGAAATTATCAATTAATAGTTGTGAATAAACTTATAACATAAATAATATAATATAATTTATAATAAATGACTAAGTATTATTTAGAATAATAATAAATTATTAATTATTTTAAATGAATTGCTCGTAACTTTTACGAGCTCTATATAAAATTTTGCAGTTACTTGGTCTTTCAAATTACTAGCGCCTCTTTTTGAGTCCTCGTCGCACGAAAAGCTTAGGTAACTGAACTGCTTCGAGAGCGCCCTGCAGTTACTTGGTGTTTCGTGCGACGAGGGCTCGAAAAAGAACGCTACTATTTTGAAAGACCAAGTAACTGTGCAGTTACTTGGTGTTTGAAATCACGACCCTCAAAATACGTCACAATGCCCAAATATGGCACCAGGTATCTGACAATTAACCCAGTTTCTCGAATTATGACTTGCCAATTTTTGCAATTACTGTTAAAATAGCATAATTATAAAAAAATTATTATTAATTAAGTTAATAATTTTAAAAAATGCTTTGCATGAACAGGTGTATCTTTTTTCTACGATTCCAACGATATAAAAAATTCATTTTTCGATTTTTTTGCAGTTACTGTGTTTTTCCAAAACACGGCAGTATATATACACATGCATACATTCTAATAATAATATTTATATTTATAATAATTACATTTACACCTGTACATGACACATACGTGTTACAAATATAGCAAATATTATATAGAATTATACATAGTTGATGGTCATGATAGTTATAACAAATTAATTGTTTAACTATAAAGCTTGAATGTAGTTTATTTACAAGTCTTAATTCATTATCAATTATATTATAATAATTGATTAGATGTTAGATTGATAGAAATAATGTAATATGCAAATTACAATTATTTATAAAAGTAGTGGAATAATTAACATTTCTAAAAAGTATTGAAAACTGGGTTTTTCCAGTACGTGATTTTATCCTGAGAAAAAGGATAAAATGTACGTTGGTCAACCGATGTGTTTTATGGTTTTACCTCCAAAGAGGGTCTACTTGAGAATTGAAAGACAGTTTTTTATGACATCTTTGGGGTTATCTCTCTTAGTTTATGGTTGACAATTGTGTTTGAGTTTTAAGGGTATATTGTCTTCAGAGTGACAATACACAAACTCATATTGCTGGAAATGTGTTTAAAACCTTACCATTTTTTTGTAGCGATATTTTCAAAGACATACTGTGTCTGCGAAACATATGTATTCTATCTTTTGTTATATTTCGGCTATTGATAGAGAGATATTTGAAGAATACAATATTTTAGGAACATATTTACTAAATCGAACGCAGAAAGTTCTTCTCAATCTATGGACAGGATATTATTTTAAATATAAAATTAATATTATATTTTCCCGCGACTTTTAATCGCATTTCGATTAATATCGAATAACGATTCGAGCGAGATAATAGTCGCTCGTTACACCTTCCCTCTTAATAAAAAGAATAATTGATTATTCGAAAATATGATAATAATAATTATGCTTACAGTGATAAAAATATCTATCTTATTTATTTGTATTTTTTTTATTTATTTATATACTTTTATATATTTTATTTATTTATTATTTTTAAGGCTGGAGTCCCATGGTAGCGTTTTGCGTTGCGTTTTGTAACTAGGCAATGAGTGCAAATAGAGCAAACATATATCTGTATCTCTCTCACACTCATGGCCTAGTTACAAAACGCAACGCAAAACGCGGCCATGGGACTGTTCCCTGAATCAGAAATTTACGCAATTTATTACCGCGAATTGCGCAACTTATGCAAATGCGTCTTAAGGTTTATAATACGTTGTGAACCAGGCTTGAGCGGTTCGGTTATGAAGTTGTTTATCTCTGACTGAATATGTAGTTCACGTTTGTCAATGTTTACACTTTACATACGTGAATTGTTTGTTTATGAAAAATAATTGGAAATATAATAATAATTAATTTATAAGGAGTTAGATGTGCAAAGTTTGGAAGAAAGAATAGAGCAAGTGCAAGTTGCTCTTCACACACTCCCTCCCCAAAAAAGAATTACGAATTAATTAGTTGTTTTTGTCTTTTAATTTAAATACCAAATTTTTTTTTATATACGCTGTGTCTATTTCGCCCGCAAACGGGCGAAATAAGAGTGATGAATTATTTCGCCCGTCATTAAAAATACGTAGGTAGGGGACAACTGGCGAAATAAGAGAGATGAATTATTTCGCCCGTCATGAAAAATTAGTAAGTAGGGGGGGAAACAGGCGAAATAAAAATAGTAAATTATTTCGCCCATCATGAAAAATAAGTAAAAATATGTAAAACGGGCGAAGTAGCAATGACACATTGCTTCGCCCGTTTTTGGTTTTTTAATTAATTTTAATGGGAAAAAGGTTAGCTTATCACTTGTATATTTTTGTGAAGATTGAATTAAAAACTTAAAAAGTTGTGAATTTTTATAATAATTCACAAAGTTTCTTTATTTATCAATATTTTTGGTGCTCATTAGTAATTTTCTACATAATATTTTATAAAATAAACTAGATTATGTATTTTAATATTTTTTCTACCTATCTATGTAGACTAAAAACATTAATTTTTAGAAAATTCTTATTATTTTTGTTCAAATCAGTTCAAAAGTATATTAACTCAGATTTGGAAAATAAGTTTTATGATACTATTTTTGAAAGAAAAATTTAGAAATAATTTTATTTTTTTTTATTTTGATTGACAAAAACATTTTTTTTAAAGAAAGTGTGAAAGTGTGAAATTCATTTTAAAACTTAAATAAAGAAACTGTACTTTTTTTAAAAATGAGCTACACATAATTATTTGAATTTGGTGTGAAGGTTACTAACCTGACTTGAACACACTTCTTTTCATTTCTGTCATTCACCTTAAAAATTTAAAATTTTTCAATGGTATTATAGGAATAACTATATAACGGGCGAAATAATTCATTGCTCTTATTTCGCCCGTTGTCCCCCACCTACGTATTTTTAGTGACGGGCGAAATAATTCATCACTCTTATTTCGCCCGTTTGCGGGCGAAATAGACACAGCGTTTTATATATCCCGGCGAGCGTAAGGTAGGGTAAAATTTACCCTGTAAAATATTCATTTCTCCATAATTCGAATTTGAATTGATGAATTTACCTGTAATTTTTAATAGCTGCACTGAATTCGGTAACAAATCAATAAAGAATAAAAAAAAATTTTTTTGCATTTCTTATTATTTATTTATAATTATTGTCAACACATGTACCCTGAATATAAAACCCGCTACGAGTATTGTTCTTTGTCACCCGTATGCATCGACTGTACAAAATGGTAAGTTCATATGACTCGGAGGTGACACTTAAGTTGCAGATGGCGCTACTAGTCATGTAAACCTAGTTTTGTCCCATTTTATATTCAAAACATTGAAAGTAAGCGGACATAAAATAAGTTTGACAGGTTTTTTGGTTTTTTATACACTTATTATGAATTATTCGTTAAATAATTTATAAAAATGACAAGAACGAATAAGAACAAAATTATAAAAAGTCCAAAAAAGTGTAAAAAAAGGTGGAAATCGTTGTGTCGCTCCAGGTTGCACATCGGGGTATGATTCAAATCCGAATAAGCAACACGTTTTTCTCGTTCCTGAAGGAGAGGATAAAATAAAACAATGGCAAAGGGCAATAATGCGAGATGACATCGTTTTAAAAGCTGGACACAAAGTGTGTGCTCTACATTTTTCCGATGATGATATTTTATGGATAAAAGAATTTAAAGGTCCTGATGGTTCTGTCCTTGGCGTAGTAAGTATGCACATGTACATTACTTTTTGTCTTTTTGTTTAAAAATATTATTTATACAGATAATACATTTAAATAAAGTAAGTAAAATCATAAAATAAATAATAAATAATTTATATTAATATATACAATAAATCAAATAGATTGTAACCAATGTAAAATACACATACATAATTTTCTTTTAACTTCTTAACAGGGTCAGTATAAAATTCCCAGATTAAGACAAGGAGCACTTCCGATTAAATTTCCAGGTTGTCCTCAATATATATCAAAACCAGAGCGTAAAAAACGACTACCTCCTAAAAAAAGACCAATGTTGGATAAACAAAAAGTTATCCTAAATAAAAAACATTCTAAAGAAACGGAAAATACTTCGAGCACTGATTTTATATATAATTACAACGAACAAACAGACAGTCAACTAAGTGATGAAAATTTATTTAATAAGATTTTACTCGATGAGAAAATTGTTAAACTTCCTTATTTTTGGTCAAGGCAGTTAATATTTTCAGATGACAATGATAAAAAAATTAAGCCATGTAAAATTATCCAATTTTCGCAATGGAGTTGTAGATTTTTTAAAAATAGAGAAGTTACTTATTCCAAAAGGATATTAATTAAAGAAAATTTAGAAGTAGAAATTTACGTTACAGGAAATCTACTTAATTTGGAAAAAATGGGAATTCAACAAAAAATATGTAATATTAACGAAATTGAAGATTTAATCAACAAAATTGAAATCTGCAAATATTGTTATGGCAGCGAGATATCTGAAGAATTAAATTCTGTTGTGGAAACGTCTACTACTTTCAAAGATAAAGAAGAATTCACCCGTCATAAACAATGCCCTCTGCTTTTGTCCTCAACTGAAAATGATCGAAGTTGTAAATTTTGTAAAAATTTGAAAAAAACATTGGAACAAAAACTTCGTAGAACTCAACAAAGGAAGAAAAATCCACGAGTTTGTTTGACAAATTTAAGTTCATGTCAAAAAAAGCAAATTAAAAAAATAACAGAAAAATTGAAATATTTCCAGAAAAAGAATAGAAGATATTTTTTGCGCTTAAAGTACTTAAAAAAGTGTTTAGAAAAGGATCAGAAAAAAATGAAAGAAATTTCAGAAAAATCTCTTGAGGACATTTTAAATGAAAGACAGTTTGCTGAAAATGAACGTATTGTTTTTTTACAAATGCTTGCAGCGTCTAAGGTAAAAAATAAAAAGCAGAGAAGATACTCGGAGAAATGGTTGGTCTTGTGCCTCCTTTTGCATTCGCGATCACCGGCCACTTATAGGTTTCTGAGGGATAATGGAATTTTACCCTTACCGTGCATTCGCACTGTAAGAAGGTACGTTGGTATTTATTCTTGTAAAGATTTAATAATAATATAAAGAAAAATAATTTAAATAAAATGAATAGTAAAAATAATCAATTAAAATAATTTCAATTTCAGCTACTTGTCAATGATTCGAACTCCTTGTGGTTTTGATCCCAACTTTTTTGAACTCTTTCAAAACCATATGAAGGATTTACCGGCTTCAGCAAGACACGGATTGATTGCCGTAGACGAAATGGGCACCCGAAAAGGTCTACTTCTCGAATCGAAGTCTATGTCCTACAAGGGACTAGAAGATTTTGGAGATGGTGCGAAGAAAAAAAAAGTTACTGAGCTGGCTGACCACGGATTGGTGTTATTATTTCAGCCACTCGATGCGGAGTTTGTTCAGCCAGTAGCTGTTTTCGCATCGAAAGGACCGACCGATGGAGTAACCTTAGCAAGAATCATTCTTGAGGCAATAATAATGCTCGAACAAGCAGGAGCTAAAATACATGGTGTCGTTTCTGATGGTGCTACTCCCAATAGGAAGTTTTGGTCGGAAGTAGGCTGCAGTGGAGCTTTAAAAAATTTTCAAAATTCCTTTTCTCACCCTTTGGATCCAAATCGTAAAGTCTTTCTTTTTTCGGATACTCCACATTTAGTGAAAAATATTAGAAATAATTTATTTGCAAAAAAGGAATTAAAGGTATGCATTAAAATTATAAATACCTCTTAAATAATAAAAAGTTATTCTAATATCTACTAATAAGTAAATTCTTTCAGATGCATCCCGATGAATCTCCGATAAAATGGAAATATTTCATAAAAGTTTTCGAACATGATAAATTGCAGTTTGGATGCAATAAAAAATGCCCTAAAATAACGGAAGACCATTTATACCCCCATAATTTATTAAAAATGAGGGTCTCTTTGGCAGTACAAGTGTGTAATTAAAAATATTTCTGTTTATTAAATGTACATAAAAATTAATTAACTATTTTTCTATCAGATTTTCAGTAAATCAATGGCAAAATCACTTCGACATTATCAACAAACCGACGATGATCTAGAGGATTGCGAATCTACAGCTCAGTTCTGTGAGAAAATTAATTCAATGTTCGACGCATTGAATCGCATGTCAAGAGAGGAAGGATTAACTGCTGAATCCGAGGATATTAAAGTGCGTATTTTATTTTTAAATATTTTATAAGAAATAATGTTAATTATCTTCATAAATAGGTAATTCAACAATCAATTAAGTGGCTTGATGATTGGGAAAATTTCGTTGGTTGTGGTTATTTATCTCCTGATGACTTTCTATCGACCAACACTGCACAAGGGCTGAGAATGACCCTTCACTCTGCGATGGACTTAGTGCCTTATTTAATTAAAAAATTTGATTTTAAATCAGTGCGCACAGGAAAGATGAATCAAGACGCTTTAGAGGTAAGTAATTAATTCTTTATTTATGTTTGATATTAAATGCATGTATGTTTTTCAAATTTTTTCTGAGCTTTATGTTTTACCATTTATATTGTTCTATTTATTTCTCTAATCTTTTACTTTCCTTTTAAAATTTTTCTGATATTTGACATGTTCGCATTTATTATTTCGGAGCACTAACTTGCTTGTTTTTATTTATGTGATTTATGTAGAGATTTTTTGGCACGATAAGGCTTGCCGGAGGTAGTAATGATCACCCTTCAACGCCGACATTCCTACAAATTTATAAAATACTGTCCATCTTCAGTCTTCTAAAACCTCCAAAATTAGGGAATTGCTCGGTACATGAAAATACGCTCCCTAAATCTTTAATGGCAATTTCTGATTTAAAATCTATTTATTCTTTTGAAAATCAAGAGAAAAGTGCAATTCAAAAAATTCAGGAAACCTTAAATATTGTTCTCGAAAATGACAATTCTGATTTTGGGGATTTTATAACAGCGAATGAAACTGATTATTCTACACCAGCAATTTTAGATTGTTTAAATTCCTTTACGACATCGTCAGTCTGTAAAGAACTAAAACCTTATTTAAAATGTGAAGCATGCTATAATGCGCTTTTTTCACAGGAAAATATTGTTTCACCTGGTGATGGTCTAATTTATCCTAGCTCGTTGATTTCTAATTTTATTAAAAAATTAGAAATTCTCTATGTTAAATATCGAGAATGCAACGATGTATTAGATTTAGTACTGCATGATTTATCTCTAAATAAACTCTCTTACTTTCCTTGTTCTGAGCATGTTTTGGATATATTGTCGTATATTACAAAAAAATACCTCAGTATTAGAATGAGGGAATATGTTCATCACATAAAAAGAAGATCAAAAAAACTCACGTACAAAGTACAACAAAAATTAAGCAAATGTACATTTGAATAAAGTAAAAATACCCACCTAAAAAAATTGATATTTCAGCATATTTATAAATGATTTGATTAAAATAAAAACTTTTATTTACGATTAATTGCGGTTGTTTAAATTATTTAAATCCAATAAGTTTATTTTTTCAATTGTTATTGTGAATATACTCTAATTAAAAGTAAGTATATAAATAATTATTATAAAATAGAATTGTTTATAATATAATTTTGAATTATAATTTATTATAATAATAAACATATTTTCTTTTTCTGAACTTACAATCCATAATATTAATACTCTGTATGAAACGGAGTTTAGTTGTACGCCCTTTACTACTAGATAAATAAAAAAATAAAAACACAATAATTGTTGTATTATTTAATTATTCTTAAATTAATATACCCTAATTTAAATATAAATTGAAACAAATAAATGGTAGTTTATAATGGTTAGAATAAATAATTTCAAAAGTAATTTACTATAACATTTTTTAATCAGAGTTTAAATATTTCTTTTTATTAATTATATATTTAAATATATATGAACGACAGTTCTAACTATTAAAGATTTTCCATTGACATATAATTATTAAATAATGTAATATAAATAATTAATTTGATGAATATGAATTGAAACTCATTTGAAATAGTACCAAAACAGGTTTACTGTAACGAGCGACTATTATCTCGCTCGAATCGTGATTCGATATTAATCGAAATGCGATTAAAAGTCGCGGGAAAATATAATATTAATTTTATATTTAAAATAATATCCTGTCCATAGATTGAGAAGAACTTTCTGCGTTCGATTTAGTAAATATGTTCCTAAAATATTGTATTCTTCAAATATCTCTCTATCAATAGCCGAAATATAACAAAAAATGAAATACATATGTTTCGCAGACACAGTATGTCTTTGAAAATATCGCTACAAAAAATAGTAAGGTTTAAACACATTTCCAGCAATATGAGTTTGTGTATTGTCACTCTGAAGACAATATACCCTTAAAACTCAAACACAATTGTCAACCATAAACTAAGAGAGATAACCCCAAAGATGTCATAAAAAACTGTCTTTCAATTCTCAAGTAGACCCTCTTTGGAGGTAAAACCATAAAACACATCGGTTGACCAACGTACATTTTATCCTTTTTCTCAGGATAAAATCACGTACTGGAAAAACCCAGTTTTCAATACTTTTTAGAAATGTTAATTATTCCACTACTTTTATAAATAATTGTAATTTGCATATTACATTATTTCTATCAATCTAACATCTAATCAATTATTATAATATAATAGATAATGAATTAAGACTTGTAAATAAACTACATTCAAGCTTTATAGTTAAACAATTAATTTGTTATAACTATCATGACCATCAACTATGTATAATTCTATATAATGTTTACTATATTTGTAACACGTATGTGTCATGTACAGGTGTAAATATAATTATTATAAATATAAATATTATTATTAGAATGTATGCATGTGTATATATATATATATATTGAAATAATTATCATGTGATAATTATTGGAATCATAATGTTATGATGAATGTGTATGTATCAACATCGACAAGTATGACGTATGAGTCAGTATTAGTATTAGTGAAGTGCATAAATGTATATATCTACTATATAGTGGGGATACTACTATACTATACTACTGTATAGTGGGGGATGCGCGTCATTTAGAACATGCGCATTTCCTCCAACATGGACTAACAGCGGAGAACAAGTCCGCTGGACTGTAACTACAGATTAGATTTAAGTTGACTATTGACTAGAAAGGTTGCTTCTAAGCTTCCTTAGTCATAACTTGTATTCTTGAACTTTTAGTAAATAAATTATTTGGGTTTACTCTCAAGAAGACTGATTTCCTTCAATAATTAATGTTATTAATTATTGAATGATTTATTCTACTTGTGAGCTTTTTCCCTCCGTTTTAACGGAATATTCACGTTTATTATTTGAAATTTCCCGGTTCCTATCAAGGATTTAACCAAATTCTGAACTCAACGAATCACCGAGCAGTAATCGCGTTTGCGCGAGTAATTAACATTTGTGCTCGTAACATTACGTGACTAGTAGCGCCATCTACAACTTAAGCGTCATGAATGAGACACAAGAACTACAGTCGATGCATACGGGTGTTCTTTGTATAATTTAAAAAAAGTTGCAATCATGAATGAATTTCACTATTATTGTTTACTAAAGATAAATAATGTACTTTACTATCATTACAATTAAATTTTTATTTGTTTAAACAAATTATTATTGTTAATTTATAACAATTCCAAAAACAAAATAGAGAACCCTACTAAAAATAAAATCAGGAATGGTCAGACAAATGGTCAGGCCGCCTGACCACTTTAATCCAGTTTTCTTACGATTCTGGATGGATCTCGTCAGAAATCTATCACAACTGATCAGGAGGAAGTTTAAAGTGGTCACAAGTTTGCTACTATCCCCTCCTCTTTGTTGACCCCGCCCATAATTGGTGACTATTTGAGACCATTTGTATCTCATTTTTGACCATATTTTTAAGCCACTTCTGTTTTATTTATTTAAACAATATGCAAAAAGTTGCAACAAATTAATTTTAAAAAATATATTTTATTAATTAATATCAGTTTGTTTACATACGGAACAACTTGAAACTAATTCCCGGAATTAAATTAAAATTTGGACCCTACGGGGATCGAACCCCGACGCATGACCTAACCTAGTGCCTAAACTAACTGCCCTAACGACTGCGACTACCGAACCGACTTACATATTTCTGGATTCAACTGTCTATATAAAGAGCAACTGTAAAATAGTAAAATTCAATTACCAATATTATCAATAAATCAGAATAAACTGTTAAATAATTTTTATTAATTAATTATATTTCAATTTAGTCATAATAGGTTATGTGAATTAATAAAAATTAACATTATTAATTGAATCAATAATAAATTAAGTCTTAACTTTACAATTTGGAATGTTTCATAAACTATAATACGAATACAGATTAATAATAATTATTATTATATCTGCATTTAAAATGAATTTAGTATTTAATATTAATTTAATTTAACATTATAATTTATAATAATAATGAATTATTAATGCAATATTGAAATTTTTATAAATTTTAAATTTAAATTATTAATAATCATTATAGTAAGAAATTATTCTATTAATGATTAATAATAATTTAAATATAACTGTATTTCAATTATAATGCAAATACTTCTCATAATAAGTACTGACTGGTATAGTAAATTACTAATATTATGAAACAAAATTTATTATTAATTAACTATATTAAATAATTACAAGTAAATATACATATATTAAATTAATATATTATAAATATACATTAAATAAATATATTAAATAATGTTAAAAGAATGGTCCGAATGTTTTGATTTATTTACCTACTTTTGCTGTATAATTAATTCAATAATTATACCAATTTGAAAAATGAGAACTTTTGTTAAGTTAAAAGAACAATTTTTATAATAGAATAATGTATTCTGAAATGTAAAAAATAAATTTGAAAGATTTTATATGTATACATATATAAATTTTCATGAGACTTTACCAAAATTAGAAAGATGTACCAAAATTTTTATAGGTTATGTGTTCACACATTTCAGAAATAGTCAAGAATTTCAGAAATGGTCAGGAATTTCAGAAATGGTCACAGCTTCGAAAATGGTGGGAGTAAAGTGGGAGGAGCTTGGAAAGTATTTGGTTAGGAATGGTGAGAAACGTTTGAAAATGTCAGAAGTGGTGAGACTGTTCAGGAATGTTCAGAAATTCTGACCATTCATGACGATTCTTGATTTTATTTTTAGTAGGGAAAAGTAAATTTCTGACAATTTGGCAGCTGATATCGGTATTTTTTAATGCTAAATTAATAAATTCAATAAAACATTAAATTAAATTTGATACTCTCTAAATTTGAATTAGTAGAATTCTACTAATTCTTAGTCAAATTCTACTAATTGAATAGGGGAAAAGTCTTCCACTAAGTATTAGTAGAAAACTACTAATTGAAAAAGTTATTTTTCGCTACTAATTGAATTTGTAGAATGTCAATGCGCATGCTCCCGCGTGCGTCTTTTTTACTCGCTTCTTTGATTTTATAAAAACATGCCATCTAAAGAATTGTAAAACTATTTAATTATATTGATTGATTTAAACTTTTATTCAGATTATAATTATAATTGAAAAAGGGAAAGAATGTTTGAGGTTATGAGTTTATATACTATTTTTTAATTATTAAAAAAGAAAATTGAATATTATATGTTAACTATTTTATCGACAGTATATATAATACAATAAATAATTTACACCATAAAAATGTAGTTAATACACATTTTTTGTATGCACGTTTTTATCATTCCAGCATGCAATGATGAAAATACCGGCGTCTAAAGATATATATATACAAACAAAAAAAGAAAATAAAGAGAATGTGTATACACACTTTCCCAGTTCTAAGAAAGTGATGAACGATGATTTCAATATCACTTCACGCACTTGTTGTTTGTATAAATATTTTTTGAATTTTAAAATCTTGGAAAAAGATTGCAGCTTGCTTAGGAAAAACCTTTGACACTACACAACAGGAAGCAAATGGCCGTTTAGTGTTACCGAAAGTGAACGCTAAGAGCGCTCCTTCGCGTCACCTGACTTTTACTAATTCAAATAGTAAAAACTACTAATTAAAAAAGTAAAAATTCTTACTAATTTGAATTAGTTATATTTTTGCGTCGACATTCTACTAATTCATTAGTCATAGTTCATAAAACTACTATTTCATTAGTAAAATATTAAACTACTAATTTAAATAGTAAAAATTCTACTAATTCAAATTTAGAGAGTATAGTTATTAATTAACATTGTTTAAACAATAAATTGTTGTTATTTATTAACTTTTTTTTATTACACCTAACAAGGTTCAGTTTTTTTCTAATTTTGCAATTTTTGACCTAAGATAATAACCGATAATTATTAAATGTCAATTTGATATGTTAACAATTGTTTAAACAATTAAGGGGACACCTAAGTGGAAAAATGACAAAAAATCGATTTTTTTATTTGATTTTCTAAAAGTTAGACTCAATTAGGAATAGAACAAGACTTTTTAAAACCTTTTCTGAAGAGTTGAAAAAATCTGATTACATGATTCTGAATACCATGAGTTTTTAGTATTTTTTCTTCTTTCGTGTCTCCTGTAAAAATTGTTTTTTTCCAATTTTTAAACTTTCGGTACACTTTTCTCCGAATCTACTAAACCGATTTGTAATTTTTTTTTTACTTTGTTCAGTAAGGTTCCAAGAATACGAATAAGAAGTTTAACATCATTTTGAGTTGTACAAACGGAGATATGAGTCAATGAATCAGAGAAAATGGAATTTTTATTTTGCTTTTGGTATAAATATCCATAAAAAAGTTTCTATTGAAGATAACGTCGTATAACTTCTTATTCATATAATTGATTATATTTGTAATCGAATGAAAAAAGGGCGAACGCAATTGGAATAATAGTTTTCGAGAAAAGTGTACCGAAAGTTGACTCTTTTTGCATTGTTTTTAGGTGACTTAGGTGTCCCCTTAATTGTTGTTATTTATTAACTTTTTTTCTATTGCGCCTAGAAAAGTGCAGTTTTTTTGATTTTGCAATTTTGGATCTAAGATAATATACGTTGATAATAAACGTTGTTGTTGTTGTAAACCTTACCAACGTTTTTGTTGGTTAGAAAAAACTGCATCTTCCTAGGTGCAATAGAAAAAAAGTTAATAAATAGCAACAATTAATTGTTTAAACAATTGTTAACATATCGAATTGACATTTAATAATTATCGGTTATTATCTTAGGTCCACAATTGCAAAATTAAAAAAACTGCATCTTTCTAAGTGCAATAGAAAAAAAGTTAATAAATAGCAACAATTAATTGTTTAAACAATGTTAATTAATAACTATAGCAAATTTAATTTAGTGTTTTATTTAATTCATTAATTTAGCATTAAATAATACCGATATCATGCTGCCAAATATAACTTTGCTTTTCTCTACATTTTGTTTTTGGAATTGTTATAAATTAACAATAATAATTTGTTTAAATAAATGAAAAATTTATCGTAACATTAATAAATTAGATTACTAGGCAACATAAAACATTTATAGAAAAAAATTTTCATGATTTTAAGTTTTTTTTAATTTATTAATCGTATTACATTACAGGGTAAAAAATACCCTACCTTACGCTCGATGTTACAAAATTCCACCTTACGCTCGCCGGGATATAGAAATTTACTTTTAAATCTTTTCCGCCCTCGAGAATTTTCGTGCTTGTTTCGCTATTAACAAAATCTTCGTCACTTGGAATTCGTCGTTATCTGTGAAATCGTAATCCTCGTGTACGCCTACACTCGCACCATGACCTGATGCAGACGACAATCTCCCAGTGGGCACAGGGACGTCTAAAAGACGTCTTAATGACGTCCCTTTTTATCCGCGGACCATTCGGGGACAATGATGGGAATGTCTCTAAGTCATCAAAAAGACAACTAAAAGACGTTCTATGTCTGGTCCAAAAGACGTCTAAACGACAAAAAAAGGACGTCTAAAGTACGTCTAAAAGACATAAAAGGGACGTCTTTAAGACGTCTTTTGGAAGTCCTTTTTACATTCCTTCAGATCTTAAATAAACAATTCTTTTATAACATATTTTCTAAGTTGAAATTCAGTAATATTGTATTAAATTTATTTTAAGTTTAATTTTATTTTTTCTAAAATGAGGAGAAATAATGAAAACATTCCTACGAAGCTGGGATCGAACTCGGATACCTTGGGCTTGAAACACTGCGCCTTAAGCACCTCAGCCGTTCAAGACAGATATGAACCTCTACAAAGTTAACGATCTCACTTGTCAATGAAATGAATTTAACTTAGAAAAATTCCAATGAATTTCACATTCATAAATTTCTAAGTCTAAGTTGAACTTTAGAAAATAATATTTTCTATTTATGAAAATTTTTCTATTTTCAAATGTTGAATGAAAAAGACGTATTTTAGACACCTTAAAGACATCTAATGGCCAAGACATAGAACATGAATAGGACGTCTTTAAGACGTCTTAAAGACGTCTTTTTATACAAGTCCAAAAAACGTCCGCAAAAAGACATCCTTAGGACGTCTTTTGAACAAGTGTGCCCACTGGGCTGCCATCAGCGTCATTAAAATTGTGCAATTCTCGTGATTCTGAGGTGAAAGTACGTTATCACCAAAGACATCACAATCTTGAGAATTGCGTCTCCGTCCAAGTCGTTCTTGACCGTCAGGAGAAAGGGTAACTTCTGTTCTCTGACTCAGTTCGAGTACATGCGCCCCGACAACCTCGTCATTAGCGAGAACATTAGTTGAGGAGGTACACAAGTTCTGTCTGTGCACCAACCTCGTCATTCGAAGAGACACACAAGTTCTGTCTGTGTGCCCATCTCGAACCAAACCAGGCTCAGAGAATGTATCTGAGACAAGGTCAATACAGGGTACATGCTGCGTTTCGAGCCGTCTTTATTCAAAGATACCCTCTCCACATGCACCCCCGGTTTGAGTGACAGGGATACCCCCAAGGAGTCCGGTCTTCACAATTAACATTTTGGTCATTAATATGTGACCTTTTCCTAACAAATTTTTCCTTTGTCATTTCATTCTCTAGAATATGGAAGCAGTCAGTGTCGATCTCGTTATTATTTTCTGTACTTTGGGAGGTTAGGTTAGGATGCCCAGGTGACAAGGTCACCTCGTGCAGAGGATTTGAATTTAATTCCAAAGGATCTACTTCGTCATTCATAAGTACAGAATTATCGATTGTCGACACTTCCCCCTCTGGCATATCCCAAGGATTACGTGACAAGGCATCGGCATTCGTATTTTCAACGCCTTTTTTATAAACAATTAAAAGTTGAAATTCACTCAACCGTGTACGCCATCGTAAAATTCTCGAGTTAGGTTTATTTTTACATGTTCTGAAGCCATATAAAAAGTTTATGGTCAGTTTCGATTTTACATGAGCGACCAAACAAATGGGGTCTAAAATTCTCTACAGAAAAAGCATAGCGAGAACTTTGCCATCAAAATTTTGGCTTAAAACGCCTACAATGCCATATTGAGAAACGTCAGTGGATAAAATAAGATCCTTAGAAAAGTCAGGATATTAAAGCAAGGGCTCAGTACACAAAATGCCCCTTAATTTATTAAAAGCATAGTAATTAGCTTCTTTAAAACCTGTTTAAAAAACATTGAACAAATATGAACCATCAAATATCGGAATTTATTAAGCAATTGCTTGAAGAGCCCTAGTATCATACGGATTCTCAAAATTAACTCTTTGGATTGAATTTGAGTTGCAAAAGTTTGACTCTATATTCCGAGGTTTTGTTTCATTTCTTCTATCTATGTAAATTGCGGACGAAATTAGCAATTTTCGATAATATCTTTCTCTTTAAACTTTGAAAAAAATATCCTTAGATTGAAAAGGAACCCTTGATGACATAACAGAATTTGTTTTGTTATTATGAGTTTTAATACTGTCGATACTTAAAATAGAATCACGTTCATCAACATTATCATTATCTGAAATTTCATAAAATTTCATAAAATAATAAAATGTTTTTGATTGAAATACTTAATATATCTAGAAATAAATTAATTATTTTTGTATAAGTACTTATTTTTTCTCATCAATAGATATATTGATGTAAAAAAACCAATAGTTACTTTAAAAAAATAAAATTTATTAAAATGTAGCTCCATTGAAGTTAACAAATAGTGGATTTTTCAATAGAGTGCCGACTTTCAGTTAGTCGAGCTCCTCCGAGCCGCATAATATTTGGAAAAACAAGTTATAGAACGATTACTTAGCATGTCTACTTTGATGCCAATATGTGCCATTTTGCGCCTTTTCATATTTTTTCAACATAACAAGAATATTGCAATAAACATATAAATATATGCAATAAATATATAAAGACAAATAATCAGGGACCTTCACGAAAAATATGTGCCGTGTCCGTGCCAAGGCACGCGCACGGCACGAAGTTCGCTTGGTAATTCGTGCCGTGCCAAGGCACGAAGTTGGCTTGGTAATTCGTGTCGTGCCAAGGCACGGCACGAAGTTCGCTTGGTAATTCGTGTCGTGTCAAGACACGACACGACACAATTAGTTATTTAGCATGTTATTCGTGTCGAACAGAAAAAAATATCAACCTCCCCTCCACGACTCTTACATAACATTCAAAGGGGAATAATACATAGAAATGCAAAAGAATCGTCCATAAATTACGTCACATTCAAAAAGGGATGAGGTAAGGGCTCAAGTAATTTGTGGCACCCTGCAAATAAAATGGCGCTAATGTATACAACATTGTATGATATGGGGTGAGGGCTATAAATAAATAAAATGGCGAAAAGTTTTGTGATTATTTATGTGCAGTGGTACAGAGTAATAATTACACATGCGCAGTAGTATAATTTAGTAGTTACACATGCGCAGTAGTGCAATTTAGTAGTTAATCATGCGCAGTAGTGCAATTTAGTAATTAATCATGCGCAGTAGTATAATTTAATAGTTATACATGCGCAGTAGTAAAATTTAGTAGTTACACATGCGCAGTAGTGTAATTTAGTAGTTAAACCTGCGCAGTAGTATAATTTAGTAGTTACACATGCGCAGTAGTGCAATTTAGTAGTTAAACCTGCGCAGTAGTATAATTTAGTAGTTATACATGCGCAGTAGTGCAATGTAGTAATTAATCATGCGCAGTAGTATAATTTAGTAGTTACACATGCGCAGTAGTACAATTTAGAAGGTAATCATGCGCAGTAGTGCAGTTTAGTAGTTACACATGCGCAGTACTGTAATTTAGTAATTAATCATGCGCAGTAGTATAATTTAATAGTTATACATGCGCAGTAATGCAATTTAGTAGTTACACATGCGCAGTAGTACAATTTAGTAGTTACGCATGCGCAGTAGTACAATTTAGAAGTTAATCATGCGCAGTAGTGTAATTTAGTAGTTACACATGCGCAGTACTACAATTTAGTAATTAATCATGCGCAGTAATGTAGCATACTATTTATATATGCGCAGTAATGTAGTATGATATTTACATATGCGCAGAAATGCAATTTAGTGGTCACACATGCGCAGCTGTGTGAATTTGTAGTTATAACTTGATCAAATACAGATCGGAAAAAGGAAATAACCATTATTACACAGAAAAAAGTCTTGAATAAAGTCTACAAACGAGCTATTTTTAAGATGCAACAAAAAGTTGTCTTCCTAAACATAAAATTATTTTGAAAAAAGAGTCTTAAAAAAAGTTTGTACGAAGGCTTGAATGAAGTCGCAATGTTATCTTAAAAACAGTAGCCGATAACCAAAAAAAGTGGACTTAAATATAGTTTCTTTTTAAACTTCAATTTAATGTGAGTCAAAATAGTGACTAAAATGTAAAATAAAGCTTTCTTTAATATTTGAAAGTAGTAAATAATACAGTTCAAAATTATTTTTTATAGCATATAAAATTGTAGTAATTAATTATATTTTATGAAGAAAAAATGTTTAGAAAAACATTTGCATAATAATTTTTGGCAGTTTTACACATCAAGAAAACCTGGTTAATTTGAGTGTTTGACTATTTTTTAACTATTTATTGTATGTAGTTTCAGGAGATGCCAATAACAAACTAGTTGAATTATTTATGAAAAAAAAGTTAAATTAACTATTTAAAATAATAAAATGAAATTACTTCTTTTTTATTCATGAAAAAAAGTTAAATTAACTATTTAAAATAATAAAATGAAATTACTTCTTTTTTATTATTGAGGACCAATTTTTTATCTATTTCCCTGATGACTTTTGTTAACATATACCTTATAATATTTAATTATTATATTTCTGTCAGAGAAAAATCTCTTAACGCCGAGGTTCGAACATGCACGACCGTCATATGAATTAAGGTGCAGTAACTATTTTCATATAATAAAATCAACGGTTGAAAATTGTTATTTTTATAATTTATGTAAATAACCGTTTCTTACTACCAAATAAATAAATTGTCAACAATTTTTAAAAAACGATTCTTCCAATATCATAAATCTTAAAATTAACAATTTTACTATGTACTCTCTAAATCTGAATTAGTAGTTTTCTACTAATGAAATAGTGCGGATTCGTTTACCAATTGAATTAGTAACTGTTTTTACTAATTTTTAGTAGTTTTTTACTAATTATTTTTACTAATTCAAATTTGTAAACGAATCCGCACTAATTCAGATTTAGAGAGTATAAAAAATAGTAAATCTTTTTATTTCTTGTCAATATGTAATAAATGGTTCTTAAACAATGAAAACATCTTTTTGATTGAAATAAACTATAAATTGACTATCATAAAATAAATATTTATTTGTTTCAAATAATTTTTATTTAAATCAATTAATAGTCGAATAAAAAATATTAAGTAGTCAAAAAAATTGCGCAAAAATGATTTTCACGATTTTCGACAAATTTTTTGCGCAGTTCAAATGACTCATAAAAAATTTTTATTCAATAATAAATTATTTAAAAAAAAACAAAATTTTGTTTAAAATATAGGTAATAATATAGTAATCTGGAAGCTTTTTACTTCTTTGTAAAGAAATATTTGACATTTTGTTAATAAATGGTATTAATCGAGATTAATAAAAAACTTTTTCTCCAACACTTGCTCTGAAAGGAGTACTTTTCTTGGTAGAAAAGTGCGGCGAAAGTAGAACTTTTCTCAACTGCTCTGAAGAGCGTGGCGAAAGTAGAATTTGGCGTGGCGAAAGTAAATCATGAATTTATTCTTTTTTCTTGTTCCCCACTCAAAACATTCGTCTTTTATTATATTAAACATAAGCAGACGTTAAATTAAAATTCTACGAAACTCACGAAGAGAAAGCTTTCCTCGCAAGGCGTTGGAGAAAACGTAGTGCACAACTCGTGGTGAAAGAATGATTTTTCTCCACTAGTTGTACAATGTACTATTTTTATCATTATTTTATTTCTAAACTCTCGAAATCTGAATCAGTGAAATTTGACTGAGAATCAGTGACTCTATTCTCGCGATTTGAATCAGTGGAATTTTACTGAAAGTAAGTTAAAAATAACTGAAATTTCAGTCATTTTCCACTGATTCGCTAATTAAAAAACTACTGAAAATTTCAGTTATTTTTACAAGACTATTCAGTGGAAAATGTCTGAAATTTCAATCATTTTTAACTGATCTTCAGTGAAATTTCACTGATACAAATCGCGAGAATAGAGTCACTGATTCTCAGTTAAATTTCACTGATTCAGTTTTAAAGAGAAAAGTCTTTGAATTTTCTTTAAAAAAATCTGTCCGCGCAAGCGCGGACACATTCTCATCCGCGCTTCGCGCGGGGTCTCGCTTTGTTCGCAAGTTTCAGCGCGCCTCGGGGCGCGCGAATATTGATCGTCGCGCTTCGCGCTCTGGCGATTATTTCGTACGTCGCGCTTCGCGCTCCGTGTCTTGCTGCGCGCTTCGCGCGCAAATGGCTCGCTTCGCTCGCCGGGGTCTGCAATTGTTGTGCATTATTTGTGTTCTTGTTTCCTATTATATGTTTCATAAAACAATTTTTTTTTCTTAAAGTTACTACGACTTTAAGGATTACATTCTCATCACATGTTTTAGTTTGCTGATGATTGCGATATTAAGTGAATTTAAATGTATATTTTTGGTCTTGATGATTAAAATTGTGAAGTTATTTTTAATTATACTAACTCTCTTAGTAAAAACATGATTTGCAGAAGCAGCTAAAATATTTTTAAAGAATTAGTATCAAATTTTTTGTGTCGTGTAGACCGGAGCGTAATGGCTAACTTTTAACTCTTTGTTTATTTACTCAGACATTTTTGTTTTAATTAAGTGTTTATCTTCTAGAAAAGTTACTCTGGTATCTTAGCTTTCTTTCAAAAAACGAACGTTCCTATATTACTCTTCATTTTTTTCTACAATATCGTCAGTATCGTAGGTAACAAAAACAAAGTTTTTGTCTACGGACAGACAGACAGACAGACGTAATCGCCGGACCATGTTCAGGGTGGCCGCAAAATTTTATTTTCAAAATTCCCTGATTTTTCACTAACTAATTTTTTACTTTCCCTGATTAACAAATTTTTGAATTAATTAATATTCTACATTGAAATGTCCGTAAGAAGGTTCAATCTTATAAAAAATGTGACGGGACCATTATAATGAGCTATATTACAAAAACGTCTAAATTAAAAACTGAATTGATATTTTAAGTACCAAAGTTTTTTAATTTGTGGTTTTTTCCATCAAAATTCTCTGATTATTAAAGAATTTTTAAAATTTCCCTGATTTTTACTTGACTAACAAAATTCACTCACTTTTCTCTGATGTTTTTTGGATTCAGGGCACATCAAAACGCAAAGATTTCACAAAATTAGCAAAAGTAAATTTTCCACTAAATCTAATAACTTTCTCATGTGATGAGAATGTAAAAAACTATTTCCAACAAGATATAAAATTAAAAATATTGAAATTGGAAAAAACGCCAAAAAACCCCAAAACGTCGAGATTTTAAGAAATTAGCAAAAGTCAATTTTCGACAAAAATAAAAATTCTTTCTCATGTGATAATAATGTAAAAATGATTAAAAACAAAAAATATATTCAAATAGTGCAATTCAAAATGACAAAATCATATTTCGAATTCTATATCGGTCAACCAGAACTCAAGAAAAAATTTGTTTAATTTAGAAATACTAAAAAATTAAATTTTAAATAATTTAAAAAAAAAAAATTTTCTGAGTAATATGTAAAGCAATACTTCTAAACAATGTTGACAGACAAAAAAAATATTTTTATATGAAAATAAAATTTTTTAGTTCTAGATAAACCGTTTGGCTAAATCTGGCCCAAAAACTTAAAAAATGTACCTGGCCCAAGAATTAAAAAAAAAAAAAAAAAAAAAATTCATAACTTTTTTGTTTTTTGTTATACAAAAAAGTGTCTAAAGGAAAAGTTGTTTGTTTTTGTACAAATTTTAAGGAAAAAATTGGAAAAAAATATTTTTTTGAAAATTCGAAAAAATACGAAATTTTGAAAATTTTGTATTTTTGTCGTTTTTTGACGAAATGAGCTGTCCAACGAACTCAGGCTTCATTTTAATGGAATAAAAAAGCACCCCAAATTGCAAGTCGATCCATTGAAATTTATTCGAGTTATCGTCGAGACAAAATTTTCTACAGACAGACAGACAGACAGATCGACAGACAGACACTTCTCTAAAAACCATTTTTTTGGAATCAGGAGGTCATGAAACGTGAAGATTTATCAAAATTAGAAATTTCTCAAAATCGCACAAATCCAAGACTTTCTCATTTTTGATGAGAATGTAAAAAACAAATATTACGAAAAAATTCAAAAACAGCAAAATTTTTGGATATTTTGAGTTCTTTTTTGTTCCTAATTTTGTATATTTACCTAAATTTGGCATCTAAAAGAAAAAAATAAAAGTTTTGACATGTTTTTAATGTTTTTTAATGTTTCGGCTAATGCTTCACTATATATTATATATATATATTATATATTATATATTATTATATATTATATTATTATTATTATTTTTTTATATATTATTATTTCACTAAAATTGAGATTTATAGTGATAAATCTCAATTTTTTGCACTTTTTTTGAAAAAAAATTCATAACTTTTTTGTTTTTTGTTGTACAAAAAAATGTCTAAAGGAAAAGTTGTTTGCTCTTGTACAAATTTTAAGGAAAAAAATTAAAAAAATTTTTTTTTTGAAAATTGTCAAAAATCCAAAATTTTGAAAATTTCAAAATTTCAAAAAAATTCATAACTTTTTTGTTTTTTGTTATACAAAAAAGTGTCTAAAGGAAAAGTTGTTTGTTTTTGTACAGATTTTAAGGAAAAAATTGGAAAAAAATATTTTTTTGAAAATTCGAAAAAATACGAAATTTTGAAAATTTGAAAGTTTTGTATTTTTGTCGTTTTTTGACGAAATGAGCTGTCCAACGAACTCAGGCTTCATTTTAATGGAATAAAAAAGCACCCCAAATTGCAAGTCGATCCACTGAAATTTATTCGAGTTATCGTCGAGACAAAATTTTCTACAGATCGACAGACAGATCGACACTTCTCTAAAAACCATTTTTTTGGAATCAGGAGGTCATGAAACGTGAAGATTTATCAAAATTAGAAATTTCTCAAAATCGCACAAATCCAAGACTTTCTCATTTTTGATGAGAATGTAAAAATTGTTATTGACAAATAGAAATCATGCAAATTATTTTTTATTAAACAAAATAGTTTTTACGAAAAATATGATCCGGGTGGCCGCAAGTCAGAAAAAACGGGAAAACAGTGAGAAATTAAAAAATATTGTTGGTTAGTGAAAAATCAAGAATTTTAATTGAATGAAAACACAATTTTTTTTCACTTTTTGTTACAAATTTTGAAAGAAAAATCGAAAAAAATCACATTTTATCAAAGTTTATAAGAGAACAATTAATATCATTATTTTAAATTTTTATTCAATTTTATTTATTACAAATCAAAATAATTTTTAAAATGTTCTTATGTTATTAATTGCTTCTGAAGGATGACTCGCCTTACTCTTCGATAACATTGGGAGTAATATCTGGAAAAATACATTTTTTTTATCAGTATGCACAATTAGAAATTTTAAAATGATTTCTAATTATATATTATTTGAAAAGTAATAATAATTATTGTTCTCTAAATTTAAAGTTGTTAAAGATAAGTAAATTCATAATAAGTAACTAATTCAAAAAGTAATATATTTAATAATCAAATTGTTAATAATGATAATTTATTATATAAATTTACTTTTAAATTTTGTTACAAAAACTAAAAAATTTATTAACTTATTTATTTAGTAAAATTTGACTACTTTATAACTACTTTATAACTACTTTTATAACTACTTTTATTTGACTACTTTACATATTTAATTGCTAAAAATAATTTTATATTTAATAATTTTTAAAAGCTAATCTTCAATTCTGAATATATGAAAATTATTTGTCAGTTATAAGTTGCTCTCTCGTTCAATAAGTGCATTTGCATTTGTAATTAGTGAAATTTCACTCGGAATAAGTAAAAAAATTTACTTATTTATAAGTGTATACGCACTTATTAATCGAGAAAACGACTTATAACTTATAATAAGTGAAATTTCACATATTCAGATTTAGAGAGCATAAGCAAAGATTTGACTAACAACTATTTTCATCCAACCAATTCAAATTGAAAGAGTGCATATAGATTTATTAAAACAATAAAAATACTGAAAAAAACTTCTTACACGTCGCATTTTCAGCAATCTGGTTTAATTGATGAAAAATTTGTTCATATTCGCATCTATCGATGAAACTGGCTTCTGGAGCTAAATTCATCTCATTCCATTCGCTTCTAATGGCCTTTGTAAATTTTTTAATTTTGTCATCATTGCGAATGATATTGTAAATTTCATTTTCTGTTGAGGCGCGTAGGTTTTTTAATTGAAATTTATATACCCTCTTATATAAAATACTAGCGCTTTTCATAGAAAGAAAGTCCACCATACACGGAGAGAAAAAAAAGTGAGCCGTTTGATTTGGCAAGAGAGCGCTGTTTTCCCTTTATAAAGCGCAGCAGTTGCGCCGCAAACGTCGAACGGTTATACTTTTTGAGGAGTATCGGTTCTCTTCTCCACACAAATAGAGCCGCTTACTTTTCAAAAAGTGTACCCGCTTTTCCCAAAAAGGAGAACCGTTCTCCCCTCGAGAGTAAGCAGCGTGCTTAACCTCAAGTTGAACGGCTGTTTCGCATTTAACGCAACCGCTCTACCGACAGGTAGAGCCGCTTACTTTTTTTTTCTCTCCGTGTAGTTGTCATTATAATTAGCCAGTTAGATATTAAATCATTAATGTTTTCACCTGTAAATTAATAACAAGTTATTTAATATTAAAAGGAATAATCCTCTCCAAATATATTCTCGAAAGAAAAATACTCTTTAAAAATTAATTGGCGAAATTTCACTAATTTCCCAGCGATATATTATATATTATTGATTCAATTAGCGTATAATTATATACGCTGTGAATTAGTGAAATTTCACTGATTAATTAGCGTATATACGCTAATTGAATCAGTGATATAATTATCGCTGGGAAATTAGTGAAATTTCGCTAATTCAGATTTAGAGAAATATTACAGTAAAAATGTACTATTTTCTAATTCTTTTGTCGTCCATAAAAACATGAAAATTTTATAAGATTTTTATGTAACAAAACAAAAAATTTAATTAATCTTAGCACTAGCAGGTATTTTGTTTGTACGCAGACTATAAGGGCTACCCGGATCAAAAAAAAAATTAATTTTGTTTTTCTCTGTCTTTCCCTAATTACCAGAAAAAATTTTAACTCTTTTTCTGACACATTGAATAGAATGGTATTGTTAATTTTGATATTTGAGTATGGTTAGAACTTTTGCCTGCAAATAAACATACGGTATTGCTGTTCTTCAAATACAGTGTTCTTTACAACATTTATATTACTGCCTTTCACATACATAGGGTTTGTTTACACTGCGTATGTCTGAAACAGCAATACTGTATGGCTATACCACATCCACTAACAGAATATGTAAGAATTAGTCATAATTATGGCAGTAAGAAAAATACATTTTTTTCAGTGCAATTAAAAAATGATTAGATAATAATACATATCTTTATATTGAAATAATTAAATTTTCTTACATTTTTATAAGAATAATTAATTTGAAAATTTGAAAATTTTATTTGTTGTAAAATCTAATGATATTTAAATTTTTATTTTAAAAAATTTATATATATATTTCTGGAAAAAAATTTTAATTTACATAAAGATAATTGAATTATGTCGAAGAATTGCGTTAAAATTATTGAAATAATATTAAATGTATATTAAAAAATTCAACACAATTGAAATTAAAATTTAAAAAAAAATTAGTTCATTCAGTAATTTATAAGTAATAATTTTATCATAGTTTTTCAGGAAATTTATTTATTGAAAATAAATTATTGTTAGAAATAGAAAAAATTTAAGGTTTTCTTTCAAAATTCATGGTAATTTTTTAGTTTATGAATCAAACAAAAAGACACTTAAATTCATAATTTCTTATAAATTCTAAACATTCTATTCTTTTTCCAACACTTTTAATAAAAATCCCTGACCACTTTTACATTCCCTGACTTTTCCCTAAATTTTCTAATTCCCTGCATAATGCTTTTAAATTTTTCGAAGGAAATAAGTATTTAGATTAGTGACTCAAAATGTGCCATTAAATTGGTGCAAAGCTAGAGTAAATATTACAATGATTAATATTATTGGCAACCATGGGTAGTCCTTGGTAGTGCGAAGATTAAAGAGAAAAAATTTTTTCTATAGTGTTCTATAAAAAAATTTTTTTTTTGAAATAAATTTTAAATAGTTTTTTAAATTGTTAATTTTAAAAAATTTAATAAAAATAGTTATCAACATAAATATATCAATAAATTGGTTTAAAAAAAAGATGAGACAGTGTCATTTGTTTATAAAAATTGTGATTAAAAAATATTAATTATACCTACGTTAAGTTTTCAACTTTTTTTGTAAGGTATCACATCCCCTAAACGCTTTTCTATAGATTTTTTTTAAATTTGACTATACATCCTTGTAATCATTCTTTGCAAAAATTTTAAGAATTTTCACCGCACAGAACCAGAGATATTCGCTATCAATGTTGAGTTTTTTATATGTAAAGCGTGAGTAATTGTATTAAATTTTTCCTCTGTATGCCACAAAACAATAAAGTCTGCATTTATTAACACTCACTAAATCCTGAGCAATAAAATTTCAATATAAATTAGTTAAAAATGATTGAAATTTCAGTCATTTTCCACTGATTTGCCAATTAAAAAACTACACTTATGCAACTCAGAGTTATAATATGGTCACTTTATCTACCTGTACATGTGCCTACCAAGTTCCCACTTATAACCCAGCTGATCAATAAAGTGCCCATTATTGCTCTAGGGCAATAAAGTGTTCTTTATTGATCGCGCTCACAGGTCAATAAAGTACTCATTACTATCCTAAGGGAAATAATGGACACTTTATTGATCAGCTGGGTTATATGGAGAAACTTAGCATGCACCGGCACAGGTAGCATAGAGTGACCATAATGTGGCCTTTGTTGCATAATGTACTATTATGTCAGAGCTAACTAAATTATTTATTTTAAATAAAAATTTTGTTTGTCATAAAATATATTATTATTTTAATTTTGAAGATTTGAAACAAATAAAAAAGTTTTTAAAAAGAATGGTAAAAAAATAGTTGGCTCTGAGTTAAGTTATATTAGAAATATTTTTTTTTTCAGTATCTACTTACAGTTTGAAAATCTGCTTGGACAGTGTGGACCTGTTATCATTTTAAATTCCTCTTTGGTGTAATGCTGCTTCGACAATGTAATATCTAAATTTCAATTGTAAAATTAATTTAGTTGTAAAATTTTAATTGCAATTTAATATTGTGTGATACACTGAAATAAATGTATTTCTTTATTACAATGATTATGACTTCTTCAAATAATATATGAAGAACACCAATATTGTATGTTTAATTTAACTGAACTTGTAATCGAACTCGTATGTCAGGATTAACAATATCATTTCTTTCAGTGTACATAAAATGTTACGTAAACTATACATACCTATAGTGTCCTTATAGAATTTTATACCTTGCTTAAAGGCCTCATGAAAAGGTGTTTTTTCCGTCATTTTTTCGACAATACTAAAGAAAATATGCACTCGCTGCTTGATCACTAAACGTGGGATGTTTATGTTTACCTATTTTGCTAGCGACAAGGTAAAGGGTGTAAAGGGGGCTCCTTCGAGTTTTTTTTATTTTTTATTTATTTTTTATGTTTTTATTTTAGTTATTTTTTAAACTAAAAGTATTGAATTCTCATGAACAAATTAATAATAATAATAAAAAAACATTTTGCCATGAATTTTATTAAATTTTTTAAAAATAATTGAATCTCGACAAATATAGCATCGACAATTATTTTTAATTTTTTATTAATTTATTTTTTAATTAATTTTTTAATTTAATTAATTTAGCGGCTAAACTATTTGGCGTAGAGAGCTCTAACAGGGTTGTTACAAAATTTTAATTTTGTTTTTCCCTGACTTTTCCCTAATTATTTTTCTATATAGGAATTAATTAATTAATTAACTAATTAATTTTTATTGTTTCGAAGATTATTACAAACATTTTTGACAATAATTGTAATCTATGAACAATTTTATATTAATTTTTCAAATTTATAAATCATTTTATCAAAATTGTTTTAAATAATTGTATTATTTGTGATAAAATAATTGAATTCTTAAAAATAATTGAATTTTATTAAAATTCCAATTTTATTAACTAAATCTTGTAAAGAATTTTGTCAAAATTTTTTTAAATAATTGAATTTTTAAAACAATTTTATTTTAATTTTTCGAAATAATTGGATTTGTTAGAACTATTTTTTTCAATTCTCTGAATTTATTTTAATTCTTTCCAGAAACTTGATTAAAAAATTAAAAATAATTGAATTGGTGCGAAGAAAATTATAAAAAATTGATAAGAAATTGAATTCCTGTGAAATTTTTATTCCAATTTTGGGGCCATTCAAGTATTACGTAAGCATATTTTTCAGGTTTTTAGACCCCCCTACTAAAAATAAAATCAGGAATCGTCATGAATGGTCAGAATTTCTGAACATTCCTGAACAGTCTCACCACTTCTGACGTTTTCGAACGTTTCTCACCATTCCTAACCAAATACTTTCCAAGCTCCTCCCACTTTACTCCCACCATTTTCGAAGCTGTGACCATTTCTGAAATTCTTGACTACTTCTGAAATGTGTGAACACATAACCTATAAAAATTTTGGTACATCTTTCTAATTTTGGTAAAGTCTCATGAAAATTTATATATGTATACATATAAAATCTTTCAAATTTATTTTTTACATTTCAGAATACATTATTCTATTATAAAAATTGTTCTTTTAACTTAACAAAAGTTCTCATTTTTCAAATTGGTATAATTATTGAATTAATTATACAGCAAAAGTAGGTAAATAAATCAAAACATTCGGACCATTCTTTTAACATTATTTAATATATTTATTTAATGTATATTTATAATATATTAATTTAATATGTGTATATTTACTTGTAATTATTTAATATAGTTAATTAATAATAAATTTTGTTTCATAATATTAGTAATTTACTATACCAGTCAGTACTTATTATGAGAAGTATTTGCATTATAATTGAAATACAGTTATATTTAAATTATTATTAATCATTAATAGAATAATTTCTTACTATAATGATTATTAATAATTTAAATTTAAAATTTATAAAAATTTCAATATTGCATTAATAATTCATTATTATTATAAATTATAATGTTAAATTAAATTAATATTAAATACTAAATTCATTTTAAATGCAGATATAATAATAATTATTATTAATCTGTATTCGTATTATAGTTTATGAAACATTCCAAATTGTAAAGTTAAGACTTAATTTATTATTGATTCAATTAATAATGTTAATTTTTATTAATTCACATAACCTATTATGACTAAATTGAAATATAATTAATTAATAAAAATTATTTAACAGTTTATTCTGATTTATTGATAATATTGGTAATTGAATTTTACTATTTTACAGTTGCTCTTTATATAGACAGTTGAATCCAGAAATATGTAAGTCGGTTCGGTAGTCGCAGTCGTTAGGGCAGTTAGTTTAGGCACTAGGTTAGGTCATGCGTCGGGGTTCGATCCCCGTAGGGTCCAAATTTTAATTTAATTCCAGGAATTAGTTTCAAGTTGTTCCGTATGTAAACAAACTGATATTAATTAATAAAATATATTTTTTAAAATTAATTTGTTGCAACTTTTTGCATATTGTTTAAATAAATAAAACAGAAGTGGCTTAAAAATATGGTCAAAAATGAGATACAAATGGTCTCAAATAGTCACCAATTATGGGCGGGGTCAACAAAGAGGAGGGGATAGTAGCAAACTTGTGACCACTTTAAACTTCCTCCTGATCAGTTGTGATAGATTTCTGACGAGATCCATCCAGAATCGTAAGAAAACTGGATTAAAGTGGTCAGGCGGCCTGACCATTTGTCTGACCATTCCTGATTTTATTTTTAGTAGGGCCCCCCCTCCCCCATCGTAAGATTTTTTATACGCATTTGCACCATTTTTTCTAATGGAAAATAAGCAATAGCTCGACTCTCCCCTCCCCCTTAAACGCTTACGTAATACTTGAATGGTTCCTTTATTTAAATAATTGATTTTTTTTGGTAAATTTTAATAATTGAAATGAGGTGAATCTTTTAAAATAATTGAATTTTTTATAAGAATTTTATTATTTTATTTATTATAATTTTATTTATTATAATTTTATTTATATTATATTTATATTTTTTAAAAATGTTGGACATAATAATTTTTTTCTGACTAATTCTAATTTCCCTGACATGTGGCAACCCTGTCCAATTTTGTACAGATATGTATTTTCACAGGTAGATTACAGAAAATATACTTGTCAAGAAATTTGTACGATTTCTTTACAAAAATGCATAAAAAGTGACCATCTTCCTCCCCCTTAACTTGTAAACTATTCAACACGGAGTGCTACAATTTGGCATAATTAGTGGTGTGTTACTTACTTACGTAAGTTATTTACTTACGTAAGTTACGTAAGTAGCGTAGTTAACGTAAGTAGTGTAACTTACCAAACTGGATAATCTACGTAACTTGCGTAAATAATTGACCAATGGTCACAAATAAGAAATGGTGTACTTTCGGTTCGTGTGTTAATTTTTTTTTCTTTTTTGTACAATATTTTTTAAAGTTTTCAAATTTTGTTAATTAAAAATTAATTTTACAAAATTTGAATTAATTAATTTGGCAGAGTATGTAACCAACAAAAAAAAAAAATTTGGCAGAGTGATTTTTTTACTATAATAATTTTTTTTGAATGAATAATATTTCGCGAATAATATTTTTTCTGTGCTTTATGTGTTTGTGTTTACATATGAGTTGTCTCTATGTATGTACTGTGTGTACTATACTCTGTGCAGTGGAGGAAATTCCTAGAGAAAGTACGAAGCAATAGGTGAGGGAAAAATTCAGCGAATTTCATTGTGGCGAAAATTTGAAAACTGAGGAAAACATTATGTGAGCTCATTAGTATTTGGCTTCGCGAAAAGTCAACATCTTCGGATCAGTGTCTCCGATTTTTCTATTTAGAATATATTTCTTTTTTTTTTAAATGTCAAGTGCAAGTGATACAGTGCAAGACAAAGTGAGGAAGAAGCCACAACCGCGGTCGCTGGTGCACTCTTTCTTCAACTTTGATGAGGAACAAGATTGTTACAAGTGCACAATCAATAATTGCAAGACGACATTTAAAGTAAGTTAAATATTTATTTAAAAAAAAGTTATTGATGTTTTCGAATAATTTTACATTTAAAGAAATTTTTCTTTTTACATTCTCATCATATGAGAAAGTATTAGTTTTGGTCGAAAATTGACTTTCGCTAATTTCATGAAATCTCGACGTTTTGGGGTCCCCTGAGTCCGAAAAACATGGTCTAAAAAAAGTGTCTGTCCGTATGTCTGTCTTCGTGTCTGTCTGTAGACACAATGGTGTCCCTACGATAACTCTTGAAAAACTTATTGCATCAACTTGCAACTTTGCATGCACAAAGTTAGTGTTAAAATACAGATCGAGTTCGTTAGCCAGCAATTTTCGTCGAAAACTACGCAAACTACAGTAGTTTCAAAATTTTGAAAATTCAATTTTTTCAAATTTCATTATTTTTAACTTTATATTACTTTAGATTACCCAGGAAAAAAAACCTATTAATCAGGCCTTCTAGTGAATCAGACATTTTAAGAATGCGGATTTAAGCGACTTGCTTTTAATCGGTTTCGGGAAATTTGAATCGGAATATTTTTCAGACATTTTTGAATCTGTGTTTTCCCATTGACTAAATTGTCAATTTTATACACCTGAATAGTCTACGTTGGAGAAAATAACCTTTAATTTTTCCAATAAGCATCTTCCAGTTAACAGCATAATAAAGCAAATGAGTAAAATTATTTTTGAAAGGGCAGTATGAAAATGTAAAGTTTAATAAGAATGTTTCGATACAGACTGAATCGTGTTAAATATTATTGAATAGGTACTATGAAACAACGCGAATTGGAAGTGAAAGAAAAACTTTTGAAATCTATACCTAACCTAACGTTGTGCGGCTCTCTGTATATTATATCAATTGCGTTCCATGTGGCTTCGGTTTGCGGCGTTTTTTGAAATACGGTTAATAATATAATAAATAATGTGCAATAGTGGACAATTATGTTATCGAGTGCTTAGATTCGTGAAAATTAAGTCAGCTTAGTAAAATATTTAAAGATATTGAACAATTTTTATTATTGAAATTGAAATCTACGACGTTTGATGAACATTTTTAGCACTTGAAGTGTTTGTATATTACAGTGCGAAAAAGTTTTCGGGTTCATAATACTTTTCATTTTTCTTCTTGTACATATTTAATAAAACATTTATTTTGAAAATAATTAACATTCTTTAATTTATTTTGAAAAATGGTATAATATTTATTTATCTGTAAACATTTTTATCATACATATACTATTCTCATTCGACGCCACCTCCGATTCATGTCACATTGTGAATCGGATAATAAAAAGTTTGTTATCCCGATTCAAATTATTGACGTCCTATTCAATAAGTAGTGCAAATAATCAGAATTAATCTGCCTTCGCCTTTTAAGAATGCGGATTCACTAGAGCTTTCGACCAATTCAAAACAAGCGAATAGGTTTTTGTTTCCTGGGTAGACAAATACAAACAACTTTTCTCTACAACATTTTTTCATAGAAAGTCAAATTTCGAAGTTATAGGCTCTTAAATAGTAAGAAAATACTCAAAAATCCTAAAATAACGCTAAGAATCAAAATTTCTCAAAGAGAAAAAAATTATTACATTAATTTCCACATATTCTCACCCCATTGTACTCAAAAAATGCTCACATTAACCAAAAACTAGTAATTTCCGGAAAAACCACCGTATATATATATTTTTTATCATTTTTTTAACAAAAAATCCATATTCCGACTCAATTATCTCCAAAACTATTGCCTATGGGAGTTTGCTACCACATACTTTTTTTCTCGTCTTACCATCAGCTACAACTTTGCTGTTGACAACTTTTCACTGAACTTAAGACTTAGGAGCCTGTTTTTTAAATTTTTAATGTCAGTTTACCATTTTTAAGGAAATAAATTGACAATAAATTGGTTTGAAACTATGTATTATGTTCTTTATTAATTTTTTGTGATATTGATGTGATATGTGCCAAAATTATTAAAAGTGGTTTCACTTGTAAACATTGCGACACAATCATGGTCTGAAGCTGCATAAGCATAAATTTTGTTTTAATATATCAGAAATATTAAATAAATTAATGAAATTAGAATAACTTTTACAATTTTTTAGGAGTGGTCCACTCAAGGTTACACTTTTTTCATTCCTTAAAAATTAGCTATTTTTTTAAAGTCAATTGTTTTTTCCAAATAAAAATAAAACAAAGCTATTATGGTGTAAACACTTACCTTGGGATCTAAACTAAAGCATGGAATAGAAACCTCCGATTAATTTGCTTTCATAAAGAATTTTTTCGAAAAAAGGCTTAGACGGTCCACTCAAGGTGACATTACCCTACAACTAAATTTATAGAAATTAAAATTAAAGAGCAAAGTATTTCAACAAAAACTTTTGATGTATCAGTTTAATGTGTTTTTCTTTTTGATTAGAAGTTAATTTTATTTATATTTATTTTATACTTTTAATTATTTATTTATTCATATTCATTTATTTACTTATTTACTCGTTTATTTGTTTATCTCTTTCTTTGTTAAAAAGATTTCATTACGTAATGAATATTTTCAAATTAATTTATAGTTATTATTTCTACCAATTGGTGATCCTAATATTTTTTTATTCTGCTTCTATTATTTAGTAATATTACCCTCTTTCTTGTCTCCTTTGTTTTGATTGTGAGGTTGATTGATAACAATGGTTTCAACAATTCTTGGTGTTGCCATTGAATTTGAGCTGCCAGTCTTACTTTTCGATGGTCTTTTATCTGTAAAATTTTTTTAAAACTATTTCAAATGGCCCTTATTGCAAAAATCAGATTGCCCGTAAAAATTTCTTTTTATTCAATTTAAATAAATAAAACTAAAATTACCACTTCTTGCCAAAATTTTAATTTCGTATGAGATTCCATTGTCATCAAATTCTGTTTCTGCTCCGTTAGAAATTAGTTTCAATTCCTCAGGTTCTTCTATTACACTATAAGTTTCATCAACAGTCCAAAATATTAAACAATAATTAACACTTTTATCTGACATTTTTATTTTTTTACATATATTATGAACGATGGTGTGACAACCTAATAAACTGAAGTTGATCACTTTTAATAAACACAATGAAGTTTGAACAAATAATTTGAAATTTTCTATAATTTAGTTATATATTGTATATTTATAAATTAAAAATGTTTGATTACAAATACTGAAATATTTCAAATTTCAATCATTTGGTTCAATTTAAAAATATTTTTATATATTAATTTAAATTGAATTAAAATGATTTTTTAAAAATTTATTTCATTATCTTTTGTTTCATTTCAAATTAAAAAACAAATTTTTATTGTACGACTGAATTGTCAAAACGAAAATTTCGAATGTGACAAATCTATTCGAACTTTATTTTAAACTAATTTGCATATTTACTGTAAAATGTTAAAATAATAATAATTAATAATTAAAGACAGAAATATCTATCCGATTGTTTTACTATAATTTGAATATTTCTATCGATTAGAAAAATACTTCGAATAAAAAATTTCGAATCTTATTCTTATTCTACACAAAGAAGAATTTTGCAAGCTATTCGAGAGGGCGAAGAAAATATTTCATCCAGTTCATCTAATTCTGTAAGATGGTTTACTATTTAGATTTACTAAGAGGATATCACAAATATTAAAAAATATTTAATATTATGTTATTATTATCAAAAATTTATTAATAGAAATTTATTTTAAATACGATAATTTTTTGATACCTGAACATTAAAATACGTATATTACCACAGTTAAATTAAATTTTTTAATATTATTTACATTATTATTTTTAAATTTGAATTTTTAATATTATATATATGATTATTGTTAAATTTTTTATATAAATATTATTTATATTATGAATTAGTATATTGACTATTTACATTAGCATTGTTAAATTTGAATTTTTATCATTTCATTATGTACTACTTCATATTATAAAATATACATTAGGGGAGGATGGGGCAAGGATAGTTAGGTAAGACCTTTTCGGATCTAGCGGCCAAACTTGATTATCTATCTGCAAATGAAAAGTATTTTTGGAAAGCCTGGTTATTTGGCTATAATTTTGCTGTACATTATTTTACTGTAGACTCAAATCCCTACGAGATATGAATGAAAAAGTAAACAAAAATTTTTAACTATCCTTGCCCCAGTACCGGGGCAAGGATAGTTAAAAGAATTCGAATGCCAAAAATGTTATAGAAAATCAGTAAATTTTTGTTTTTTTTTATTTTACTGGTTTTAGACTATTCAATATTGATATCCCAAGTATTAAAAATATGTATGGAACATTTTCTGAATTGCAATTATTATATTAAAATTCATCTGAACTAGAATCAGAAGTTTAAACAATTTTTTTCAGACGACCACCAATTTCTTGGTCATAAGCTTCGTTTTCCGTATATAATTACGCACCATTATGTATATCAACCTAAAAAGAACAATTAAACACTTTTTTAAAATTTTCAATGGTATTAACACGCTTTTACCGTGCCGTATTATCTCTAACTATCCTTGCCCCATGAGTCCATATTTCAGTTTTTTCTAAATTTTAAGGAACGACGTGAATTAATTTGAAAATAAATACGATATTCGTGTTTGGCAGGAAATTCCACTCCGGAAAACATTTTACGTAAAAAATATTCTGAAATTCTAATGTAGAAAACAATATGATAAACATTACGTTGACATTTTAGCAAAACAGACTTTTTTCAAAAATAATCTCCCAACTTCGCAAATGGCGACAGATTGACTTGCAATTTTTACAATCATCTTTTGGTGTTAAAACGCGAATATACTATGAATTACGCGATTTTTGAGCAAGCCGTCTAAGCATAACAGCAACTAACTATCCTTGCCCCATCCTCCCCTACTAATAACAATATTTAAAAATATTAAATATTTTTAAGGTTAATATTTACTTTTAAATTATTTACCTACGATTTGGAGATATTCTCTTTTATAAAACACAAATAGACCGATTAGATAATTAATTATTAGGACTGGGAATTCTAGAATAATTCAATTTCCGTTATACCTAATTTCCATTAGTTTTATTTCCCTTGTATTTTACTTATTCAAAGCAAATAATAGCGATAATTTTTAAAATATGTGAATATTTATATAAATATTTTTGATTCTCAAAATTTCTGAAAAAAATTGTGAATTGTGACTTTATATTCAGAATCAGCGCAGTATTTTTTTCCAAATTAACTAATTGTGTTAAGTTTGGAGCAATACATTTTTCTGAAAATTTAAAAAATTAATTTATTTTAGTTTAAAAAATTTAATTCAGTAAGTATTAAATTATATATTAATTATTTATTTTCGAATAGATTGTAAAAATTGAAAACGTATTATTAATTTAAAATTTAATTATTTTTTAAAGTTTTTAAACCTTCCAATATAATTTTTTTAAATCTTTTTTTTTAATAGTGCTATATAATGATTAAAAATTTATCAGGTAAGTATATTTTACTTTTAGCATTTTTTAATTTCAAGTTAATATTTTTTATGAAATTTTTAAAAAACTATTTTTGAAAATATTTATAGTTAAAGTAACATAAATTAATATAACTTTTAACAAATGAAAAGCAGAATTTGTTACAAAGATTGATTCAGACTAGTTGATTGCGGATAATTGTCAAAATGTCTCAAGGACTGAAAACCATTGAAAAATTAAAGGAAAAAGTCCTTAATTTATCTAAAGAGTTGGAAGAATTAAAAAAATGTAAATATTAAATCAAATTTATGTATAAAATTAGTTACGTTTATGTATTGTTAATATTAATATTTAAAATAACATTGACATTAAAAAATAAATACAAAATTAAATAAAATAAAATTTCAAAATAAAAGTTTTAAAAAAAATATTAATTTATATTGTACTTTATAGTGCAGATTTCAAAAATGGATACGGTGGAGGTGGATGACGATGATGAAGAACATGAGGATTCTGCAAATCAAATAAATACGGATGAAAGAAGAAGGAAGATTTTTAATTAAAATATTTTAGATTCTTATTACCGTAACATACTTTTTATTTTTTATGGTTATATTGACATAACCAAGTCATAAATAAATTTTACTTCAGGCAAGGTGTAGGTTAATTTAAAATAAAATTATTAATGCAAAATAAATAGTACAGATAAATTTTTAGACAAAAATTAATAAAAATAATTTATCCTTAATATTTTTTAAATGTAAATAAAAATTAATTTTGCCTAAATGATACCTTTACATTTGTAAACTTTGTTTTAAATATTAAATAGCTAATTTTCATTCTTATAAATAAAGAGAATTTAAAAATAATTATAATTAATATAAAATAATTTATATAATTTACAAAATTAAATTAGGTAATCACTTTAAATTTACTTTTCATAGATGCAAGTGAGAAGTCTCGAAGAGTTTGGAGTGGAGAATGGAAAAATTCTAAATTCTCTAAGAAAGGGACAGAAAGTTAGCTGTTATATTTAAAAAATCTATACGATTGAATACTTATAATCATGAAAGAAGCTTATAAA
Organism: Leptopilina heterotoma; assembly: GCF_015476425.1. Taxonomy (NCBI): domain Eukaryota; kingdom Metazoa; phylum Arthropoda; class Insecta; order Hymenoptera; family Figitidae; genus Leptopilina; species Leptopilina heterotoma. The sequence continues at coordinate 750,413 of NW_025110934.1, forward strand.
TGCAATGAAAAATGTAATAAAATTAATTTTTTAATTAACTTCATTTAATTTCATTTAAATGAATTAAAAGAATTAAAATTAATTAAATTAATTAAATTAAATTATTTTTCAAAGTAACAAAAAAATAAATTAAGTTTCTTATACTATAATTAAGAAAGAGACTGATAAAATTTCTTCTCATTAAATCTTTGCTGTTTTTGAAAGATCAAATTTTTTAAACAATTTTAAGTATTTGAAATTATAATCTATTTAGAAAAATGAAAAACCAAATAATTGATATATTTTTAAATAAAATTGAAAATTTTTTTCGGTTTGCGTCAGAAATTGCTTTTTGAATAATAAAAAAATATAAAAAAGTTATAAATTACATTTTTCAATTTTTTAGTGCAAGATGATTTTTGTATAATAAAAATGTTAACTGATTAATTTAATTAAAAATAATTTTAAAATTTGATACCCTTTAAAAATTAATTTATTTTATTAATTATAGGGATAAGAAAAAGAGGCAAATCAGGTGGAATAAGCAGGAGACTTTGGTACGAAAGAAGAAACCAGTGGAATTATGAAAATGGAAGAGGTGGTAGGGTAAACGGTGGAAATTTTGGTAGGGGTGGTGACCGAAATTATGAAGTTGGAAGGAGATATGGATATCAAGAAAAAGGGCATGGAAGAAGAGAAAGAGATCAAGGTTATGGAAGAGGACGTGGAGGAAAAGGAGGGAATCGAGAAAGATTTCCACGACATGTGACATTAAACATAAAAATACCATAATAATATGTAATGAATCCTATTGACTTATTCTTCACGTCAAATGCATATTAAATAATTAAAATATGTATTAAATTAGGGAGCGTTCATAAACTACGTAGACCTATTTTTGTCACTTTTTGACCCCCCCCTCCCCCTGCGTAGACTAACGTAGACTTTTGCTGAACCCCCCCCTCCTCCGTGTGTTACGTAGTTTTTTTTCAAACTGCATATTTAACTATATTCGCATTAAAAACAATTAAAAATTAAATTAAAAACAATGTCAAATATTCTGAATAAAATATTTTATTCTTGGCATATAGCAACATTTAAAAATTAACAAATTAAAGTTTTTTTAATAAAATTTTTAAAAATTATAAATTTGTCAGAAATCTTCGGTGAACGGTGAGACCAACCATTCCCGTAAATCCGTTATCACAGGCAATTCCTCTTCGATTGTGACAATAGGTACATCGTTTGTACTTATTTCAATGTCTTCCTCAAGAATCCATTCTATTAATGGTTCCGGCATGTCGAACTCACAGAGAACTTCATTTTCTCGCCTTGAAAAAATTTTTTTCGGGCGCTCCTTTATAGATTTAGAGCTAAGACTGTGAATGTTTTTCATATGCAGTTCGTTTGACTTTTTTGTTGCAAAGTATGAGCGACAAATTTTGCAAGTTCTTCCTTCAATTTGGTCGCGTACTGTAGGGCAGTAATAGTCATACGGAATACGATCTCCCTTTGGAGTAACAGGCTGCAGACCAATAGACTGTCGAACACAAAGATCAAGAAAGCTGTCATTCTCCTCAACATCTTCTGGGGCAGGGATAACGAGCATTCCCTGACCTGTTCTACGTATAGGAAACGGTGGTGGTAGAAATCCATTACTTAAAGGAAGTACATCTTTAATATTGCTTCGCCAATCTCCACAACAGTCTCTGTCTGCATATTTGACAATTTGCAGAAAATATTGACTTTCTTGCACATGTGTATTGTGCCACTCAGAAGAAACGAGATTCGGGTTTTCTGCAAAAGAGTTTGGCTGGACATATTCGGCTTTCACAGGGTATCCATCAATCAGCATTTCGTTCCACACCTCCGCGAGCGTTTCTCCAGCATATTCGAAATTCATTAGTTCCAGGTCCTTGTCTATTGTTTTTGCACTCTTGTCAAGGTGAGAGCCAAAATGTTCGTGTGGCAATATTAAGCCAGCAAGTTCGCGACTCAAAGGAGCCATACGCCTTTCCACGCGGTTATATGCACTCCGTCCAGGTGCATTGGTAATCAGAAATAGTGCGTCTAAATTATACATTTTAAAATGATTTATCGCGTGATTGATAACTTTTTGATAGCGCGGATTTTCATCCGGACCTCCGTCTGTCATTATTACTACCACAGGTTTTACTTGCTCTCCATGTACATCTGTAGGAAAGTAATAATAATTAAAACTTTGTAAAAATAAATAATTAAATGTATTTGATTTAATTATATAAAATTTTGTATTTGTATTGTAATCATATGCTTACCATATAATATATTTTTAAAAGACTCCAATTGAAGAAGCTTTTGAAAATCGAATGCATGAGAGTCAGCAGTACTCGAACAATGTTTTGCGCTTCGAATTGCAATATATGTAGGCCCTGAGAAAGTAACCGATTTTGGATCACCGATCTTGTCATCTGCAATTTTAATACCCGCGTAGATACTGGGGATCAATTTGTGCCTGGGTGCTACGACCCAGTCGTGATCTGGTAAAGATACTTTATATTCTAAGTGCATCAAAATAGGTGCCTGCTTGGATGCCGCTGTCAAACCAAGAGGCACTCTACTTTTGTCGTCTTGAGAAATTAAAGCAACTTGACTAGGGCCTAATATCGATATCAGTTGTTCGACAGATCTGGAAAAAAAATTTGGTGTAATTTAAATCGTAAAATATCTAAAGAGAATTCTTTATTCCTGCAAGTTTAATTTTTTAAAAATTATTATATTTTATTATTATTTTAATTTAATTTAAATGAAGTCAATAAAAAATATAGTGGAATTAATAATTGCCTTATTGAAGCTGTGCAAAATTTTCCGTCCAAATGTGTTTTCTTCGTGTCTGCTTGAGCCCGACAAAGTTTCACAGGTACAGTGTTAACATGTTTTTTACCTTCCGCTGTTCTAGAATCTCGAGGAAAAAGGCGTAGATAAAGGCCTGTTCGCGATATTTTGAACCCTTGTGCTTCCATCTCACAATGTAAATCTTGTAATGTTTTACAAGTTCGAATTAACTCGGTTCGTCGTCGATTGTCCGCAGCTCCACCAAACATCGCGATATCAATAATTGTTTTTAGTAATTCCGGTTGATCGTCTTCAAGTCTGGGTCTCCCTGGAGCTTCTCGAAAATGCAAATCTTTCGCTATGGCAGGATTCTCTGTTTTAAGTATACTTAGAGCTTTCTTTCTCTCCACCCTATATTTTTTTTGAAGCTTTGCTCTGTTCTGCTTGTCAGACAGTTTCTTTTTATTCATCTCTAGGTCCTTTTCAGTTAATTAATTTTTTTTTGAATTTCAAATCCAGCGAGGCCAGAGTCACGTCCTTCGATAGCTGCAATTAACTCTTTTTCTTGCAAACTGATCTTTGCTTTTAATACATCTTGAGCAGGAGTGCTGAAGTGTCGAGTTGTGCTGCTACTAACTGCACATTCTACATCCTGCTCTTCGTCACTACTCGAAATTATTTGTGAAACTTTTCTTCGTTTATTTTCTAAAATGTAAAATATTTATCAGTATTTTTTAATTTAATAAATTAATTTCATCTAAATTATGAATATCTAACCTTTTACAGGGCTGTCGGCTTCTGCAGATTCCGAGATCTCAACATTGTCACTATTATCGCGAGAAGTAGATGGAGTGCAGAAGCTTGAATTTCTTTTCTTACGGGTTGCTAAAAAGTAAACAAGTAGAAAATACTACTTTAAAATCTAGAATACATAATGCTTCAATATAATCAAGTCAACTTGGTTTAGAAAAATATTTGAACTTAAAATGTTTAAACATTTAATTTATAATTTGAAAATTTTCTACTCAGTGCGTTTTAGATAAAAAGTAAAACTTTAAATCGCAAAGAGAAAACATACTTTAAGTTGGTACCCAGACGAAAAGAATAAATTTAGTAAACTATTATTACTGTTATTACTATTATTGAATCTATATAAAATATCTCGAAAAATACATATAAAATGTGCAAATTTGGGAGGTTATAAAATTTGATGTATTTTTATTGTATGAAAATGAATTAGACAACTCATTGAACTTCATTATTTTGATACAAAAAACAATTGTAAATTGTATAATTTAAAAAGTAAAGTTAATATACGTGTTTGAAAAAAACTATAGGGAAATATTTAAAGTAGTGTGAAAATAGTTTTTTAAAATATAATCTGTAGTTGACAGTGTATATTTATGTTGATATTATTTATATGATGGTATAATTCTTATTTGAAATACAATTGAAATCACAACTTACCTGTTGAGTGAAAAAACTGAGTCGAACAGCTTCTTTTTTTGTTTCTAATTGTAGTAATTCTAGCACTTTTTTCTCAACATTATCAGACAATGATTTTTTATCCTGCTTAAAAGATTTCCATAGCTCGTTAACATCGTTTTGGATTTTTAACTTAGCATAATCTCCAGAATAACATTTTTTGTATGCATCAAAAAGTTTATTATACAACGACGACATATTTTATTTTTCCATAATCACTTTTACACAAAAAAACATACGGTGGTAGATACCGGCTTTTCTAGTTTAAACGTGCACTCAAATGTAAACAACAATGGCGACGGGTAGTGAGTTTGCGCCGACTCGGTATATACCACGTGACAATTCGGTCCCGCGCAATTTCAAAAGACGCAAAATTAATTTTAGCTTATATGTATTAACTACGTAGTAAGAGTCGACCTCCCCCCACGTAGACTAGCGTAGACTTTTGCCGAACCCCCCCTCCCCCTTAGCATGCTACGTAGTTTATTAATAAATACAATTTATTAATAAATACATTCTTATTTATTTTGGGATTCAAACACGTTTTTTTTACTTTTCCATCAGAGAAATTTCCCATAGTACAAGTTTTGATTCTCTTGGTTCCCTATTGATTCTTTTAGTTTTCTATAGATTTTCTCTTTATTCTCTTAATTCTCTTTTACCTTTTTTGATACTCTTCTGCTTCTTCGTAATTCCCTTTTTAAATATATATTATTTTTCTTTTTAGTTCTTTAAAATTTTTCTCAAAAGATAATTAATTTATGGGACAATCATCTAATCAAATTAGTTTGGAAGTCGGATATTATCTCGTGTAGAAATTATTAATTATACACTATCATTAAGACTAAATACTTAAATAAAAGTAAATAATATTTCTCTAAAATTCATGATGTAATTTAAGCGCAATTCTTCCCAACCTAGTGTGGCTGTAAAGTATGTCTATCAGACTCTTGTCCCTAAGGTCCAAGGTTTGGTCCCTCCTAGACACACTATATTGAAATTCTAGTTTCCAATGCTTCGTGTAGAACATTCGTTAATAATGTAAAGATAAATATTAAAAAATCAATAATAAATAGATAAAATTAAAAAATAATAATTTTTGGAACCGGTAAAAGCAATCTAGAACTTCTAGTCCGGACCCCATCAATGCGAGCGTGAAAAAATCGGGTAGAAATTCACTAGTTTTTCTAGTTGAAGCTCTTTTCAAATGCGCTAAGCTTGTGAGATCCCCATTAAATCCTACTACCATTTCTACATGGAATTTTGACGTTATTAACAATTACAATTGAAAATTTAATAATTGGTCATACTTCATCCTTTGTGCTGTCTAAATACTGAAATGAAATAAATGAAATATTTATGCATATTTCCTTTTATGTCTATAGACTTGTTTGTAATTATAGAGAAGCCTAAAATTAATAAAGAGTAATAGACAATCTGTGGGGAATCAAAATTTCATTATATATCATACTCTAGTAATTATCCAAGATTGTTTAACATTTTCGTTCAAGCCAATCAAATGAGAGTCAAAACCTCGACTCGGGTCGGATAGTCCTGGCATCCAATTTATTCATAAGCCTCAGTTTTTTAAAATTTTTCAGTTAATTCGCTATGTGTTTTTCGGAGGTTAGAATAGGTTTTAAAGCAAGTTAAATTTGTATTATTCTGATTTTTAATATGATTCGCTGTTAAATTGTAAATATAGTATAAATAATTTTAGGTAGTACACGTAAGTACCCTGTACGTTAACAGGAAACTTGCAGTGGAGTTGCACAGCAAGTTTTTGTAAGTTTGGGTAAAATTACCTTTAAGCTTACAGGCTTCATAGGTATAAATAATAAGTAGTGTGAATTAATGAATTAAATAAAACATTTTATTAGGAGTCGTCTAAAAATTATGTAAAAATGACGATTTTGCTGAAAACATTTTGCTTTAAAAATATCCGTATCTGGGTGGGTAGGGGGTAGAATTATCTGAGCGTGATGATCTGTAGAAAAAATAGCGTTAAAGTTTATTAAATCTGTAACTTTATTATTGTTGCTTCCCGCACATTTACATTTTTTCTGATAACATATTATTCGTCAGAATAAATTCAGGCAAAATCATTCGGGCAAACAGTTAGTTATTCAAGTAAAAGTTTTTTCAGTCTTTTAAAATCGGGTACGTGAATTTAATGAATCGCCGTATACGCTTCAAGAAATGTATGCTATATAAGCTTTTTCTAAGGTGAATTATTATTTAATTAGGATTCCGATACAGAAGATAATGGAATGGAAGTTCAGTTTAATATGGAGTCTTTACATGATAATATGAGTGTCAGTTCGGTTAGTATTGGGAGCAACAACAATGATAATTTTCATTATAATTCAACTACAGATGAAGAGGACAATGAAATATCAGAAGATGGTAAACAATTATATTTAATACACGACTGCTACCTGTTTTTAAAATTAAACGCTATTATTTTAAGTCAATGAGAATTTTTTGTCTAAGTGGTGAAAAGTACTCAACGATTATTAACATGATTAAAGTTGATTACACAGGCCTGCAAAATGAAACTTTTTTTCGGGATGATGAATGCAACAAAGTGTTTCCGAAGGAAAATTTTGCCCTGAACACGAATTCGAAGTCCAAAATGCTCCATCACGTCAAGTTTTTGAAAAAAATGGGGTTGAAACCCCTAAAAACAGCGTTTTTGGCACTTTTTGAAAAATTGTGGGGCAAAATCCTGACGTGATAAAAATTTCGCTATTATCAGAAATTTAAGCTTAATTCATGCCCTTTCAAATGAGCCCTCAGCCGATTAATATCCTTCAACCCTTAAAGCAGGGGGTGTATTTTTGTCCAGGGGTGCAAAAACTTTAAAATACATATACAAAAAAAATTATTTAAGGGATTTTTTAGGGGTTGTGAATTGAGAAAAATTTGGAAGCTATAGGTTGAAGTACACGGCTACCCCTAAAAAAACCCTTAAATAATTTTCTTTGTATATGTATTTTAAAGTTTTTGCACCCCTGGACAAAAATACACCCCCTGCTTTAAGGGTTGAAGCATATTAATAGGCTAAGGGCTCATTTGAAAGGGCATGAATTAAGCTTTAATTTCTGATAATAGCGAAATTTTTATCACGTCAGGATTTTGCCCCACAATTTCTTAAAAAGTGCCAAAAACGCTGTTTTTAGGGGTTTCAACCCCATTTTTTTCAAAAACTTGACGTGATGGAGCATTTTGGACCTCGGATTCGTGTTCAGGGCAAAATTTACCTTCGGAAACACCAAGTCGCATTCATTATCTCAAAATGATGCAGGCCTGTGTTATTATAGTGTTTGTTAGGATAAAAATACGGCTAACCTGATTGCAATTGATTTAAATTTAATTTTTGTCGAAAAATGCAAATTTCTGAAAAAGTAACGCCCCAAGATTGGAAATTATAATTTACAGTTATAAATACAAAATTGTAGCCATTAAAGTGTCATTACTGGGCCGAGATACGTCCTATATAATATTGGCAATTATAATTTGTCAACAAAGATACAAAAATCTTTGCTTATAAAGTTAGTTTGAACTAAAAAATTGTTAAGTTGGAAATATAAACTGTTATAAAAGTAAACGTTCACGACGTGACACGCACAAAAAGCTTGCCTTGTAAGCTTGCAACAACCCCTTGGTTTTACATTTTTTGAAATGTAATTTAAAATTTGTTTGAATTTAGTTAAATGATTAATTTTAATCGAATTTTTTAAAAATAGATGTCAATTTATATCAACTTTTATTAATTGAAACTTAATATTAAAATTTAGGTTAAATTTTACTTATAGAGTGAGAGTGGCCCTAAGTTGGCCGCCTAAACAAATTGGTCGAAAATAGTAACAAAATGAAATTTAATCACTTCGGCAAGTATATATTAGTGTTCGGAGATCGTTTTCCTTTGATTTTGTGGTATTTAGAACGTTATAGAATAGCTTTTGTAGTCTTAATACAATAAATAGTGAAAAGCTGCATTTTGGACATATTTCAGAAATAGCGGTCCTAAGTTGGCCACCACTTTTTTTCGCTTGTGTATAAGGAAGAAATGCATATTCTTTTCAATTACGCAGAAATTTTACAAATTTTGATACATTTAGGAGAATAAAAACGCATTATTTAACTATTTTTGTTTAGATAATGAAGCATTATTTTATTTCATTTATTTGCAGTGATGGATGGCTGTATAGAGACAGGCGTTTTTGTACTATGTCTTTTCTAATGTTTTTCACACCATTTTTTTGTTTCTTGTCTTTGTTTAATTCCTACGTTACACTTTTACGGTCTTTCTCGTGATAAAAAACACAAAAAAGAAATAAAACATAAATAAAAATAAACAAAAACAATAGGTGGCCAACTTAGGACCACTGTAGATTTTTACAAGTTTCAAATTATTGCGCTAATAAAAAAAATTTAATTAAAAAATCAACAGAACCTTTTATTACAACATTAAATAAAGGAACTAGCGCACACACTCATTTAGAAATTTTTAATTATTTATCTCTTGTAGCTGCTCTCGAAAAAACAAGAAAAATTAAATTTTTTTGGTCGTAAACAATATTATTGTCCTCACAATGCGTAGAAGAATCTAAGATTATAATTAGGTCCATAAATTATATCATGGTTTATCAATATATCATACCACAAAAATATAGATTTGTCCAGTATACCATCTCTGAGAAATGCAGGGTGGCCAATTTAGGCCCACGGCCAACTTAGGACCACGCTCCCCTATTTTAACCTATTTAAATTTATTTAGATAATTTGGTCAAATTTGACCTTAATTTTTACGCAAGGGAACGAGCCCTTGAAGCATCTTAAATACGTTGCTTTTTTACGTTTAGGTTAAAAAATATGTCAAATTTGACTTAAATTTTGACCTATGGTAACAGTACTTTTTGGAGTCCTTATGGGGCTTTTATGTGACCTGTAGGAACCAAATTTTGGGGGAAGCACAAGACAGAGATAATTTTTTCGTCAACACTGAAAAAATTTAAAGCGCCCTGCTACTTTCAATGCGAGACAGCAGCGCGCTCTACCATAAAGGTTAGCAGTTAACCGCAAAAAGCGAGCATCTCTCTTTTTCGGGCTAGCAGTTAACCCTAAAAAGAGTAACTGCTTTGCTTTTGATAGAAGTGCACTGCTGTCACGCGTAAAAGAAAGCAGCGCTATCTACAAGGACAGCATCTGTCTTTAAATTTTTTCAGTGAAGTTGTGATGTGTTGGTCATAACTGTCCTTAAAGTTGACATAAATTTTGAGAAAGGAGCAGGTCACATAGAGTGGTATTGTCAAGTTTTGACCTGTCAGTGGAAACTGACCTTAAAATTGACCTAAATTTTTTGGGAAGATCAGGTCAGAGGGACAATATAATATGCACTAGGTTGAAGTCCACAACGTTTATCAACCAAAAACGTTTTTCAATTAGTGCTAGCTAATATCTGCCCGCCCCTCGAGCGGGCACATTGTCTTCCGCGCTTGGCTTGCAAGTTTCAGCGCATCTCAGAGCGCGCGAATAAACTATTCTAACAAATCAATAAAGCAAAAGTCAAAATTCGACCAAAATTAATACCTTCTCATGTGATGAGAATGTAAAAAGAAAAAAATTATTGAAAATGCAGAGTTTTATTTATATTTTAATAATAATTGTTGTATTTTTCACAAAAATATAATATTCAAATAAATTAAAAAATCGTTTTAGTTGATTAACGTTGTGAACTGCAACTGTGCATTATCTAAAAAAAGGATTTTAGTTTTCTATTGATGGAAAATTGGTAAAATTTAATTAATACTAGGTCTTCATAAAAATAACAAATTTAAACAATTCGCACATATGGGTGATTTTCAAATAACTCATATTTGCATGACCCCATAAATAAATGACTAATAAAATTATTTTTTTTGCCACTTACTTCATAAATCACTTAATAGAAGTGCCTTCTTAAAGATACTTAATATTCAGTTCATTAACTAATCATTATCATAGTTAAAATTAAGAAAATAGGGTTAAATTGTCAAGTCCGTGGCATACGTTTTTTTAAAATTTGGTTCTGAAATTTTTACGTGAGCAAATATTGAAACTATCTTTTAAGTACTTTGTAGGCCAAATCTAACCAGATGTTTTACATATAAAAATATTTTTATTATAATGATATTCTACGTACACGAGCACTTTTTTCATGTTTTAAATTGTTAATTACTTTCTATCTACACATGTTAACGTAATCGTGATTTTATTACTCAATTTTATTTTTAATTGACTTCTACTGGTATTATTTTGAAGTGCGAACATTGAATAGAAAATATTTATTCGATTTTTTATTTATTTACGTATTTTAACTGTGACACACATGTCAGGTCCGTGGCATTTAACTTTTGCGTTTTGTTTGCGTTTTCCATCGTAACTTTAGAAATATTCAAAATCTTATAGTTTCCTTTTGAACATATACTTCAATAACAAAAGTGTACTAAAATATGTAATGAATGTCAAATTTGTTTCACTATTTTAGCGGAAAAACGTCTTATTAAAAAAATCACAGTTATTTGAAAATCACCCATATACAAACTTTACTAGGTAATAGGAATGTTAATTCTAACAATTTTGTAGATAAAACTTATTTTATGTAATACAGAATATTTTGATGCTGATGATAATGATATTCTCTCTGTTAATGAAATTAATGTGGATATAATTCCAAATAATGAAGTTAATGATGATGAACACAATGATGATGTTTCTGATTCTGATGATGATAATAGTGATGATGATGATAACGCTTCTAATAATAGCAAAAATAATGAACAGGATATTCAAGACCTTCCGCTTTATGACGGTTCACCATTGACTGTTAGGGAAAGCATTTTGTCTATTCTCGCTGTTGTATTACGTTTTTCTCTTTCAGGAGTAATAACAGGTGCTATACTAGAATTATTGGCCATGCACTGTCCTAAACCAAATAATTGTAGAAAAACGTTGTATCAATTTAAAAAATGTTTCGAAAATTTACATAATCCTCTTACTCGACATTTTTACTGTTCATTCTGTTTGCAAAATCATGAAACAGAAATGTTAAGATGCCCAAATTGTTCACAGGAATGTAAAAGTACCTATTTTCTAACTGTATCAATAATCGCTCAACTTAAAGCTCTTTATAAAAGACAGGGTTTCTATCAAAAACAGCAGCATCGATTTAATAGAACAAAATTGAATTTGGAAAATATCGAAGATATTTACGACGGAAATATTTATAAAGAACTAACCGAGCCTGATGGTTTCTTATCTTTTCAGAATAATATTTCATTCTCTTGGTACACGGATGGTTTTACAGTTTTAAATCATCCAAATTTTCCTTTTGGCCATTCTATTTAGTAATTAATGAACTCCCCTACGATCTACGGTTTAAAAAAGAGAATCTGATTTTAGCAGGAATTTGGTTTGGAGAAAATAAACCTTCACCTAACCAATTTCTGCTACCACTTCAAGACGAAATTGTGCACTTGGCAACTGGCATTGACGTGAATATACCTGAAACTGAAAATGAAATTACTGTAAAGGCTATGGTTATCTGTGGAACATGTGATCTTCCAGCAAAAGCATTGTTCCTGAATATGAGCCCATATAATGGAAAATGTGGCTGTCATAAATGTAAAATTGAAAGTAGGAGAGAAGATAATACCCAGATTTATCCATATCAAAGTAAGCTTTTACTAAGAACTGAAGCCGAAACATTACAGTACGCTGAACAAGGTACTTGTAAAAAACCTGTCTTTGGTGTTAAAGGGCCAACTATTTTGTCTTACTTTGTTCATCAATGGATCAGAACAACAGCTATAGATCCTATGCATTGTGTATTTCTCGGTGTGTTCAAAGCACTTTTAAATCTTTGGTTTGACCCTGCTCATGCAGCCGAACGTTACTCTATACACGAAAAAGTTGACGACATCGATGAGCTAATAAAAAACATTAAACTGCCACAATTTGTTCAAAGACGACTTCGTTCAATAACAGAGCATTTAAAATACTGGAAAGCATCGGAGTTAAAAGTTTTCTTTTTTTATGTGTCTCTTATAGTTTTAGAAGGAGTATTAAAACCTGACTACTTTGAGCATTTGAAATTACTAGTTGGTGCTATCTATTTCTTAAGTCAGCCAAGTATATCAGAAGATATGCTAAATAATGCGGATCGAATGATACGTGAATTTGTTTCTAGATATAAATATCTTTATGATGCTCGCAACATGACAAATAATTTGCATTCGTTGTTACATTTTGTTCAAGATGTACGAGATAATGGCCCTCTCTATATGTATTCTTGCTTTACATATGAAGACATTAATGGCAAATTAAAGAATTTAGTGCATGGAAGCAAAGGTGCGCAACTACAAATATATTTTGGTGCATCTTTATATGTTAACACGTACACATTGAATCAAGACCAACTTAATGTAGAATCTAAAGCTCACAATTTTTGTAAAAAGCATATATGTAGCACTAAGCAATTAAGACTGCAATGTATAGGAGATAATTTATATATTGTTGGTGCATTTTCAAGATTATTATTAGAAGGTACCAAAGTGAACTTGCTTTCCCAACAACTGTTCTTTCACAAATAAGTTTAAACTTTATTCACAGAGTTTATGAAATGCCAAATCAAATGGATGTTGTAAGTGTAGAACATTTACAAAACGTATGTTTCTTTATAAATGTCCAAAAAGAAAACACAACCGCAACGTTTATTTCTCAACCAGTAAATGTAGTAGAAAATGAATAAAATGGTAACATATTTATAAACATATGATAAATATCACATTTTATCAAAAAGTAAAACATACTTTTGTTCAAAAGAAATAACATATATTTCGTTGCAGTCATTATTAATAATATTATTTCGACACAAATTTGTCAGACTGGAAATCCAATATTTATATCCAATTTAATCGCCACTAATGTTGAACAATATTTTTCACAAATATGGCATAGTGAAATTCAAAATATTGACTATAAATCTTCTCTACTACAATTGTTATCATATGGCTCAATTCTAACTAAGTATAAATTGGAGCTATTTGTTGAAATAAATCGCCACTAAAGTTGAAAATTTTTTATAAACTTTTGGCTGAATGGAATTTAAAAGCTTAATGGCTGAAATTAATTGGCATATATGGCATAGTGAAATTCAAAATATTGACTATAAATCTTCTCCACTACAATTGTTATCATATGGCTCAATTCTAACTTAGTATAAATTGAAGCTATTTGTTGAAATAAATCGCCACTAAAGTTGAAAATTTATTATAAACTTTTGGCTAAATGAAATTTAAAAGCTTATTGGCAGAAATTAATTGGCATTAATATTAAAATTGTTCGCCACAATTTTGGCTGATTGAAAAACAGCGTTTATCATCATCAATATTGTCAGAATCACACATTCAACTTTTGACTGTATACGAAGAGAACTATTTGGGTCATAAAAAATATTGTCAGAATCACACATTCAACTTTTGATTGTATACGAAGAGAACTATTTGGGTCATAAAAAATATTGTCAGAATCACACATTCAACTTTTGACTGTAAGCGAAGAGAACTATTTGGGTCATAAAATGTACTATAAATATTTTTAATATATTGGATACGAATACTCAAGATCAGCAAAAATAACGAAAAAGGAGTAAGTATATTTAAGTTAAATCAATATTCAATAAAACTACTTATCTGCAAAATGTGGAATTTAATGTTTAAGTACGAGAATCAAATAAAAACTAAACAAATTTAACACATATTAAAATCGATTTCCAGAAAAGAATCATTAGGGCAAATATGGAACCATTCAAATAATATTTCACAAATTAGAAAAATTGCAAGTATTTTTATACGAAGTTACTAAAATAAATATAAAATTTTAAATGAAAGGCAACACAGATATTTAGAAATATCTTCCAGATTACCAAACTAAGATGTCTAATAATATATATTAATCATCTAACATTACATTACGGTTCTCTTCATTGGTGTATGTAAAATGTTAATTAATTTGTAAAATAAAACTATGAGAATCATTTTGTTAAATTAAAAAACAAATCGAATACGAATTCAATTATGGTAAAAATAACTAATTGTAAATACTAATAAAAAATTAATAACATATCACAAAACTGTAAAATTTATTTAAAAATAAAAAAATTAACTAAAGCAACTTATTTAGAATAATAATTACTGTAATAATTACTAAAACAAGAATTTTAGTCGTTTAAAAATAGGTGTTCAGCTTCTGAAGACCGGTCAGCACCATCAAGTCAAGATTATTTTTCAAGTAATTGTGTTTCATTTCATTAAGGTCCACATGAAAGCGATCTTTTTACTCTTCCTTACAATCTACCTTTAAGAAAATATACTTTTCATAAAGCGAAGAAATAAATCTTTAAACTGATCTAGAATAAAAAAATGTTTCTTAATATGTCAAGGATTGTGACGTTAGTGTCTTTACCAAAGATATTGCTACAAATTATCAAAACTCATTTGTAAAATATATATCATTTCACCATGGATTGCCTGTGTCAAGACGATGGCGTCTTTTAATAAGAATCAACTATAGAAAATTATAACTTATAGACTAAAACTTGTTAGATTAAATATATGTACATATAACTTACCTGTATAGTCATAGTATAGCCATGGAAAAGAATATATAAATTCACACATAATTTACAGCTGCTATGACCATAGTTTGGCATTGATGCAGGTTATTTTGTGTTCAGCCAGGGTTTTGCAATGGAACAGAATCTTTAAAAATGCGAAAATATTACAGCTGCTTTGGCCATGGTTTGGCCTTGGTTAAAGTACTTTTATGTTTAGCCAGGGTTTTGCCATGCAATTGAATCTATAAATTTACAAGTATTTGACAACTGTTTTTCCCATGGTTTGGCCTTGCATAAGGTATTTTTACGTTCAGCCAGGGCTTTGCCATGAAACAGAATCTATAAATTTGCAAATATTTGACAACTTTTTTTCCCATGGTTTAGCTTTACTGAAGGTATTTTTGTGTTCAGCCAGGGTTTTGCCATGGAACAGAATCTATAAATTTGCAAATATTTGACAACTGTTTTGCCCATGGTTTGGCCTTGCTGGAGGTACTTTAGTGTTTATCCAGGGTTTTGCCTTGGTTTCTGTACTTTTTTGTTCAGCCATGGTTTAGCCGTGTATATATACAATGTTGAAAATTCCGACGTCGTAAACTACGTTGTACATGACGCCGTAAACGACATCGTATCGACGTCATATATCACGTAGTATACGACGTCGGAAACGAAAGCGGAAATTGGGATAGTGAATGACGTAGTATACGACTTCGTAAACTACGTAGTAAACGGCGTAGCAAACGACGTCGTTTACGGTGTGGCGAAAATGATTATTTTAATATTATTTAATAAATACGTGAAAAAAGCAGTTATTATATAGAATAAAAATTATTTTAATTAAAATAAAATCATACATCATTTCAAAAAGGTCGAATTCCTAATTGACAATAAATAAGACGTTGTTTTCATATTCAAATTATTTTTTATTAATATAATATAAAATATCTTTTTTAACATTATGTAACTCATAACAATTTTAAAAAATCTAACATAAGTGAGATAATAAATACAATCACTTAAAATATGGAGTGTAACAATTATTTCACTTAAACATTTAAAGCACTTTTCAGATAAGTGCGCACTAATGTCGTTTTTAACTTAATACAAATTTAAAAGTTATTGTAAAATATAACCTATGTCATGTAAATAACAAAGATCTAGTAATAAGTAAAAATATCTGAAGTGAGATGAATTTAAATTAAGATAATAAATAAAATCACTCATATTTATAAAAGGATAATAATTTAACTTACAAAGTTTTGAGCATTGCTTACAGCATTACGTACCAACGGTCGTTTTTAACTTATTACAAATTCAAAAGTTTTTAAAAATTTTTAAAAAAGTCAGGTAAAGTAATAAAATTCTTGTAAGTAATAATTTTTGAACTAAAATCAATTTCCATTTTAAAAATTTGGAACATTTCTCAGAAAAATGCACTAACAGACTTTTAGTAATTAATAATGGCATAGATTTGGCACAGCGCAAATATACTAAGTACCATTTCTTCCATATGAAAACAAACTTTGGAAATGTCCATGGTTTGTACTACTGATTGTTCCCTAGAGATTTCAACAATCTTTTTCAACATGCTACATGCTTCATCATAAGCGTTTGTTGTAGTTAATTGTTGAATAACAGTGAATTCTAATTGATTTACTGAATAACTATTTATTTGAATCAAATACAAATTATTCAAATCAAATAAATGGAGTATTTTAAACTAATAAATAATTATTTGAATCAATTATAAAAATTATTCAACTCAAATAAATATTTACTAGACCTAAGTATTTTGTTTTATCGTATCAAATAAATAGTTATTTGTATCAAATACAAATTATTCAAATCAAATAAATGTAATATTTCAAGCTAGTAAATAATTATTTGAATCAATTATAAAAATTATTTCATTCTATATTTAATACAAAATTTTTTTTTTTAAATATTTAGTATTTTTTTTTAATTTATTAATATATTATTATATTATATTTATATATTATATTATATATATTAACTGATTGTTTAACAGACTTTTAACATTATTTACAAACATGTTCACACAGTTTTTATTCACAACACAACACACAATTTTATTATTTTATAAAACGCTTAAAAGGCTTAAAATGAAAAATATTCGCTCGCATGTGGGATCGAACTCACCGTCCCCCCACCCCTAACGCATACCGAAAGTCGTGATATATGACGTCGATACGATGTCGTTTACGGCGTCATGTACAACGTAGTTTATGACGTCGGAATTTTCAACAGTTATATACCATCGGATATTTTAAAATTATAAGTATCATGTTGGGCCAACAAGCAGGTTTTACGAAAACACCTTGCGCTTTATGTTTGTGGGACAGTAGAGATCGAAAAAAACATTACGTACAAAAAGAATGACCCAAAAGAACATCCTTAACACCAGGTTCCAAAAATATTATAAAAAAACCTATAGTTAAACCTACAACAAAGATAATTCCACCACCTTTACATATTAAACTAGGGGTAATGGAACAGTTTGTAAAGTCTTTAGATAAAGAAGGGAAATGTTTTAAGTACCTAGAACAAGAATTTCCAGAGATATCTGATATCGTTATTGAAAACTTTCTTGGCAACCATAAGAGCGAAAATTGGGAACTAATAGTGAATGGTATGATTAAAAACTTTCAAAAATTGGGACGCTTGATGAGTTTGAAGCTCCATTTCCTACATTCACATCTAAGTTACTTTCCCAAAAATTTAGGAGACTACAGCGAGGAACAGGGAGAACGGTTTCATCAAGATATTAATGAAATGGAGAGCAGATATCAAGGCAGATGGGACGTAAATATGATGGCTGACTATTGTTGGATGCTAAAAAGGGATATTGTTCCAGGAAGAGTAAACTTAAAAAGAAAACCACTGCACAGATCTTTCGAAGACAAACGAGTCCGTTACCATAAACAGACATAAATAAAAATTACATTATTTTCAAACGGACATATTAATTTTTCAAAATCTAATTGAAGATTTGTTATCAGTGATCCGAAAAACCACTGAGTACCCATTTTAAACCAAAATAAATCAATTTTCAGAAAAATAACCGCCATATTGAATTTTTAAAATCTGACTGCAAATCTGTAATCAGCGACCCCGAAAACCCCTATATACCAAGTTAAGTGAAAATCTAACAAATTTTTAAAAATTTGGCCGCCATATTGGATCCGCTATTTTGAATTTTTAAAAACTGACTGCAGATTCGTAATTATCGACCTTAAAAACCCCCGAGAAACAAGTTTAAGACAAATCTAATCAATTTTTTAAAAAATTTGTAACTTACATAAATTACATAAAATCTGACATGTTTTTTGATGTTAGAGAAAAATCCTGATGTGATGGAGCAAAACTGACTTCGGATTCGTGTTCAGCGCATCAAGATATATAGGGGTATGGTACTGTGGTTTTTCGCGCAGGGTACTTTTATTTTTTTGTGGGGCTGTGTAATGTTTGTTCCCATTGTAATGCTTTGAGGTGGTCTTAGGAAGCCAAAGGTATATGCTGTTCTTCTGGTAAGATTTTAATACCATCTATACCTGAAGCGCCAGAACCTCTTAGATCTTTGCTTAATGAAGATCTTCTTCAATCTAGGCGGTTTTTTCAATATATTAGATCTTACAACAGTGCGTTTCAAATGACATCGTTTGGGGGAACTGAAGTTTATGAATCAGGGTTTAGACCTACATTCAGAATTCAAGGTCAAGTATATCATAGGATTGGTTCTGTTCTACCTTCTCTTAATCAACCTTCAACGTATCTACAATTATATTTTATGACTGAATTTCAAGATCAAGTTGATAGAAGACTTTCAATATTTAATGAACTTGATTCTAATTTGGTTCTGCAAATACAGGAGTTACTTCACGAACGTAACTCTTATATTCGTAGTTTTAAATATGCTTTAGAGACAATGGCTTCAGAATCACCAGACCATAGGATTGTAATAAAAGCAGATAGACGGCCTGAAGGAAGCCATCCAGGTAGATATAATGCACCAACTTCTTCTGAAGTAGCCGTTATTATGGTTGGTGAACCAAGTGATTCAAGGGATATTGTTTTGAAGCAAAGAACAGGCAATTTGATTAGAATATGTGAGTCCCATCGTTCTTATGATCCTCTTCAATATCCTTTAATGTTTTGCCATGGAAATGATGGATATCATTTTCTCTATCGACATATAAATCCTGAAACAGGACAATTTGTTAATAAAAAAACATCAGCATTAGAATTTTATGCATATCGTTTAATGATACGAGAAAATGATCCTAATCACTTGCATAAATTTAGACAATTATTTAATCAGTATTTAGTAGATATGTATGCAAAAATAGAAAGTAAACACTTGCTTTATATTCGTACACACCAAACTGAACTTAGGTCAGAAAAGTATATTTACTTACAGGACGCGATTAGAAGGAATGAATCCGTAGGAAATTTAGGTCAGAAAGTAATTTTACCTTCAAGTTTTACTGGTGGTCCAAGGTATATGCATTCACGTACACAAGATGCATTTTGCTACGTTCGAAAATTTGGACGTCCTGATTTTTTTATTACAATAACTACAAATCCAAAATGGCCAGAAATTACTGCTTTAATTTTAAATGGTCAGTCTGCCCAAGATCGTCATGACATTGTATCGCGAGTTTTTTATTTGAAATTAAAATGTTTAATGGGACTTTTGAGAAACGGAAAAATATTTGGTACAGTGCGTTGTTTTATTTATTCTGTTGAGTGGCAAAAACGTGGACTTCCTCATGCACATATATTACTCTGGCTTGAAGAACCTTTACGATCTAACCGTGTTGATGAAGTTATAAGAGCAGAACTACCTGATCCTTCAGAAGAGAAAGAATTATTTGATATTGTAAAAGGGCATATGATACATAGACCATGTGGAGCTTTTAACAGGAATCTTAGTTGTATGAAAGAAGGTCGATGCACTAAAAGATTTCCGAAACAATTCGTGAATGAAACAATAACAGTAGAAGACGGTTATCCTACTTATAAAAAGCGATCTCAAGAAGATGGAGGTGTCGTAACAGAATTTATGTTAAGAGGAGAGAATATTATGATAGATAACAGATGGGTAGTACCATATTCTCCAGTTCTTTTACGTACATTTCGAACCCACATTAACGTAGAATGTTTTGGTGGTGTAAAATCTATTAAATATATTTGTAAATATGTAAACAAGGGCAGCGATCAGGCTTCTTTTAGCATAGCAAACGAGAACGATGAAATTAGTTTATATCAAACGGGTCGTTATATTTCTACTTCGGAGGCAGTTTGGCGCATACTTGAATTCCCTGTTCATGAAAGGTATCCTCCTGTGATTCATCTCGATGTTCATCTAGAGAATGGACAAAGAGTATACTTTAGGCCAGAGAATGTAATAGGTCGTGTTGAGAATCCTTCTAACACTACTTTAATGGCTTTCTTTGAACTTTGTAGATTGGATAATTTTGAAAAATCATTGTTGTATTGTGAAGTACCTTCACATTACACATTTAATAAACAAATTCGTAAATTTTCAAGAAGGAAAAGAGGTACACCTGTGGAAGGTTATTCAGGTATATTTAAAGATCCTGCTATTGGTAGGGTATATACTATTCACCCACAAAATATGGAATGTTTTTATCTTCGATTACTTTTTCATCACATTCGAGGACCTACTTCTTTTGAGAGCTTAAAAACTATTAATGGTGAATTATATCCAACTTATAAGGATTATTGCAAAGCATTAGGCCTCTTAGAGGATGATGCACATTGGGAGGAAGCACTTAGATAGGCTTCTGCTTTTGATAGTCCATGTCGATTTAGGGAATTGTTTGCTGTTATGTTAGTGTTTTGTGATCCAAGTGATCCTTTTGATTTATAGATAAAATTTCGTGAATCCCTATCGGAGGATTATTTAAGACAAGCTCAAAGAACTGACCCAAATACAAATTTTGAAAATTCTCCTCATTTATATGATTTATGTCTGCAGTCTATACAAGAAATTACGATACGCATAGGTAATAAAAACCTTGCTGAATATCATCTTCCCACACCACGAATTTCATCTAATGATATAAATTCTGATTACATTACACTGAGAGAAATGGATAGTCAGATTTTGATGTTAAAAAGATGATGTTACACGATACTATCATTACGCTACTGCCAACCATCACAGATGCTAAAAAATATATAGTTATGCTACCCCGTACTACCAAGATGTTACTCCTGATGATATTGATGGTAACGGTGACTATCTAGATAGCTGTCTGTATACGTAGCATTAAAGATGGTCACCCTAACCACAATTATGTTACCCACTACTATAAATTTCTCTCCGTGTAGGGAAACAAGTTAAAATCCAATTCAGTTACTATCTTATGTAAATGAAAATGAGTCGCGACTTACAGAAGAACAAACTGATGTATATCAAAATGTGCTTTTGTCTGTAAATAATAATTAGTCAAAAAAAATGTTTTTTCTTGATGCACCTGGAGGTACTGGAAAAACATTTTTGATAAATCTTATTCTTTCTAAAATACGAAGTGAATCAAAAATCGCATTAGCTGTAGCATCTTCAGGAATTGCTGATACTCTTTTACCAGGAGAGAGAACTGCACATTCTATGTTTAAAATTCCAATTAACATTGATTAAATGGAGACTCCATTATGTTCAATATTTAAAAATTGTGCAATAGCTAAGGTTTTAAGAGATTGTGTCTTAATAGTCTGGGATGAGTGTACAATGGCTCATAAAAAGAGCATTGAAGCTTTAGACCGCACTTAAAGGGATATTAGAAATAATAATGTTCTTATAGGAGGTGTAACATTATTATTTTCTGGAGATTTTAGTCAAACTTTACCGGTATTAGTGAGAGGAACAAGAGCAGACGAAGTAAATGCGTGCATTAAGAAATCTTTTCTGTGGTCGAAAATAACGCGTCTATCTCTAAGACAGAATATGAGAGTTTATCTAAGAGGCGAGCAAGGAGCGCAAGATTTTGCTGATCTTATGATTACAATTGGTAATGGTATTATAGAAGAGAATAATGGGATAATTAGTATTCCACAATCTTTAGAT
This sequence comes from Leptopilina heterotoma, assembly GCF_015476425.1. Classification (NCBI taxonomy): domain Eukaryota; kingdom Metazoa; phylum Arthropoda; class Insecta; order Hymenoptera; family Figitidae; genus Leptopilina; species Leptopilina heterotoma. Next base: position 772,465 of record NW_025110934.1, read on the forward strand.
ACAGTTATAACTTCTCAGGAAGAATTAATTGAAAACGTTTTTCCAGGAGTTGAAAACTTATTGACGATTCAAAATTCTTGGTTATGTGACCGTGCAATTTTAACACCTACTAATGAACAGGCAAAACAGATAAATAAAAAAGTAATTTCTCTTTTCGAAGCTACAGAAAGAACATATTTTTTAAATAATAGTTCTATTAATGAAGATGATTCTATTCATTATCCAATAGAATTTTTAGATTCTGTTACTGCTCCTGGATTACCAGCTCATGAAATAGAACTTAAAGTTGGAGCTCCTATTATGATTTTAAGAAATATTAATCCTCCTAAATTATGTAATGGAACGCGTCTTAAAGTACGAGCACTACATAGATTTATCATAGAGGCAGACATCCTTACAGGATGTGTTGCAGGGGAATCTGTTTTTATACCGCGTATTTCTCTTATTCCAACAAATTATCCATTTCAGTTTAAACGTTTACAGTTTCCTGTTAGTTTGTGTTTTGCTATGACTATAAACAAATCTCAGGGACAAACTTTGTCAACTGCAGGAATAGAACTAGGTGAATCAGAATGTTTCTCACATGGTCAGCTTTATGTAGGATGTTCAAGAGTAAGTTCACCTGATTATCTTTATATTCATTCACCAACAGGAGCAACAAAAAATGTTGTTTACTGTGAAGTATTACAATAATTTTTTTATCATGAATTAATATATTGTATTACATATTAGAACATATTTTTATAAAATATTTTTAAAAAAAATTTAAATTGTTATAATAATGAAAATTTGAAAGTAATATTCGTATCATGTTTATAAAAAAAATTATTAAAATCATAAAAAAAATTTATAATTTGATAATAGAAGTTTTTAAAAGAAAATTCGCATAAATGAGTTTTAAAAGAAATAATGCAAGTTTTATAAAATATTTAAACGTTTGAATTGTTATTTTATTTAAAATCATAAAAATTATATATATAAAATTATTTATATATATAAAATTGTATCTGTAGCTTTAAATTGAAAGGATACAGGTTTAATTGATAAATTGATTTTTTACTCGAAATGTTAAAAGATCGAAAGGTCGAATATTCGTCTGATCGAAAAATTAAAAGTTATTTTTATTTGTTCGTAAAAATAAATTTTCGAATGTTTAAATTATTGAAAAATAGAAAGTTCAAATGTTTATATATTTAAAAAATTAAATATTTCATTAAGATGTTAAAAATTAAAATGTTTAAATTAAAGATAAAATTATATTTGGAATTTAAGAGACCGGTTATATTTGGAAATTTTATTTATATAATTGTAATTGAAAAATTATTGATAAATAAAAAAAAATTTGAGATGCAAGATTGGTTACCTCCACGTGGTGCATCTTGAAAACAATCTCATTAAAATAATTTTTATGAAAAATAATAATTTTAAAAAAGTTTAAAGTTTTATATATAAATGACGGGTTTCACGTTAAGTGACCCAGGTCAAAATTTTAAATGTTTGGGATCGGGTTAAAATTTTGCAGAAACAGTAGTCCTATTAGATACAATTAAAAATACCAAATATTATTAATTTATTTAAACAAATAATAAAAACTGGAGGGGGTCAAAGTTTAAATTTTTGGTCTAACATGGAATATTTGAAAAATTTGTAGTTTCTTTAAAACAAAACGAAAATACGTTTTCTATTTTGGATTTTTCTGCTGTTTTTCAACACTTTCTAATGGTGTAAACAAATGTAGAGAAAAAAAATGTTTGACCTTGAAAAATTAAATTAAAAAATAAAATTTCATTTTTTCATCAAATGGACAGTTTTTATTTTTGAAAAAAATTTTTATCATAAAGGTGAGGTTTTTTCCTAAAAAAAATGTATAGGTCAAAACGTGGGACAAGAACTTTTAACTGGTCAAAATAAACATTTACTTCTGCAATCCACCGCCCCTGCTCGTTGTTGGGCTATATATTGTTTATAACAATTGAAATAAATTATTTTATGCTTTATTAATTTTCTGGTGGTCATATTCGATGAATTTAAATTTATTTAGATCATGTGCATCAACGGAATAAGAAAATAAACCTCCTTTTTTAAAAAAGTGTATTAATTTGTTAACTTTGATTTAAAAAAAATGATAAATAATTAAAATCTCCAAAATCGGCCTCGAAGGATGTCTTAAGAATTTATTCCCCTTTAATTTAAGACAAAGAACACTCAAATCGGTTAAAAATTGTAAGCTATAGACATTTTTTAATAGTAAATTGTAAAAAAAATTCCACTGTGAGACGGTGCACGGCAGAAGTAAATGCTTAATTTAACCAGTTAAAAGTTCTTGTCCCACGTTTTGACCTATACATTTTTTTTAGGAAAAAACCTCACCTTTATGATAAATTTTTTTTTTAAAATAAAAACTGCCCATTTGATAAAAAAATGAAATTTTATTTTTTAATTTAATTTTTCAAGGTCAAACAATTTTTTTTCTCTACATTTGTTCACACTATTAGAAAGTGTTGAAAAACAGCAGCAAAACCCAAAATAGAAAACGTATTTTCGTTTTGTTTTACAGAAACTACAAATTTTTCAAATATTCCATGTAAATTTTTGACCTGGGTCACTTGACGTGGAACCCGTCAAATATATATATTATTTAAATGAAATTGGCTAAATACCAATCGTTTTTCCAGTAGTAAAAAAATTAATGTTTTATAATCGTTTTTAGAATGTAAAAGTTTTTTTACTAATGAGTAATAATTAAAAAAAATAATATATATTGATAAATAATGTGAAATGTGTGTAAACTATTATAATTTAATATATAAAGATGAGTAAATTTAAATAAAATAATTATTAAATTATTTTTAAAAAGATTATTTAAAATTATTTATAAGGTTTTTTTATGAAATATTATGGGGTACATGGCGCTAGATTTTGAGCCCCCTGAAGGCGGGCACGAAAGCTAGTGTTTTATAAAACGATTCGTTTAGAAAATCATAAGTAAAAAGTAATTTCCCAACGCAGAATAGAATCTTTAACCGGAACCGCAATCGTAACCGTAAGCGTAAGAAAGAGTTAAACAAGGATAAGTATATTTTTTACCCTTCTCTAACTCATTCTTACGGTTACGGTTACGATTGCGGTTCAGGTTAAAGATTCTATTCTGCGTTGGCCTTAATGTGACCGAGCATGAAAATTGGCAATTTAGAGTTTTAGCCAATCAAAATTCCCTATTCCGCTAACCCAACCAACCACGTTTCGTATTTTCAGAGCATTCAGAGGGCGAATGTCGGAAACACCTAAAACTGAACCTACATTTTGGAATTTTTTTTTCAAATTTCCTAGAAATTTGTTACAATAAACCAGAATTTACTCTGATTTTGATTGCTGATTATACTCTGATTTATTTAAGGCCTTTCTCCAATAGGTTTTAAAAAGTGTGCGAATGACTGCGTCTGCGTCGGTTGCTATAGCAACACATGCTAAAATCAACGCAACGCAGTCATTCGCACACTTTTTAAAACCTATTGGAGAAAGGCCTTTTACAAACTGTTCCCATATCCGTATTCATTTTGCGTGGGCCTTAGGGTGCATTTATACGACTGTCGGTAGAAAAAAATTTACCGAAAAAAGTCAGGGTGGAGTCCCATGACAGCGTTTTGCGTTGCGTCGTAATGGGAGATAAAAAGACGCAAATATACGTTTGCTGCATTCTCTCTTATTACAACGCAACGCAAAACGCTGCCATCGCATTCACACCAAGTTGTAAAGGTGTTTCTGCAATAGCTTTAAAATGCATTTGTTTTTTCTAATTTAAAGTAACTGCACATTCTACTTATAAATTCACTTGAAATCATCAAATACAAAGCAAATTATTGTAAATTTATATGCAGGATGTGCAATTACTCTGAATCGGATAAAAAAATGCATTTTAAAGCTATTGCAGAAACACTTTTACACCTTGGTGTGAAAGCGATTTTGACTTTTTTCGGTAAATTTTTTTTATCGATAGTCGTATAAATGCACCCTTAGTGTGATTAGACTTGAGAAGGACCGCTCATAAACTATGTCACGCAAAGTCTGAGGCCTATGAAGGTGTCATTCCCCTGAGTCGTGTGTGCTGTAGAACAAAATGGCGAGGTTTCTGCGTAGAATCACACAGGTTTGAATATATAAATGACATTTAACATAATATAAACATTGTAAATAATGGTAGCTTCGGATCGACTTTAAGAAAGAAAAGATTGCTTTGATCTATTAACAGTTTTTTTTACTTCTTAATTATAATAAAAAACAAATTGCATTTAAATAATGTATTCTTACTAATTTTTCAAAAATAGAATTCAATTGAAATACGTCTAAAGTAAAATATTTCTTAATTCAAATTAAAGAAATTCCCATCATTCGTAATTTTTTCCATGACTTTCATTTCCAATTTTTTAAAGAAATAAGTTGTTTAAAATTAGTAATTAAAATTATTTGAAAAACCTTTTAATTTTAATTATTGTTTAGAATAATAAATGTCTACTTGTTTTTCTCTAATGCGATTATTGAAAATCCCACAATTTTTTTTAACCGAACTTTAAGTCGGTGAACTTTGTTTAGTAATTGTAATTGGATCGAGTTCAACGTCTTAAACTTTGGTTAAAACAGTTGTGGAACTAGACCTAAATTACGTGAATTTTATTCAATAATAAAGGCAGTTGTATATAACATGCACACTTGTGATAAATTATTATAATAAAAAGTAAAAATGTTATGAGAAATATGTTCTTAAAAATTTCCAAATATTTAAGTATATAATATTAAGCAAATTATTTAATATTTAATTTTTATTTATATTTTAATATATTTCATATTTATTTAAAATAAAATAATGGCAACAACGTTATAATAAAAATGTCATTAATTTCTCCAATCCACAGAATTGTAGTTGTGTACTATTATCCGTGATCAGTGGATAATAGTAAAAAATTGTAAATGTCGTGGCAGACATTAATTATTGATATTATGATCTAAGATACTATTGTGAAGCACCTGTTTAGGGGACTGATACTTATACTCTCCGCGAGACAAGTCGTGCGCGAGAGAGGTATTTCTCGCCATCTATCACGGAGTTAGAGCATTATAAGAGAAACTTCTATTACTTTTCCAATTCCCTGATAGATGGCGAGAAATACCTCTCTCGCGCACGACTTGTCTCGCGGAGAGTATAAGTATCAGTCCCCTAAACAAGTGCTTCACAATAGTATCTTAGATCATAATATCAATAATTAATGTCTGCCACGACATTTACAATTTTTTACTATTATCCACTGATCACGGATAATAGTACACAACTACAATTCTGTGGATTGGAGAAATTAATAATATTTTTATTATAACGTTGTTACCATTATATTATTTTAAATAAATATTAAATATATTAAAATATAAATAAAAATTAAATATTAAATAATTTGCTTAATATTATATACTTAAATATTTGGGAATTTTCAAGAAACTTGCAGTGTTGGCTTGTCCTAAGCTTGCTGTGCAATCCTGCAGCAAGTAGGACCTTTTTGTACTTGCAGCAAACTTGCAGCAAGCTTACGTGTAAGATTGCAAATCTTGTGGTGTAAGTTTGCTGCAAACTTACAGGTTACTTGGGTGTGTCTGCAAGTCATGGAGCATTTACACCTTATCGGTAAAAACTGCGTTCAGAACGGAAAATTTACATTTATTAGAAAAAGAGAAACATGTAAACAGTCTGTTGCGCAATTTCAGACAATGGTCGCTTTTTAAAAATTGTTGCTTGAACGTAAACGTAATTTTATAGATAAAGAATTTGACAATTTAAATAATAAGTAAAAACGGATATTATTTTTAAATTTAGATTCACATGAATATTTAGCATACATACTAATTACTTGTAAAGAATCTGAGTTCATGAAAAACAAATATAATGTTGAAATATAAATAAAAATTATTTTTAACATTAACAAAGAAATATTCGTCGTTCAACTTAATGTCGGTCAGGTCATAAACATTACCTATAGCGACTCTTTTGCAGATAATTTTTCCCAGTACAATTTCAGTGCTGAAACGCAGCAAATTTTCACTGTAATAGCAGTGAACTCTCAGTACTAATTCCCCAGTACAATTTCAGTCCATTCTTCCGGCAGGGTAAAAACTATTCTGAGCAATTACCCAGATAGCAAAATGCGCGCACATTGACAGACGCATGCTCGCACACGTGTCGATTAACCCGCACGGCGTGTGCTAATTTGAGCACACAGATGAGTCCTCATATGCCACGCATGATGTGAAAGTCGCACGCGTGACGGTGAAATGCATGTGCAATCACTATTCACTAAATTAAATTAAATATTTAAATTATAAATTTAAAATTCATTTAATCAATAGAAATGCGTAAATAGAACACTTAACTTTTTATTTTAACACGTTTTTACAAACAATAAAAAACTTACAATAATAATTTTCAGTCTTTTTTGTTATTATAAAATTTCGGAGAAACTAACACTTAAACAAAATTATTTAAATTTTACATCTTTGGATTTTCATGTGCTTGTATAGAGTTTTTCACTTAAAATTAAATTAAATTTAAACTTTTCCTTTAAATTTTATGGTTTTAAAAATTGTAGTAAGAAATTTAAATTTAAGTAATTTAAAAAATGTTAATTTAAGAACAGTAATTTTTAATGATATTTCGTCTATCGATTAAATGGAAAAAAATTAGTTTAACAGAAACTTACTGTTTTAATAAAGCTGTTTTGACGTAAATTTAAAAACAAAAAAAAATTCAAGAAAACAATCCACGCGTTTAATTGATGCGATACCGACTTATCATCTGCCTCTCTCTCTTCCTCTTCACTGTTGTAATCTTCATTACTATTTTTCTCCTTCATGGCTTCTAATTCGTTGATTTCATTTTGTAAGTTTTCCTTTTCAAGATCAATTTCTGATATACCTTTCTTTTTAAGCGAATTTCGATATCTCTGCTTTGTATGGCGCAGCACCTCCAGCATATGAATTTTGAAACTGTTTATATCTTTAGGACCTTCAAAATTCGTGCACCTTCTAGCAGTAGCTGTAAAAATAATAATAATAATAATATAACAATATTTAGTATTTACATTTTGTGTTTTCAAGGACGAAAAAACGTGTGTTTAAAAAATAGTCAAATTTGAAACCAATGAATTTATTGAAAATAAAAAAGATATAATGAAAGAAATATTAGAAAAGAAGAGGAACTTTTTGATAAAGAAACAAAGTAGTTGAAAAAGAAACATATATCTTAAAAAGCAGAAAACATAATGGGAAAACAACTATATAAATAATATTTTTGTAGGTAACATATTATATTATATTAAAAAAATAGACAATAAAATAGTTCAATAAAAAAGCAATATTATTACAAAAGTCGAATCATAATGAAAACTAAGAAAAACAAGTTATAATTAAAAAAAATTTAGAATAAGAAAAAGTAGAGAAAATAAAACTCTTAATAATACAGACTTCAATTGAGAGACTGGATGCTATAAGGGGATACGCACCATTCAGTTCTTCAATTAAATATTTATATGAAAAAAATATAAATATACTTACAATATAAAACATTAGCAAGTTTCGTATTTCCAAATTCAACGGAATTTTCTCCGCCTTTCCAAGTAAACTTGCAGACTAATTTGTCTGTCACAGCTTGCCTTATAGCGGCAGATATAAAATGTCTAATAGAGGCTCCTCCTATAGTTAGTAGCTGCTTGTGATGAAACAAAAGTTCAATCATATTTGAGAATGATTTAATAAAAGTTAAACAGAAGTATTTACTTTGATAAGTGGACAAATTGTTCGCTTATGAATTTTTCCAATTTTGATTTTGTGAATGACTTATGCACCTGAAATTCGTTAATTTTAAAAATTGTATTAAGATGATGAAAAAAATCGATCACTCCAAGTCAATCCTGACTCGGAGTGATCGATTTTTTTCATCATCTTAATATTTTATCGACCAAGTGATAGCATCATTATTATATATATATATATATATATATATATATATTTAAAAATTGTAATTATTAAATTTTTAATAATTATTAGCATACATACAAAATTTATTTCATATCGGACCCAAATGTAAAAAAATAAATTTTTCATTCATTATTTTTTCATTCAATAAAAAATACGTATATTATAGTTTTCTACAAAATTCAAAATTTTATACTTACAAGTTTTGCGCGTTTTTCTTCGCTTTCTGACTCGAATTCCAGAAACTCTTCTATGCTATTCAACGGAAAACCATCAGCAGGTTGAAAAAGATTATTAGACAATTCTTTCTCTTCATTACTTTTTTCATGTTTTGCTAATTAGAGTAAAATATGCTTTTGATTATTAGCAATTATTTTATTTTGCTTCATAAGAATTGTGTTCTGCTCTTTTAAAAATCTAAAAATAATTCATTGTGCTATATACTTTGCAATGTTTTTAGAATCTTTTACAATAATCAATTACTTACTGTCAATTTTTTATTTCATCTTTAAAATTCTTTTAAAAGCTCTTAAGATAAAAAACTTCTTACTTTGTCACTGTCACTTCAGATGTTAATGTTCCTGGTTTAAAAATTTGGTAATTTGAGATTCTTGGCTTCGACAATTGGGAACTTGAAAGTTCTGGCTTGGAGGTTTGAGAATTTGAAGATGATTGCACTAAAATTTGAGACTTTGATATTTCTGACTTCGAAAAATTAGAATTTGATGTTCCTGGCACAGACGGTTGAAAATCCATTGGAGCGACTGTGCTTGTCCTACAAATAATAAATATCAAAATGCTTTTATTTAATTTAATTAATCCTATTAATTTAATTTAATCCTATTAATTTAATTTAATCCTATTTTTATAACTCCGCAATGTACTGTCCCGCGTGGCAGGGTGCGCGCAATTCTATTTTGTGTAGTTACTGATATTTTCGACTTTTTGCTGGGAATTTCTTCATCGCTTGTTGTTATAATTTTCTGTGGTCGTAGTAAGTGTCTGCCACTGCGGGATTTTTTAATTAGGTGTTTGTCAATTTTCTTTTTTAATTTGTTTTTTCCCATTTTTATCTGAAAATAAAAAATTAAATTCTACATTAAAACAAATAATTATTTGTTACAAAAGTATCACCTTTTTTCAATGAAAATCACCGAACAAAGAAATATTTATAAAAGTAAAATGTATTTTTATAATAATTTACATTTTTTTAAATATTTAATGATAACTTTAAATTTTCAAACATTTTTAATAAATTTCAATCACTATTTATCACCTTCTTTTATTTTCAAAATGGCAAATAAGCTTAAAGCATCGTATTTAATTTCTTTCAGGCTCATTAAAAAATAGAAAATTGCAAAAATTAATTTACATTAATTTATGTACTTTTTCTTTACCTTTACTAAGAGAAGCTTGATTTAATTTTTTTATAAAATATTTTCAGGAAGCAGAAATGGTGACAATAGCGTAGCACAAATCCATTCGCCCTGAACAATAAGTTCTTCTTATCGTTCTACACTACTCCAGTTTGGCATTAAATAACTTTTACATTTGACATCCGTTAATGAAAGAACTCTTAAATTTTGCTCTAGATTATGACACTTGAAAACATTTAGCGCAGTAGATGATATTCCTACATCGTAAATTTCAGCAGTAGAACGAAAGTGCTGAACAACTAAGCGGATTTCTCCTCTTATTTGTATAATATTTTTTATAATACAAATTTTTGAATTTTTTAGATGACAGCAACTGTCACGCATCCTCCCTAGGGGTTTCAAGACCTTGCCGTTGGTGGAAGGCGCACAAGGGGCTTTACCCAGTAGGGGGCTACTTCTCGATATCTCTCGTGGGGACTGGGGGGCGAACCCTTCAAAATGGGTCGGCCGCTACAGAAACCCAATCTTTTGTGTTTCGCTGGGCAGTGTCCCAGGGCACGGGGATTTAGAGGGATATCGAGAGAGACGGGATGGACAGAGGCTTATCCGCGGGTCCATTCCGAAGACTTCTTACTGGTGGAAGTCTGACCAAGAAGAAACCCTTCCATGGTTACGTTGGCTGTGCCATGGCGATTGAGGCGCGAGTCTCTGCCACCCAATCCGTAATGAACTCGTGTCCAGGGATGAATGATACCAGGGTTACCAAATCCGTCGGGTTCTTCCGTGGGGAGGGGGGTTAGACGGGGGACGACCATTGCTGGGCATTACTTAGCTCTCGTAAAGTTCGGGAACGGTTATGATACAGGAGGGGCCCGTCCTCTGGACGACCCGTCCCCGTGGTGGGGCTCGAATTGAGGTATCTTAAACGAGACTCCGAGATACCAGGCGAACTCTTGGATGTATTTAGCCTTATCCTTGAATAGAGGCTCTTCAAGGATGAACCTTCTTTCCTCTTTTCTCGTGGGACCAAAAATGGATACTACTAACTTAAATTCACACAACAAAAACTCAGAACATGCGAGCATTGTAGAGCCCTCTTCGGGGGATCTCAATGCCGGCATGGGGACTACGCTTAGAGCTGGTTTGGGGACCACAGGGGACCAAACCTCGCAACAAGTAGATAGGGTTCAGCAACACTTGGGTAACCTTGTCCTTGAGGGCAAGAGACCAAGTGGGGCTGCAATGAGGAAGAGAAGGCGGAAGCGAGCTCGGGACTCTCTGAGGACCGGATCGAATACCGCTGGCACTTCTCAGAGCACTACCGGAGAGGGGGAGGGCGTCGAGAGCCGAGAAAAAGACGGCAGGACTCGGATGAGGCTTCCCCTAACAATAGAATGCCGTCAAAAAAAGTTAAGGGGCCCACAAGGGGGAACCTTATCGTTTGCGGAGATCACTAGATGGTCATTAGCCGGGGCGATCGTCGCAGAAGGCTATCCGAGGGTCCAGATGACGTTGGCTAATCTGGACCAATTAAGGGTAGCAATTTATGATGAGATTGGGGGGGACGAAGTTGGACCCTATCCTCATTTCGGAAAGGTTCGCCTTACTAGGGGAGCGATCCTAGTAGAGTGCCTGGATTCAGAATCTAGGGAATGGCTAAATAGCCGTATACCTAGGTTCAGTCAGGCGTTAGGGGGTCTCGCCATCAAGGTGGTTGATCCGGCTGGGCTGATCAAGCTGGTAAGGGTTGTGGCTCGGGTACCCGGTCCTAGGGTGAACCAGGCTTTAATCCTTAAAAACCTCGGTATACAAAATACCGGGGTGGATACATCCGCGTGGAGGGTGTATTCGGGAGGCGAGGGGAGAGCAGACCAAGCTGCGGCCGTGGGCTGGGCTCTCGCGCTAGGAGTACCAGAAAGCGACATTGAAGCTCTCCAAGCCCGGCAGTTGAAACTGTGTTTTGGGCTAGGTCAAATCACTCTAAGAGTGTCGAGGCAAGGTACTGACACAGCTGCTGGGCAGGGTACCCAGGGGAGGGAAGCGACTGAGGAGACCGTGAATCAGCCTTAAAAATGGCTGCTTCCGGGATTCATTGTACGCAGATTAATTTGCATCATTGTAAGGGCGCTTCAGCGATTTTAGCCAAGAGCTTGACAAAGATGCAGACAACTTTAGCCTTTATTCAAGAACCTTGGGTTTTCAAGGGGAGAATTAGAGGTCTGAACGGCTGTGGGGAGCTGGTTAGTTTACCACAGGAACCAGTTCCAAGAGCGTGTCTGATCTATAAAGGTCTAGACGCTTTCCTGTAAGAAAGCTTTTTAATAAAGCCAAGAAACGTAGGCATCAGCGAGCATGGGATAAATATCATACCGCTCGCGATTCTTACAAGAAAGAAGTAGAGAGGGCAAGGGGTGTCAGCTGGAGAAGTTTTTGCGAGGGAATCGAGAGGGTACCAGAAGCTTCAAGACTTCATAAAGTACTAGCTCGAGACCCAATGACAAAATTAACTACTATTAAGCTGCCTAATGGGCAGTATGCCCAGGATAAAAGGAAGTGTCTAAAGCACCTGATGGAAGTAAACTTCCTGGACTTTAGAGAAGGTTTGGAGAACAGCCATGGCATAGGAACACTGGAAACTAGCAGCCAGGCTCGTAACTCCGGAAGGGATTGATTGGGCAATAAGCTCTTTCAAACCATTTAAGGCTTCAGAGGGGGAACGGTATATATCCGGTTCTTTTGCAAAAGGGTTTGGATTGTATTAGAGTACCCCTGTGTAAAATTATGAGAGCATGTATAGCTCTTGGTTATACACCGGAGTCTTGGAAAAAGACGAGGGTTGTGTTTATTCCGAAGGCGGGTCGGTCAGGGTATACTGCGGCGAAGGACTTCAGGCCAATCAGCCTTACCTCCTTTATATTAAAGACGTTAGAGAAACTGTTGGATAATTTTATTAGACAGGAATGCCTTAGAGTTTTTCACATCATCAGGGACAGCATGCATATAGAGCAGGCTTCTCAGTAGAAACAGCCCTCCATTCGGCAGTAGGCAGAATAGAGGGACAAATTAGCAGTGGTGGCTATGCGGTTGGTACCTTTCTTGATATCGAAGGTGCCTTCCCTAACACCTCTAGCAAAGCTATCTGTAGGGCAGCCAGGATGTGAGGTGTGCCCGAGCCGCTAGTTATGTGGATCGACAGCATGCTTCGCGAAAGGGCCCTGGAAGCAGAGTATGGTGAGTCTAAGGTAACAGGCCTTGTCTCAAAAGGGTGCCCACAGGGAGGAGTCCTCTCTCCTTTATTGTGGTGCTTGGTGGCAGGTGAGTTAATTAGAAACCTCAATACCCAGCAATATTATACGCAAAGTTATGCGGATGATTTCCTTATAATTATATGAGGGCACGCAATTGAGACTCTCTTAGAACTTACGGAACGTGCACTTAAGATTGTCAAAGATTGGTGCAATCTGACTGGACTTTCCGTTAACCCAGAGAAAACGAATATAGTAGTTTTCACAAGGAAATATAAGGTACCGAGTTTGAAGAAACCGATATTTTATGGAAAAGAAATTTCTTTTTCTGAATCGGCTAAGTATCTGGGAGTAATCCTGGATAAAAGGTTGATTTGGAAGAAACATTTCGAATATCAGTATACAAGGTTCTGTACTACGTTTTGGGCGTGTAGGAGGGCAATAGGGTCATCGTGGAGACTAAGGCCTAATATGGTCAATTGGCTCTATCAGATAATCTTAAAACGAAGTCTGGTATACAGACGGCTCCAAGATGGACTGCGGTGCAGGCTTCGGAATTTATCGAAAAACTGGCTGCATTAAAGTGGCTGAGTCACTAGGACAATATGCCACGGTCTGGCAGACAGAGGTCTGTGCGATTTTAACTTGCGCCCAAATATCCATTCGAAATGGAACAAAGGGCAAGAGGATTAGTATTTGTGTAGATAGTCAGGCGGCCTTAGGGGCTCTGAAAAATCCTACAATAGAATCAAAACTCGCCTGGGAATGCCGTAACGTAATAGATGAGTTGGGTTTAGCAAATAAACTTTCATTGATTTGGGTACCGGGTCACTCGGGAATCAAGGGTAATGAAAAAGTAGACGTCTTGGCGAAAATCGGTTTCGAGACGGAATTTATATGTAGGTCCTGAACCAGCAGTGGCAATAATGCCGTGCTTGGTTAAGGGAGCCATAGAAAGATGGGGTCAAAAGGAACATGAGAAGTATTAGGCGAACGTTAGGGTGGGAAGGAAAGCGAAAACTCTGTTAGGGCTAGCACTCAACAAGAGGCGAGCGAGCGATCTTCTAAAACTCGATAAGATCAGAGTTAGAACCGTAGTTCGTCTACTTACGGGTGATGGACTATTGAATTACCATCAGCATAAAATAGGCAGACAAGTTTCACCTATGTGCAGACTGTGTGGGGGGAGTAACGAAACTTCGACTCATATATTATCTGAATGCCCAACGCTAGCTAGGATCAGGCTATCTAGTTGGGGTCAAGCAATTATTGACCCTAAGCAGGGTGAGCAACCTATCGATAGAAGAGATACTGGACTTCTAGAGAAGAACAGGACTCTAAGTGGTTGCTATAAACGAGCGAGCTGGAGTCTGGTACATTCGGTTTTATAACTTAGGTGCTTACTTTCCCCTCTTGAGGAAAATCCAGCTCGATCTCGGTTGATAGATTAGATTAGAACTGTCACGCAATATAGTAGAAAATGAGTACTTGCCAACTTCCACTTTTCTAAATTGTTGACAAAGATCCTCTGTAATATTTTCTGGTAATGATCCATCGGTATGACGTTGGGACAATTTAATTGTAATATTAGATTCGAGAGGTTTTAACGCATAATCATCTTTTTCGGATATTCTTTTATATATCTGAGATAGTTTTAGACCAGGCTTTCTAATCCACTTTCGCAATTCCTGCAGATTTCTTTCATTGCTAAACGCACTGTTTTTATCACAAGGACCTAAATTTTGTACATCAGCAACAAATGCAATCCACTGTGAACATTGTATGACAGAAACTGTTCGCCATATAAATCTTCACATAATGAAACATATGTTTTCATACATTCTCTGCAAAAATCGTACATTTCTTGCGGCGTTTCTTCTGAAACAAGAAAACGCATAACAACAAGAAGAATCATTAGATCGTGATAATGATCTTCTTCAAAAACATTTTTTAACACAGGGGGTGCAGTATAAAGCAATGATTGTCGAAATTCTGTTGCTTTAAATTTATGGAATTTACTTAAAAATTCTTGAGGACGTCGATTAAAATCTGGTGGGCAGTACATCTGAAGATCTTTTATTCTAGAATCAAGGATTTTTAATTTCCTAACACTCAGTCGTCGAAATCCAAAATTACCCTCAACTTGTGCCAAAAATACTTTTTTGAAATTACCTAGATAAACAGAATGCATAACTTCAAATGGTACACGCGTTACTAGAGGCAGAAAAGAAGACAAAGGACTTCTACCATGATGTTGATCTTCGTCTAAGATATTTTCATAATCCTCATTTGTACGAACTGTATGTTCAACCCCCGGAAAAACCATTGTTCTTTCAAATTTTGGAGTAAAACACCGACGACCTTCAACTTTACATTTCGAGCAGGCATTTGAAGAATTATGACTCCAGTGATTTAAAACAAACGCACGCGCAGGAGCATCAGCAATAAAGCAATGAAATGTTAATGGAAGACACTGACCTCTTACGATAATTCCTCCTTCTTGTTGAATATCCACAATTTCTTGACAAAATTGTTCAAAAAATTCAAAGGGATTAGATGGTAACTATAGTTGGCGTGTTAACGACAGTTCTTGCATCTTTTGGTAAGGATATTTGATTGAAAGGAAACTCTCGCAAGGTTTTTAATAATATATTTTCTTGACTAAGATTTATATTTGCAGTTAAATACGCATTTTTTAATGCTTTCCTTTGTAAATATACTAAATCAGCTTCTTCTTCGTTCTCCAACACATCTGAATCACTGTCCATTTCAGCAGGATCTTCTACATTCTCTAAATTCTCGTCAAAGTCATCTTCATGCGAGCTTTCACTTTCAGCATCACTAATATCATTATCACTTTTATTATGGTTACCAATAAAATTGTCGTTATCACCAGTATCGGCATCAATATTTTCATTTTCACGTTCACCGCTAAAACTATTTCCATCATTATCACCACTTTCATTAACAATATTTTCTGGGTCCCACTCTAATCTATCAGAATCTTCTTCGATATGTATTATATTTTCGAGAATGTTATTTAACCGCCTTCTTTTCTGTCTCGAACTAAGTTCTTCAAATTTTTTGAATCTTCCAGACATCTTTTTCAAACTCCAAAATATGCAAAATTTTAGTATCAGTAAAAGTCCGGCATGTATTACTGTGAACAATAATCACAATTCAAACAAAAGGGCATAGTTGTAGCGAATATATATATATATAAATTTTTTTTTATATTTATATTTGACGGGTTTCACGTCAAGTGACCCAGGTCCAAATTTGAAATGTTTGGGATCAGGTAAAAAGTTTGCACAAACAGTAGTCCTATTAGATACAATAAAAAATATCAAATATGATTAATTTATTTAAACAAATATAAAAACTGGAGGGGGTCAAAGTTTAAATTTTTGGTCTTACATGGAATATTTTAAAAATTTGTAGTTTCTTTAAAACAAAACGAAAATACGTTTTCTATTTTGGATTTTTCTGCTGTTTTTCAACACTTTCTAATGGTGTAAACAAATGTAGAGAAAAAAAAATTTTTAACCTTGAAAAATTAAATTAAAAAATAAAATTTCATTTTTTTATCAAATGGACAGTTTTTATTTTTAAAAAAAATGTTTATCATAAAGGTGAGGTTTTTTCCTAAAAAAATGTATAGGTCAAAACGTGGGACAAGAACTTTTAACTGGTCAAAATAAACATTTACTTCTGCAATCCACCGCCCCTGCGCGTTGTTGGGCTGTATATTGTTTATAACAATTGAAATAAATTATTTTATGCTTTAGTAATTATCTGGTGGTCATATTGGATGAATTTGAATTGATTTAGATCATGTGCAGCAACGGAATAAGAAAATAAACGTCCTTTTTTAAAAAAGTGTATTAATTTGTTAACTTTGATTAAAAAAAATTATAAATAATTAAAATCCCCAAAATTGTCCTCGAAGGATGTCTTAAGAATTTATTCCCCTTTAATTTAAGACAAAGAACACTCAAATCGGTTCAAAATTGTTAGGTGTAGACATTTTTAAATAGTAAATTGTAAAAAAAATTCCACTGCGGGTCGGTGCACTGCAGAAGTAAATGTTTATTTTGACCAGTTAAAAGTTCTTGTCCCACGTTTTGACCTATACATTTTTTTTAGGAAAAAACCTCACCTTTATAATAAATTTTTTTTTAAAATAAAAACTGTCCATTTGATAAAAAAATGAAATTTTATTTTTTAATTTAATTTTTCAAGGTCAAAAAATTTTTTTTCTCTACATTTGTTTACACTATTAGAAAGTGTTGAAAAACAGCAGAAAAACCCAAAATAGAAAAAGTATTTTCGTTTTGTTTTAAAGAAACTACAAATTTTTTAAATATTCCATGTAAATTTTTGACCTGGGGCACTTGACGTGGAACCCGTCATTTATAAAAAGTATTTTCAGATCTCACAAAGTCTGATGAGGATCTTTTAAAATCTGTTGAAGAATGGGAGAAAAAAATAAATCAGCAAAGAAAAATTAAATTTTGTTAATTGTTAATATATATATTTTAAATAAATAATTCATATCTAATTATATAAAAATATTTCTTTTAATATTAATTTACTTTTCAAATTATTTCATATTTTATTATTTATTATAATTTTTTTAAATTAAATAACATCATTTTTATTACTTATAAACATTTAAATTAATTATAAATTATTTTTATTTAAATAAAGTTATTTTTATTATTTATTAACTTTTTAAATTAATTAATTTATTATATTAAAATTATTTTAATTTTTAATTTTCTTTTTTCAATATAAACTGAATTCAATATAACATCATTTTTATTACTTATAAACATTTAAATTAATTATAATTTATTTTTATTTAAATAAACTTAATTTTTATTATTTATTAACTTTTTAAATTAATTAATTTATTATTTTAAAATTCTTTTAATTTTTAATTTTCTTTTTTCAATATAAATAAAATTCAATATAACATCATTTTTATTATTTATAAACATTTAAATTAATTATAATTTTTTTTATTTAAATAAAGTTATTTTTATTATTTTATTAACTTTTTCAATTAATTAATTTATTATTTTTAAATTCTTTTAATTTTTAATTTTCTTTTTTTAATATAAACAGAATTTATTAAAATTAAAAACATATTTTTAAAAAATGTAACTATTTATTTAATTAATATTCTTTTTTATTTAATCAAATTATATTTTAATTACAACATCTAGAACGATAACATGAATGATGAGAGCATGATGGAATTTGTGTCTGTGATGAGCATGGAGAAATTTGCGTGTGCGATGAACATGATGGAAATTGTGAGTACGATGAACATGATGGAATTGATGTTTGTTGCATGCATTGGTTTGTTGTAAATGGTGCAGAAGGTGAACGTGAATATGGGAAATATCTTGGATATATTTGGCGCGTTGGATTTGGAACTCCTGTGTACAAAATGTCTGCACGGAACTGCGAATTTCGAGGAATATGGAAAGAATTGCCATTCATGTAGAAACCTCCATTTCTTTCCAGCTGTTGTAGTTTTCTAAGAATCCTTAATATGAAACGAGTAGATATGCAAATTAGGTAAAGAGAGACATTCTCATTTATATTGCCTTTAGAGAAAGAGAGAAACCAGAGCCGGCGTTACTGGCGCCGTTACCCAGACGTTACCTTTTGTGTTTCAATTATAAAAGTATATATATATATATTTATATTGACTTTTATCTATAGTTTTCCTTGCGATGAAGAAAGAAAGAAAATATTATTACCTGGGTCCCTCATTTACAAGGACTATTGTTCAAGGGTTCGTATTGTTTGCGGTAATCCTTCGTAGGGTCTAATACAGGTCTAATATTTATATATAATATATATTAGCCTCAGAATCAATCTACGAGTGCAAAAAGGACACTCACGTTTAGGGCCTGATACCTAAATATAAGAACGAATATTTATTTTTAATTTAAAAATCATATCGTAGATTATTTTCCTTGGGACACGTTCTACGTGTCTTCAACGAAAATTAAATTAAAAAATCTTTATAATTCACTGGTAAATTCACTCACTATATTATATGAGTGAATATAAAGTTAAGTAAGTGAATTATTAGTGAATACTTCGTGAATTAGTAAATAGTGATTTAGTGAATAGTAAGTATTAGTGAATATAATCAGTGATAATAAGTGAATAGTAAATAATAATAGAATTACATTAAAATACTGTTTTTTAAATTTTGTCAATCATTAAATAATTAATTGAGTTGTGTTTTGTCTTTGATGTTAATTATTAATAAAGTTAAAAAATTTGTAATAATTTTTTTGATGTTTATCAATAAATTTAAAATTTTGTTACAATTTGGAAATCGTCTGTAATTGGATAAAAGGCAAAATTTGAAATCGGTTATATTGGATAAAAGGAAAAATTGGAAATTAGTTCTATTGGATAAAAACAAAGCTGGAAATTGTTTAAATTGGATGAAATTAAAAATTGGAAATTGATTATATTGGATAAAAACAAAGCTGCAAATTGTTTAAATTTGATAAAAGCAAAGCTGGAAATTAATTAAATTTGATAAAAGGCAAAATTAGAAATTCGTTATATTGGATAAAAACAAAGCTGGAAATTGGTTAAATTGTATAAAAGGAAAAATTGTAAATTATTTATATTGGATAAAAACAAAGCTGGAAATTGGTTAAATTGGATGAAAGGAAAAATTGGAAATTGGTTATATTGGATAAAACAAAGCTGGAAATTGGATAAATTGGATTAAAGGAAAAATTGTAAATTATTTATATTGGATAAAAACAAAGCTGGAAGTTGGTTAAATTGGAGAAAAGGAAAATTGTAAATTGGTTAAATATTGGATAAGAGACAAAAATGGAAATTAGTTAAATTGCATGAAAGACAAAATTGGACATTGATTATATTTGATAAAAGGAAAAATTTGAAAGTTTTGAATAAGGAGAGAATTGTAAATTTGTTGTTATTTTCTAAAAGAGGCAAAATTTGGTAACATTGGATAAAAGGAAATTATAAAATTTATAATTCAATGTATAAAACTTGATGTTAAAATTTTAATGTAATATTACTATTTTTAAGATTATAATTCCTTGATATAAGTTAATTTTATAAAATAAAAGAACAATGTCTAACAAAGGAGAAACTGTTAATTCGACTACTCATGATTTAAGTATTGTTGTCACTGAAGGAGCAATGCTAAATAATGATCATATGTATGAATTTCAAAAGCTATTGGGAAGACAATCAAATTTTTTTTATAATATGAAAAATACTTTGTGTTTACAAACAATTGATTTGATAGTTCCAATCGAGAAAAGTAAGCAGCACATTCAAATACTTTTTAGTGGATCATATAAATCTGGTCATTGGATTTGTACTTATTATGATGGAATGAGCCTTTACATTTTTGATAGTCTTAATAAGAAATGTTTAAATCATGATCAAAGAGATTATTTAATTAGATTATATCCATTTGAACCGCCAGTAGTTTTCACAGCTGTTGATCAACAACCAGAATACAGTCTTTCTTATGGAGTATATGCAATAGCATTTGCAACATCGTTGTTTTTTAATATTCTGCCTTACTCTGTCAATTACTATTATTGTAATATTAGAAATCATTTAATGTTAATGTATGAAAACAATAGTTTATGTAAATTTCCCTCTGTACAACTTTCTAATAGTAGATCTTGCATAGCTGTGTATGACTAAAATTGACTTTTAAATGAAAAAGATATTTAACTTCAGTATGGAGAATCAAACTTTTCTAAAAACTCTATTAAAAAAGAAATTTCTTTTTCGAGAATAATATATGAAATAAATGAAGAAAATATTGCATCAACAACACTTAAACAAAGTAGGGTTGAAATTCAAAAAAGTTATCGTAAGAGGCAAAAATTAAAACGTAAAATTGATAATGAAAATTATTCAGATGAAGCATACACATCCATTTCTTTCCCGAGAATTATAAATAAAATAAAGAAAGAAATATTGCATCAAAAACACTTAAAGAAAGTAGGACTGAAATTCAAAAAAATTATCGGGAGAGGCAAAAATTAAAACGTACAATTGATAACGTAAATTATTAAGTGAAAAACACACTTTAACTAAGAAAAAACTTTAAGTCAAATCCAAAATAGAATATGCTGAGAACCTTAAATTAAAAAATAAAAATGGTGATACAAGTTCTTTGTCAAAAACAAAGAAAACTTGATGTCAAAGAAATTATTGTGAAGCCACAGTGGGCTTGAACCAACCAACTTTAAATAAAAAGTCTTGCGAAATGGTATTAGTATTATTTCCATCGTGAACTCTGTATACATACACTTTAAGAAGAGGTACAAAATCAAATTTCATTTCAATTTCATGAGTGTACAATAGTATTTTGGATCGCATAATCTGAATTTGATGTTAAATTTAAGAATTTCAAAATGGCGAATCCAATATGGCGACCAAAAAAATTAAAAATTGTTTGGATCTACTTGAACCTCAATACTTGAGGGTTTTCGGGGTCATTCAACCTGAATTCAATGTTAGGTTATGAAAATTAGAAATGGCGGATCCAATATGGCGACCAAAAAGTTTAAGAATTGTTTAGATATACTTGAAACTCAATTCTTGGGGGTTTTTGGGATCGCTAAATCTGAATGCAATGTCAATTTTTGAAAATTAGAAATGGTGGATCCAATATGGTAAACAAAATTTTTGAAATAGTATGTGGATTTAATGGTCTCCATTGTTGAAATATTTTTTAACCCTTGGGCGGGAAAGCTAAAAAAATTACGTAAGTGGGTAAGCGGGGTCTATTGGACCCCGCTTTAAAAACGCTTACAAAAACGTAGATCTTTGTATATATTTTGTTTTCTTTTTATTATATTATTAATTTTAATGCATTAAATTTAAAATATAAAAATGATGATTAAGATTTTAAATTTAACGAACTGTTAGATTTGCGCAGTATCCTGGAAAATACACACACCGTTCTGAGTGCAAGGCAGGATTAATTTGTGTAGGCGCAAATTTCTTGAAAGAAAAACACTATTTTGATATTTGTATGTAACACACTTAGTACAATTTTTATCATTATGACATTGCGGGGTCCTCTGGACCCCGATTGCCAGTTCGTGCTGGTAAAATGTTTTAATACCCACGTGACATTATTAACAGTTGGAATATGATAACTGTAAAAATATTCAGATTATTCGATGGTACTTTTAGTCTATTTAAGAGAATTTCTAGGATAAACTCATTTTTTATACGGATTTGGAGAAATTTGAAAAAGAGATACTTGCGGAGACTAATGAACCTCGCTTTCCCGTCCAAAGATTAATCAAAGCAGTTTTAATAGATTAATTATTACAGTGCTATAATGTGTAAATAAGTGTTAATTTTAATTGTAAGTAATGTCATTATTTATATAATCTTATTTGTCTATTTTCTTTTTTAATAAAAGTAATTCTTTCAAATACGGAAATTCGGATTCAGATTCAGCGATACCAAAAGCTCCGAGTAATGAGTATCAAGCAAATCTAAAAATTTTTTAAACTTTTTGGTCGCCATATTGGATCCGCCATTTCTAATTTGCAAAACCTAACATTGAATTCAGATTTAGTGACCCCGAAAACCCTCAAGTATTGAGGTTCAAGAAGATCTAAACAATTTTTAAACTGTTTGGTCGATAAATTAGATTCGACATTTTGAAATTCTTAAATCCAACATCAAATTCAGATTATGCGATCCAAAATACTATTGTACACTCATGAAATTTAAATTAAATTTTGTACTTTTTTTTAAAGTGCTTGTATACAGAGTTCACGATGGAAATACTAAAAATTACTTTTTTCAAAAACGGCCCGATGGATTATTTTAATTTTTATTGCAAAATACTCAGAGAGGTCTCCAGTGTTGGAATCCACAAAAATATCCCATTTCGCAAGACTTTTTATTTACAGTTGGTTCAAGCCCACCGTGGAAGGAGTATTAACCACTTCGGCGACATGGAATTCCAATTGGCGTTCCATGAGTAAGTGGCAGAAGCGGCAAAAGTGCGAAAATGGCGTTCCTACTTGAACTCGATTTCAAAAGTTTGTAGTCAAGTTAAACTTTCCAAAATCAAATATTCTTATTATTTGAGATAAATGAAGACGAATAGGACAAGAAAAAATTATTTTTTCGAGGTGTTAAATAGTTTTATAAGGGTTTTAATGTAACCAATTTTTAATACTTTTTACGAATGGCCTTCCAACATTTACCCAAAATGGTTCACAATATTGGATCCGCCTATTTTTGAATTTTTGAAAATTAATTTAAGATTCATAATCTTAAAAAATATAAAACATTTGGTTTAGTAAACTTAATGTGTTTACAGAGTATAGAAATAAAGTTTAAATAGGAACGCCATTTTCGAATTTTTTTGCCGCTTCTGACACTTACTCATGGAACGCCAATTGGAACGCCATGCCGCCGAAGTGGTTAAAGCATCAAATTCAAAATGAGTTTAATGTTGAAAATTGTCTAGGTCCGATAAATAATTACTGCACACATTGTCAAGCTAAACATTTTAAAGATAAAAAAGTTACTGGTAAAAAAGTTAGTTTTAATGACTGCTGTAGTCATGGAGGTGTTGTGTTAACTTTAATACAATATCCAGATGAATTAAGGCTTTTGTTAGAAGGGTTTAATAAAAAATCAGGTCATTTTAAAAAGAATATAAGGCTGTATAATAATTCTTTTTTTGCATCTTTAAATGCTAATGTAATTAATTTTAATGGCAGAAGAAGAGGACCATTCTGTTACAAAATTCAAGGTCAAATTTACTATCAAATTAATAGTGCTTTATATCCGGATAAAGGTGAGGATCCATGTTTTGGTCAATTATTTATTTATGACCCTGAGGAATTAATCAGATACAGATTAAAAAGTAACGAAAATTTGGATGAAGACGGTTTAAAATCTATAGAAAATATTATGAGAAATTCTAATGCATACACAAAATCTCACATGATGATGTAAGAGCTAATTCAAATAGAAGCTGAATTAGCAAGACAAATAATGAAGAAATTCCTGAGTTACAATTATTGTTTACGTTGAAAAAAAGCTTTGATAAAAATAGATACAATTCTCAAAGTTTTAATGAAGTTGCTGCAATTTTTAATGCAGACTCTGAAGGAGAAATACCAGAATCTTATGAAACGGTTTAAAATAAATCTACAAAGGAATTAAAATTGGTTAGTAATTTAGATCCGAATGTTGAACCATGGATTTATCCCATATTTTATCC
The DNA here is from genome assembly GCF_015476425.1 of Leptopilina heterotoma. Lineage (NCBI taxonomy): Eukaryota > Metazoa > Arthropoda > Insecta > Hymenoptera > Figitidae > Leptopilina > Leptopilina heterotoma. Next base: position 796,401 of record NW_025110934.1, read on the forward strand.
ACTTGGAAATAAGGGTTATAATATTAATATGATTCGTAGTGATTGTGATTACAGAATTAGAAATCATACTATTTCGAGGTCTGCCTACATTAAATACAAAATTGCTGTAAGAGATAAAGAATTTAATCAATTTTTATATGGAGGTAGATTGTTTAAACAATGGGTTGTTGAAAATGATGTAAAAATAGAAAAAGATAGATTAAGATTTTGTGAAAATAATCAAGCTCAAGTGAGAAGTGAAAGATATAAAGGACTGATGGATTATTTACTCAATCACGTGTTGGAAAATGATGTACACGTGTGAAAAACGCTTATATTGCCTTCTACTTTTATAGGCTCACCTCGCAATATGATGCAACAATATCAGGATTCGATGGCTATTGTTGCTCGTCATGGTAGACCAGATTTATTTATCACAATGACGTGTAATCCAAATTGGAAAGAGATACAGGAAAATTTATTCCTCCATCAAACTGCTGCTGATAGACCTGATATAGTAACTAGGGTTTTCGCATTAAAAGTTAAACATCTACTTAAACCTATTGTTGATAACAAATTATTTGGAAAAGTCAAATCTTATGTTTATGTTATTGAATTTCAAAAGCGAGGATTTCCACACATTCATTTGTTAGTTATATTGAAAGATAATTCTAAAATATTAACAGTTAAAAGTGTTAATCGTTATATTTCTGCAGAAATTCCTGATGAAAATATGATTCCCATTTTACATAAAATTATCATGCAAAATAATATTCAACAAAGAATTCGTAAAGTAAAAGTATAGGGAAGAATGTATTCAGTTAATTCACATCAATTGGAGTTATTTCATCTTAGATTATTGTTGCTTACAGTAAAAGGAGCAACTTCTTTTGAAAGTTTGAGAACAGTTAATGGAGTTGTTCATGAATCTTTTACAACTGCTTGTTTGGCATTAGGACTTGTAGAAGATGATAGTGAGTGGATTAGGACAATCGAAGAAGCTGCATTATGGATGATGCCTCATTCACTTCGCCAATTATTTACAAGAATTTTAATTCAATGTCATCTTGTACATCCGGATAAACTATATATGGGAACAATTTAAGGGTCAAATGTCAGAAGATTATTAAAAAATAAACGACATTGAAGCTGAACAAAGGGCTTGTAGAAATATTTAAACAATGTTATTTAACGAAGGATATAATTTAACTAACTTTCAGGGGTTATTAGATATACAAGATGAAATTTTTACTGAACAAGTTAATAATATAAATATTGCAGAACATATTAACGTAGAAGAACAGAATTATGCTAAATAAAATGTAAAACAAAAAATTGTAGTTGATTATGTACTTTATCCCCTAAAGGATTCTTCTTTTGATGGTTCTATGTTAATTGTTAAGAAGTAAAGGAATAAATGTTTGCAACATGGCATTTACAGGTATAGCTGCGACTCTGCTTCCTAATGGAAAAACTGTTCATAAAATTTTAGGCTTACCCGTTCCATTATACAGTGATTTATCTTCAAACATTAATGTTCAATCTTTAGAAGGCCTCTTTTTAAAAAATATAGATGTTTTTATTTGGGATGAAGCACCAATGGCTCCAAAATATGCTTTAGAAATTATGGATTATCTATTCCAACGAACCTTTTGGTGGTAAAATTGTAATTCTAGGCGGAGATTTTCGACAAAATTTACCAATTAAAGAACGGGGTACTAAATCAGAAATAGTAAATTTATCAATAAAAAATAATAAACTAAAGAAATATTTTTAAAAATACACATCAACAGATAATATGAGAGCTTTACCACAAGAAACGGAATTTGTAGATTTTTTACTTAAAGTTGTCAATGGTGAATTAAATGATGTTTTATTACCAGAACATATTATTAAAAAAGGGATTAGGTACACAAAATTTAAAATAAAATTTAATTCTTTAAAGATAAAATGTTTTTAATAACTATGTGTGTATCTTTAGAGTAATATTAGAAACTTTTCGGTGTAAAAACATTTTCATTTTTAATAGCAGAAAGAAAAGGGGCGTGCGTAGCGCGCAAAAATAGTGACTAGTATATATAATTTGATTTAATAATAATAATAAAAATTTATTTCATTAATATATCAAAAACAATTTATGTTTATTAAATAAACCCTAACTAAAAAAATTAAATTTAAAAAATTATAATAAATATATAATAAATAAATGTAAATAAATAATTTAAAAAATCAATTTTTATTTTATCATACAATGAATATATAATAAATAATATAATATTTCGTATTAGTATTAAATATTCGTTTTTTATATCACTATTTTTTAATTTATATACCTTCTATTTTCTCTTTGTTTTATTCTTCTTCTCAAATTCTTATTTCTATTTTTCCTTTCCTTTTTCTTTTCATTTTCATCTTTTTTTTCTTCATTTTTTTTGAAAAATAGATTTTTCAGAAATCCGAAAACTAAAATTGAAAATTTTTCTTAACATTAAAATTGATTTTTATATAAAAAACCACTAAATAAAATGTATCATTATATTAAACACGATTATTTATTATATTTAATTTAAACTAAATTTACCCATGTTGATCCTTTCAGTTTCAAACAAATCTAAACTGACAATTAGTTGTCAATTAAAAGTTACACATAAAACAATTGATTTTATTTTTCAAATGTTTGAATTCCTTTCTTTTTATCTTTCATATTATTTGATTTCTGTGTTAGAATTTATTTTTCAAAAAAGAGTTAATCTTTAAAATATTTATTAAAAAAAAAAAAAATTCTAAACGAAAAATTTATTTATTTATTTATAACTTTACTAATTTAATGACTAAGTTTCATTAAAAAAATTAACGCTATGCAAAATTCAAAGTTGATTGCAATAAATAAAAAAGTAAAAAATTTTCGAATTTTTGAAAAAATGACATAACTTTTGTCTATATTAATATTTTTTAATCTACTATCGCTAGGATTTTAAGTTAGGCTAATGCCTAAAAGACTGCCAAGTTTCACTTCAAACGATCGAACCGTTTTTCCGTGATTCGCAGTCGAAAATTTGCGGACATACATACACACATACACACATATACACATACACACATAATTTTCTTAATAGTATTTTCGCATTCCTTAGAGTGTAAAAAGAAGGAATATAATAGAAATTTTGAATTCTATGCAATGTACAGACAAAAGTCTGATTTTATTAATGAGGATATGTTTTGTGATTAGTGATAAAATAAATAAATATTGAATTTTATTGTGAACTGAATGTATTTTGTCAGTTGTGAAATTTACAAGTATTTAATTTTTATATTTGCAAGTAATAAATAATATTGTATATATATATATAAAGGTACTTGCTCAGCTCGCTGCTATCTGCGCTGGCAGCTGAGATTCTACGAGAGTAAGGGCGTAAGAAAATTCAAATTAATGCTTTTTCACTCTTATGGAGCGTTCAGACCTTTGCAGCCTGGCCGTCTGTCTGCAGGTTGCCATGGTAACGTACAAGAGTAAGAGAGTCAGGAAATTCAAATTTATTACACCTTCTTCCTTACTCTTATTTCTTTTGGCTGTGCAGGCAGACAGCCTGCAGAGGTCTGAATGCTCCTTTATTCTCATTGAACTTTGTCCTTGAGTCGAACTTTTAGACCTGCTTACCTCCTGGTAAGTATAATTTAACCCTAACCTGCACCTAACAAACCCTTGGTGTTTTTTTCCTCCTGCGTAAGTTCTATTTAACTCTGACAACTCCTTTTCAAGTCCTAATTGAACCTAAAACCCTGTATTGCTTCTACCACATTCTTACGCAATAGGAAATGTTACGCGCGGTACAAGATATTCAACTTATTATTGTTTTGCAAATTACAAAATTTTTTATTTTGAAAATTTCACGAAAGAATTCAATTATTTTCTAAAATTTTAATAAATCCTTCGAAAAAATTCAATTATTTTTATAAATAGTAAAATTCTTCCGAAGAATTCAATTAATTTTATAAATAGTAAAATTCTTTGCAGGAATTCCATTATTTTTAAAACAATTTTAATTGAATTCCTTAGATGAATTCAAATATTTTAAAATATTTTCATAAATTGCAATTATTTTCTTAAACTTTAATAAATTCTTCGAAATAATTCAACTATTTTTATAAATACTAAAACTCTTTGCAAGAATTAAATAATTATTAACCCAATTAAAATAAAATTAAACGAAAGAATTTAATTATTTTCAAAAATTCCCATAAAATTTAGTTTCAACAAGAATTTAAATTTTTTGAAAAACAATTTAATTATTCTCAAAATATTTTTAAAAAATTCTATATAAGAATTAAATTACTAGCTCAATACAATTTTTGAATATATTCGTCAAAAGAATTGAAATAATTCTATTATTTTCGAAAAGTAATTAAAATTCTTATGATGAATTCAATTATTTTGAATATACTTAATTTTAATAAAATTCTTTAATCACACAAATTTATTTTTAAACTAAAAATCTTTTTTTTAAACGTATTAATGAAAGTTTAATTTTCAGATTAAATTTTATGGATTTACACAAGAAGGAGCAAAATCTGGTGATTTATGCGCATTTGGAACAACATCGCCGTATTCCTGATTTAAAAAACGAGTACATTATTTCGGAAAATAAAAGAGTTTTTAAATCAACCCGCGTGGAAATAGAAAGTATGGGATAACTATGGATGAAGTTTTTTTAAGATTTCACCCAAGATTAATGTGCAGTGGCTCAACTATGGGTTTTGTCCAAATCCCATAGTTAAAGTTTGGCTGTCTATAAGTCCAACATTCGATGAAATTTCGCCGCAAGTTGTGCCATACTATGAGTCAAGAATGAAACAGTCGATGGAATTTCGCCGCTACTTGTGCCAAACTATGGGCAAAGTATGGGACTTTTTAAAATCACGTAATTTAATTGCGCAATTTAATTCAACTACAGATTAAACTGCATTTTTTTTAGACTTTCTTAATTTAATATGCGATTATAATATAAAAAAGAAAAAAGAGAGAAAAGAAAAGTTGAGAAAATAATATTTTCCACAATATTTGGTTTTTCAAATATCTATAATTTTGTAATTTCTGATCGAATTTAGTTTATAAATAGGAAAATCGAAGTTATGAGACTTTTAAAGTTACTCCTACATTTTTAAACAATTTTAAAAAGCCTTATTTTTTAAAAAGCTATGGTCAAAAACTTTTTTTTAAATTGAAATTGCAAAAAATATAGGTAAACTTTATGAATTGGAATAAAAATACTTTTATTTCATGTCTCCGAGAAGATCTAAAATTTAAAAGAAATTGAAGCCTGTCTTTAAATTTAAAAATTAAATAATACAATTTGGTAGTATTTAAATTATTAAATTAATTATTTTATTTAATATTAATATTAAATTAATATGGCTTAATATTAAATAGAAGAGAACGTTAATATAAGTATAGATTCAAGTGGTTTCTAGGTAGAACAAGCACTTTTTAAATAGTCTTTTAGCTATTTAAAAAAAGTAATGAAAATTGTAATGTAATTTAAAAAAATTTTGTTTTTTTCTTCTTTGGCTCTTCAAGATTTTTTCCATGTTCACTTTCATGCTCACTGTCATCCTCTTCATTCTCAGTATTCTTATCAAGTTCACTTTCTGATTCTTCTTCGCTATCGTTATCATCATTAGTAGTCTCGGAATGTTCACCATTCTCTGCAAAACTATTGTCGTCTTCATTCACTTCATCTTCGCTATTTTTTTCACGGTGACTATCTTTTTCATTTGTTTTTTTATTTATATCTTTTTCATTATCATTAACCTTTTCTATTTCTGAATGATCTTTTTTTCCACCTTTAGGATTTCTCAAAGTTCCACATTGATAATTTAAGACAGATCTAAATTCCACCTCAGTAAAATGTTTGTTTCTAACGTGCACATATTCTAAAATTTAAATATTATAATATTGAAAATTACAAAAAATTCTTGTTGTATTTACAAAAATGATTTAAAATTTCCTCTATAACTTATAAAAATCTATATTATATGAATATACTAACTATAGACATTAGCTCTTATATTTTCGGGAATTCCATTTCCTGTTTTTCCGAGCGCTGTCATAGTTTTTAATTTTTCAGGTCCTACTAATTCCAACATTAATTGACGAGTTAATTCCCTTGGCTTATGTCTATATCGCTTCATTAAAAACAGTTTATTTTCATTTATAAGGATATCCGATCCTTCAAACAATGGCGTCATATTAGATGTCTTTAAGGAATTTTCCATTATCTGTTATAACCAAATAAGTTAATTATAACGAAAACATATTTTAAAATATAGAATACAAATTTTAAATGCAGTACTCACAGAAGATATTACTTCACCATTTTGATTTAAGGACATTTTAGTAAATTTTAATAGTATCTCACAAAAATTGATAACTTCTGGTGTAACTAAAAAAAATTCCGAAAAATTATTATTATGCGCTAAATTTAAATCTTTAAATAATTTAAAATAATTCATTTTTTCTTACTTTTTGCTTTCAGTTCATCGAAGAGCAAATTAATTGATTTCTCATGTTGTGTGGTATTATTTTGAGAATCTTCGTTTGTATTACCTAATATATTAAATTTTTTTGTCATTATTTTAAATTAATTAATTTTTCAAATATTTCACTAATAAAATAATTTCAATAATAAAAATATTTTAAATAATGTGATTAGATAAATTAAAGAAATAAATGATTTAATAGTATAGATTATAAATAAAGATAAATAGCTTAAATCACTCTTTAACAAATTTAAAACTGAGTATAATTCTATAAAAGAATAATTCTTTGGTTTTCCAAACACTATAAAATATGTAATTTTTTAATGTAAATTACCGGAATTTGATAGCTGTTCGGAAGTTGTAGATGATTCGGAAGAAAATTTTGACTTTGTAGACTTTTTGGAGTTTGATGCTAAATTTAAAGTTGCATGTAATTTGGAAGTTGAGGACAATTTTGACGTTAAAGGTGGTGTAGAAGTTAAAACTAATTTTGTTTTTTGGGGCAATTTGAAGCTTAATGACGATTTTGAATTTGAAGTCGATTTGAAAGTTGAATTTAATGCGGAAATTGAGGTCAATTTCGATGTTAAATTAAATTCAGTAGTTGAAGGCGATTCAGTAGTTGAAGGCGATTCAGTGGTTGAAGGCGATTCAATAGTTGAAGGCGATTCAGTAGTTGAAGACGATTCAATAATTGAAGGCGATTCAATAGTAAAAGGTGATTCAGTTGATGAAGGCGATTCAGAAGTTGAAGGTGATTTGGAAGTTGAACGTAACACAGAAGTTGTAGGCAATATCGATGTTGAAGGAGATTCTACAATTGAGAACATTTTGGAGATTTGTTTTTCATCAGTCTTATTCATCTTAACATTCTTTTTTCTCTTCAGTGCTAAATGAGCTTCGTCCCTTTTCATTTGATTTTCTAATTCTAATTTTTCTTTATTCTTCACACTCACACTTTTATTAGCGGTTTTCTTATCTGCATCCTCTGTAAAATTTTGAAAGATTTAATATAATTCTTCCACAAAGATTTTATATATCTATAAATTGGATAAAAGTTAAAAGAAAATAATATATTTAACAACCGCAAATTAATGAAAAATTAGAAATTTCTTTTTGTATAATTTTATTCGTTTGGGCTCTCATTCTCTTTTTCAGTGCTAAATGAACCTTGTCACTTTCACATTGACTTTTTAATTTTTTATCATTAATTTTTGTTATTTCTTCAGCTTTTGTTTGTTTACTATATTTTATATTATTGACACCATCACTTTGAACATCATTTATACAATCAAAATTAGTAGTTTCATCATGTTTATTATCTATACAAAATATATGGAAATAGTAGTAAAGATATAATATAAAAATTCTGAAAAATGTCATTTACAATTTACAATTTACTTTTAAAAAATTAAATATTCTCTAAAATTTTAATTACTTTTATTTTCGTGGAAATGTAAAAAAATTAAAATTTTAAATTTACATTAAAATTAAAAAATGTAAGTGTACATATTTAGAAAAAGTATTAAATTTAATTAACATTTAACTATTAAGTGAATATTGTTACTTCTATTTGTTTTCATTAATTTGCAAATTCTTATTTGCAAATGCATCGTTAAATTTATATTCCAATTTATTTAAAAATCCTTTTAGAAACACATAGAGTTAAAACATATTTATGTATTATTTAATTTACCACAAATTGGGTGCAGTGATGAAATTTTTTTTTCTAAAACTGATTTTGTTTGCTCTCTCATCTTCGTTTTTAATTTTAATTGAGCCTTCTCCTTCGTGGATTGAGTTTTTACTTTTCTGACATTTCTATTTTTCTTCTGTTCAGTCGTGGTCCCGTCTCTATTTACATTTCTGCTCATTTTTTCTAAAAAGTCTTTTGACTCTAAAATAGGTACATGAAAATTATAAATATTTTATTTACAAAATTAAAAACTCTATTTAAAATTATGTATTATTTTTTTCTACAGACTGTAGAAATAAGTAAGAGTGTTGCTATTATTTTTATAAGAATAATAATAATATTAATAATAATAATAATAAATTAAGAAAAATGTATATATATATGCTCCCGCAATGGGTAAAAAAGCCAAAAGAAGTAACGATAATGGAGAAAACTAAGATCGCAAAATAAATAAATGAGGGAGAAATATTTAAAAAATTAATAAAAAAAAGTTAAACTAAAAAGTAAATTGCAAATTATAAATGAAATTTTGCAGAAGTGAATAAAAAAAAAATAATAATAATAATAATAATAATAATAATAATAATAATAATAATAAAATAATAATAATATTAATAGAAATATTAACAATAATAATAATGAAATAATCATAATATTAATAAAAATATTAACAATAATAATAATAACAACAATGATAATAATACATTATTTGTAAATAATATAAAAATATATTATAAAATAACAGTAATAAGTTTTTTATAAAAAATAATATTATTTTAGTGACAATTGTAAATAAACATTATTATTGTTTACCACTCCTTTGAAGAAGAGTTGCTTTAAAAACTCCTTTTTTCGGATAGTCAATATCAAATATTTCTCCCTCATTTATTTCTTTTGCGCTTTCAGTTTCCTCCATTACTGTCACTTCATTTGGCTTTTTTACCCATTGCACGAGCATATACATTTTTGTTTCCATTATGTCAAAGTGAAGCTGCCTATATTTCAATGCTGTCAAATCTCGTTCACGAAACTTCGTTGTCAAGGGCAACGTAACATATAGACTTACATATGTTTTTTAAAAATCAAACTGCCTTTGTTTCGCCGCTAATTTCATCAAGTCAATGTCAAATTAAATCGAATCGAATTTTTTTGAAATTTCAATTTGCATTAATAAAGTCAATTTGTAATCTTTTGCTTTAAAATGCCACGAGTTCGAGATTTTGAATTATTTAGCAGAAAAACGCAATTGCGAATTGCCAACGATTTAACCGAAGATTCAGATTTTTCAGATTTTTCTAATTCAGTAAGTGTATGTAAAATTTTGAGAGCCAAATCCATGTTTTCCTGTTTTTAGAAATTAAGCGGTGATTTTTTATATTTAGACTGATGGTATTGGAGATAATGAAGCCTCAATAAGCGATAATTCTAATGTGAATATTCATAGTGACGAAAGCGAGATAACTGACGAAGGTATAAGATATATAGAAAACATTTTGATTATTCTATTAATTTTTATGAAACCAACGTTTGTTCGACGAAAAATATAATACGTAACAATTTCAATTTCCCCGCCTCAGATCCAATTTTTTTTTTCACTTTTACAAAAAATACTAATGTCCGGAATTATTAGAAATTATTTTCAAGTGGAACCAGGTCGGGGAGGGCAACGATTTTTACATTCTTTTCATCACGGATTTTTCGAAAATTCAGAAATTTCAAAACAATTTCTATTTCGCCACCTCAGATCCAATTTTTTTTCCACATTTATTAAAAATACTAATGTCAGGAATCATAAGAAATTATTTTCAAGTGGAACCAGGTCGGGGAGGGCAATGATTTTGATTTTTTGTCACGGATTTTTCGAAAATTTAGAAATTTTGAAACAATTTCTATTTCCCCACCTCAGAACCAATTTTTTTTCCACATTTATTATAGATACTAATATTACAAGTCATTAGAAATTATTTTCAAGTGGAACAAGGTCGGGGAGGGCAACGATTTTGACATTTTTGTTGTCACTGATTTTTCGAAAATTCAGAAATTTCGAAACAATTTCTATTTCCCCGCCTCAGATCCAATTTTTTTTTTCACTTTTACAAAAAATACTAATGTCCGGAATTATTAGAAATTATTTTCAAGTGGAACCAGGTCGGGGAGGGCAACGATTTTTACATTCTTTTCATCACGGATTTTTCGAAAATTCAGAAATTTCAAAACAATTTCTATTTCGCCACCTCAGATCCAATTTTTTTTCCACATTTATTAAAAATACTAATGTCAGGAATCATAAGAAATTATTTTCAAGTGGAACCAGGTCGGGGAGGGCAATGATTTTGATTTTTTGTCACGGATTTTTCGAAAATTTAGAAATTTTGAAACAATTTCTATTTCCCCGCCTCAGAACCAATTTTTTTTCCACATTTATTATAGATACTAATATTACAAGTCATTAGAAATTATTTTCAAGTGGAACAAGGTCGGGGAGGGCAACGATTTTGACATTTTTGTTGTCACTGATTTTTCGAAAATTCAGAAATTTCGAAACAATTTCTATTTCCCCGCCTCAGATCCAATTTTTTTTCTACATTTATTAAAAATACTAATGTCAGGAATCATAAGAAATTATTTTCAACTGGAACCAGGTCGGGGAGGGCAATGATTTTGATTTTTTGTCGCGGATTTTTCGAAAAATCCGTGCCAAAAATCAAAATCGTTGTCCTCCCCGACCTGGTTCCACTTGAAAATAATTTCTAATGACTTCTAATATTAGTATCTATAATAAATGTGGAAAAAAAATTGGATCTGAGGCGGGGAAATTTTTACGTATTATATTTTTCGTCGAACAAACGTTGGTAACTTCAGTTTCATTAATTTTTTCACAAATCTCAACAAACATTTTTATCAATTTTTAAAATTAAAGATTAGCACACTTTAACGATTTAAATTGTGATTGGTTTAAAACTTTACAGGTAATTTTTCTAAATTTATAAGTACATACTCTTAATTTATATTATCATTTGAAGTACATACCGTAACGAAACTTTATCCGCTACGATAACATTTAAAATATTAAATGTTACTTCAATGTAACCAAAAAATATTTCTGGATTTTTGTTAAAGTACACATTTAATTTATTAAATTAACATGTAAAATATATATGAAAAAATAAAAAATTATTCAACGTTAGCCGCACAGCACAAGATCTAGTGGAATCTGCACAATCTTCCTTTGTAAGTTTTAAAGAAGCTTCCTAGAAGCTCAAAATATGAGTCTAGAAAAAGCTACCTCTACACTTTCAAAGAAGGATTGGAAAGCTTCCCGGTATCCTCCAGGAAGATCTTGTGCTGTGTGAGTACCAATCACAATTTATTTTTGTTCTAATACAATTGACTAATTCAGTTCTCAATAAAAATACTCATTTTCTGAAAAATTTCTTTTATTAGGTTGGGATTATGAAGAAGTCGATTTAGATACTGAAATTGATTCGTCACAAGCAAGTAGTACTGATTATGATTCGAATAATGATGCTAATGAAACTGATGTAGATCTTGATAGTAACTCCGAGGCTAGCACTGATGGTGAAAATCCAAATGAATTTGAAGATAATAATGATATCGAAGATGATGATGATTTGCCACTATACGAGGGATCTCCAATTACTATAGGAGAAAGCATTTTAAGCATTCTTGCTCTAGTTTTAAAATTTTCCTTATCAGGCGTAGTTCTTGCGGGTATTCTACAACTAATTGCTTTGCATTGTCCCGAACCCAATTTTTGTAGAACTAGCTTGTACACATTTAAACAATATTTTGAGAATTTGCACACACCCGTTACGAGACATTATTATTGTCCAATTTGTTTAATTTTCCTTGATCAACAGGTTAGGCAATGTCCTCAATGTTTGGAAACAATAGATTCTAATTATTTCTTATCAATTTCTGTTAAAGATCAAATTCAAGCTCTTTATTTAAGAAGAGGTTTTCGAGATAAATTGAATTACCGATTTAATCGTGAAAAATTAGATCCGAATAATATTGAGGATATTTATGATGGGAGTGTATATAGGGATTTAAGTAAGCCTGGTGGATTTTTGGCAAACAGAAATAACATATCCTTGTCCTGGTACACTGACGGAGTGAAGGGTTTTAAAACATCGAAGTTTTCATTTTGGCCCTTTTATTTAATTATTAACGAACTGCCATATGAAGAAAGATTCAAAAAGGAAAATTTAATTTTAGCTGGTATGTGGTTTGGCGATGAAAAACCGTTTCCAAACTTATTTTTATCTCCTTTATATGACGAAATGCGCCAATTACATAACGGCATTGATGTGCGATTGTCAAATGATGAAGTGATACGTGTGAAGGGAATGATTATTTGTGGCTCCTGCGATCTTCCGGCAAAGGCGTTATTTCTAAACATGAAACAATATAATGGAAAATTTGGGTGTCACAGATGTTTGCAAGAAGGACAGAGATTGGGAAACCGGCAAGTGTATCCGTATAAAAAGAATGTTCTTCTGCGGAACGAAGATGAAACGTTAGAGCATGCTGAAAGTTTAAGTTTTGGAGTAAAAGGTCGAACCATATTGTCTAATTTAGTATATAAGTGGATAACAACTACATCACTCGACGCAATGCACATGGTTTTTATTGGTGTATTTAAATCATTGATGACTTTTTGGTTTGATCCTAATTTTGCTGGAAAACGTTATTCTATTCTCGAAACTGTGACTGTCGTGGATCAAAGAATTAAATCTCTCCTTCCACCAAACTTCATTCAAAGACGTTTACTATCAATAAAAAATAACATTAAACTTTGGAAAGCATCTATGTACAAAACGTTTTTCTTCTATTACTCTCTTCCAATTTTAGAAGATTTATTATCTGCCGATTACTTTGAACATTTACAATTACTAGTAGGTGCAATATACTTACTTTGTCAACCAAGCATTTCTCAAGAAATGTTAGACAATGCTACTCGAATGCTCAATGAATTTGTTTCTAGGTTTGCATACCTCTATGATTTGGAAAATATGACATGCAATGTTCATTCTCTTCTGCATTTACCTATGGTTGTTAAACTGTTGGGTCCACTGTTTGTTTATAATTGTTTTACTTTCGAAAATATTAACGGTATTCTGAAAAATTTAATTCATGGAAGCAAGTGCGCTCAGCTTCAAATGTATTTTGGTGCCTCCTTATTTATTAATACATTTACTTTACATAAGGAAATGCTAAATGTGGAAAGTAAATCTTATGCATTTTGTAAAAAGTTTTTATCTCCTACCAAGCAAATGAAACTGAGGCCTATAGGTGATTCTTTGTTTATAGTTGGTGGGCTCTCTAAAGTGCGCATCGACAATGAACTTTTAATGGGACTTATTGATCAAGGAATCGTAGCTACAAAGCATGTTATTTTTAAGAAATTATTAAAAAACAAGATATTATTTACTTCCGAAATATATACCAGGGCCAAATGTACAAATTCAAGTTTTGTAAAATATATTGATAATAATATATTCAAATTCGGAAGAATACACTTTTTTTTGAAAGTTGCGTATTGTGAATGTAGAAATGATTGTCAATGTCCAGCAAATTACTTCGTAGTTATAAAAAAAATTATAACAAATCTCGCTTACCCCTTGACTGTCTTACCAGAAATTGGCTTGAATTTTATACACCGAATCGAAAGTATTTCGAATGAAACTGATGTTTTAGATTTAAATTGTTTAAAAACTGTATGCTTTGAAAGTGAAATTATGCGAGAAAATGGACATATTGTACGGTATATTGCAGAACCTGTTAATACAATCGAAAACGAATAAGCTATTTAGATAATTATGAATTATTTTTGAAGAAGATAACAAAAAATATGATTATAGTTCAGTTTCAAAAAAGTGTCTTTCTTTTCTTATTTATGTTACATTAAAATTGGTCTTTAATAAAATTTGCTACTACTATACTACTAAAGTTTTCTCAAATTTTGTGTAATTTTAAACCCTTAGAAAAAAAATAACTTACTTTTCTAATTTTTTCACTTCATTTCAAAATTAAGAATTAATTAATGCATTCATTAATTAATTGTAAAAAATTTTAAGAATTTTTCTACTACTTATTATACTACAAATAAAATTTGAAATTTATAATTCCTTCTGAATACTAAATTTAAAATTTCATTATAAAAACGATTACAAAATTTTATACTATTTTATAGAAACTACAAGAAATTTATTTCTTCAAAATTATGTTTTCAGTAATCACCGAAAAAATTGGAAACGTTCAGTAAAATCCGACCCTATGATTAAATCTACTCTATAAATTTGAATATGTGAAAATTCACAAATTTGTAAGTTATAAGTCGCTCTCTCGTTCAATAAGTGCATATACATTTATAATAAGTGGAATTTCACTGTAAAAAATTCATTTATTCATAGGTGTACATGCACTTATTGATGGAAAAGACGACTTATAACGTATATTAAGTGTAATTTCACATATTCAGATTTAGAGAGTATTATTTTAAAAAGTCCCATACTTTGCCCATAGTTTGGCACAAGTAGCGGCGAAATTCCATCGACTGTTTCATTCTTGACTCATAGTATGGCACAACTTGCGGCGAAATTTCATCGAATGTTGGACTTATAGACAGCCAAACTTTAACTATGGGATTTGGACAAAACCCATAGTTGAGCCACTGCACATTAATCTTGGGTGAAATCTTAAAAAAACTTCATCCATAGTTATCCCATACTTTCTATTTCCACGCGGGAAAATTAGAAAAGGATACATCAGATCGCCAATGCATCAAATATTATTTTGCTGACTTGCAAATCTGCCGCAATATGTATCTTTTTATACATAATTTGGGACTGAAAAGATTCAAAAATGTGATGCAAAGCTATGACGAAGACGGTATCAGTATAAGAGATCACAAGCTTACAAATAAAGCCTCTACAAATAAAAACGTCATCACAGAAGCCGATAAACAAAATATTGTTGCCTTTTTGAAATCTTACGCATCGCGCGTGGCAATTCCTTTGCCGGGTCGACTACCCCAGTTTAGGAATTACGAGAAAGTCGTAAAATTGCCATCGTGTGATACCAAGGCAGCAATGTATCGGAAGTTTTTAGAAGCAGCTAAAGATGATGAGAACATTCGAGAAGTTGCGCATTCGACATTTTTTGATATTTGGCAAACTTATTGTCCCTACATCATGACGATGAAACCAGCAACAGATCTTTGCGATGTTTGTCGCAAAAATCATTTGCAGTTGACAAATATGCAGAAATTAAGTGTTGAAGAGCAGGGACAGATTATAAAAATGTCAACCGATCATTTGGAAGAAGCGAAAGGGCAAAGAGATTTCTATAATTTTTACCGTCAAAAAGCCAAATCGGAATCCGAATCTAAACTCCTTGTCCTGTCATTCGATTATGCGCAAAATGTGAGTTATCCTAGCAGCCCACAGCAAGTTGGTGTATCTTATTTTAAATCAAATCGAAAATGCAGTTTGTTCGGGATAAATAATGAAGGAAATAGTGTGCAAACGAATATCACCATCGACGAAGAAGATCAGACGGGAAAGGGTGCCAACGCAGTTATCAGTATGTTGCATTACCTTTTAAGTATTAAACAAACTGAGAATCTCGTTTTCTTTGCTGATAACTGCGTTGGACAAAACAAAAACAATGCTATTTTGCAATATCTCCTTTGGAGGATTGTAAAAAAGCTGAATAAAAGCATTTCACTGAACTTTCTTTTAACGGGTCACACCAAATTTTCGCCGGATCGCAATTTTGGAATTATTAAATCCAAGTATTCAAAATCTGTTGTCGATTGTTACGAAGACTTATTAGAAGTCGTACAGTCTTCTTCACCAAATAATTTTAATGTTGCGATTCCTAGTAAACATCCATCTACAAACATCCGTCATGTCGAGTGGACTGAATGGGATTCTTAT
This sequence comes from Leptopilina heterotoma, assembly GCF_015476425.1. Taxonomy (NCBI): domain Eukaryota; kingdom Metazoa; phylum Arthropoda; class Insecta; order Hymenoptera; family Figitidae; genus Leptopilina; species Leptopilina heterotoma. The sequence continues at coordinate 812,577 of NW_025110934.1, forward strand.
TTGGCGCAATTTTTTTAAAAAGTTCCAGGTTTAACAAGCTATCATCATTTTATTTTTTGCGAAGACGGGAGCATTAAAGCGAAAAAATTTGCCAACTCTGATGAAGTCGAAGTACATAAGCAAATAGTATTTAATGAAAAGAATGCTTCGCCTTTGAAAATGATTGAACCACAAGGATTGTCAACGCAAAGAGCTTGGTACTTGTTCGAGGAAGTTCGTCCCCTTTGTACTGAAGAAGAATCTAAAGATCTCTTAGCTCCAAAACCAAATGTGCCGAAACCAAAGAAAACTAAAAAATAACCAAAGTGAAAGTAAGAATTTATTTCAGAGATTTAGCGCAAAAGGCAAAGCTTTATTAATTATCAAAAATGTATGATAATAAGTTGAACTCATTACAATTAGTTCGAAATAAGACGACAATTTCGAATATCTCGTATCAAAATTATAGGGCGAATTATTGTTTTTTCTAGTCTTGAAAAACAGTGTTAATTTTCTCTTTTATTTTATATTAAATTGTTTAATTAAATATTAATTTTTAATAGTAATTTTAAAAAATGTATGATAATAAGTTGAACTTATTACAATTAATACGAAATGAGACTATCATTTTAAATATCTCGAATGAAAAATGAAATTGAAAAGCGAATTATTCTTTTTTCTAGTCTTGAAAAAAGTGTTAATTTCCTCTTTTATTTTATGTTAAATTGTTTAACTAAATTTTAATTTTTAATAGTAATTATAAAAAATGTATGATAATAAGATGAACTTATTACAATTAATACGAAATGAGACGACAATTTTGAATATCTCGTATCAAAATTGAAAAGCGAATTATTGTTTTTCTAGTATTAAGAAACCGTGTTAATTTTCTCTTTCATTTTATTTAAAATTGTTTAATTTAGTTTCAATTTTTATAATAATTATAAAAAATGGATGATAATGAGTTGATATTATTACAATTAGTTCAAAATGAGACGATCATTTTAAATTATATCTCGAATCGAAATTGTAGAGCGAATTATTGTTTTTTCTAGTCTTAAAAAACAGTGTTAATTTTCTCTTTTATTTTATTTTAAATTGTTTAATTAAATTTTAATTTTTAATAGTAATTATAAAAAAGTATGATAATAAGTTGAATTTATTACAATTAATTCGAAATGAGAAAACAATTTTAAATATCTCGTATCAAAATTGAAAAGCGAATTATTGTTTTTCTAGTCTTGAGAAACCGTGTTAATTTTCTCTTTCTTTTTGTTTAAAATTGTTAAATTAAATTATAATTTTTATAATAATTACAAAAGAAATGTGTGATAATAAGTTAAACTTGTTGTTATTAGCTCCAAAATGAGACGACAATTTTGAATATCTCGTATGAAAATTAAAAAGCGAATTATTGTTTTTCTAGTATGAAGTATTTTTATTTTTATAATTATTATAAAAAATGGATGATAATGAGTTGATATTATTGCAATTAATTCGAAATGAGACGATCATTTTAAATATTTCGACTGAAAATTGTAGAGCGAATTATTGTTTTTTCTAGTCTTAAAAAACAGTGTTAATTTTCTCTTTTATTTTATTTTAAATTGTTTAATTAAATATTAATTTTTAATAGTAATTTTAAAAAATGTATGATAATAAGTTGAACTTATTACAATTAATACGAAATGAGACTATCATTTTAAATATCTCGAATGAAAAATGAAATTGAAAAGCGAATTATTGTTTTTTCTAGTCTTGAAAAAAGTGTTAATTTCCTCTTTTATTTTATTTTAAATTGTTTAACTAAATTTTAATTTTTAATAGTAATTATAAAAAATGTATGATAATAAGTTGAACTTATTACAATTAATACGAAATGAGACGACAATTTTGAATATCTCGTATCAAAATTGAAAAGCGAATTATTGTTTTTCTAGTATTAAGAAACCGTGTTAATTTTCTCTTTTATTTTATTTAAAATTGTTTAATTTAGTTTTAATTTTTATAATAATTATAAAAAATGGATGATAATGAGTTGATATTATTACAATTAGTTCGAAATAAGACGACAATTTTGAATATATCGTGTCTAAATTGTAGGGCGAATTATTGTTTTTCTTTTCTTGAGAAACCGTGTTAATTTTCTTTTTCAATTTATTTAGAATTGTTAAATTTAATTTTTATAGTAATTATAAAAAATTGATCATAATGATTTGATATTATTGCAATTAATTCGAAATGAGACGATCATTTTAAATATTTCGACTGAAAATTGTAAAGCGAATTATTGTTTTTTCTAGTCTTGAAAAACATTGTTAAATTTTCTCTTTAATTGTCATAATTTTTTTTCAAGCCATTTTTCGAGCATAATAATAATTTAATTGTTACTATTTAAATGCATAATTGAGAATCCTTACAGTTTTTGTTTCTGTAAACTTATGCGATTTGGAAGAGCAAAAAGTAATTTGCTTTCTTCTTAAAAATTTTCCAATAATATATTATTTAAAAAATGTTTCATACTGTAAATAAAAACATACTATATACAAAATATTGCATTAATCTACCATCAAAAATGCGTCATTTTATTTAAATAACAAATTATTAAAAATAAAAAATGTTACAATTACAAATATTTGACACTTACGGGATTAAAAATTAGTTTTAAAAGACTGTTTACCTTTCATTAATATTTTTAAATTTATAACATAATAAAAATAATAATAAATTTATAATTCTCTGTTTTATTAGGGTTTACTATTTTCCTTTGTTATGTCAATAAACTCGAAAAGAAAAAAGAAGTATTGAATAGTTTGCTTATGATGGATTTTTAGGTTAGATTTCAGACAGTGAAAAAAGAGACAAGGAAAGGTATAGCAGAAGGCACATCAGCGCACGATCCAACGAAGTACGAAGGTACACGAAGCGAGCGCAACTCACGTATACGACAAGTATTAGTGGTAGTGAGGTGGTGGGGATGGTTTTCATGAGCAGAAAAATCTGACGCGAAAAACAATAAATTTGCTCATGTTTAAAGCTTTATAACACAAAAAGTATATGTCATAGAATTTTTTTAATTTTTGCATGTGAAAGAGCAACTCACAATCTATAAATTGGCATTAAAAACTCAAAATCCATATTTTGTCACGTTAGGTCCCTTTCACCGTGAAGCGTCACATATTAATTTTTAAACAAATTTTGTTGTATGCTATATATGAAGACAATCAAATTGACAGATTAACAGTACACATTTAATACTTTAATTATTAAATAAACAACTGCATATTGTCCGGATTCTGATAAATTGCAGGTAGTTTCTCTTCCTCTGTACATTTTCAAGTTTTTATAATCACAATTATTCACAGTCAAAGAAAAATAGTAAGGCGCCATCTCGTTGTGTAGTTGAAAGTAAAATATTCTGTTGTCGATAATTCTACTGTAAGACACTAACACACTTACACTTCTTTATTGATTATTGTTTCGTTTATGACACCACTCACATTTTTTCATTATTATTACAAAAAAGTGCTTATTGGTAATTTTATTGCATAAACAGCAACTATATATTATTATTGTATAAGTGTATAACTCTTTAACAAGTAAGCACATTAATTTTACACTTTTTTAAAATAAGTTTTCAAACGATATTTAATCAAATCTTGACTGACAACTTTTTATTTAATTATTTTTACATTAAAAACAAACTAATCTATTAATTTTAATGTATACAAATGTTCCTATGAACCTCTTTTTCAATGTTTTGTGTTTAAATGTAAAATATTTATTGTTTTCTATAGTTTTATTAACAAAACCGTGAAAGTCCGCAAAAATTCCGTGAGTTCAGAGAATTCTCACGGGAACCAGTCCGCTAGGGAGGATGATTGAAAATTACAATACATTTCATATAGTATGGAAAATTTGTTTTGAGTAAAATTTAAATTTCCATAAGGATAGTACTGTGAGTTTAAGAAAAGTTTAACATTGAGAAGATTACAGGCATCTAATAAATTTGCATACCTTCCTTAATCTTCTTTTCGATTTGTTTGAAAACCAAGAATAACATATCGAGGTTTTTCAACTTGTGTTGAAGTTTTTACAGTCCACACATGCTTTTGAGTGACAGAAATCATAGGATACTCATACAAATCCCATGATCTAAAACTCATTGTTATAAGTAAGTCTTTTTCAATGAATTTCAATAATTCAATTTTTTATCGATCATTTACCATTAAATATGGAATTACCAATTCAATTTTATTAATTATAATTCTAAATTCTTCACGCTCAGCTGCTCCAATGTTTACTACAGAATTTAGATCAGTACGAGATCTTGTTAAAATAAGTTCATGTTTTGCATTTATAACAATCTTTCGATAGTCTTCAGCAAAACCAATAATAATACTTAGTGGAATATTTACATTAAAATATCCAGCATAATTTGTTACTCTACTATCATCATCATAAGGTAGATAACTAGCATTTTAGAGTAAATCATTTGATTAGGTGTTTGAGAAATTATATTTTTCATTGTGGTTGTAATACCAACATTTTTAAAGCGATCAATTTCAACACCATTTAATTCAGAACGAATCTCATTAAACAGGTAGGAAATACCATTGCTAATTAACTTTGTATTAGTTACAAGCGTATTGTTTGGCTTAACAATTCTGCCAGTGACGTGTAGAGTACTTTTAGAGGAAAGAATGTACAAGTCTTGATGTTGAACTGCAATTCGAATCTCGTCACTGTTATTGAATGCTGATGACACGTATGGTTGATGTGTATGAATCTCATAGTGTGCCACAGAATTATCAAATTTAACTGGACTTAGAATGTTTAAAATTTCTTCCATTTTTGTTACAACAACAAATAAAAAGTATGTGAAAAATCAATTTTTTCCCTTGTTTTCTTGAAAAACTCTTAGTCCGAGCTGCTTCAGAAATAGTATGTTCTGAGATGTAAGTCTCTTGCGAACTGATTGAGGAATAAATGACTTCTGACATGACAACTCTTTTATATAGCTTCCACCAGTTTTTCTATGAAATACAATTCCCATTACGTTGATTTAACGTGTAATCGAATTGTTATAGTTTCACCTCTAAAATTTATTAAATCCCTGTCTTGATCAACGATTCTTATTTAAATATTATGTATTGTCTTCACGGCGATTGGAAGATAAATGACGTGAGTTGGAACTTCCACAATCTTATATCCAGCTGGTACAATTAGAAAAAAATTCGTGAATTGTGTGTACCTTTTTATTATTTATGTATGCACTAGTAGTAATGTTACATTCTATTCTTATAGCATTTACCTTAAGAATGGCTACTGGTACATCTGACGTATAAGGCTTATTAGCTGTCAATATTCGTGGAGTAAATTCTAATAATTCACCAATTGAATCGTTTTGTTTAAAACTCACTTCAAGGCTGCTTGTTATTTCACTACGTAAAGTATTATTGTTAGGTTTGATTCTTACAATTTCAGACCCATTTTCAATAGAGTTTTGAATATATTTTTCAATATCTTCAATTTCATAACTGCCAGGGGGTATAGTAATCACTTTATTACCAATATAAAATTTATTTTTACCTTGATCAATATTAGGAATTGAATTGAAGGTTAGTAATTCAACTAAATCAAGTACATAATTTTTATTAGATAATAATTCTATCTGAGGAAAATATTCTGCCTCCAGGGTAGATGAATTGCCTGAGATAGTCAGAGTAAAGGATTCTTCCATGTTGATGACTTTTTATTAACCGATTAGGTAGAATGACTTACAATCACTTATAATTATAGAATATATTTTTTAGTAATTTCAAGCTGTCCACATAAGAATTTTAGACATAAATGAGCACAATTAAAGCTATTATAATCTTGATAATTTTGATGATTATACTGTATTAAAGGTTACAACCTAAATAATTGACAAGTTCATAGGGTGGCTGAAGATTACCAAAACTATCAAAGTATACTGTTTTATTATTAACTTTTTTATATGCAACCCAATGAGTTCCAGAACCATCTTTATCATCTAAATTAATAATGGCTGATTCATTTTTTCGAGGACCTCTTAAAGGTAGTTCATTTCGCATAAAAACTCCTCGAAAATGAGAAATTTTCATTTCTTTAGCATATTTAAGTAAATCTATATTAGTAAGTGTTCGTTAAAGTATCTTTAAAATTTTTTTTCTGCAACATTTTCTAATACCTTGTTCTTTAACATATGGTTTTAAATGAAGTCCCAACCCTTGTCGCTATGGTTTTAAATGTAAACCTTTACCAAATGAAACTGCTTCTATGGTTCTATTATGACGCTAAGATGCCTTCAACTGCTCTTTTGCTGCACTTGCATCATTAACAGCTTTTGCTACACCAGCAGCTCCCCCAGTAAGTGCTCCAAGTGCACTTAGCCCAGAAAAATTTGGAATTAATGGTAACAGACCACCAACTTTTGATGGCACAGGTAGAATACGAGGTGTTAAAACTTTTTCTCTACCACCTGCATTCCTTACAGCTTTTCGAGGTGTTTCAATAGCTGACTTTATTGTTGATCGAGCATCATTACCAGGAATTATTGATTTTCTTGCAGCATCCACAATTTTCCTAAGATTTACTCGTTTTTTTGATTTTGTCTTCTTCTTTACTCCCATTCCAAATTTTGATTTTGCTTTCATAGCGTATGTTATCGCGTAAGCTGCAGCTCTTTCACTATATCGTGCGTTTGGTGCAAATACACGTTGCCACGCTTTGTCAGCCAATACTCTATCAGCAGCGTTTCTTTCTTCAACGTTTTTTCGATTTTTCGAGTAAGCAATATCGTGCTCTTTACAAGCGGTGTCTAATGGATTAACACCTGGATCACCTCGGTCTAGACGTTTTGCTAACTTTGTGCCTGGTCCACAATATTGATAACCTGGCAAATGTAATTCAAATGACAACTTGTTTATAAGTTTAGTAATTAAACCTTTTTCTCGATAGTGATGGTATATAATCATACCTTACTCTGTGAAAGTTAAAATTAGAATGACTTGTAAGCTATATAAGCGCTGTATTTATACCTTTAGCAGCAGTCCAAATCAGGATGCGGTTTAAGGAACAACTTCACAAGCTGACAGTCGTCAATCTAGACTCGACTGTTGAACAACAAGACAAGAAAGTAAAGCGTCATGGTAGTTTGTTTTCCGGTAGTATTCGAGCTATTTTTTGTAGATCATCAAATTGTGGAAAGACAAATGTACTGCTTTCTTTAATTTTACATCCTAATGGTCTTAGATTTGATAATATTTACTTGTACTCAAAGTCTCTACACCAGTCAAGTATAAATTCGTAGAAAAAGTTGTAAGTAATGTTGAAGGAGTAGAGTATTTACCATTTAGTGAGCATGAAGAAGTCATTTCTCCTAAAGATGCAAAACGGAATTCAATATTTATATTTGATGATATTGCTTGCGAGAAGCAAGATAATGTAAGGGCATTTTTTGCATGGGTAAACATGTTGATGTTGATTCTTTTTATTCTTGTCAAACATATGCCCGCATTCCTAAACATTTGGTACGTGATAATGTTAATTTACTAGTTCTTTTTCGTCAAGATGAGAAAAATTTAAGGCATGTTTATGATGACCACGTTAATACTGACAGGACATTTAATAAATTTCGAGAACTATGTTCAACATGTTGGAATTCAGACAAGTATGGATTTGTAGTAATTGATAAGGATTCTGATTTAAATGATGGAAGATATAGAAAAGGATTTGATACCTTTGTAACACTATAAATATAAGATCATTCCTAAAATATTGTTAGTTCAATATGAAACCTTGTAATAATAACATGTTTCATAAAGAAAAAGATTATCTTCATCAAATTGCTAAAGCTAGTGAGGCAATTAGGCGAAAACATCGTATGTTAAAATTAGGAAAAGAAGAAGCTGAAAATGTGTTGAATGAAACTTTCAAACCGATAATTCAACCCTTACAAAAAATTATTAACTTGACAAACAGTGAACATAAAAATGTCAAGATTAAAAATGTTAAGATTGAAAAGAAAGAGCAGAAGGAGGATGATAGCATAAACTATGAAAGTGAAACTGAAAAATCTCCAGATGATGATAAAATAAGTAATAAATTTCTATACTTATTAAATCATAATAGAAAGCAATGTTTAGATTCAACATACGGCATACGTAAGCTAAGTGATGGATCACTTATGATTGGTGATTCACCAATAACTCTTGAAGATCAGTTTGTTAGAATTGGTGAAAAACGATATCTTCAAACACCTGAATTACTTGAACTTTTATTCAAAAGTAAACCTACCAGATCGTTTATAAGTGAAGCTGATGAAGTGAACCATAAAGAGATTCTTATTGCTACTAATGCACACAAAAAGAAGTACAGTTCCTCTGAATCTATACGTACAGATAAGAGTTACAAGTATTTGAATTTTATATCTTAATTCTTCCCTCGAAAACCTACCAAACAGCCATCTGTAAGCGGTAGTTCATTATCTAAATTTATGACTACAAACATAAATTTTCAACGAGAATATATCTATTGGGATGATTCGAATGAGTTGGTTGACCGTCTTAGACTATTAATAGCTTCTCAAGCTGCTGGAAATCCTAGTCACAATAATGAAATCATGTATATCATTGAGGAACTACGTGAAGCTAAAATTATATATTAAGATGTGTTTTAGCAAATATCATTCATTTCAACAATGAGCATTGATGTGTTCGGACATCCTCTCAATCAAAGAGGAACAGCAAGACGAGGGCCTCCTGGAGTTGGTTTAAACTCAATTCTCAAGGTAACTTTGACGTTGAAGGAAGAAAACTCTGTAATCTTGCTAACGGTGAAGAAGAAAACGACGCTGTCAATTTAAAACTTGTACGACATGTGATAAAAAACGAAGTGCGTTTATTCTATGAAGCTAGTGCCTCACTTAGATCAGAGGTGGAAAATAACTTAATAACTGAAGCGTTTCTTTATGTTTTCGGGGTCGCTCTACAAGATTCCATGCTCAGATTTTAAATTTATCGCATAGAAAATTAAATATGGCGAATTTTGTGCACCAAATTGCGAAAAAAATGAAATTTTTTTTTAAAAATAATTATTTCTTACTGAAAACATTTTTTTCAAATGAATACAAGTGTCACAAATTGGCACAAACTTATTAAACTTTCAAAATATGCAATAGCGGAAACAAAAAAAAACAAAATGGCGGCTTCAAAATGGCGCTAATTTGAGAAAAAATTAATTAATTTTTTTTATAGTGCACCGATTCAGGCAATAGCTATGAAATATAATAGAACTTAGTGTTTATATGTTTTTGAGGTCTCTCATCACGAATATGTACTCGGATTTTCAAAATTCAAAATGGCGGATCCAATATGGCCGACGAACATTGTAAAAATTCACTCTATTCGCTTGAACTTTGTTACTCAGGGGTTTTTGGGGTCGCTGATTATGAATCTGCTATTGGATTTTCATAATACAAAATGGCGGATCCAATATGGCCGACAAAAATTATTTAAATTTACTAGATTCGCTTGAAACTTGTTACTCAGGGGTTTTTGGGGTCGCTGATTATGAATCTGCTATTGGATTTTTAAAATACAAAATGGCGGATCCAATATAGCCGATAAAAATTGTTTAAATCAATTCTAGTCGCTTGGAATTTGTAAAATGATGACCATCTATTTGCCGTCAGAATAAGGCAAAATACAAATCAAATCCCTCAGAAGTACACAACGAAAAAATTGTAGGTCTAAATCTAATTGGCTTAGATAAATTGTTTCAACACTATCTTAGCATAAGACTTAATATTGCAAAACTTATAACCTGACATTGTTAATGAAACAATTTGAGATGACAGCTAAGGAGTAGTTGACCAATATTATCGAATTTTAGCTTTAATATCATTAGAATAATTTAGAGAGTTGGTAAACGTCTTATTCTGACGGCAAATAGATGGTCATCATTTTACAAATTCCAAGCGACTAGAATTGATTTAAACAATTTTTATCGGCTATATTGGATCCGCCATTTTGTATTTTAAAAATCCAATAGCAGATTCATAATCAGCGACCCCAAAAACCCCTGAGTAACAAGTTTCAAGCGAATCTAGTAAATTTAAATAATTTTTGTCGGCCATATTGGATCCGCCATTTTGTATTATAAAAATCCAATAGCAGATTCTAACACAGGTCAACAAAAAAAGACTTACTTTTTTTTATGAGATAGCGGAATGGTTTCCTATGTATTTTTGGACGCTGAACACGATCCCGACTTTCAAATTTGCCCATCACGTCAGGATTTTGAGAAAAGTGTGGGTAAAGACCCCAAAAACGCTTTTTTGAGGATTTTCAACATTTCTTTTCTCTTTAACCTGACGTGCTAGAGACTTCCACAAGGTCTTAAATTAAAGCTTGTAATGTGCACTACAAGACCTATATCCATAAAATAAAAAAAATTAACATTTTTTTCAAAAAATGGGGTTGAAGACACCAAAAATTTGTGTTTTTGGATTGCTTTAATAGACTTCTTGCAATCGCTTGGATTCGCTTGAAAATGGGTACTTAGGGTTTTTGGGGTCGCTGATTACGAATCCAATATTTGTTTGCAAAAATTTAAAACGGCGAAACCAAGATGCAGATGTAAGAATTAAGAATTGCTTGGATTCGCTTGAAAATTGTTATTTCAGGGTTTTTGAGGTCGCTGATTACGAATCCGCCATTTTTAATTTTTGCAAACTAATATCAGATTCGTAATCAGCGACCCCAAAAACCTCAAGTAACCATTTTCATGCGAATCCAAGCAATTGCAAAAAGTCTATTAAAGCAATCCAAAAACACAAATTTTTGGTGTCTTCAGTCCCATTTTTTGAAAAAAATTTTTATTTTTTTTTATTTTATGGATATTGGTCTTTTAGTGCACATTACAAGCTTTAATTTAAGACCTTGTGGAAGTCTCTAGCACGTCAGGTTAAAGAGAAAATAAATGTTGAAATTCCTCAAAAAAGCGTTTTTGGGGTCTTTACCCCCACTTTTCTCAAAATCCTGACGTGATGGGCAATTTTGGAAGTCGGGATCGTGTTCAGCGTCCAAAAATACATAGGAAAACATTCCGCTATCTCATAAAAAAAAGTAAGTCTTTTTTTGTTGACCTGTGTAATCAGCGACCCCAAAAACCCTTGAGTAACAAAGTTCAAGCGAATAGAGTGAATATTTACAATGTTCGTCAGCCATATTGGATCCGCCATTTTGAATATTGAAAATCCGATTGCAGATTCACAATCAGCGACCTCAAAAACCCCTGAGTAACAAAATTCAAGCGAATCGAGTAAATTTTTAAAATTTTCGTCGGCCATATTGGATCCGCCATTTTGAATTTTGAAAATCCGAGTACATATTCGTGATGAGAGACCTCAAAAACATATAAACACTAAGTTCTATTACATTTCATAGCTATTGCCTGAATCGGTGCACTATAAAAAAAATTAATTAATTTTTTCTCATATTAGCGCCATTTTAAAGCCGCCATTTTGTTTTTTTTTGTTTCCGCTATTGCATATTTTGAAAGTTTAATAAGTTTGTGCCAATTTGTGACACTTGTATTCATTTGAAAAAAATGTTTTCAGTAAGAAATAATTATTTTTAAAAAAAAATTTCATTTTTTTCGCAATTTGGTGCACAAAATTCGCCATATTTAATTTTCTATGCGATAAATTTAAAATCTGAGCATGGAATCTTGTAGAGCAACCCCGAAAACATAAAGAAACGCTTCAGTTATTTTTAGGGAGCATGTTTAATATATAAAATTATATCTTAAATTAAACACATAATTTCAAAGGTTTCAGGCGTTAATGGGTTAAGTGCTCTCGAGAATGAACAACAAAAAATTAATAGTAGTGAATGAACTTCATACTCAGGCTAGAATAAATTATCCTCGACGCGACGGCGAGTTGAAATGCGTGATATTGATGAGACATGGTAAGCAGATTTAGTAGAAATGATACCTTATTCAAGAATAAATAAAGGTTTCAAGTATTTATTAACAGTTATAGACATATTTTCGAAATATGATTGGGCTGTTCCAGTAAAGAGTAAAAATAGAAAAGATGTTTCTCATGCACTGCAATCTATTGTAACGTTGATTTTTAAATAATCACGTTATAAAGACCCAGATTGAGTTTTCGCCGAAACTTATCCAAGTAATTCACAGTTTATTAGTATAAATTAAACGTGGCAGCCAGAATCGAACTCAACATTTTTCTTTATTATTATTTTTGAATTGTATAGAATCAAAATGATACTGAAAGGTTGAGTTGTACAAAGATCAGATTAATTATTTGAATAGAATTCCACACGTTCTGGTTGACTATAAAACACGAATTTATTTATTATCATTTAATTATCAACCAACCGAAAATAGGCCAATAATTTATGTTAATCGGCACGAATCTAATGTCAACCGGCAATCACCTGTCACAGAGGTTGGGACCGTTATCATGCTGCAGGGGCGAACCCATATTGCGCATGACCTATATGCGGGCCAGAAGCAGGAAGCCAAGTAACCTAATTTCGACAGTTCGTGCCTGGCCGCCGATAGACTTTAACGGTGACACTACGGTTCAACCGAAAGTTCAGTAAAAATTAGAATATGGATTACCAGGCTTTGTTGGCCAGAATCAAAGGTTAGTGTCCAGTTTCCATCTTCCTCGTTGTTCTGGAGATAATACCGGTGTACGGTGTGACCGAGGAATAACGTTGAGACGAGCGACCGCATGGCAAGCCGATAGAACGCCGCCATTTTCGGTCGACCGACGAGTATCACCGGCGTGTGGAAGTTCTCATTCTCTCGCAAGTTTTATCTTGTTGAAAATAAAAGTGATTGATTTAATTGTTAATTGAATTTCTCGAGTCAAATTTATTTTATTTAAGTGTCAATTCATTGTGTCTGTCTCTCTCTTCTGTGTGCGGTACTCACGCCTGAGTTTTGTAAAATCTAAAGTCAACTTCGTAAAGATGAAATAGTGAGCTCGGTTTGAGCTAGTCCGGGAAAGTTCCTATTTTGTTTCTGCTATCGTGATCCGGGTAGTTCACCTACCTGGCGCCGGGGAAGTTCCCTAAAACGGATCATCGATGGTGTATTATAAATTCGGAGTGTGGAATTTATAATTCGGTAACCGGAAAACCGGTGATCGCCATTTTTGTAACGATTGATGGGTAAAACCCGTAAGTAAAGGTAAATATCGTTACAACAGTGGCGCCCAACTCAAGGGCCGTGACAGACGAGAGAGACGAGAGAAGGATTTTCAGTATAGTTGTGTAGGGAGAAAAACAGATGAGAACCTTCACTGCTGGTGAGTAATTGAATTTTCTTTTCATTATAAAATTATTTTCTTTTTCGATCTGACAGGTGCTAATTATTTTTACTTCTGGGGAAAATTTGAAAATTTATTTTTATAATAATTTTGTAAATTGATGCTTTGAAAATTGTTTTTGTTGTATATTTTTTTCAGCATGAAAGAAGATTTTTTTTTAGTACCTGCAGTATCCCCTACCACCTTCGAGAAAAATAGAAAAAAAATTTTTTTTTAAATAAGAGTATTTTAATAAGAGTATTTTGAAAAATTACCAAAAATTATTTTTGAAACTAATTAAATATTTTATTGGGTTTTTCGAAGACTGAGGTAAAGAAATAATTTTGTAAATAGTTAAATAATGTGGAAAAGAATTTTTCTTTTTTTTTACAAAAGGAGATAAATAAACAGGCGCGAACTCAAGAAAAAGCCCCTTGAAATTTTTTTTTCGTTAATCGGAAAAATTACCCGGTAAGATTGGGAATTTAAGTAATTTTAGAAATAATCCCCAATCAATTAAAAATTTAGTGAATTGAAGAGAAAATATTTCTCAACGTACAGTAACTAAATTTAGAAAAAGAAAATTACCGGAAATTTTCGGAAATTTATGGAAATTTTGGAAATTTTCGAAGATTTATAGAAAGCGAGGACATTATTTTTTTTTTGGAAATTTAAGGAAACGTAGAAAAATTTTCAAAAATAGTTAGGGAAAATAGAAATAGGTAATTTTACTTTATTCGGAAAATTACCCGGTAAGATTGGAAATTTAAGAAATTTTGAAACAATTCCCAATCAAAATTTAAAAAAAAATTTTTTTTTAGTGAATTGAGAAAGAAAATATTTCTTTACCGAAAGTAACTAAATTTAAAGTCAGGAAAGTTACCTAAATTCGGAGGAAGTTTACCGGTAATTTATGAAGTTTTGTAGTACTTCAGGTGAATTGGAAAAATATAGTTTTTGTGAAAGTAGGAAAGTTTCTTTGCCGACCTTAACTATATTTTCAAGCGGGAAATTTACTTGAAATTTTAGGAAAGTTATGAAATTTAAGAAACTTACCAATAATTCACCCTCAAAAATAACACAATTTACGGAAATTACGGAAAATTTTCGGAAACCGAGTAGGGATTAGCGGTAATTTCCGAAGAAATTTTAGAAATTTTTCGGTAATTTGTGAAATTTAAGAAAGAAACCGATAACTTTTCCCCACAAACAGATAAATTGGTAAAAACACCAGTAAACAACCAGAGACCGAATAGGAAACAACGGTAATTTTTGGAAATTTAAAGAAATTTCCAGGAATTTATAGAAATTTGGGAAATTTTTGAAAATTATAGAATTTCTTGTTGAATTTTATAGTAAATCAATAGAAAGAGTAATAATTTTCCTAAAATAACGGATTATTACGGGTATTACCGAGAATAAATAAGAAAAAAATTTTTCTTTTTCTTGATTTAATTTTTCTTAAAATTTTTTTTTTGTGTGTTGTTCCTTCCGTTCAACCCTAATTAAAGAAAGAGCAGGAAAGATTAGTGGGGACATCAGAAAAATAACCAAAGACCGAATAGGTAATTAACGGTAATTTTCGGAAATTTATAGAAATTTTTGGAAATTTATGGAAATATTGGAAATTTCGGAAAATTATAGTAAATAAATATAATAAAAATTAAAATACCGATAAATTACGAAAAATTTAGCTTTGGGAGTAATAATTTTCCCAGAACAGCGGAGTATTACAAATATTACCGAAGATAAATAAGAAAAAAATTTTTTTTTACTTATTTAATCTTTCTTAAATTTGACTAGTCTTAATTAAGGGAAAATTATTCATAAATAAAAATAAAGATATTTTGTTTGCCAACCGTTTCTTTTTTTTCTTGTCCTTTATTGACCAAAAGAAAAAAAAAAAAAAAATGGCAGACTCAGAAAGAACAGACCCAACCCAACCCGAACTAGGAGCAGGGGGGGGGGAAATAAATCAGAGGCCACAAAACACACAAGAGATACAGACCCAAAGGGAGGAAAATTCGGAAGAGACGAATAGATTCGGACTAATAGATGAACTTGCCGAACAGGTCCAAGCGTTTCAGGAGATGAAAAATCAACTCCATAAGAACGGGTGTAATACGTCAGGTACGTTCGAAGAGGTACAATCGCGACTCCAACGGTTAATTGCACGCATGCAGGGCAATATCGAAGTTCCGTGGTACGATAGCGACGAGGCGTTCACAATACCGACGACTGTAGTACCGACCTCCACCCCCATTACACTGGGTTCAGCAAAATTCATGGGTCTACCGACAACACCGGTGACCTCGGATTCCTCAAACACGTTTACAGATAGCACTAACGGAATCGAAAGACGGTTTAGACCACAACATTTCCAGAGTAACTTTCCCCCACCGAATTCAAATTTCGCTAATGTCAACACGCGTCGCGGACACGCGGAAAATAGGGAAAACCGAACAGATAAGGGAGTCAATGCTGAAATCCAAGAATTGCGTGAATCGATACTCGCAATGCAACAACAAATGACAACGTTAATGTCGATAGTACAAAGACAGACAAAACAACCAGTCACAATAACAAGTACATGTCCCACATGTTACACAACGACAGCGGTAACAACACAATCCGAACCAGTATACCAGCCGGCTAATTACCAACACACACAGAATTATAGGTACACCCACACAGACAATAGAATCAACTCAACAGCGCCACCTATAATTCCAACCACGACGGTTTGTAATCCGGATCCGCGTTTCACAGGATTGAGTTGGAGCCAACACTTAGAGTGTATACCACCTCCACCGACCACAAATTACTATACAGGATATAGACCATCCCCTCCACAACCATACGGACAAACGATAACGGAATCCGACAGACCGAGACAAGTTCCATACTATCCAACAAATAGTATGTTTCCCCAAACGAACCCAACCTTCGCGACAGCGGAAAGACATACCGTAGGCGGATATGACCAACAACAAAACACTCTCGACCCACATTACGTAAATAGACCGTCCAATCCTTTTTCGGAACAAAACAGACCGTGGGAACAGGAAAACACGTACTGGCAAAGACAGAGTAGCATGTATAAAAAACCGAGAGATGTCGCGAGAACTGTCGAGAGTTGGAAGATAAAGTTCAATGGGCAAAGAGGGTCAAGCGTAGACAATTTTTTGTGGCGGGTAGAAGAGGGAAGGGCCGCGTCATTCATGACCGATCAGGAATTACTAGTAGCAATGCCCTTCCTCCTTACCGAGATGGCAGCACATTGGTATCGCCAAAATAGGCAAAGATGGAATACGTGGGAGGAGTGTAAAAGGCAATTCCAAATTCGGTTTGGAGACTCCCGATACCAAGACCGTTTAGAAGAGCAGATTCTCTCTAGAAGACAGGGACCCGGAGAATCGGCAATAGATTACTTGACATGTATGTACGGACTATACGAACTGTCGACGAGACCAATTGACATGACGACACAGATGGACCGGATACATGCAAACCTTAGGGCTGAGTACCGTAGAGCAATCCGTAGACACGAGTTTTACGATTTTAACGGTCTGGCGGATTTAGCTACCGAATACGAACGAGTAACCGCAATTACGGATGACGACACACCCCCACCCCCACCTGAGAAATCGCTCATTCCGGAATACGCGTTTCGAGGGCAGGTTGGGGCAAGTCAGAAACCGTCAAACATTGCGGCGCTCAAATCGGAAACGGAGCAAATACCGAGACCAGTAAATACGGAAGACCCGCAAACGAATGCGGAAAAACTATGCGAGTTTTGGCCAAAGACAATGGATGCATTGGTGGCAGCTCTGGTGGGCAGTAAAAGGTTTTCCTCACCAGACAACCAACAATCTTCCAAACAGTCGGGAAATTCCAAATGGAATAAGGAAAAGAATTCCCAATCGAACAAAAACGCGAGTAATTCGACGTCAATAGACAACGCCGCGAAAAATTCGAACTCCCAATCAGACAAAGAAGCGGAAAAAGAACCTAAAGAAGTCGAATGCTGGAACTGTCACGAAACCGGCCACTTCCAATCAGGTTGCGCAAAAAAACGTCGTAATAATTATTGCAGACGGTGCGGTAAGGACGGCGTGACCACTAAAACCTGCGAAGGGTGTCCGGGAAACGCGAAAAAGGAGGAGAAGTAAAGGTCAACTCCTCCTCCTCCGAAAACGTAGAGACCTCAACAAAAGTAATCGAAACAACCGTGGAACAATCCAAACCCGCAGTAATAGAAAATGATCAGAAATCCACGGAGGGCGTTAACAAAAAGTCGAAAAAACGGAAAGCCACCCGACAGTATGAGGCCGACCAAACTGTTTTGTTAAACGACCGCGTTGAGAGTCACAATGGTACAGATCCATGGAAAAGTAACCAGGCAATCATGGCACTGTTAAAAGCGGATATAGAACCCAGAGTAGAATCCGAACAAAAACCGTTGCGCTTAGAAATTAGGGAACCGCCAGCGGAAGACAAAGGCTTCAGTTTACGGGTATTCACGAACATAAGAATAGGCAATACCCCTAACGTGCAGGCTTTAATAGACAATGGTGCATCGCGCACAGTGTTAGGCGATATCGGAATAGCAATCGCCGAAAGATATAAAGCAGATTTACAACCAGCAACCGAGAAAGCGGTCATGACGGCCGACGGTACGGTACGTCCGGTAAAAGCTGTTTGTTACCTCCCAATAGAAGTAGATCGGGTATCTCGCATGATGAAAGTGTTAATAGTTCCAGGAATGGGTGAACAAGTTTTCCTGGGAGTAGACTTTATTCACACTTTCGGCGTGATACACGATGGCAGCCAACGAAAATGGTATATGGCTGACTATCCAGATTCTATACACTGGTATACCGAAGAGGGGGTAGAAGCAATCACGGTACAGGACGAGAACGTCGTGCCCGATTCAGAAAAAGTATGCGGGTTAGTAATAATTACCGACGAAGAACGCGAAGACTTAAAACATTTCGTTTCAGGCCTTCTTAGAATTATTCCAGACGATCTACCAGCGACAGATCGAACCGAACACGTGATCGATGTCGGGGATCATTCGGCAATAAAACAGCGCTATTATAGGGTTTCCCCGAAAGTTTTAGAAGCCATGCACGCAGAGATATTGAGAATGTTAGCGGAAGGTATCATAGAACCCTCAAAAAGCGGTTGGTCCAGCCCTATAGTAATGGTCAAAAAGGCAGACGGTACCTACCGCCTATGCATAGATTTTCGGAAATTAAACCGTGTAGCGAAAACCGACGCGTATCCATTGCCGAAAATGGATATGATTTTGGAGAAACTTCGAGCTGCGAAATACATCACGACACTAGATCTAAAATGGGGGTATCACCAAATTCCCCTATCACAGAAAAGTAGAGAACTCACAGCATTTACCGTCCCCGGTATGGGTCTATTTCAGTTCAAACGTATGCCGTTTGGACTCTCAGGAGCTCCAGCGACATTCCAGAGACTAATAGACTCCCTCATAGGGCCGGAAATGGAACCGTTTGTCTACGCGTATTTAGACGACATCGTGATTGTCACCGAAACACTCGAAGACCATAAGAAGTGGTTAAAAATCGTGATTAACCGACTACAAGAAGCGAACCTTACGATTAATCCGGAAAAGAGTAAATTCGGAGTAACATCCGCCCGATATTTAGGATTTATCGTAAATCACGAAGGCTTACAAGTTGACCCGGAAAAAGTAGAACCGATCACAAAGTACCCCGAGCCAAAAACGATCAAACAACTTCGACGCTTTCTCGGAATGGCATCGTGGTACCGACACTTTATCCCCCAGCTTTCAACCTTAGCCGAACCACTAAACAAACTGTTACGCACCAACATCCCGTGGGAATGGGGCGAAGCCCAACAAAACGCGTTCGAAGAACTCAAAGAACTGATCGCGACCGCGCCAACCCTAACATATCCTGATTTTACGTTACCGTTCGAGCTGCACACCGACGCGAGTGATTTCGGTATAGGTGCAGTTCTTACTCAGCGTCAAAATGGAGAAAACCGGGCCATCGCGTACGCGAGCCGAACGCTCACGGGAGCAGAACGGAAATACTCCGTCACCGAGAGAGAATGCCTTGCGGTAATTTGGGCAGTAAAGAAATTCCGCCATTACCTCGAAGGGTTTTATTTTACTGTCATCACTGACCACAGTTCACTACGTTGGCTGCACAATTTGCATAATCCAACGGGTCGGCTGGCTCGGTGGGCGCTTGATCTCCTTGAATACGATTTTGAGGTAGTGCATCGGAAAGGATCTGAACACCTTGTCCCGATGCGCTCTCAAGAATGTATGAAGAGGAGATGGCGCTGCCAATAGCTGCCTTGACACCGTTTGAAGATCCATGGTATTGCCGGCGTGTGAGGGAAGTTAATGAAACCCCGAGAAAGTTTCATGGCTGGAAAGTAACAGACGGTAAACTCTACCGATACCGCCCAAATCCGTTAATCGACTCGGTAATGGACGATATAGATGCTTGGAAATTAGTGATACCCGCTGAGCAAAGACAAGAAGTCTTTAACGAGATTCATCACGAACCCCAAGCAGCTCACCTCGGAATTGAAAAAACGTACCGTCGAGCAACATCACTCTACTATTGTCCAGGAATGTACCGCGACATTAAAACCTGGGTCAGCACGTGCGATACTTGTCAAAAGATCAAACCCGACCAACGACCCGCGGCAGGTTTAATGGGTAGAAGAATTATCCAGAAGCCATGGTCAGTCGTAGCCACTGATGTGATGGGCCCCTGGCCCAAAAGCACATTAGGCTACCAATATCTTGTAATCTTCGAAGATTTGTACACGCGATGGATAGAATTAGCTCCAATGCGCAAAGCTAACGCCGAAACAATAATCAAAGCGTTCGAAGACCTAATTTTAAACCGATGGGGGGCACCCCAAGTTTTGGTATCGGACAACGGAACCGAGTATGTTAATCAGGCATTTGAAGGGTTAACGGAAGCGTATGGGATAAAACATTCATTTACCCCGGTATACCACCCACAGGCGGACCCTGTGGAACGAGTGAACCGAGTGGTGAAAACAATGATATCGGCATACGTTTCTAAAGACCACAGAAAATGGGACGTCTATCTTAAAGACCTAAGATTCGCATACAACACGGCAGTGCATGGAAGTACAGGCGTCAGTCCGGCATACCTGAACCTGGGTAGAGAACCCAAACCGTACAACAACCTTCGCGACCGAACGGAAGAGACCGAAGTTGACCTTACACCCGAGAACGAAAACGAATGGTTAGAGCGGATAGAAAAGTTAAAAGAATTACAGGATTTAGTCTCCTTACAAATGGACAACGCGTTCAACAGACAGAAAGTACAATATGACAAAAGACGCAGACACGCTACATTTGTCATAGGAGATAAAGTCATGTGTAAAAAGCTAATAACCTCATCCGCTAGCAAAAAAATAACACGAGCGTTCGGTGGGAAAAATCAGGGACCTTTCACAATAGTACAAATTTTAGGACCTTCGGTTTATGAAATAGCAACAGAAGAGGGTAGGTCTTTGGGAAAGTACCCAGTTAAACTTTTGATCCCCTATAGGAATTCTAAGTAGAGGGGGGTAGAAGGTAAAATCGGAAACTATACCTTCTTGAGATAAGTTTTTTTTTTTTTTTTTTTTTGTTTGTTTTATGATGTAATTATTCATTATGATTATGTAAATAGTAGCTTAAAGTGATTAGTAAAACAATATCGACACGGAATTGGTGATGGTATTAGAAAAATAATAGATTAGTCAGAAGAACCAAACGAAAAATTGTTTTACCCTACTTACAGAAGAAGAAGAGAAATTGCGGCGAGAAGCAGACCGGAAGCGAGAAATAGCCATCGAAATTGAAAGACTCCTCAAACAAGCGGAAACGACGACATTAGAAGCCACACCGAGAAGAGAGCCACGAGCGATAGCCAATGTACGACCGCTACGGTTGACAGACGTCTATTTACCCGAAGGATGGCTTCCAGCTGGGGTAACAGGACCGAGTGCAACCACCAGACAAGACCATCTATCTCAGATTGCAAACCACATTGAACGGATCCACGAATCGGGGAGGGAAGTACGGCCAAACTCGCAACCGCTAAACAGAATCGGTACGGTTCAAACCGAAGAGAATGAGAGAAGAATCGCTATAGCAAGAGGAGCTATCCCACGCACTACGCCACCGGTGAACAGAATCGGCACGGTTCAAACCGAAGGAAACGGGAGAGGAACCCATACACCCGGAGGAACTACACGACACAGTTCTCAACCGAGAGGCAACGACGCCACCGCTCAAACCGAGGAGTCCGCTTCGGAAGAAGTAATTTTCCACCGCAGGATGGGCGAATCCTGGAAGGAATTCCGATTACGCTCAGGGGTACACCGCCCCCCTAAATATATTCGGGAACAAGAGAGCAAATCGAGGCGAGAGACCCCAGCGGAGAGAGGAAAGAGGGAAGCAAGACAGGATAAAGCAAAAGCCCAACAAGATGCAATCCAGAAAGAGATCGACAAAAAGAGACAAATGGAGGTTGACATAGCATGGGCAGCCAGACAAAAATGGCTAACCCAGGCTAAACAAGAGAGGATGAGACAAGAGCAAGAGGATAGAACTCGTCTACGACAAGAAGCAACTGACATGGCCACCCAAATCTACGATGAGGTGATCTATGCCGTATGGAAAGAACATGAGAAGAAACTCTGCGAACTTCTCAACGGTATTCCACTCCTCACCGAAACTGCCAGTCGTAGGATGAGATGTGAGAAGTGCCAACAACGGGGTCATAACAAGGGCGACTGCCCTACCCAGACCGAAAATACGGAAGATTAGGGGACCAATGTTGACAATATCATTTAGCTTTTCGTTCTTTTCACACCACCAATATTGAAGATAATATTTAGTTTTTTTCGTTATATTTTTTTTCTCTCTTGAATCCACCAATTTGGTTGTTATTGTTACGCCCTTAGCTTAGAGCAATTGTTTTCGATAACCTTCGATTGATAGCACATAGATCATTTGTTTTTTTTTGTTATTCGGAAATTTTTAGTTTCACGTTAGTAACCTGTATTAATCACATTAATCGAATTCAATTGAGCCAAAGGAATAAAATTTGATTAAAGTACTTATTAAATTTCAAACTTAAAGTCAATCACTTCATTTTGTTCGCCAACCCACTAACTATCCTTTTACCGGAACTTGGAGAAACCTAATAAAACTAGATGTAACTAAATGGGACCGGAGGACATCGAATCCTAACTACAGGTAGGCAGAAAGGACACTGCAGGTAATAAGGTGATAAGTTTCTTTTTTATGTTTGGTTTCAAAGCATCAATTACCTAATCGTAGATTTGGGTGGCCATGTCAGTTGCTTCTTGTCGTAGACGAGTTCTATCCTCTTGCTCTTGTCTCATCCTCTCTTGTTTAGCCTGGGTTAGCCATTTTTGTCTGGCTGCCCATGCTATGTCAACCTCCATTTGTCTCTTTTTGTCGATCTCTTTCTGGATTGCATCTTGTTGGGCTTTTGCTTTATCCTGTCTTGCTTCCCTCTTTCCTCTCTCCGCTGGGGTCTCTCGCCTCGATTTGCTCTCTTGTTCCCGAATATATTTAGGGGGGCGGTGTACCCCTGAGCGTAATCGGAATTCCTTCCAGGATTCGCCCATCCTGCGGTGGAAAATTACTTCTTCCGAAGCGGACTCCTCGGTTTGAGCGGTGGCGTCGTTGCCTCTCGGTTGAGAACTGTGTCGTGTAGTTCCTCAATCGACCACAAATTACTATACGGGATATAGACCATCCCCTCCAC
Organism: Leptopilina heterotoma; assembly: GCF_015476425.1. Classification (NCBI taxonomy): domain Eukaryota; kingdom Metazoa; phylum Arthropoda; class Insecta; order Hymenoptera; family Figitidae; genus Leptopilina; species Leptopilina heterotoma. The sequence goes on from NW_025110934.1 coordinate 835,767, forward strand.
AACCATACGGACAAACGATAACAGAATCCGACAGACCGAGACAAGTTCCATACTATGCAACAAATAGTATGTTTCCCCAAACGAACCCAACCTTCGCGACAGCGGAAAGACATACCGTAGGCGGATATGACCAACAACAAAACACGACAGAAAATAGACAAAATACTCTCGACTCACATTACGTAAATAGACCGTCCAATCCTTTTTCGGAACAAAACAGACCGTGGGAACAGGAAAACATGTATTGGCAAAGACAGAGTAGCATGTATAAAAAACCGAGAGATGTCGCGAGAACTGTCGAGAGTTGGAAGGTAAAGTTCAATGGGCAAAGAGGGTCAAGCGTAGACAATTTTTTGTGGCGGGTAGAAGAGGGAAGGGCCGCGTCATTCATGACCGATCAGGAATTACTAGTAGCAATGCCCTTCCTCCTTACCGAGATGGCAGCACATTGGTATCGCCAAAATAGGCAAAGATGGAATACGTGGGAGGAGTGTAAAAGGCAATTCCAAATCCGGTTTGGAGACTCCCGATACCAAGACCGTTTAGAAGAGCAGATTCTCTCTAGAAGACAGGGACCCGGAGAATCGGCAATAGATTACCTGACATGTATGTACGGACTATACGAACTGTCGACTAGACCAATTGACATGACAACACAGATGGACCGGATACATGCAAACCTTAGGGCCGAATACCGTAGAGCAATCCGTAGACACGAGTTTTACGATTTTAACGGTCTGGCGGATTTAGCTACCGAATACGAACGAGTAACCGCAATTACGGATGACGACACACCCCCACCCCCACCTGAGAAATCGCTTATTCCGGAATACGCGTTTCGAGGGCAGGTTGGGGCAAGTCAGAAACCGTCAAACATTGCGGCGCTAAAATCGGAAACGGAGCAAATACCGAGACCAATAAATACGGAAGACCCGCAAACGAATGCGGAAAAACTATGCGAGTTTTGGCCAAAGACAATGGATGCATTTGTGGCAGCTCTGGTGGGCAGTAAAAGGTTTTCCTCACCAGACAACCAACAATCTTCCAAACAGTCGGGAAATTCCAGATGGAATAAGGAAAAGAATTCCCAATCGAACAAAAACGCGAGTAATTCGACGTCAAAAGACAACGCCGCGAAAAATTCCAACTCTCAATCGGACAACGAAACGAAAAAAGACCCGAAAGATATTGTTTGTTGGAATTGTAAAGGAACCGATCACTTTCAAACAGGTTGCGCTTCGTCACGTCGTAGTGACTATTGTAGACGGTGTGGTAAAGACGGTGTTACCACCAAAACCTGCGAAGGGTGTCCGGGAAACGCGAAAAAGGAGGAGAAGTAAAGGTCAACTCCTCCTCCTCCGAAAACGTAGAGACCTCAACAAAAGTAATCGAAACAACCGTGGAACAATCCAAACCCGCAGTAATAGAAAATGATCAGAAATCCACGGAGGGCGTTAACAAAAAGTCGAAAAAACGGAAAGCCACCCGACAGTATGAGGCCGACCAAACTGTTTTGTTAAACGACCGCGTTGAGAGTCACAATGGTACAGATCCATGGAAAAGTAATCAGGCAATCATGGCACTGTTAAAAGCGGATATAGAACCTAGGGTAGAATCCGAACAAAAACCGTTGCGCTTAGAAATTAGGGAACCGCCAGCGGAAGACAAAGGCTTCAGTTTACGGGTATTCACGAATATAAGAATAGGCAATACCCCCAATGTACAAGCCTTAATAGACAATGGTGCATCACGCACAGTGTTAGGCGATATCGGAATAGCAATCGCCGAAAGATATAAAGCAGATTTACAACCAGCAACCGAGAAAGCGGTCATGACGGCCGACGGTACGGTGCGTCCGGTAAAAGCTGTTTGTTACCTCCCAATAGAAGTAGATCGGGTATCTCGCATGATGAAAGTGTTAATAGTTCCAGGAATGGGTGAACAAGTTTTCCTGGGAGTAGACTTTATTCACACTTTCGGCGTGATACACGATGGCAGCCAACGAAAATGGTATATGGCTGACTATCCAGATTCTATACACTGGTATACCGAAGAGGGGGTAGAAGCAATCACGGTACAGGACGAGAACGTCGTGCCCGATTCAGAAAAAGTATGCGGGTTAGTAATAATTACCGACGAAGAACGCGAAGACTTAAAACATTTCGTTTCAGGCCTTCTTAGAATTATTCCAGACGATCTACCAGCGACAGATCGAACCGAACACGTGATCGATGTCGGGGATCATTCGGCAATAAAACAGCGCTATTATAGGGTTTCCCCGAAAGTTTTAGAAGCTATGCACGCAGAGATATTGAGAATGTTAGCGGAAGGTATCATAGAACCCTCAAAAAGCGGTTGGTCCAGCCCTATAGTAATGGTCAAAAAGGCAGACGGTACCTACCGCCTATGCATAGATTTTCGGAAATTAAACCGTGTAGCGAAAACCGACGCGTATCCATTGCCGAAAATGGATATGATTTTGGAGAAACTTCGAGCTGCGAAATACATCACGACACTAGATCTAAAATGGGGGTATCACCAAATTCCCCTATCACAGAAAAGTAGAGAACTCACAGCATTTACTGTCCCCGGTATGGGTCTATTTCAGTTTAAACGTATGCCGTTTGGACTCTCAGGAGCTCCAGCGACATTCCAGAGACTAATAGACTCCCTCATAGGGCCGGAAATGGAACCGTTTGTCTACGCGTATTTAGACGACATCGTGATTGTCACCGAAACACTCGAAGACCATAAGAAGTGGTTAAAAATCGTGATTAACCGACTACAAGAAGCGAACCTTACGATTAATCCGGAAAAGAGTAAATTCGGAGTAACATCCGCCCGATATTTAGGATTTATCGTAAATCACGAAGGCTTACAAGTTGACCCGGAAAAAGTAGAACCGATCACAAAGTACCCCGAGCCAAAAACGATCAAACAACTTCGACGCTTTCTCGGAATGGCATCGTGGTACCGACACTTTATCCCCCAGCTTTCAACCTTAGCCGAACCACTAAACAAACTGTTACGCACCAACATCCCGTGGGAATGGGGCGAAGCCCAACAAAACGCGTTCGAAGAACTCAAAGAACTGATCGCGACCGCGCCAACCCTAACATATCCTGATTTTACGTTACCGTTCGAGCTGCACACCGACGCGAGTGATTTCGGTATAGGTGCAGTTCTTACTCAGCGTCAAAATGGAGAAAACCGGGCCATCGCGTACGCGAGCCGAACGCTCACGGGAGCAGAACGGAAATACTCCGTCACCGAGAGAGAATGCCTTGCGGTAATTTGGGCAGTAAAGAAATTTCGCCATTACCTCGAAGGGTTTCATTTTACTGTCATCACTGACCACAGTTCACTACGTTGGCTGCACAATTTGCATAATCCAACGGGTCGGCTGGCTCGGTGGGCGCTTGATCTCCTTGAATACGATTTTGAGGTGGTGCATCGGAAAGGATCTGAACACCTTGTCCCGGATGCGCTCTCAAGAATGTACGAAGAGGAGATGGCGCTGCCAATAGCTGCCTTGACACCGTTTGAAGATCCATGGTATTGCCGGCGTGTGAGGGAAGTTAATGAAACCCCGAGAAAGTTTCATAGCTGGAAAGTAACAGACGGTAAACTCTACCGATACCGCCCAAATCCGTTAATCGACTCGGTAATGGACGATATAGATGCTTGGAAATTAGTGATACCCGCTGAGTAAAGACAAGAAGTCTTTAACGAGATTCATCACGAACCCCAAGCAGCTCACCTCGGAATTGAAAAAACGTACCGTCGAGCAACATCACTCTACTATTGGCCAGGAATGTACCGCGACATTAAAACCTGGGTCAGCACGTGCGATACTTGTCAAAAGATCAAACCCGACCAACGACCCGCAGCAGGTTTAATGGGTAGAAGAATTATCCAGAAGCCATGGTCAGTCGTAGCCACTGATGTGATGGGCCCCTGGCCCAAAAGCACATTAGGCTACCAATACCTCGTAATCTTCGAAGATTTGTACACGCGATGGATAGAATTAGCTCCAATGCGCAAAGCTAACGCCGAAACAATAATCAAAGCGTTCGAAGACCTAATTTTAAACCGATGGGGGGCACCCCAAGTTTTGGTATCGGACAACGGAACCGAGTATGTTAATCAGGCATTTGAAGGGTTAACGGAAGCGTATGGGATAAAACATTCATTTACCCCGGTATACCACCCACAGGCGGACCCTGTGGAACGAGTGAACCGAGTGGTGAAAACAATGATATCGGCATACGTTTCTAAAGACCACAGAAAATGGGACGTCTATCTTAAAGACCTAAGATTTGCATACAACACGGCAGTACACGGAAGTACAGGCGTTAGTCCGGCATACCTTAACCTGGGTAGAGAACCCAAACCGTACAACAACCTTCGCGACCGAACGGAAGAGACCGAAGTAGACCTTACACCCGAGAACGAAAACGAATGGTTAGAGCGGATAGAAAAGTTAAAAGAATTACAGGATTTAGTCTCCTTACAAATGGACAACGCGTTTAACAGACAAAAAGTACAATATGACAAAAGACGCAGACACGCTACATTTGTCATAGGAGATAAAGTCATGTGTAAAAAGCTAATAACCTCATCCGCTAGCAAAAAAATAACACGAGCGTTCGGTGGTAAAAATCAGGGACCTTTCACAATAGTACAAATTTTAGGACCTTCGGTTTATGAAATAGCAACAGAAGAGGGTAGGTCTTTGGGAAAGTACCCAGTTAAACTCCTGATCCCTTATAGGAATTCTAAGTAGAGGGGGGGGGGGTAGAAGGTAAATTCGAGAAATATTATACCTTCTTGATTTTTTTTTACTGTATTATGAGCATGTAAATAATGGTTTAGAGTAATTAGTTAAACAATATCGACATCAAATCGGTGGTGGAATCTTAAAAAGTAGGAAAAACAAAGTTTAGTTAGGAAACACATTCTGGTTACAGAGGAAGAAGAGGCACATCGGAGAGAAGCCGACCGAAAGAGAGACATCGTCACACAAATCGAACGACTCATCGGGGAGCTAAGTCTACCGAATACCGTAGCCGCCAATAACACTAATCCCCAAGAGAAATTATTTATTTTAGTTTGAATTTGTTATTGTTCATTTTTCAGAGAATTTTATTTAGTTTAGCGTTAAGGGTCAATCATTAGCCACCCTTTATAATAACAATAACACACACGATAATATTTCTGTTGATGTTGTTTAATGGTTAAGAATGCTGCAAATAATTAATTTAGTTTGTTTTTTTTTGCCCGTCTTTCTTCAGAGATATATATATTTTTTTTTATTATTAATAAGTCAAATTGTTTAATGGGCTAAAATTTTCTTAGTTAACGTCCCAACCTAAATATTTGTAATATGATACGGACTTGGAATAAAGAATCTTACTTTTCAATTTAGATAAGTTAATGATTATTATTTTTCATTGTTTGTTGGTCAACCTATCAACTCACCTCGGTCATCGGGAAACCTGCTAATATATTCGCTCAAAAGACGAATCCGGAGACAATGGTTCAAAGAAAGAGAAAAGGTAGGTAGACAGGACACTGTAGGTAATAAGGCAATGATTATGGGACAGTACTAATTTTCAAAGCATTACATATCCTGTCAGATCGATAAAGAGTTAAGGGTTACTTAAGGTTTCTTTATCAACAATAACAACTCCAGATAACGAGTAGGGTACATTCTGGTCATCAACCTAATATATTTGGAGATATGTTTCGGCTAGCCCAGGGGGAGTTGTAACGTTGATTTAGAATAATCACGTTATAAGAAACCAAATTGGATCCGCCGAAACTTATCTAATTAATTCTCGATATTATTATAGAGTAAATACGGTAGCCAGAATCGAACTCAACATTTTATTCCATTATTGTATCTTTGAATTGTATAGAATTGATATAATATTCAAATGTAAAATTTATCAAAGAAATAATATTCAAATGTTGAGTTGTAAAAGAATCAAATTGTTTATTTGATAGAGAATTCCACACGTTCTGGTTGATTATAAAATACTAATTTATGTATTGTTATTTAATCATCAACCGACCGAAAAGGCATCAACAATCTATAATAATCGGCATGAATCTACTGTCAACCGGCAATCACCTGTCACAGACGTTGGGACTATTGTCATGCTGCAGGGGCGAACCCATATTGCGCATGACCTATATACGGGACCGATGCAGGAAGCCGAGTAACCTATTTTCGACAGTTCGTGCCTGGCCGCCGATAGACTTTAACGGTGACACTACGGTTCAACCGAAAGTTCAGTAAAAATTAGAATATGGATTACCAGGCTTTGTTGGCCAGAATCAAAGGTTAGTGTCCAGTTTCCATCTTCCTCGTTGTTCTGGAGATAATACCGGTGTACGGTGTGACCGAGGAATAACGTTGAGACGAGCGACCGCATGGCAAGCCGATAGAACGCCGCCATTTTCGGTCGACCGACGAGTATCACCGGCGTGTGGAAGTTCTCATTCTCTCGCAAGTTTTATCTTGTTGAAAATAAAAGTGATTGATTTAATTGTTAATTGAATTTCTCGAGTCAAATTTATTTTATTTAAGTGTCAATTCATTGTGTCTGTCTCTCTCTTCTGTGTGCGGTACTCACGCCTGAGTTTTGTAAAATATAAAGTCAACTTCGTAAAGATGAAATAGTGAGCTCGGTTTGAGCTAGTCCGGGAAAGTTCCTATTTTGTTTCTGCTATCGTGATCCGGGTAGTTCACCTACCTGGCGCCGGGGAAGTTCCCTAAAACGGATCATCGATGGTGTATTATAAATTCGGAGTGTGGAATTTATAATTCGGTAACCGGAAAACCGGTGATCGCCATTTTTGTAACGATTGATGGGTAAAACCCGTAAGTAAAGGTAAATATCGTTACAACAGTGGCGCCCAACGTGGGGCGATAAGTTTCTTTTTTATGTTTGGTTTCAAAGCATCAATTACCTAATCGGATCGACAAAGGTTTAAGTTTTCTTTTGTTTTTTTTAAAGGGTTTCTCAATTAGTAATAACAATTCTCGATGGCAGGTAAGAGGTATTCTGGCTGCAAACCCAATGAAATTGAGGGATATGTTTCGGCTAAGCCCAGGGGAGTTGTAACGTTGATTTTTAAATAATCACGTTATAAAGACCCAGATTGAGTTTTCGCCGAAACTTATCCAAGTAATTCACAGTTTATTAGTATAAATTAAACGTGGCAGCCAGAATCGAACTCAACATTTTTCTTTATTATTATTTTTGAATTGTATAGAATCAAAATGATACTGAAAGGTTGAGTTGTACAAAGATCAGATTAATTATTTGAATAGAATTCCACACGTTCTGGTTGACTATAAAACACGAATTTATTTATTATCATTTAATTATCAACCAACCGAAAATAGGCCAATAATTTATGTTAATCGGCACGAATCTAATGTCAACCGGCAATCACCTGTCACAGAGGTTGGGACCGTTATCATGCTGCAGGGGCGAACCCATATTGCGCATGACCTATATGCGGGCCAGAAGCAGGAAGCCAAGTAACCTAATTTCGACAGTTCGTGCCTGGCCGCCGATAGACTTTAACGGTGACACTACGGTTCAACCGAAAGTTCAGTAAAAATTAGAATATGGATTACCAGGCTTTGTTGGCCAGAATCAAAGGTTAGTGTCCAGTTTCCATCTTCCTCGTTGTTCTGGAGATAATACCGGTGTACGGTGTGACCGAGGAATAACGTTGAGACGAGCGACCGCATGGCAAGCCGATAGAACGCCGCCATTTTCGGTCGACCGACGAGTATCACCGGCGTGTGGAAGTTCTCATTCTCTCGCAAGTTTTATCTTGTTGAAAATAAAAGTGATTGATTTAATTGTTAATTGAATTTCTCGAGTCAAATTTATTTTATTTAAGTGTCAATTCATTGTGTCTGTCTCTCTCTTCTGTGTGCGGTACTCACGCCTGAGTTTTGTAAAATCTAAAGTCAACTTCGTAAAGATGAAATAGTGAGCTCGGTTTGAGCTAGTCCGGGAAAGTTCCTATTTTGTTTCTGCTATCGTGATCCGGGTAGTTCACCTACCTGGCGCCGGGGAAGTTCCCTAAAACGGATCATCGATGGTGTATTATAAATTCGGAGTGTGGAATTTATAATTCGGTAACCGGAAAACCGGTGATCGCCATTTTTGTAACGATTGATGGGTAAAACCCGTAAGTAAAGGTAAATATCGTTACACTATATTTGCTAAAAAACGCATCCAAAATAACTTGCATAGTGCATAATTAATTGTTATTAATCATAAAATTCAGAAAAAGTTTATAAATAAAGTTGGTACTGCAGTGGGAAGGGAGAGAAGTTACACAATGATCATACTGCTGTCGTCTCGAGAATTTTGCCTCCCGCTCAGAGCTAAAAACAGGATAAAATCCCGCAAACCACGGCAGAGTGTCGGTACTTCCCGGTAACAAATACCGTTTGTCGTCTTGCGGACTTAAAGCTACTTTTACCTGTTTTACAGTCTCAAGGTTGTGTAGTCGTGATCTTATATTATACTGTGTTCGAGTTTGAATGTCGAAATCTCGCAGACATTTTACATAATCATCAAAGTGAATCGATTTTTTCACAACGCCGGATTTAATGCTTTTGGCTTTTTTAATAAAGTCTTTATTTTCAACCCGTACGCTGTACATCTTACTCCGCAAGCCAACAAATTCGGTAACGATCTTGCCGTTACATTCGTCTTTCATTAGACCGATAATCTTTTTGTTGGCTTGCGGAATGCCGTACACGTTGTTTGCGGAATAGTCTGACGTATCAAACTTTTGGATGTTATTTTTCATATCTTCGTATATATTTTTACATTTGATTTCGTAGATTAGACTGTCTGTATCGGTATACATCAGTTTACAATTGTCGCCGTATTTTTTTAACATATACCCGTAGTGAAAATCGTAGATTAACGTCTTGGATACGTCAAGCACACTTAACCCCACGTAGATCGGTTGGTTGAATAGTACCTCGGTTTTACGCAGTTCATGGCAACCAGATTTTCGTCGAATATCGCTCGACTATGGAAGTTGGGTCGAGAAATAAGGGCTTCAGCTCCATAGCGGCCAAACCATTAGGTGACAAGCTTAATGTCGACATCTTTACGGAAATTTTCCATTGTTTTGCCGTACACAGCGTTGTTCATGAGCTTGAACAAATTTTTCTCGAACTCATTCTTGGCGTTGGTTCGCATCATCGTATTATAGTCGATGTATGGTTTAAACCATGTTGATTGCTTAAACTGTAAGACACGGTGGATTTTTACAAGTTTAATGCCATTAGCAACAACTTGTTTCAACGTTCGGTAGTGGATAACATATTTTTCTTTGGGTTGGAGAGTTGTTAATAATTTCTCCTGTCTCGAGAGGGGGGGTTTCGCATTTTCTGCGCAAAATGGCATGTCTTTGTGGGTTTCGTGAATACTTTTAGGATACTCCAAGTCAACTTCGAGTATGTATCCAACAGGTGAATCGTCAGATACATTAAAATTAAAAGAGTCGTCGACATTTTCAATCCATTTGAAGCCGCCATAAAGGAGCGCTTGAGCCATTTCCCAGCCATATAAATTGTTGGCATCAAAGTACCAGATATAGCTTGTATCTTTGCTATCATCGAAATTTTCCATATATGGATTATTCGCTTTTGTATATCGGTTGCAGCATTAACTTATACCACCTCTAATACCAGACTCAACAAACATAATCATATCGATATCGGTTATAAGTTGCAATGAATCGAAATTTGACCTCACTCCCCTTGATATGTTTAGTAAAAGAGATATACTTCTCTTTGTTAATGAGGAGGAGGTCAATTTTTCCTTCAAAGCTCGTCGAGATCGCGTGAATTATAAAATGGGCATCATAGCCACTTAAGTTGTGGAACACCACGGGAATTGTCTGACAGTCTTAGTAGTTCAGATTGCATGATTCATGGGCAGCACCCCTATATTTGCCAGTAAGGTGACAGTGATCGCGGACTTTCTTCTCGCTTGCCGGTATTTTCTCATGACAAATGTGACATATTGTCGCTCGCTTAAAATCATTGATTTCTTGAGGAGTTAAGGCATTCATTGGTATCGGATTTTTAAAAACATTATCAATTTTTTTAGATAATTGCCCTAATTCCTCAGTAAACCATTTTGCAGGGTCAGATTCATTTTTCGGACACGGCACATATTTACATAATGATTTATCGTAGCTACATTTTGTATAATAGCCGATGCTTAACAATTTGTGGCGCTGGAATACTTCGGTTTTACTTAAATTGTCTACATCTTCATCTGCGGGAAGAAGTAGACTTTCGCAGTCGGCGTATATTACATACGGTACTTTCTCTTTATTGTTATAATTTTTAAATATGATCAGACTCATATCAGGCGTCGGTAATTTAATTTTACACTCATTCATTTTTTTACAATTTTCAATGTGTGCGTTCAATCTATCTACAGATAAAAAGTAGTGTAAACAGCGGTCACAGATATGTTTTCGATGTGCCTTCTTCGATAATTGTTTAGACACTAGGCGTGACAGATCCTTAATCCATACATAATGGAAGTTTATAAAATTATCGTCGTCATAAAATACAGTATTATCATCACTTTCATCCACATACATGTCGTCAACATACAAGAGATTTACATGCTTATCTCTTTTTTCCGCAGTGAGATGGAGAGGGTGTACCGTAAAGTTACCGTAGCTCTTTGATAGACCGTACACATTAATCGAAACATCATTAAGCTTTTAAAATTTCGGGATATTTTTAAGCGTCACTGGAAAATCTATACCATAAAAATTCAATTCATCTTTAAATTTTTTACATTCTCATCACATAAGAAAGTATTAGTTTTGGTCGAAAATTGACTTTTGCTAATTTCATGAAATCTCGACGTTTTAAGGGCCCCCTGAACCCGAAAAATATGGTCTGGCGAGTTCGCCTGTCTGTGTGTCTGTCTGTCTGTATGTATGTATTAGGGTGTCCGTTATTTCCCAAGTTAGCTATTTTCATTTGGGTATCGTCAAAATCGTTTCTTTTTGACCTAAAAACAATTCTAGAAATTAGAAAAAAATTTTACAATGCTGTTTAACCCATTTAATTAACATGGGGTTTTTGCACTTTTTAGAAAATAATTTTTATTTCGTTTATAATACTCTTTGACTTACCAACAATGCTTGATTTTGCTTCTATTATGATTCCTTTAGATAGAGAAATTTTCATATTATCGCGAAAAATTTATAACACAAGTTTTAAAAAGTCAATTTCATTTTTATTGATTTTTCTGATTATTTTGCTAAATCTACTCATTAATTAATTTTTATTCGGTATTTCATTGAAAGTTTCTTGTTTTATGCATACAATTGGAACATAATAATAATTTCAATTCATAAACTATACAAGAATCACACAGTAGACTGAATCCATTTCAAATCAGGCATGTCGACTAACTTCACGTTATAAAAAAAAATTGTTTTGCTTGTCATTTTTTTTCTTTTGAGTATAATTTAATTTTCTTTCTTGAGTCTTGTAAATGGTCTTGTCTTCTTCAGAACCCAGTTTGAAATTTAAAAAAATATTTAAAATTATAAAAATAGGGGATGATTTTCTGAAAATAAATAAGATGAATTTTTTCAAAAACAGCACCTTTTTTGTTATCAAATTTTTACTACAAATTCTTAAAATAATTATTAACATTTCCTATGAATTTCAAGCGGGCTAAATCATTCTTTCAATCAAGAGAATTTTTTTAAATATTTATTTTTGCAAAATTTCAAATTGATAACTTGCATTTTTAAAAACAAATGAATCGTTATAACATTGCTGACGTGATCGTTAACAATTTGAAAATTTGTAAAAATAAATTTTTCAAAAAAAAATTCTCCTGATTGCCAGAATGGTATAGCCTGCTTGAAATTAATAGGAAATGTTCATAAGTATTTTAAGAATTTGTAGTAAAAATTGGATAACAAAAAAGGTGGTGTTTTTGAGAAAATTGATCTTATTTGTTTTCAGAAAATCATCACCTATTTTTAAAATTTTAAATATTTTTTCAAATTTCAAACTAGATTCTGAAGAAGACAAGACCATTTACAAGACTCAAGAAAGAAAATTAAATTATACACAAAAGAAAAAAAAATGACAAGCAAAACAAATTTTTTTTCTATAACGTGAAGTTAGTCGACATGCCTGATTTGAAATGGATTCAGTCTACTGTGTGATTCTTGGATAGTTTATGAATTGAAATTATTGTTATGTTCCAAATGGATGCATAAAACAAGAAACTTTCAATGAAATACCGAATAAAAATTAATTAATAAGTAGATTTAGCAAAATAATCAGAAAAATCAATAAAAATGAAATTGACTTTTTAAAACTTGTGTAATAAATTTTTCGCGATAATATTAAAATTTTCTCTATCTAAAGGAATCATAATAGAAGCAAAATCAAGCATTGTTGGTTAGCCAAAGAGTATTATAAACGAAATAAAATTTATTTTCTAAAAAGTGCAAAAATCCTATGTTAATTAAATAGGGAAAGTATTGTTATTTAGGCAGGGTTAAACGGCATTGTAAACATTTTTTCTAGTTTCTAGAATTGTTTTTAGGTCAAAAAGAAACGATTTTGACGATACCCAAATGAAAATAGCTAACTTGGGAAATAACGGACACCCTTGTATGTATGTATGTCCGTCTGTAGACCAAAATGTTGTTCCCACGATAACTGTTTAAAAACTTATCGGATCGTTTTTAAATTCAACACACTTAAAGTTAGTGTAAAAATGAAGGCTAAGTTCGTTAACCAGCCATTTTCGTTGAAAACTACAAAAACTACACTAGTTTCAAAATTTTGAAAATTCAATTTTTTCACATTTCAATGCTATTAACTTTATATTCTTTTAGATTAGGAAAATACAAACAACTTTTCTTTATAACATTTTTTCATAAAAACTCAATTTTCGAAGTTATAGTCTCTTAAATGGTAAAAAAAACTAAAAAAATCCCAAAATAACACTGAAAATCTAATTTTTGAAAGGAATAAAAGTCAGTTAATTGATTTTGACATATCCTCACCCTAAAATACTCGAAAAACATACTTATACCGTCAGCAAGGCATAACCATGGGAAAAACAGTTGTCAAATATTTTCAAATTTATAGATTCTGTTCCAAAGAAAAAAAACCCTGGCTTAACACAAAAATATATTCAGCAAGGCCAAGCCATGGTCAAAGCAGCTGCAATATTTTCGCATTTTTTAAGATTCTGTTCCATGGCAAAACCCTGGCAACATCACTTTTAAAATATTTGATAGTTAAGAAAATGTCTTCCATGACTGAACCCTGGCTGGAAACAAAAATCGTACTATTTATTCGTTTAATCGAAAATCTAAAAAATAGGTAAAAAAGAAAAAAGTAGCTTTGATTTTTTTTATCAAATAACTTTTATTTAGTGCACGATTAGTTTGTTGAAACTGTTTTTTATTTTTTAACATATTAACAACAAAATTTTGCTTAAAGCATATTATTTATTCTTATTTCTAAACTTGAAACCATTTTTTTTTAATTTTATATATCTTCAACTTTTCTTTTTTTGGCAACTGTTGACTTTGAATCTGAATCTGGTTCACTGTTTAAAAAATATTTTATGAGCCCAGTAATGTTATGATATAGTTTTTTAGAAGATTAGACAATAATTAATATAAGTTAGGTATATTGTACTTTTTTGATAAGAAGTTACTTTAAAGATTAATAAAATTTTGAATTTTTAAATGGTTTTCTAATAATGTAATGACAAATTTAAAAGTTTATCTAATTTTAATAAATATCCATAATAAAGGTTAAGATGTAAATTGATAAATATTAAGTACTCTGTTAAATTTTCGAATTAAGTGTTGGAGATTTCAATTATTTCTTTTCTAAATATTGAATCTAAATTTTTTTACTAAACGCAAAATACCTAATATCTTCCTCATCTTGACTTTGAGAATCATTGTCTTTATGATCATTAATTTCTGGATTTCTCAATTCGTATTCTTCGTCATCACTTAGATCTGTTTTATTCTTCTGTTTATCATTACCCTGATCATTTTTATTGCCTTTACGAATTTTCTTTTCTTTTTCATCATCTTTCTGTTTTTTTGGGTTGCGTAATGTGCAGCACTGGTTATTAATTGTATCCACAAATTTTTCGTACAAAAAGCCCTTTGCTTTATCTTTAACATAGTCTAAATAATATTTAAAATTGTGAGTCAATATTATACTTAACAGAATTACTGAATTTTTCAAAGAATTTAATTTTAGATTAAGTTAAATAAAAATAAATTTAAATTTAATTAATTAAAAATAGCAAGTTATTTAAAAAATACGCACTGTAAACAGCATTCCTTATCTGCTCAGGTACAGCTTTTCCAGTTTTTCCTTTTCTTCCAAAGCCAAGAGCAGTCATTGATTTGAGCTCTTCTCGCCCTACCAATTCAATTAATAAGCGACGAACCATTTCTTCCGGCCTTTTTTTGAATCGTGAAAATTCCACCTCTTTCGATTTACTAAATTCAAGTGCGCCATTTTTTACCATCACTGATCTTGACGTTGAAACAATATTGTTTGAGGATGACGGAATCAAAAACTATATTTTCATATAAATTTAATAAAAATTGGATTAATTGTCATACTTTTTAAAAATTACTGAACCTTTTCCCTAAGGTTCAGTAATTTTTAAAATGTAAGACACTTTTAAACGCTAAAATAAATTTTGAATAGAAAAAAGAATGTCTTTACCAAAGACTAATCTTGGCTTCAAAATCATCTTTGTTTCTGGAAAGTCAGATGCTTTTAACACTAATAACACATTATAGGATTTCATAACCAAAAACGTCCTAAATTAAGACGTTTTTGGTGTCTAAGACACTAAAAACGTCTCAAAATAAAACACCTCTTTTTGTAGTGAAAACCTATATTTTTTACTATATGTACTACTTTTAAAAATTAAATTTTCTACTATTAAAACTCCAGCTTGTAAACCAAGGTTATATCTTGCATAAAGACATGCCTAAGCTGACAAAATAAAATTGTAAAATGTAACTAACTGGATTAATTGCAGATTCATTTCCATTTTATTTTGCTTGAGCATATACTGCAAGCTGCTGCAGGAACGCAGCAATTTCAGGAGTTACTAGAAAATAAATAATGTTTCTAGCTGAATTTAATAAATATTTAAGAATAATTTTGTCATAAATAAGGTCCAATTACTTAATATTAATCGATGAGTGTTATAATAGTGTAAAAATGTTTGCAACAGTTCACTTTAAATTTGGCATCTTTAAAAAACAAATTCTAACCTGTTGGAAAACATAGATTTTCAGCTTCTGATACATTATTAATTTGACTATTTGAATTCTTCATAGTTAAATTTTCATGTAGTTGAGAACTTTCTTGATTTTTCACTGATTCAGCGTCAATTAAATCAGAATTTTCATCTTAAAAGGAATTTTTTCAGTTTTTAATTAACTAAATTAATTAATTAACTAAACATATTAAAAAAATGTTTAATTTTCTTTTCGTAATATTTAACAAAGTCCAAAAAGAATTTGTCATAACTATTACACTTTCTTTACAATAAAAGTTAAAAAAACTTTGTTTTTTACCAATTCCGCACCACAAAGTCCTTATAATAGTAAATGTATCGTTTTTTGAAGTATAAGGAAAGTATTGTTGAAAGTTCTCAAAGTATTATAAAAAAGTTTGTTTTTCAGTGAAGTCTCAACTTTTTAATAAATTTTTTTTTTAATTTTTGGTAAAAAAATTCCATTTTATAAAGAAATCCCGGTCTTTTAAAACAAAAGTTATTTTTAACTCTCAAAGCACTTACAGGGACTGTGTGATACTGTTTCTAAATTTAAGTTTAAATTTAAAACAGAAGTAAGTTAGTTTATAATAAGTTAGTTTGTAAGTCAGTAAGTAAGTTATTTAGTTAATATTATTTTAACAAATCATACTTGGTTTTGATTTGAAATACAATTAAATTTATAGTAAAAAATAACACCAAAATAGATCATTTTAATCTTTTCTAGGGTTAATTTAATCCACTCCTCTTTTTAACACCTGCCAATTTACTGTGTTTATATTTACATTTTTTTCTGACTTTACTGTAATATTTATATTTTAATATTTTACCTCCTGATATTATATTCTTCTGAATTTCAGATCCATTAATATTATGAATTTCGTCTTCTGAACTGTCGCTTTCATAGTTTCGCGAAATATTCTTTTTGATGGTTGATGGATTCTTAGCATTTGCAATTCTTTTTGAATTTTTACCTTCAATTGTCATTAGAAAACATTTCTATTAAATACTATTCTCAAATTATATTATATTCATTATTACTAGTAATTAATTATGTTAATAAATAATTATTTTCTGATTCTACTATTTAGTAATATTACCCCCTTCCTTGTCTCCTTTGTTCAATTTCTTCAAATCTGATATTGAGGTTTCATCAAAAGGTTGATTGTTTATATCGGTTTGAACTGTGTTTCTCTTCTTTTTTTTATTATTCTTGTTTTCGGAAGGATTAAGTTTTCTCGGTGAGGCCAAAGAATTTGAGCTGGAAGGCTTAATTTTCGGGAGTCTTTTATCTGCTGAGATGTTTTTAAAATTATTTTAACTTACGAGTCAAAGAAGAAATAATTGTGAAAATCAGATTACCCAGAAAAAATTGAATCAATTAAATTTAAAAGAACATTTCTAATTTTAATTTACAAAAAAATTAGGAGAAATTAAAATTGAAGGGAAAAGTATTTCGAGAAACTTTTGCTTTGTCTAACAATGTTTTTTCTTTTTGATTGAAAGTTACTTTTATTTATATTTATTCACATTTATTTTATTTATCTTTACTTTATTTTTCATACATTAATTTATTTATTCATTTATTTACTTACTTACTCATTTATTTGATTATTTCTTTCTTTCTTATCAAAAATTTAATTAAAGAATACTTTCAAATTAATTTCTGTTTATTATTTCAATAAGATTTTGCCTTGTCTAATATTTTTTTATTAAAAGTTAATTTTATTTATATTTATTTACCTTATTTTATTTTGTATACTATACTGTTATTTATTTACTTATTGATTTATTATATTTATTAAGCTTATTTTATTTTTTTATAAATTTATTTACTCATTTATTAGTTTATTTCTTTCTTTCTAAAAAAATCTCATTTTTTCAATAAAAATATTAGATTATGCAGAAAAAATTAAATTAATTACATTAAAAGGTAAAAATTTATGATTATAATTTAGGGTAATGTCACATTGAGTGGACCGCCACTTTGAGTGGACCACCTGAGCTTTTAAGTTATCTGACAGCGGAAATATGAAATAAATAAAACGAATAGCAGCACCGCACTTAGAAACCGTAAGAAATTAAGTTCCGCGATAAACATGTACGTTATTGTTTGATGTAACGCATTTTTAAGAATACAAACCAAAAAAGAAGTCACTCTTACAATGAGTAAAGTGATTCAGAAGTGTAAAAGTAATGTAAAATTTAAGTTTTAAAAGGTAACTTATTTTTTTCCTACTACTTTGGACATTGAAATTGATTGTCTTAGTTTAATTAAGTGATAATTTTGAGTAAAAAAAAATTGTGGTGGCTGCCATAAAAAGTTGTATTTCACTATGAGTGGACCACTGTTTATAACCGTGAGAGGAGCCTGTTTTTTATATTTTTAATGTCAGTTTACCATTTTTAAGGAAATAAATTAACAATAAATTGGTTTGAAACTATGTTTTATGTTCTTTATTAATTTTTTTGTGATATTGATGTGATATGTGCCAAAATTATTAAAAGTGGTTTCACTTGTAAACATTGCGACACAATCATGGTCTGAAGCTGCATAAGCATAAATTTTGTTTTAATATATCAGAAATATTAAATAAATTAAAGAAATTAGAATAACTTTTACAATTTTTTAGGAGTGGTCCACTCAAGGTTACACTTTTTTCATTCCTTAAAAATTAGCTATTTTTTTAAAGTCAATTGTTTTTTCCAAATAAAAATAAAACAAAGCTATTATGGTGTAAACACTTACCTTGGGATCTAAACTAAAGCATGGAATAGAAACCTCCGATTAATTTGCTTTCATAAAGAATTTTTTCGAAAAAAAGCTTAGACGGTCCACTCAAGGTGACATTACCCTACAACTAAATTTATAGAAATTAAAATTAAAGAGCAAAGTATTTCAACAAAAACTTTTGATGTATCAGTTTAATGTGTTTTTCTTTTTGATTAGAAGTTAATTTTATTTATATTTATTTTATACTTTTAATTATTTATTTATTCATATTCATTTATTTACTCGTTTATTTGTTTATCTCTTTCTTTGTTAAAAAGATTTCATTACGTAATGAATATTTTCAAATTAATTTATAGTTATTATTTCTACCAATTGGTGATACTAATATTTTTTTTATTCTGCTTCTATTATTTAGTAATATTACCCTCCCGAGTCGAACTTTTAGACCTGCTTACCTCCTGGTAAGTATAATTTAACCCTAACCTGCACCTAACAAACCCTTGGTGTTTTTTTCCTCCTGCGTAAGTTCTATTTAACTCTGACAACTCCTTTTCAAGTCCTAATTGAACCTAAAACCCTGTATTGCTTCTACCACATTCTTACGCAATAGGAAATGTTACGCGCGGTACAAGATATTCAACTTATTATTGTTTTGCAAATTACAAAATTTTTTATTTTGAAAATTTCACGAAAGAATTCAATTATTTTCTAAAATTTTAATAAATCCTTCGAAAAAATTCAATTATTTTTATAAATAGTAAAATTCTTCCGAAGAATTCAATTAATTTTATAAATAGTAAAATTCTTTGCAGGAATTCCATTATTTTTAAAACAATTTTAATTGAATTCCTTAGATGAATTCAAATATTTTAAAATATTTTCATAAATTGCAATTATTTTCTTAAACTTTAATAAATTCTTCGAAATAATTCAACTATTTTTATAAATACTAAAACTCTTTGCAAGAATTAAATAATTATTAACCCAATTAAAATAAAATTAAACGAAAGAATTTAATTATTTTCAAAAATTCCCATAAAATTTAGTTTCAACAAGAATTTAAAATTTTTGAAAAACAATTTAATTATTCTCAAAATATTTAAAAAAAATTCTATATAAGAATTAAATTACTAGCTCAATAAAATTTTTGAATATATTCGTCAAAAGAATTGAAATAATTCTATTATTTTCGAAAAGTAATTAAAATTCTTATGATGAATTCAATTATTTTGAATATACTTAATTTTAATAAAATTCTTTAAAGAAATTCAATTATTTTCGAAACAACTTTAATTGAATTTTTCGAAAAAATTTCATGATTTTTAAATATTTCTATAAAATTCTTCATAAACAATTTAATTATTTCTTAAAATTTTAATAAATTCTTCGCAAGAAATCACTTATTTTCAATACAATTTTAATAAAATTCTTCTTCATAAAATTCAATTGCTTTCGAAATTTTCAATTAAAATTATTAAAGAAACTCCATTAGTTTAAAAAAAAATTTAATTAGGATTTTTAAAAATATTAATAAAATTCTTTGCGAGAATTTAGTTATTTTTCTAAATAAAGAAATTCTTTGAAGGAATATTCTATTATTATCAAATTTTTTGATAAAATTCTTTGCAACAATTCGAAGATTTTCAATACATTAATTTTAAAATTGAAAATATTTGAAAAGAAAAATTAAAAAAAGATTAAGAAACCAAAATGTAAACAACAATTAACTTCAAACTGCGAATAGGTTACCGAAACATGTACTTTTTTATTATTAATTTATAAATATTATTTTTAACTGAAATGTTTTGCCATTTTTTTTTAAATAATAAAAATATTAATTTATGAATGTTTAAAGGTTATTATTATTAAACAATTTATTTATTTGCTGTAGTGTATTAGTGTCAATTAATGCTTTATTGAATCACTCAACAAGTCACTGAAAATAGAGCGTCTGTGTTCAGTTAGGTTCCGTAGCATAGTGGTTAGGGCGTTAGTTTCGTAGTCCGTAGTTCGTAGGTCGTAGGTTCAAGTCTCGCGTGCGTTAGATTTTATTTATTTCGTAGGTTTGCGTTTATTCCGATTTTTCTGTATTGTATAGGTATAAGTATGCAATTTAATGATTATATACACCGTTAAATAATTTAATTAACAAATATTAAATTAAAATTTTTTTTTATATATATAAATGGATATGTATTAATCCCCACATATATACTAACATTATTTATGAATTCGCTATTGGTCACGATTAAATTAAAAAAAAAGTAAAAATCATTAAATAATAATGTCATTTATTAATAATTAAAGTTATTATAAAAATTAGTTAAAAATGATCTCAAATATGCTATGAGCAGTTTTTCCAGGGTTTTTGGAGAGGAAAGAATTCTGTAAGTAAGGGTCAAGCAGTATTTAATAAGGATCTAGGAACACCTGCTTTCCCCCTTTTACCATCTAAATTTGTCGCTAACCAGGGGTTTGCAGGAGGTAATCAGAGTTAAGGGGCCGTACACATAATACGTCACGCGGCTAGGGGGAGGGAGGGGGTCTGAGAATTGTGACTAAGTGTGACATGGGGGAGGGGGGGGGTGAACTCATGTGTTACGTCACGATCTTTTAAATTCAAAGATAATAAGAAATTATATGTGACAATGTCACTTTTTCTAAATAAAACAAGTTAAAATTGGTTTGAACTATTTAATATCTATTATGTATCTGTTTAAGGGGTAACATCACCCAGAGCCTATACAAAATATGGTCTATTTCAATTAATTATTTAAAGAAAACGGTCAAGTACAATGTTGCTAGGTTTTCTCCAACGTTAAACACATGGGTTAAACTTAATTTAAAAATAAAACAAAAAAAAATTTTTTCAAAATGGCGCCTTTACACATCCAACAGTGAAAAAATTGTAAAAAAAACTGGCCGGAAGGATTTCTCCAACATTTTTTGACGGATTCAATTAAAATTTAGACTGTAGCTTTAAAACAACATTCTTTATCGAAGTACATAGGATTTTTTAGATCGGTTAATGCGTTTCCGTTTTATAACCATTTTTACCTTGATTTTTTAACAAAAAATAACATTTTTGTCATCGAAGTCATACCATTTTGCGAAAAATTGATATTTTTAAAATATCCTATGTACTTTTCTAGTAAATGTCATCCTCTTTCATAATTCGTTTGAATTTTTTGCCTAGGTGCTTATGGAACGTAGAAAAGCTTCCGGCTGCAGAGGTTGTTTTAAAAAACGTGATCTACGTTGAACTGTTGTGAAGGCGCCATTTTGAAAACAAAAAATTTTTTTTTATTTTTAAATTAAGTTTAATTCATGTGTTTAACGTTGCAGAAAACCTAGCAATATTGTACTGAACCGTTTTCTTAAAATAATTAATTGAAATAGACCGTATTTTGTATAGGCTCTGGGTGATGTTACCCCTTAACATCTATTGGCATATTATTTATAATATGATAAATAATATCCCGTGTAGAAATATCCCTATTATGGCCATATTAGGGAATGAAACACACGGCCCGACCTGGGCCAGATCGGGGCGACGATCAAATGTGGATTTCCTGATCAGGGCCATATCAGGCCGTGTGTTTCATTCCCTAATATGGAAGGCCCGATGAGTCCCTGATCCGGACCATAGCGAAATTTCTACACGGGATATTCTCTTAATTTGAATCAGTTAAAAATCATGGTTTTAACTGTCAATCAGCAGTGACTGACTTTTTGCTTCTGAATCAGTTAAAAATAACTGAAAAATTATCCACAAAACACCGAAATTTTTCTAAATATTGTATATTAAAGATTTGCTTGCATAAGTTAAAAAATTTACTTGCAAAGTTTATTTTAAAATTGTGTAATGATTTAAATTTCTCACTCCAATAAATGTCTATCGTCAAATTTTCTTAAAAATATAGCTTGAAACTTTCCTGAACATTTGAATTGCATTTTCGACTATACTTTCGTGAAAATCTTCCTGAAAATATAACTTAAATTTTCGGAAAAGTTTCCCGCTAAACATTTATTGAAGTGGGATATTTAAATCTTTACACAATTTTAACTAAACTTTGCATTTAAATATTTCGAAGCTTGCGAGTAAATCTTTAGTAAATTTTTAGGAAAGTTTCGGTGCTATGTAGGTAGTTAAACGTGACTAATTGAATCAATCAAAAACAATTGTATTGAAACATCAGTTATTTTCAACTAATTGTCAGAAAAAAATATTACTATTTGAATTAGTGACTGATTTTTTGCTTCTAAATCCGATATTCTTAACTGATTCAATAATTTAGAGTGTAGGATATAATATATAATGTCCAATGTATAAAATTTACAGTGAAATTTACGTGTGTGACGTGACGTAGGGGGGAGGGGGGGTTCAAGATTTGTGACGAAGTGTGACATAGGGGGAGGGAGGGGTTAAAAGTGGTCAAAAATCGTGTGACGTATTATGTGTACGGCCCCTAACTTACAATGCAAATAAACTCTGCTTTCATTCTATTACATCCTTACAAACCCTCAGTTTTAAGGAGGTAAACAGGTCTAAAAGTTCGACTCGGGATATGTCAACTAAAAAAACAACGTTTTCTAGAAACTCAATAGAGTTGTAAACCGTAGGTAAAGCAGGCGTCATAAAAATATGCGAACAAATTTCTTAAGATGACCCTTTTTTAGGCAGAGCAATAAAATCACATCTGCCTGCAAAATTCGTTATATCCTTTTTCTCATGAAAAAGGCACGTTTTGGAAATCCCACATTTGGCACTTTTTTCTGATAAATAAATATGAATTGATTTCATTTATAATTTCTACAATAATTAAAATAATTATTGTAATTAAATTAATGTTACATATTTTGATATTAATGTATTAACTTCTATTCCAAATTATACATTAGCAATTAATATCAAAACAACTACTTTATTTCTTATTGTTATTAACTAACAAATGTTGAATGTGTATATATGCATGTGTGATGTGCAGATGTATATATGCACATGAGTATGTTTACATATTAGAAATTATGTATATATTATATTATCTTCATGTTATATTCTTTATGTAAATTATAATTAGAGACCTACACTTTGTGCGAAGCGCATAATCGCATAATTTTCAAAAATTGAAAGAAAGTTTAAAGTTTTACGTATTATAATGTTTATGAATAAAATAAAATAAATTTAACGTCTCTTCAAAACGCATAATTTTTTTTCATCGCACAATTTTTGAATTCTCGCATAATTGTGCATAATTATATTTTTTGTGCAAGAAATATAAAAATATTTCACAGTCTAAATCTGCATTAATGAAATATCTGTTTATAAATACGTTTTATCATAAATTTATGAATAAAATTAATCATCCATAATTAAAAGGGCAATCCTAGTTGTAATTTTCAAAAAATCGGTTTTTCTTTTCTTGTATTTTTTCTAAGTTTACCCACACAACACCGAAAATTTCCTAAATATTTACTAAAAATTTACTTGCAAGCTTGGAAGTATTTACTTGCAAAGTTTAGTGAAAATTCTGCAAAGATTTAAATGTCCCACTTCAATAAATGTTGAGCTAACTTTGCAAGTAAATTCTTCGAAGTTTGCAAGTAAATCTTTAATAAATTTTTAGAAAAGTTTCGGTACTGTGTGGGTAGGGTCTCAGACATATGTTTGTGAAATAATAAGTTGATATTTTAAAAATTGAGTGAGATAGAAAGCTTTAAAGATCTGAAGTAAGGTTCAGTTAAGTCTGGCTTCCTGTAGCCCGGAACAAAATTTCGTCTAATGAAAGAGTATGATAAAATTTTAAACTCGTTTTTCTTAAAACAGCATTTTGCAAATCGGTGATCGCACTATTTCTTAAAAACTACTGCACTGAATCTCCGATTTTTCTTGAGTTTAGTGTGCTTTTTTAATACATAAAAATCTACTCCTCACCTCAATAGAATGATTTCTTTTTTTAAGAAAGGGGTCGTCCATAAAGCATGTGATATTTGAAGGGGGGGTCCATAAAATATCATGCTTCATATTAATCATTAATGGAAAAAGTATCAAGATGGGGGGGATAAACAAAGTTTCGGAAATTAAGTATGCTTTAAGGATGACCCCAAACAATATCTTTTTACAGCTGAGAACCCACAGCATTTTTTTATCTTTTACTTTAACTAAATTTGTTTGAATTTTGTATTTCTGAGAAACCAGCTCCTTGTTACCGTGGTCATCGCAAAACATATTTCTTATGATGACCTTTACTCTATATTTATAGAGAATATTAACATTAACTTTATTTAAAAATAAATATAAAAAAAAATTATAAAATTATTAAAATATAAATAAATAAATTTATAAATTAAAATTAATTAATTTTTATTAATTAATTTTTTTTTATTTAATTTATATTTTTTTTAAATTAAAAATTTGCTATTTAAGGTAAAAGTACCAATTATGGGACGCTGTTTAAGCTAAACTAAATTTCTATGATAAATTTCTTGGAATCGGGAGTGTTAATATGAATAATTAGGGTATAGATTGAAAGATTGATATGTTATGAATAATATTTAGACCCTAAAATGGTTATTTTTCATGAAATAAAAATAATATTAATTAAATTATAAAACTCTGCACTGCACTAATTATGGGACTATGATTTCTGTATGTACGGGTGTCCTATAATGAATGTTCCTATTATGAGACATTTATTTAATTCAATAAGTAATTAGAATTCTATTGACTTATCCTAATAATTTGAATATTAATTATAAAGAATAAAATACAATAAACAAATTCTGGTTTAAAAAATAATTATAAAACTAATTTTTCTGGTAGAAAATTAATGCGAAAAAACTGAAAATATTTGAGGTTATGTTTGCTGTATATTTCCTGTGTGTCTCATAATAGGGATAGCAAATAATAAGTGCACCTAATGTGGGACGGTAGTCTGACGAAAAACTTGGCTTACCTTAATTTAAAAGCTAAAATGCAAATAAACATTTCTTATTAAATTAAATGCTATACACAAATAATTATTCTTTTAACGTGTAAAATTTTTTGAAATAAGTAGAAATTTCCTATGACCAATTTTAATTGCATTTATTTTATTTTTTGTAATACTGTCTCATAATAGGGACAAAATTGTAAATTGTCCCATAATTGGGACCTTTACCTTATTGCTTTTTGGACTTTTTGTCAGCCTTCTCTGCAGTAGAAAATTTGTCCTATTGGGGCCATGTTAATAAAAATTAATTCTCAATTGACTGAGTTTGTACCACAGCGAAATATTTTTTGGCAAGGAATCAGTATATTTTAGCTTAATTGCTTTAAAAGATATTATTAATGGAATTTTTTTATATATAATAAGAAACAGGAACCAGAATGCAAATAATGTACAATAATTGTAGACGACAGCGAGCCATTTGCGCGCAACAACGCCCGGAGCGCGAAGCGCGACGTGCGTAATAATCGTCGGAGCGCGACGACCGACATTTGCGCGCCCCGAGGCGCGCTGAAACTATCGAGCGAAGCGCGGACGAGGATGTGTCCGCCCGAAGGGCGGGCAGATTTTTATTAAAATGAATTAACACTGCTGTTTTAAGTAAGAAAAATCAAGTTTTTATTAGATGAATATTGTTTTTTAATGATTTACAATAGGAAGTTGAATTTTCTTGATAAATAACCATGTAAATAAATATTAATTAACTTTTGTTTTGAAAAGTTGTAAGCAACGTCACAGCTGTTGTTGATGCGGAATTTTGTGTGAAAAAAATCCATTATGAACGTTATTCGTCTAAATTAAACAAAACCAAATAAAGATTTATTAGGGATTTAAATTATCAAACAATAAATTACAACTGCATATTTTGTTTACAAAAAATTTACTTGCTTTATGTTGAAGGGTTGTCATACATTTATAGGTTATGTACACAATTACATCTACTACTTTTCGAAAAATAACTTATACTTATGAATATACAAATAATAAAATGCATATTAAATATCCCCATTAAACATTTTTATTCAAATTATATAAATATTAATCAATAATTTATCATTATACTTATACAATTTCACACAAAATTCCGCATCAACAGCTGTGACGTTGCTGACAACTTTTCAAAACAAAAGTTAATTAATATTTATTTACATTGTTATTTATCAAGAAAATTCATCTTCCTATTGTAAATCATTAAAAAACAATATTCATCTAATAAAAACTTGATTTTTCTTACTTAAAACAGTGTTAATTCATTTTAATAAAATATAAATTTTTAAATTCCCGCTAGAAACAGTTTTTCCATTATATCGGAAAAGCGAAGTGTGAACGCGATTTTGACTTTTTCGGTAAATTTTTTTTCTACCGACCGTCGTAAAAATGTACCCTCACTCATTCTTCTTCTTCTTCTTCTTAAATGACTTTAGGCTTTGCCAACTGTCAGAACAAACACTTAGAAGAATAAGAGTTAAGAATTAAAAGTTTCCATGAAATTGGTTAATGTGAAAAAAAATGGCGTCAAACGCGATTCGGTAAACTATATAAATCTATGGCGGTTGATGAACACGTGTTGGGAGGTAAAAATGTGAATTAAATGTTTATACTATTGCAAATATGAGTTTAAGTTAAAAAAAAGTCTGTTTAGAATCATTTCCTCCGAATACTTGAAGTTAGACACTTTAAAATTACAAATAAGTCAAAATTAGAGAACTATAGACATTGTGAGGTGAATCCTCACTTAAATTAGTGCTTGAGAACTGTACTTGGGAACGGTCAAAACCGAATTCCCCCTCACTCATTCATTTACATATTTGGATAATAAAGGTGCTTGTACACTTCCCAATTTTTGGGCGAGCTGCGAATTTTCACGGTTGTGAAAACCCACGTCACTAAATATGATTGGCTCTGACAAAAGTTAATTTTCACGCAGCTTTTTGCAGGGCCAATCATATTTAGTGAAGTGAAGTTTCACGACAGTGAAAATTCGCTGCTCGCCCAAAAATTTGAAAGTGTGCAAGCGCCTTTAATCACCCAAAAAAAGAACAATTAAATTGTATCAGTTTTCGACGTTTATCAACACTTATGAACTAACTTATTGTGAACGCTCCCGAATATCTCAGAACGAGAAAGAGCTAAAGGCCTCAATTTTTTTTAAATTGTAGGTCTCCCCGGCGGACATAAAATGACAGTATTTTCAGCCCGATTCATAAAGTTTAACTATATTTTTTTGCATTTTTCATTTTGAAAAAAACGTTTTTTGGCCATAACTTAAAAAAATGTTAGGACACCTATAAACGTTTTCTTTAGTTTTGTATAGAGTTTTTTCAGACGCATCTTTTGAGTCTTCATTGAACATTTTTTGTACATATTAGCTAGAGATATTAAAGTTTTAAAAATCTAAATTTTTCAAAAATAATACTTTTTTGAAAATTTTGTTGAAAAATGTAAAAGAAACTTGAAAAGTATCATTACCAACTTGTAGAGCATTAAAAACGCTTTGATTGACCTATTTTTGAACCTGATTCGATCAGAAATTACGAAATTATTGATATTTTAAAATAATCAAAAATTGTCGAAAACATAATTTTCTAAATTTTTTTAATTTAAAACTTTTACTTAATTATTTAACTATTATAATCATCTTATAGAACAATTAAAAATATATTGATTGGACCAAGATTTAATCATTTTTAACCTTTTTATAAAAAGTAACTTATATTTCAATTATTATTATTTCTATGAGGAAGCAAAATGTTTATGAAATGAACACCAAAATTATAAAAATGTACAACTTGGTAGCGGTTTTGAAAATAATCTTGTCTGTTCATAATTATAATTGAAATTTTAATTAATTCAATTTTATTAAAATGTAGGGGAGAGTGGTCCTAAGTTGGCCACCTACACGGAAAGAAAAAGTCCGTCAATCATTAATAGACTAGTATATTACTTTGAGACGGGACACAAAATCATTGAATGGATAACATACTTTGAGTCACAATCAGTGACGAGTTGCTTGCTAAAATTTAGAAAACTGTCATCAATATATAAAACTCGTTCACTAAAATTTAGAAAACTGTCTATTAAATTTTCGATGACTATCAAAAGCATTCAAAAAATTCAACTTCTTTCAGAATTATCCCTAATTTTAGACACTATTTGGTACAGAATGAACAAATTTTTTTCGTTGCACAGTTCCGATATTTTATTTACACTCTTAGACGCTTTAGACCAACACATTTTCCAACACATTTTCGCACTTATAATAACTACACGTAGAAACGCACACTTATAACACTTTAAGTTTAGAAGCAAACTGTTCTTATATATAACCAAATAACAAAATTTTTCACAACTTGTGAGAAATGATTTTGCACTAATAACTACTTTTTAATTAGCGAGAAATATAAAAGAAAATATATTTTCATCGAGGTCAATTTCTAGACGCAATTCAACTGCAAATTGTTAGTTAAGTTAAATATTCACATTACACATAATAGTATATAGGGATATGTATAGCAGACAGCAAAAACACATGGACTATAGAGAAACCGGAAGAAATGCGCATCGGTACACTGCGCAACAATGCGCTAGTGAAGAGCGCCGATTTAGAATACGAGTCAACTAACGTTTCACAAACTTTCACTAATGATTCGTAAACATTCAAACAGCCATTGATAACAATTCAGCATTAAATCTAAAACAATTGGTCACATACTGGCATTCTAATCAATCCATGACTCGTTTTCAATCGTTAAGTAAAGTTAAGTAACCATCAACGGAAAAAGTGTCCCGTCTCAAAGTAATATACTAATCCATTAATGGTTGACGGACTTTTTCTTTCCGTGTATGCGTTTCTTAAATATGTGTTTCTACGTAATTGAAAAGTCAACTTAGGACCGCTATTTTTAAAATGTTCAAAATGCAACTTTTCACTATTTATTGTATTAAGACTACTAAAAGCTATTCTATAACGTTCTAAATACCACAAAATTATAGGAAAACGATTCTTTAAAAGAATTTAATTATTTTTAATAGAATGTAAAGAACTTTCAATTATTTCAAAAATTTTCAATTATTTGTTTATAATAATCCAATTATCTTCTTGAAACAATAGAGTTGAAAAATTTCAAAAATCTTATTTTTCAGAATTTTCAAAAAAAAACTTCTCGAAAAGTCAAGTTTATTAAAAAATTTAAAGTTTGTATCTTTTTTTAAATTAACTAATACACTGCAAAAAGAGGTGTCTTATTGGAGACATTTTTGGTGTCTTAGACACCAAAAGCGTCTTGGTTTAAGACATTTTTGGTGTCTAAGACACCAAAAACGTCTCCACCCAAGACACCTCTTTTTGCAGTGTAAATATTTTAATTATTAATCTTTGCACTAAGAAACATGAATACATTAGAATGTGACTCTTTATAAAATTCAATTATTTATTAATTATTATTAAATTAAAATACTTTGAAAATTCGATTTGTTAAAAAGTTTTTAATGAAATTCTTTAACAAATTTAATTATTTTCAGTTGAATTTCACAAAATTTCTACTAATTCGATAATTTTTTTTAAATTTATTTACAATTTTGAATCAGTAACTGATTTTTTACTATCAAATTAATTATTTTTAACAAATTTAAATTAAGAGAACAGTATAAATATCTATTTCTAAAAATTTTAATAAAAAGCGATTTTTTAAACACAAATTAAAATAAAAAAATTCTTAATTTAGCATAAAATTCCTGGCTTATTCCCGGTTACTAGACATCCTGATATTAGAATTCGTGGTAGTTTCAGAGCTCGGATCGTCTTTAAGACTTAAAAAAGTCGCTTTAGTCGCATAAATTTACAACAGAAGGTCACGAAAAGTCGCATAAAATTTCCGAAAAAGTCGGAAAAAAGTCGCATGAAATTTTAGAAAAAAAACGACAAAAAGGAAACACGAATTGTCAAAATTGTAAAAAAATTACATTTCTCGACAACATAATATACTTTAATATCAAACAATCCGGAATAAAATTTAATAAAATTCAAAGCAAAATTTTAATTACGTATTTTTAACATTTTTTTTTAAATTCTCTTTAAAATGTCAATTATTTTTGTAAATAATAAAATTCTTATCCGAAATTCAATTATTTAAAAAAAAATTTTAATAAAATTCTTGTCAAAATTTCAATTATCTTTATAAGTAATAAAATTCTTCTCTGAAATTCAATCATTTTCAAAAGTAAAAAAGTTCTTCGCAAAAATTCAATTAAATTCAAAAATTTTTTAAAAATTTTTAATCAAAATTTTATAAATAATAGAATTCATCATAAAAATTTAATTATTTTCAAAAGTTCTAATAAAATTCTTTGCAAAATTCAATTATTTTCAAAAGTAAGAAAATACTTGTCAGAAATTAAATTATTTTCAAAAATGTTTTTTAAATTCTTCTCAAAATTTCAATTATGTTTATAAATATTAAAATTCTTCTGCAAAATTCAATTACTTTTAAACATTTTTAAAAAAAAATCTGTTCAAAATTTCAATTATCTTTGTGAATAATAAAATTCTTTTCTGAAATTCAATTATTTGCAAAGAATTTTAATAAAATTCTTGTCAAAATTTCAATTATCTTTATAAATAATAAAATTAATACTAGAAATTCAATTATTTTCAAAAGTAAACTAAATTCTTCGCAGAAATTCAATTATTTTCAAAAAATTTTTTTTAAATTTCTCGTTAAAATTTTTATTATTTTCATAAATAATAAAATTTATCCTGGAAATTTAATTATTTTCAAAAGTTCTAAGAAAATTCTTTGCAAAATTCAATTATCTTCAAAAGTAAGAAAATTCTTCGTAGAATTTCAATTAATTAAAAATTTTTTTTTAATTCTCCTTAAAATTTCAATTATTTTTATAAATATCAAAATTCTTCTGCAAAATTCAATTACTTTTAAACATTTTTAAAAAAATCTGTTCAAAATTTCAATTATCTTTATAAATAATAAATTTCATCCTAGAAATTCAATTATTTTCAATTTTTTTTTAAATTTCTCGTCAAAATTTTAATTGCCTTCACAAATAATAAAATTCATCCTGGAAATTTAATTATTTACAAAAGTTTGGATAAAAGTCGTGCAAAATTCAATTATCTTCAAAAGTAAGAATATTCTTCGCAGAAATTCAATTATTTTCAAAATTTTTTTTAAATTCTCCTCACAATTTCAATTATCTTTATTCTTTATTATCTTTATTCTTTATTATTATCTTTATTATCTTTATAA
Organism: Leptopilina heterotoma; assembly: GCF_015476425.1. Classification (NCBI taxonomy): domain Eukaryota; kingdom Metazoa; phylum Arthropoda; class Insecta; order Hymenoptera; family Figitidae; genus Leptopilina; species Leptopilina heterotoma. The sequence goes on from NW_025110934.1 coordinate 867,142, forward strand.
ATATCAAACTTCTTCTGCAAAATTCAATTACTTTTACACATTTAAAAAAAAATCTGTTCTTAATTTCAATTAGCTTTATAAATAATGAAATTCTGCTCTGAAATTCAATTATTTGCAAAGAATTTTAATTAAATTCTTCTTGAATTTCAATTATTTGCAAAGAATTTTAATAAAATTCATGTCAAAATTTCAATTATCTATATGAATAACATGAAGACATCGATTGCTCCGAGTCAAAGACTCGGAGTGATCGTTTTCTTCATGTTTTATAACAATTTTTTATTTGTTGTTTAATTTAAAAAAGGTTTGAATTTGAATCTTTTGAAGAATTTTAATTCCTATGGAAAAATAATAATTAAATATTTATTTAAAAAAGAAGTTATAGATGTTTTTGAAAGATTTCAAAGAAATTTGTAAATAAATGTAACAGAACATTTTTTTAACTCAAACTTTTTCCTTTAAATTTAAAAAAATTTTTTTAATTTCATTCGCATTTTACTAAAAAAATCTTGAAAAAGTCGATTAGTCGCATTTTTCACAAAAAAGTCGAAAAATGGTCACATTTCCTTAGAAAAGTCGAAAAAAGTCGAAAAAGTCGCACAATCCGAGCCCTGTAGTTTTATAGTTTATGAGGTAAACATAAAAGAAAAAAAGACACAAAAAAGCAGTCACTTTTAGCTGATTTTCCGGCGCGACTTCTTATCCCATATAGATGATTTACTAGAATATTTGCGAGATATTATTTTATTTCTCAAAACATCACTTTAGTATAATTTTAGCTCTAAAAAATAATTGTAAGACAGAATGCTTATAGGTAAATAATGTCTTATTAAGTAATGAATCATTAATAAAATTTTAAGTAAAAATACTTTTTAAACAACATAAGTCTTAATTGAAAGAATTTTTTAGAATAAGAATAATAATTAAACAAAAATATCTTTAAAACTAAAATAGATTTGAACGATATTTTATAGAAAAAGATTACAATTTGTAAAAAAATTTGTTAAGCAAATATTTAAAGTCTCAAATTCTTTGTTTAATAGAATATTTATGTGCCAATCTTTTAATTTTCAAAAAATCTTATTTATTGGAATATATGTTTAAATAAACTTTTATTAATACAATGTATTATTTAGAAAAAATGAATATGAAAAAATGTATAATTTAATTAACTCTTGTATGACAAAAATTTTTCTTAGGCAAATGGTAATTTTATAGAATGTTAATTAAAAAGAATATTAATTTACAAGAAATGAAAGTGAAACGAATTCTAATTTAATAGAATACTTAAATGTCTGAATTATAATTTGGCAGCATGTCAATTCGATCGATTTTATATTTGTAAGAAATTCAATTTGACATAATATCAATTTATAAGAAACACTTTTTCGTAGAATTTTAATTTATCAGAATTGTAATTTTGTAGAATATTAATATTGCCAAATCTAATTTTAGTAGAAATCTGCTTTATCAGAATGATCAAATGTTCGAATCTTTAAAATTTCTAATTTCATTTTTACCTACAATCAATGTGACATAAATATTTGGCGCAAATTTAAAAATTGACCAATCAGAAATTAAATTTTTAAAATTTGCGCCAAATATTTATGTCACATTGATTTTGGGTAGAAATGAAATTAGAAATTTTGGGGATTCGAACATTTGATCATTCTGATAAAGCAGATTTCTACTAAAATTAGATTTGGCAATATTAATATTCTACAAAATTACAATTCTGATAAATTAAAATTCTACGAAAAAGTGTTTCTTATAAATTGATGTTATGTCAAATTGAATTTCTTACAAATATAAAATCGATCGAATTGACATGCTGCCAAATTATAATTCAGACATTTAAGTATTCTATTAAAGTAGAATTCGTTTCACTTTCATTTCTTGTAAATTAATATTCTTTTTAATTAACATTCTATAAAATTACCATTTGCCTAAGAAAAATTTTTGTCATACAAGAGTTAATTAAATTATACATTTTTTCATATATCATTTTTTCTAAATACATTGTATTAATAATAGTTTATTTAAACATATATTCCAATAAATAAGATTTTTTGAAAATTGAAAGATTGGCACATAAATATTCTATTAAACAAAGAATTTGAGACTTTAAATATTTGCTTAACAAATTTTTTTACAAATTGTAATCTTTTTCTATAAAATATCGTTCAAATCTATTTTAGTTTTAAAGATATTTTTGTTTAATTATTATTCTTATTCTAAAAAATTCTTTCAATTAAGACTTATGTTGTTTAAAAAGTATTTTTACTTAAAATTTTATTAATGATTCATTACTTAATAAGACATTATTTACCTATAAGCATTCTGTCTTACAATTATTTTTTAGAGCTAAAATTATACTAAAGTGATGTTTTGAGAAATAAAATAATATCTCGCAAATATTCTAGTAAATCATCTATATGGGATAAGAAGTCGCGCCGATTTTCCTGACTTTTTCCTAAATTCCCTGATTTCCCTAAAAGAAACAGAAAAAAAATTATATTTCTATGAGATAAAAAAAGAGGGAATTCTCCAGATTAAGTGGAATTAACTTTTTTAATTATATATTCTATTCCAGTTATCTTTTTACTGGAATTTATAAAGAAAAACTTTATAATATGAAGTTTGTGTGAATTATTTTTTTGCTAATTATAATAAAAATTTCGATAATTTTGATGATTCATTATTCTTTTAATAAATGTTTTAAAAAACGAGATAAAATATTGATAAAATTATTTGTTGTACCTATTTTTTTTGAGATAATATTTATCAGCCGATTACAAAATATTGAATTTTCATGACAAAGAATATGTATACTTGGACAAATTCGTAAGTCTTACATGTATATTATACATATAGATGAATACATATATCTAAACATAACCTGTTGAGCGTCTATATGTGATGATGACGCTCTTCCACTCCCGGCTTCTAAATAATCTCTTGGGGTTTTGAACCAACCAACGAATAACGAAACCAGTGACTGTCAGTATAAGCCAGTGCGACGACCAGAGTATTCAACGTATTCAGTGTGCCTTGTTGCCTTGTGCTAGTATCAACTTGTTTTCGCGAGCAGTGTGTTTATTTTTTTTGCGACTTGATAATAAAAAAAAAATTGTGAAAATGGCAATGAATTGTGGAATGGAGTGTATAAAATATCTTCTTTTTGTATTTAACTTCATTTTTGCAGTAAGTAGTTATCTTCTTCATTATTTTAAACCTACGCCACTTATTTCTTACCTGTTGTTTTGTAATAAAGCATCAAAGCAAATAGGCGTCGGTTTTTTCACAACGAAGGACATTTATGGCTTCTTTTATAAAGAGGGGCGTCATCACATTCACACATTATTTTTATATTTATTTATTATTTTTAAATATAATTTTTATTTGAAATGAATTTTTTTAAACTTCTTATAGAAATGTATTCATAGAAATGTATTCGTTTCATTTCATTAATTATATTGTTTGTGTATATAAAAAAAAGTATGTCAATTTAGCATTATTTAAAATTAAATATTTTCACAAAGTGATTTGTAATTATAAATTAATACGAGCTTCTCAGTCCCGAATTCTTTAACTTGATTTGCTCATGATCGCACGCTTAAATACCAGTCATTTAGCAGTGAAAGTCACTAGGCCGCTGCTGTAACTTGACTGATATTAGTTCGTGCGTCAGCGCGCAAATAAAGTTATTGCATTCTGACTCTGAATATATCTATTTATTTTTACCAAAGCAACAAATAAAAAACAAGCAATTTGATTTTTAAAAACCTTTTTCAAATGAGTTTCACCTACTTCTGTTTAAAAGATTATTTTAAAATCTGGTAAGGTACTTTACTCAGAAAATTGACAGTATTTTTCCTCTTGACATATAATTAAAAATGATCGCGTGATATAAAACACTTTGTTTATAATATTAATATCTTTTCCTTCTTTGTTAATTGTACTTTACATAAGTCAAATAATAGAGTCATAATATTTATAATAGAGTATAAAGTTTGTGTATATGATATTTTTCTTCTTCGCTGAGTTGGTCAGGCAAAATTTTATTCATTCGCACATTTATAAAGAGAAACCTACTTATTTTATTGATTTTTCTCCCATAAGCTTATGTTCACACAAGTTTAGTAATTTTATTCTTTTAATAACAAGTATACCTAAAAATATTTATACTCGTATTTTTTAAGATCATATCTTTACTGGAATATAGAGTGCGTCCACTTGAAATTTAAAAAAATTAATATCAATTGAAATTTTTTTCCAATAAGTAAAATATCATTTACTAGAAATCTATAAAATTATACTGTATAATTCAGTATATGTGTCATATTAATTAAAATAATGTGTTGTAGCTTAATAAAAATAAAACAATTTTACACTGCAAAAAATTTATTTAGATGAAAGAAAATGTATAATTGATCCAATTAAACAATTAGTTGTATATTATCCATTAAATCTACATTTGAAGAAAAAAATATTTACTTGACCCAAATATTTTATTTTATCGTATCAAATAAATAGTGATTTGCGTCAAATTCAAATTATTTAAAATAAAAAATTTTATAATTAGAATGAAAAATAATAATTTAATAATGTATATTTATTTTAAATAAACACTTGTTAGCATGAAAAAAGTATTTTTTTTAAATTGAAAAACTTTTTTTAAACCATGTATTTGAGCATTCGTATTTAACATGAATTATTAAATTAATAAAATATTATTAATAATTATATAATAATAATAATAATAATAATAATAATAATAATAATAATAATAATAATAATAATTATTATTATTATTATTACTATTATTATTAGGTATATTATTATTATATTATAATTAATAAAATATATTATAATATAATTAATTGTTAATAAAAAATTATTTAACTCAAGTGGACGTATTTCTTCAATCAAATATTTAAATAGTATATTTAAAACGGTTGATTGGTATTCAGGCAATATTTCATTAAAAGTTGAGTATTATTATAATATTTTTTTATTTTATAATTGTATATATTTTTGTTAAATAATACTGATTAAAAACAAACAATTTTTCAATGACATTGTATTTTGATATTAATTACACTGATTTTTTTTAAAAGATTAACTTATTTTCATAAATGTATTAAAAAATGATTAAATCTTGATCTAAGAATAATATTTCATAAATATATTAAAAAATGATTAAATCTTGGTCCAATCAATATATTTTTAATTATTCTATAAGATGATTATAATAGTTACAAATAATTAAGTAAAAGTTTGTAATTAAAAAAATTTAGAAAATTATGTTTTCGACAATTTTTGATTATTTTAAAATACCAATTAATTTCGTAATTTCCGCTGATCGATTCGATCAGGTTCAAAAATAGGTCAATCAAAGCGTTTTTTAATGCTCTACAAGTTGGTTGTGAGACTTTTAAAATTACTTAGGATACATTTTTTTAACAAAATTTTCAAAAAAGTCTTATTTTTCAAAATTTTAGATTTTTATAATTTTAGTATCTCCGGCTATAATATGGACGAAAAATGTTCAATGAGGGCTCAAAGGATGCGCCTGAAAAAACTCTGCAAAATTTAAAGTCTGCTCCAAATAAGAAATTAATAAAAAAAAAATATATGTATTCAAAAATTAATTACATTGAAAAATGTAAAAAATCTCTAAGAAATTATTGCTGTGCATTATTACAATTGTATAACAAGATACCATGAAACGTAATTTTTCAAAATTTCTAATTTTTAAATTGTCAAAAACATTTTAATTTTAAAACGCAGAGTTCAAAAACAGGTCGATCGATTAGTTATTATTGAAGCGTCTATTGAATAGACACAAAGTATTAAAACTTAAATGAAGATTTAATGACAAAAAATTACTTTTTTCAAAAAAACATTAGAACGATAATTAAAAGCATTAAAATAGGTTATATAAAATAAAATACTTAAAAATTATTCTATATTTAATTTTATATTTAATACTTAGAACCTTTTATCCTATAAAACTAAAATTTTCATGCTGTACTTATTTTTTAAATTTAAAGTAAAGCTGAGATAATTACTGTTTGTATTTACCATACCTGTTTCTAAATTAAAATTCTCTAGAGAATTAACAATTTTTTTTACAAAGGGTTCATGTTCATAACGTTATGAATAATTACGATATGAGATCATATATATGCTTGCAAAGAAAGGTCATAGACTCGGTCCACATATAAATGACCCCATTTTTGTTCTATACAATAACAATTGTACTTTTACATTAAATATCCAATAATTCCTCATAAATGATGCTTTTTTATGTAGAGTATTCTGTTTTTAATAAAATTAATTTAAAAATTTGTATAATAAAAAATTCAAATTATGCTGAATTTTCTCCAGTCAAAATTTAAACCTCTTATTTTTTTGTGTATATTTATTTTCCTTATTTTGACACTGATATTGTGATATATTTATACCTTTTCTAATTATAATATATAGATTATAAAGATTAAAAATTTATATAAAAAATAAGATTTTTTGACTTTTTATTTTTCGTAACAGTATTATTGAAACAGAGTTCAAAAATCAATATACTTGTAGCTCAACAAACCAATAAAAAAACAATTATAATCATGATAAAAAATACATTTTTATTTAAATTTTGAAAAATTAATTAAATTTGAGCCTCTTCTATACTTACGACCTGCGGACTTAAACTTAACTATACATGGGACAAATTTTAAATTTTTGATATATAATTGTCTCTCAATCAGGATTCAAAGATACGTTTATACGAACAATAAAGTTCAAGTAAATTACTGTTTTAATAATTTTATAAATTTTTAACTGTAAAAAGTAAATAAACTGTTTATATTGGTTTTACAAGGTAAAAAAAGGTTTTACAAGGTTGAAAAATATTATACTTTCTTCCAAAACAATTACAAATATTTTTATTGAATAATGCCTTGGAGCATTTTAATCCCCTCCGGTTGGATAGATGCCCAAATGCAGACCTTTAATATTTTTATTCTGATCAACTGAGTATTGATTGCAACTATCTGTTTGTCACATATATGTTAAAAATAAAGAGTACAAGTGTTAAAAAAATCGAATAGACACTCGAAAATATTAATAATTTTGAAAAGATGTTATCCTATAATACGAGCTATAATATCACCCAACTCTTTTAATTTGAATAATTTTATTTCCACTAATGATAAATCAGTGGTGAACTCCTCGTCAGAGGAGAGATTTAGAAAAAATATTATTAATAATAATACCTATCGTTCACATAAACATTTAACCTATTATTCTTCAATCTGTAAGTGAGTCATTAAAAACACTAAAAATTTAAAGTCGTTCGCGTTTCTATATACATATACATAAAGAGGTCAATATTCTTATATTATATTTATTTTTAGAAGCACATAATTTAATAAGGTTGTAAATTGTTCTTTTTCTCATAAACAAAATGCTCATTCTAAAAAACTAGAATTGCATAACTGCTAAAAATCACTAAATGAAAAAATCATCAAAACTTTCTGTTACTGATAAATTGATGTAAAACTCTTTTTGAACTGTAACTATTTAGTTTTAATTAAGGAGAACATATTAATTCTGCATGTAATGCATTCTTCACTATTAGAAGAATTTATTACGAGTTTGGTCGATTTTGTAACATGAAAACATTTTACACATTAAAAGTTAAAAAATACCAAGTGTAACAAATAAAACTTAGAAAATTTGACTTTTTAAGTTATAAATGATTTTTTAATTCACAAGAAGAAGAAAAAGAGTATAAAACTTATGATTTTATAAACTTTTTTGGATCAAAAAGTCATCAAAATGATACTAATGACAAGACAAAAATTAAATAGTATTATTAAAGCGGTTTAAAGTATATTTTTCGCGTCGATTTGTTTTTGTCAGATTTTTTTCAAACTTCACTTGATTATTCCTTAGATATTTATCTTCAAAATAAGGTATATTTAAATAAACTCTACCATCTCTAAGTCCCAAAAATTTAAATCTTTCTATATTTTACATAGTACGGAATAGGAATACCATGCGTATTGATTACAGATTTTTAATTTTTGCACCTGTACTAATCGTCAGATTTTGAAAGAAAAGTAAAGTTTTATTTATTAAACTAAAATTAACTTTTATGAAAAAAATGAAAATTTTTTACCATACTATTTAAAAGATATTTGATGGGAAACTTAAAAAATTATTGAAATATTTGCTGTAAGCGAGAGGCGAATTCGTAAACGTGGCAACAGTGTTTGTTAAAAACTACAGTTCGCGTCTATTAATTTTGGCGCGAAATTTTAAATAAAGAAAGAGGACGCCATATATCAAAACTTGCGACGTTGCCACGATCGTTTTACATGCGTGAATCTATGAATACACATTGAGACCTTCATTGTGTGAAACTGTACGTAAGCAAAAGTTTTTCGGAAACTCCCATTCATAATCGTTTCATAAATAACAATCATAGGATACAAACTTTTGAAAGTGCATGACCAGTTGCGCGAGAAACTCGAAATAGTGAGAAAACACAGGGCTATAGCGATAGAGTTGAAGAGCGGTCAAAATACTATATGTACTCAGGTGTGTCCTACTACCGAACAATGCCAAAGGGTCGTTATACCACGTGGGTAAATTTTTATCACTTTTTGACCCCCCCCCCTTCCATAACTGTCCACGTGGACATGATTTGGTGAGAAATTAATATTTTTAATATGAAAACTTATATAAGTTTTTTTACTTTATGATCGTAAATTATTTTATATTTAATAAAAAAATATTTACAGTATTTTAAAATTCCTTAAAGTTTTGTACTACTGCTTCGTCGGCGTAAAAAAAGTACACCGAAAAAAATGCCTAGGACCCGTATACCAGGAATTGACTAGGTTTCCTAGTTACGAGAGGAGCCAACTATAGAATCCTGGTCAAAGTAATAAGATTCAAGCATAGTTAAAGTGACCAGGAAAATTAGTCGATATAATCAGGAAAAAATAGTCAAATTGACTAGGAGAATAATATTAGATTTACACTGTGTATCATAATTATTTGAAATTGCTAATCAAATTCTTATTATCAAATAAAAGAGAAAAACTAATTAAAAGAAAAAAATTAATTATTGTATTTGAACATATTTATATTTGACTTTGTATTTATATTCCTTGGAATTAATTTAAACTTATGAAATAAATATTTGACGCAGGGGGGACGCGAACACCTGAACCTAACGAATACGCACTTTGAAACCCGGAACGATAACCACTACACTAAACACAACTTGGTATTTTAATTTTTTAATAGACACTAGATTTTCGAGTCAAAATACAATACTTAATCAGATGATGTTTTATACATTTCGAGTACACAATTTTATACACTTGTTAAAAACTATTTATTTTTAATTATTTATGACATTCAAATGAAAATAAATTTAAATACACAAATTATTGCAAAGGTAAATTTTCAAACACGCGATTAAAATAGTAAAAATGTTGTCACCACGTGCGTAAAAATTTCGACGATTTATATTGAAACCTAACCAAAAAAGTCGGAAAGAATTGACTTATATAATTAAATAGTTTACTTTCTAAATCATGGACTATCTATATTTCCAGAGGTTCCGAGAAACCGGCAATTTTGATGTATGTAAGAACTCCATTTTATGTACAAAAAATAGACGCGAGTAATGATAAAAAATCGTTTTACGAAATCACGATAAATGACGCGAAAGATATAGAGGTAAACACTGTCAGAACAGAAGCAGACGCGTGCGCATTATGGAAATAGGCAAAATTACTAAAATCCTAGTCAATTTGACTAGGATTTGCAGGGTTGTTTTTGCCAGGCTTGAATTTGTTGAATCAACCTAGCGATACTAACCATAATGATTAGGAATACTTATTACTTTTACTAGATTAAGATTAACTATAGAGTCATAGCAGTTAATAATACCATCGAGATTTTTTTCGGTGTATCTTCAGTTAACACCAAAATTTTATTTTGTATTTCCCTGACCTTTCACTGATTTCTAACTTCAATTTTTATTCAAAACTGGAATAATTTTGTTAAATAAATATTTAAATATACTTATTATTTGTTTTTTCATTTAAAACCTTTTTAAATGTAATAATTTCTAAAAATTATAACATATATTTTAAGTCTTATAAAAGTCGCATAAAATTTCCGAAAAAGTAAAAAAAAAGTCGCATGAAATCTTAAGAAAAATCAAAAAAACGACAAAAAGAAAACACAAAATTGAGCACCTGGATCGTAGAAGGGCACGTAAACTTTTCTCGGCCGAAATCGAAATCCCCTGGACACTCAAAATTCAACTTCTGAATTTAGACATTTTAAATATACATCTTTATAGAAAATTTCATTGCGCATATTTTTTTCTTATGAAATTTTTTTGTATCTATTACCGTTTTCGAAATATTTGAGAAAAATTGATTTTTTGAAAACTGCAAATTTAATGACATTTTTCACTTCAACTCGCGATAATTCAGATGATTTTGAATATTTTTCAATGTACCAAAAAAGAAAATACGTCTAAAGATATTCCACGAATGATAAAAAAGGAAAAAAATTATTTTTTTTATAAACAAAATTGTTATTAATTTTTTTTTTTATTAATGTAAAAAACATAAAATACAATCTTCTCGACTCTCGTTTAACGGGCGAATTTTAAGTAACAAAGAACTTTCAGTGAGAAAGTTGTTCATTATGGACCAAAGAAGTTTTCTGGAAAATCACAGGGTTAATAATTAATTAGTGTTGAAATGGTGAATGTTTAAAGTTGATACCGTCCGAACGTGTGGCACGCGCGATGGCCATAACCTATGAAACGACACTCCCAAGCCTCCCAAGCACCTGTTACGAGTGACGCGTGCTACACATTCGGACGGTATCAACTTTAAACATTCACCATTTCAACACTAATAAATTATTAACCCTGTGATTTTCCAGAAAACTTCTTTGGTCCATAATGAACAACTTTCTCACTGAAAGTTCTCTGTTACTTAAAATTCGCCCGTTAAACGAGAGCCGAGAAGATTGTATTTTATGTTTTTTACATTAATAAAGAAAAAAATTAATAACAATTTTGTTTATAAAGAAAATAATTTTTTTCCTTTTTTATCATTCGTAGAATATCTTTAGACGTATTTTCTTTTTTGGTACATTGAAAAATATTTAAAATCATCTGAATTATCGCGAGTTGAAGTGAAAAATGTCATTAAATTTGCAGTTTTCAAAAAATCAATTTTTCTCAAATATTTCGAAAACGGTTATAGATACAAAAAAATTTCATAAGAAAAAAAGATGCGCAATGAAATTTTCTATAAGGATGTGTATTTAAAATATTAAAATTCAGAAATTGAATTTTAAGTGTCTAGGGGACTTCGATTTCGGCCGAGAAAAATTTACGTGCCCTTCTACGATCCAGGTGCTCAATTGTCAAAATTGTAAAAAAATCACATTTCTCAACAACAGATACATTAATATCAAACAATCCGGAATAAAATTTTAAAAAATTTAATAAAATTCATAGCAAAATTTTAATCATGTATTATTTTAACATTTTTTTAAAATTCTCTTTAAAATGTCAATTATTTTTATAAATAATAAAATTCTTCTACGAAATTCCATTACATATTTAAAAAAAATTTTCAATTAATAAAATTCATCATAAAAATTTAATTATTTTCAAAAGTTCTGATAAAATTCTTTGCAAAATTCAATTATCTTAAAAAGTAAGAAAATTCTTTAAAGAAATTCAATTATTTTAAAATTAAAAAAAAAAAAAATTCTCCTCAAAATTTCAAATATTTTTTTAAATATCAAAATTCTTCTGCAAAATTCAATTTCTTTTAAACATTTAAAAAAAAATCTGTTCAAAATTTTAATTATCTTTGTGAATAATAAAATTCAATTATTTGCAAAGAATTTTAATAAAATTCATCCTAGAAATTCAATTATTTTCAAAAGTAATAAAATTCTTGGCAGAAATTAAATTATTTTTAAAATTTCAATTATTTTTATAAATATCAAAATTCAATTACTTTTAAACATTTTTAAAACAATCTGTTCAAAATTTCAATTATGTATCTTTGAGAGGAATAAAATTCTTCTCTGAAATTCAATTATTTGCAAAAATTTTAAATAAAATTCTTAAAAAAAGTTAAATTATCTTTATAAATAATAAAATTCATTCTAGAAATTCAATTATGTTCAAAAGTAATAAAATTCATCCTAGAAATTCAATTATTTTTAATTTTTTTTAAATTTCTCGTCAAAATTTTAATTCTTTTCATAAATAATAAAATTCATCCTGGAAATTTATTTATTTTCAAAAGTTCTGTTAAAATTTTTTGCAAAATTAAATTATTTTCTAATTTTTTTTTAAATTCTCCTCAAAATTTCAATTATCTTTGTAAATATCAAAATTCTTCTGCAAAATTCAATTACTTACTAATGTTTTATAAATTTGTTCCCAATAATTCATATATTTTCATAAAAAATAATTTAAAAAATTTTTTTATAAAGTCTTATATAATATTAATATAAAATATAATGATTGTATCACTCGGTCATCTTTAATTATTATAAAACATGAAGACATCGATTGCTCCGAGTCGAAGACTCGGAGTGATCGATTTCTTCATGTTTTATAACAATTTTTTATAAGTTGTTTAATTTCAAATAGGTTTGAATTTGAATCTTTTGAAAAATTTTAATTCCTTTGGAAAAATAATAATGAAATATTTATTTAAAAAAGAAATTATTTATGTTTTTGAAAAATTTGAAAAAGTCGCACAATCCGAACCCTGTAATATTACCCCCCCTTTCTTCTTAAAATCTTTCAAAAGTTGATTTTCAAAAATTGTAAAAAAAAACTGTTACAATCAGCAAATTTATATGAGGCATTCCATGTCAAGTGATCCAGGTGTCTTACGGTGTAATGCTTATTTCGATAATTTTTTACTCTTAAACTATTAAACATAAAAATTTGGCAAGGTACATTTTGGAAAGGTTTTTTCATGCTCTTTCGATTGAAAATAAGCATTTAAAAAAAAAAAAATTTTTTGACCCAAAAAAATCAAAATTAAAAATAAATTTTAATTTTTTTGGAAAAAAGGTCCCATTTTTTTTTTTTTTTTTTTTTTTTAACGAAAGCTGAGGTTTTTTCCTAAAAGGACATATAAATGAAAAAGTGGGACAAGAATGTTTAAACATTGAAAAACAGAGGTTTCTACTCTCTAAACCCGGTTTTTAGCTCTGTTTACGAGAAAATTCATTTTTTCAATGTTTAAACATTCTTGTCCCACTTTTTCATTTATATGTCCTTTTAGGAAAAAACCTCAGCTTTCGTTTAAAAAAAAAAAAAAAAAAAAAATGGGACCTTTTTTCCAAAAAATTAAAATTTATTTTTAATTTTGATTTTTTTGGGTCAAAAAAATTTTTTTTTTTTAAATGCTTATTTTCAATCGAAAGAGCATGAAAAAACCTTTCCAAAATGTACCTTGCCAAATTTTTATGTTTAATAGTTTAAGAGTAAAAAATTATCGAAATAAGCATTGTACTGAAAAACCCAAAAATTTAACCCCCTCCCCCTCGGAAAATATTGGACTAGGTAAAAAAATATTTTCACGAAAAATTACTATCTATTAGTACTACAAAAGCCCCAAGTTTTGCTACGATTGGAGAAAAATTTTTCTCCACCCGGATCACTTGACATGGAATGCCTCATATACATCCCCACCTGTATTGCTTCATATTCGACATGAGCTGCAAAATTTTTTAGCAATTTAGTCTTATTCCTACCTAGTAACTGTATTATTACTTTTGATAATAAATTGTCACTCACAGAAATGATATAAAAGTGAAGTGTCATTTTAATAAATTAGATCAAAATGAATTATTTTGAATTTAATTTTTTAGTTATACATGTATATATTTTTAAAATTTTATTATCGTCAAAAAATTATTTAAAAATATAATTTTGAAAGTTTGTCTATAGTTATTTTTATCACTATAAAAATTGAAATGAGATGCATTTTATACTAAAAATATGGTATTTTGTTGCAATATTTGGAAGGAAAGTCGAAAATGAAGCAATTTTTTTAAAACAGTCGAAAAAGTCATAATATCCAAAGCTTGTACTATTAAAAATAATTCTTTGACAACAAATCTCTTTAAAATTAAATAAAACAGTGGTGCAAAATTTGAAAGTGGCGGGGTAAACAAAAATATAAAAGATTTTTTACTGGGTCAATGTGAACTTTGATCCCCCTCAAATAACCGATTAATTGACTATTATCAATCAAATATTTAATTGAATTAAATAATATATATTTATTGGAGTCAATTAAATGGCATTTGCTTAAAATACTGAAATTATTGGTTCAAATACCATTTAATTGACTGCAATAAATGTTATTTGATTCAAGTAAACATTTATTTGTAATAATCAATTAATTGGTTATTTGAATCAAATACATTTTTTTCAGTGTATTATTTAAAAAAAAATTTCTTATCATTGAAATGTTGAGAAATTTTTCTTTTAAAACCCACTAATAGTAAATAAAGTTGGGTTTTTTTAAATAGCAGGAATAATTATTTAAAAATTCCCTTCATTGGCAGTTTATGATAGGAATCGTTTTCAAATTGAATGCATCAAACATTGTTGATGAATAATAATTGATAAGAGAGTATAAATTTACATTTCCTTTTTATTAATTTTTTCCTCCATCTTTAAAAAATTTTCTCTAAATAATTGTTTTAAAATATTCCTTAAGAAATTTTATTGTAGGATACCTCGATTTTAATTGAAAGTCAATTTTTGTTATCATGATTGTCACGAACAGTATACTAATGCTACCTACATGCGAGGTAGCTATTATATTTTCTATAAATAATTGTGTGTAGAGTTTAAAATATAATTATAACACTGTATATTCATAATTCTAAAAAATGATAAAGGTAATGAAATATGAAAGTGTTTATATTGAATTAAGTATATGCGCCTTAATATTTCTCAAATACTATTTTAGTAACATTACAGTGATCTTACTGTGATAACAAAATATCCGCTGGAAGGTAAGCATGGAATGTAAAAATGAAAACTATAATAAAAATCTTTTTGAATAATTGAAATTTTCTAAAATTGAATTGAAAATAATTAATTTTTTCATGAATATTGTTCCAATTTTTGAAAATCAAATTTTGAAGAATTTTAATTGCAAATTAAAAATGAAAATTAGCTTCCAATTTTTTTAAAATACAATACTTTCAGTATTTTCAATATTACATATTTCCGAAAATTCAAATACACACAAAAAATAATATATTAGAATTATTTTTAACATTTTTGAAAAAAATCATGTTTAAAATTTCTAATTAAAATTTATCAAAAATTTAATTAGTTTTTTAAAATTATACAAAAATTCTTTTAAGAAATTCAATTATTTTCAAGAAATGGCATTACAATGTTTTTAAAAACCAATTCTTAGAAGTGTTTTATCATAATTTTTTAAGAATCAATCATCTTCGAACAAAGATTAAAATTTTTTAAAATTTACTTTTTTCGATTTCATCAAATTTAGGAGGAAGTATGTTCATATTATTTACAATTAATTTTTTTTCAAAAATTTAATTATTTTTAAAAGATTTTGCCAAATTTCAATTGTTTGGGAATTTTTCAATTGTATATAATGAAAAAAACTAAGCCAATTTAATACTCAAAAACTACAATAACTCTTCTTTACTTCGTGACAGAATTAAACCTCAAAGTAATGAACTAATTCAGTTGCAATAAAGAAACTGAAAAATAATGAAGGTTATATTATTTATAGAATTTTTTTAAATGATAAACTTTTATTTATCTTAGTTGCAGCTTATAAAATAATTTTTGTCCTTAGGCTCTCTAGTAAGCTTGGCGTACTGGTTAGCGTATTAGATTTCGGTGCGTCAGGTTCCCAGTGGGCAGGAAATGCATTATCATTTCTAAAACTTCTAATGTTCTGAAAACATTAAAAATAATTTTATTTTTTAAATTCTTGATTGTTTTCTAGTTACACTAAAAAATTGTTATTTATTTTTTGAATTACCATTTTTTAATTATTTATAAATAGTAAAAATTAAAATTTTGAGTCTACAAGGAATTTTCCGGAATTGTTATTACCATTAATCTTTTTAAGAGGAAAAAACATTGATTGAAAGGATATGAATAGAATAAAATACAATGCAAGTAATTATTAGTAGTTTGTTAAGAGTTCAGAAATGAAAGAGAATTGTACGTGTGTCATCTTTTAGAAGATGACGTCATTCGTCCTGCTTTTTCTTTTTTCATTGAAACGATTTATTTTACGAAAAAAAAAGAATAAAAATTACTATAAAACATTTATTTCGTTATCAGAATTTTATCGTTAATAGATATTAACGAAATAATAAAAATTTTCTATATAATTGTTAAAAAAGACTTTAACTGCTTAGTGTCAATAATGAGTCACTGTGTTGTTATTCTTGAAACTGAGTTAGTTTCACTTTTAAACTCAACAATTTCCAGAGCATTAGCTCACGTCACTGAAATAAGCGATTCGTAATAATAAAACTTAACTCTTCCATTCTGTATATATATACATATATATATAGAAAAAATGATGTGCCTTGGATTGCTGAATCATTTTACCGGATTCTCCTGAAATCTTGTAGTCTTATTTCAGTTATCAGCAGTATATAAAGTCAGATTCAAAAGTTACTGAAAAAATCTACTTCCATATGTATAGGGCAAAATTTATTCAAGTGTATCAATTTGAATAATTTAATTATTCAAGTTAATACACTTGAATAATTTTGCCCCATACATATAAGAGTAAGAAAATTAAAAAATAATATCAACCTTGAGGTTAATAGACAGGTTTCCGGAACAGTAGATTTTTGAAAGTTTTTTACTATTATACAACAGATTTCAATAAAGTTTTGACCTCTAAGTTTTTGAAAGGTTCTTTTTTTGCTCTTTTCAGTGATGTATAACTTCTTACATACATACTTTTTTAAATAAAATTAGCAATTTTAAAAAAAATTGAATTTAAAAATTTTTTATTTTTTATAAAAATAAAAAATATGAATTGGAATATATAGATTATTACTATTATAACCACAATAATATATTCTGAGACAGAAGATTCACGAAATGCTAAAAAAAATTAAATTTTTAGAATTCATAAAAAAATTCAGAATTTAAAAAAAAAATTTTTTTTTAATTTTATAAAATTTCAATTTTTAATAAATTAAATTAGAAATTTAAAAAACTTAGATTTTTGCAAATTATTAATAATTCAAATTCTTCTTGAAATTAGTTAAATTTGTCAATATATATTTAATTAATTATTAAAATTAATAGATTTATAGAAACATTTTTAGTTAAAAGCATTTTAAAGAATTAAATTTTGGAGAAGTTACAAATGATTGCAGAAATTCAATTATATTTTCAAAAATAATAAAATTCTTTTTATAAAAGTTCAATTATGTTCAAAATTAAAAAAAAAATTCTCGTAAAATCACAATTATCTTTATAAATAACAAAACTCTTCTCTAAAATTCAATTATTTTTAAAAGTTTCCTGATTTCAATGATTTTCATTATCTACTATTTTAATAAATTTCCTAAAAAAATTCAATTTTTTAGTAAAATTGTACTTAAACATTTTCAAATTATTTTCATAAGCTTAATAAAAATTGCACAGGAATTCAATTATTATTAACAAATTTTTTATAAATTTCTTCTCAATAATTCAAATAATTGCGTAAATAATAAATTTTTTTTATGAATTCAAAATTATTTTTATAAATAATAAATTTGTTTTAAGAATTCAATTATTTTCATAAATAATAAAGATCATAGCAGAATTTTAATTATTTTTAGTACAATTTTAATCGAACTCCTGGAAAAATGTAATTATTCTTATAAAAATTTGATCAAAATTCGTCAAAAGAATTCAATTATTTAAAAATTTTTTGATAACATTTTTTATAAGAATTAAATTAAAAAAAACATTTAGTTATTCAAAAAAATAATTTACTTTTGTATTTAAATAATTGAATAATTTTCAAAAAGTTTCAAATTAAAATATTTGAAAATCTGAATTTTCTATACTTTTTAACTAACAATTTTGAAGAATTAATTTTTTTGAGAAAGTTTAATTAAATTATTTTTAAAAATAGTTTGAAGTTACATGGAAGTTTCATGGAAATTTTTGCAAATATGGGATTTTTTCCAATTTATCAGAAATCCTATATTTTAATAAGGAAATTTTTCTAAACGTTTGAGAGAATTGTTCCAATCTTTTTGAATTTTTTCCAGGCTATTTCATGAGAATGTTTCTAAATTCATAGGAAGTTTTCAATAATTTTTTAGAAAAATTCCCTTATATATGTTAGTAAATTTTTTTTTGAATAATTAGTGGAATTTGCTTCCTAAATTTTTTTGGGAAAATTTCCAAAATTTTTCTTGCAGTGTATTTAATTGAAGAATTTCCGAATAATCGAAATTTCGTAAAATTGAATTTTAAACAAATGTATTTGAAAATTCTCAAAGAATTTTTTTCAAAAATTATTAAAAATAGTTGATTTAGAGCAGAATTTTAGTTAAAAATTCTAGAAAATAATAATTGAATTGAAATTATAAAAATAATTTTTAAAAAGCTACAGTAACAATATTCTTAATATAAAGTAATGATAATACTTTTATAAGTTAATTTCAAAAAGGTTTGAATTTGACATTTTTAAAAATCTTAATTCCTGTGGAAAAATAATAATAATTAAATATTTATTTAAAAAGGAACAGTTCGTGAATAAATTAAAAGTTGCTTTTAAAAATGTACAGTACTATCTTCTAAAATTTAAGTTCATAATTGTATTTTGATTAACGAAAATTTAATTTTTCCAGATTTGTGGATTGGCGTTGCTTACAGTTGGCGCAATTTTCTACATTAAAATCTACGATGTTTCTTCACGGTTAGATGAAGGTTTTCCACCTGCAATTCCTATTTTCTTACTTGTTATTGGTGCAATAATTTTTGTTATTGCCTTCTTTGGATGCTGTGGAGCTATTCGTGACAGTCATTGCATGGTCGTTACTGTAAGAACTTATTTGAATACTACTTTTTTGTATTTATTTTGCTTATCGTTACATTAAACTATCATCCCACTTGGCGAAAAACAATGTTCATTTTTTAAAAAACTTAGTTTTAAAAAAAAATTTAATAATTAAAGTTTCTCTGAAATTAGTTACATTCTTTCATACATATTTAATTAATTATTAAAAATGATGGATTTATAGAAGAATTTTAGTAAAAAAACACTAAAAGAATTGAATTTTGAAAAAGTTACAAATATAATTCCAGAAATTCGATTATTTTCAAAAGAAACAAAATTCTTCACAAAAATTCAATAATGTTAAAAAATTATTAAAAATTCTCGTCAAAATTTCAAGTATCTTTATAAATAATAAAATTCTTCTCCAAAATTCAATTATTTTTAAAAATTTTAATAAAATTCTTGGGAAAATTTTAATTACAGGCAAACCTCGCTACGGCGGAAAGCAATTAAACGATTCCGCCGTAGAGAGGTTCATTAAAATGCTATTAGTGAGTGAACGTTCAGGGATGTATCAACCATTTTAAATCATATGGTCTTTAAATATGAAATAGAAGTTATGATAATTTATTAATAACCTTATTTAAAAATATTTATTAAAAATCATTGAATTCTTGCAAAGAATTTTAGAATAATTGAATTCCTTCGCAGAATTTTATTATTTATGAAATTAATCGAATTCTCGCGACGAATTTAATTAAAATTTATAAAAATCTTAATTAAATTCTTTTGAAGAATATCTTTAAACTTTTTTAAAATAATGGAGTTTCTTTAATAGTTATAATTGAAAATTTTGAAAGTAATTGAATTATACAAAGAATTTTTTCAACTTTTTAAAATAATCGTGTCTGTTAATAATTTTAAATATTTGATTTTTAAAGTTTATTAAAATTGTATTGAAAATAATTGAATTCCTCAGGAGAATTTTATTATTTATAAAAAGTTATTTAATTTTTGCGATGAATTTTAAATATCATTATTTATTAAGAAATTACTTTGATTTGTTATTCTATTTATTTTATTATTGTTCATGTTTATTTTTTATAATATATAAAATATGTCACAAAATAAACAAAAATTATAAATCAATTATAAATTAAATAATTTAAATAAAAAAACATCCATATAAAATTGGAAGAGAAGCAGGCGCAAAACGCCTACATCTAGGGTTTCGTTGCATTTAAAAAGAAAATCCTGTTTTGGTTATCATAAACCATTGTGGTTAAGACTGACTGACTGATTTGGGATCTATAGTGCCCCAAATTTGGGATCTATAGTGCCCCAAATTTGGGATCTATAATGCCCCAAATTTGGGATCTATAGTGCCCCAAATTACGACGGACAGACGGACGGACGGACGCCAAAGTGAAACTATAAGGCTTTCGGCCATGGGCCACGAAACCCTAAAAATTACAATTCGAAACTTTTCGGCCCTGAATTTCATGGCACTCACACAGTCACAACTCTCACTGATAGAATCCCTTCTATTTCTACCTGGCGAGTTTCCGCCGTATAGAAGTCCGCCGTAGCGAGGTTTGCCTGTATTTTCAAAAATTTTCCTCAATTTAATGATTTTCAATATCTACTATTTTAATAAAATTTTTCAAAAGAATTCAATTATTAGAAAAAAAAATCTTAATAAAATTCTAAGCAAACATTTAATTATTTCCATAAATAATAAATATTGCACAGGAATTCAATTATTAACAAATTTTTTTATAAATTTCTTCTCAATAATTCAAATATTTTCATAAATAAAATTTTTACATGGATTCCATTGTTAAAATTAGTTGAATTTTTTAATATTGTATTTATTATTATTTTCAAAATTTTAACGCAATTCTTAGATAGAAATCAATTATCTAGATAAATATCAAAATTCTTCCCAGAAATTCAATTATTATTTTTAAGAATTTTATTAAAATTCTTTGCAAAATTCAATTATTTTCATAAATAACAATATTAATCACGAGAACAAAATTATTTTCAAGAGTTAGAAAATTCTTTTCAGAAGAAATGATTTCAAATATTTACAAATTTTTTCGCAATAATTCAATTATTTTTATAAATAATAAAACTTATTGCAGGATTTTAATTATTTTTGATACAATTTTAATCGAATTCCCTGAAAAATGTGATTATTCTTTAAAATTTTATTAAAATTCGTCAAAACAATTCAATTATTTAAATATTTGTTGATAAACTTCTTTATGAGAATTCAATTTTCACAAAAATTCAATTATTCAATAAATTATTTATTTTTGAATTTTTGTAGAATTTTCTAATAAAAATTGATTTAAAAATGAATTTCCGAATAATCGATTTATTATTTATTAAAATAATTGAATTCTTGCAACGAATTTTATTACATTTTTTTTTAAATAATTGAATTATTTGAGAAATTTTACTACTTGTAAAAATAATTGAAATCTTGCGAAGGATTTTATTAGAATTTTTTTAAATAATTAAATTTTTTTGAAAAATTTTATAATAATCTAAATTATTATAAAACATGAAGAAATCGATCATTCCGAGTCTTCGACTCGGAGTGATCGATTTCTTCATGTTTTGGATTTAGTTTTGTTGAACCATATATTTAATATTTCTTTTTGTTCAACATTATTTATTAAAGTGCCACTATCATTATTTATGTCTTGAATCCAAATTTCAAATTTTTTTGTTTAAAGATATTGAATTTTAATAAACAAAAAAATTGCTTATAAAAATATATCAAAAACTACTTTACCCATGAAATTTTGAGTTGAAAAAAATTCTACTTATGCTTTAAGCCTTTCTGAATAATATTTCGCAAAGAAAAAAAAATAGGATTGAGAAGTATAGTTCCAATAATAATTTTTTGATACAGCGTGCGAAATAATTCACACGTAATACAGACATACGCATGCGCTGCGATATTATTTTCTCTTAGAGGGTTATTATCTGAATTCTTTTGTTCTCTGCGAATGCACATAAATGTATTACGTGTGCATTATTTCAAACACAGTATCAAAAAATTTTTATTTTATGTTCTTCTCAATCCTTGACATTTTTTTCTCTTCGGAATATTATTCAAAAAAGTTTAAAGAATAAGTAGAATTTTTTTCAACTCGAAATTTCATGTGTAACGTGTTTTTTTTACACATTTCTTATAAATAAACAATTTTTTTGCGTAATAGAATTCGAAACCTATAAAAAAAGAAAATTTAATTTAAAATTTGAATTCAAGACAAAAATAATGCTAGTTGAATAATTGAAATTGTTTATAACAAGAGCAAAATAATTTGTTTTGTAAAAACAATTATTTTTTATTTTTTCTTGTTAGGTTTCTCTTCGACTCGCATCTCAAATTTATTATAGTGAATTATTTTGCCAGGTTTTGAAACCTAATTTAAATTTTTAAAACCTGATTAATGGATAAAATTTCTTTTCCAGTTTGCAGTATTTTTACTTACTATTCTTGTGATTCAAGTCGCCATTGCCGTTTACGTTTACATACAAAAAATAGACGAAACAAAAATTGAAACAGCATTTAAGAAGGAAATCTTTGATAAGTATTATTCGGATTCTAAAGCCAAGGAAATCGTCGATACTATGCAATCTACAGTAAGTTGTTTTGATTTCCTAAATGGAAGTCTACATTTTTTTGTAATTGACTCAAATATCAGAATAGCATCTTCTGCAACTTTGTGAAAATTTATTAAAGATTTAAGTTTAAATTTTGGAATATAGTATTGCAAAGCTAAATAAAGATTGTGTATAGAAATAAAAATGACCGTAAATATGAGAAAATAATTAAAGCAAAAGTTGACTAAACATTAAATAAAATATTCGTTAATTGTTTAGCGAAGGTTTAATTTAAGTGTTCAGTCAACTTTTGTGTTAAATATTTTCTCAAATGCAGAAATTTTTATATTTACACAAACACAAACCTTTAATAAATTTTTAATAAATTTGGGTGTGCACTGTTGTTAATTGGTTATTTTCTCAAAACCTATAGAAGATTTCACTCTGATTTTTACGTTTATTTTAGAAAAAAGGTATTTTATTTATAGTATTGGATTTTGTTGAAACTTGTTACTCAGGGATTTTTGGGGTCGCTGATTACGAATCTGAAGTCAGATTTTCAAAATTTTGAAAATTCAAAATGGCGGATCCAATATGGAGGACATTTTTTTCAAAATTGCTCAAATTTACATAAAAATTTGTTACTCGAGAGTTTTTAAGGTCACTGATTAGGAATCTAATGTCAGGTTTAAAAAATTCAAAATGCTGACCCCGAAAACCCCAAATAATAAGTTTCAAATGAATTTGAGCAGATGTGAAAAAAAATGTTCACCATTTTGAATTTTGAAAACTTTAAAAATCTGACTTTAGATTCGTAATCAGCGAACTTGAAAAACCCTGAGTAAGTAGTTTTAAATAGAGAAAAATTTGAAAAATTAGATTTCGCTGTTTTCTTATAAATATTTTTATCTATTGTTTATGATAATTATAATCTTACTACGTAATTTATTAGTTTGTTAATTGTAGCAGCGGTCATTCGGATTAGAAAGAAATTTACTGCTAATTAATTGGTTGACTTTTATAACAATAACATAAATTTTTCTAAGTGGGACATAAGTGTCCCGGAGTCATGAAAGGGTTAAAAAATATTTAAAAACCATACTATTTACTGGAAAATAAAAAAAATTATTGCAATTTGTAAAGGATGAATCAATTTCTATTATCTCTCAAAATTAAATCAACAGAGTGGGCCTTTTTTATGCAGACGTACACACAAAGATTTTCACTAGCATTGACAAGATTTTAGTAAAATCTTACTGTTTGACTAGTATACTTCACAAATTTTTTCTCATTCGTTAATTTTGTTTTAGCTCAATTGTTGTGGTATCACAAGCTCAAATGATTATTCCAATATGGGTCGTCCAATTCCTGGGTCTTGTTGTGGAATTGATCTTAATGAAACATGCACTGGAACTAACAAAGTTTATAATGCAGGATGCAGTAAAAAAGTTTCAGAGCTATTAAGGTCTGGATTGAAAACTCTGGGAGGTGTTGCTGTTGGTGTTGCTGTTGTGGAGGTAAAGTTTTCCGTTTTATTGTACAATAAAATACTATGTTTTCTTAAAATATTCTTAATTCTTTTCATAAGTAAGCGAGACCGAGGTGAGCTTTTAAATTTTCTGAAATATTCTCTTCAGAGTCATTCGGAGTTTCTAAGATATTTTTTTAACCTGTTGTGCTAGAGACTTTCATGAAGTTTTGAATTAACACTTAAAATGTGCACTTTCTGTCATCTACCCTCAGAATCTGAAATTTAGCGTTCAAAAAAGTTAACTACCCACAGTTTTTAATGGATTTCTATGTTCTTTTATTTTAAATACTAAGAAATAAATTTTAAATTACTTTTTTGAATTTATGTTGTTATTTTCATGCAAACAACAAAATAATGTCAACTTTAATAATTTCCGTTGTTGCTTGAGGTAACATTACTCTAGAGGCAGAAAAAGTAACTATTTTTGAACTTTATACGATTTCGAATTGAAAATTACAGATATTTACAATTTTCAGAATTCTTAAAAACATAATGATTCTTACAAGGTAATCTAATAATGTATGATAATAATGATATTTACAATATTTATAAAAAGAAACTCTCTATAAGGAAGCAAAGCATTTTTAAAATAAATACAAAAATTTCTGGCTGATTCTATCTCAATTCATGCAGGGCGAATAGGTTAAAATCAAGTTAAAGGTAATTTTTCTTGTTCTTTAGGACAAATAAAGAGACACGTATTTTTTTATTTAGCGAAAAAAAATTTTTTAGCTGAATTATAAGTGTTTCAAAATTTTAAGACATATCGTGATTTTATAGCTGAACAGCTGACAAATTATTTTCAAATCTTTCTAATTTTTGCGAAAATAAATATTTTTTAATTTTTTTTTCTTGATTTTAGTAGTGTTTTTGATACTTTTTCTTTGCAAACTTGAAAATTTGAAAAATTTGGAAAATTAACAAAATGGCGGCCATTTTCCGAAAAATCAAAAAAGTCCATTTTCTCAAAAACATCATTTTTTATTTTTCTTAAAATTTTTGTGTGATTACCATATGAAGAAAGGAATTAATTTTAAAAGGTTTCATGTCCGCTAAAACTGTTTGGAAGTCGCAATAATTTTTTTCAGAAAATAACCAATCTCATTATTTTGAGTAATGTATCGACATATATATATTTTGCATGTTTATGTTTTTCGATGATTAGTATTGTTTTTGGTACCTACTTTTTATTTGCAAACTTGAAAATTTTGAAAATTAACAAAATGGCGGCCATTTTTCAAAAAATCGAAAACTAAAAATACTAAAAATAATTGAATAAAAATATTCATTTGGAGGTTTTTGGGGTCGCTGAGTTAGAATATTTGGTTAAAATTTTATAATTCAAAATGTCGACCAAAAAAATTTAACGGTCGCCATTTTGTTAATTTTAAAAATTTTTAAGTTTGCAAATAAAAAGTACCAAAAACACTACTAATAATCGAAAAACATATAAACATGCAATAAATATATATATGCCGATAGATTTATACTCGTATCAACTCTCTAAAACTGAATCAGTTAAATTTGACTGAGAATCACTGACTCTATTGTCTATTCTCGCGATTTGAATCAGTCAAATTTCACTGAAGATCAGTTAAAAATGATTGAAATTTTTGTCATTTTTCACTGATAAGCCAATTAAAGAATAACTGAAATTTTTAATATCAGTTAAAAATAACTGAAATTTCAGTTATTTTTAACTGATTTTCAGTGAAATTCCACTGATTCAAATCGCGAGAATAGAGTCACTGATTCTCAGTCAAATTTCACTGCTTTTCAGTGGAATTTCACTGATTCAGATTTAGAGAGAAAATAAAGAGATTTTTTATTTTCTGAAAAAATTATTGCGACTTCCAAACAGTTTTAGGATACATGAAACCTTTTAAAATTAGTTCCTTCTTCATCTAGTAATCACACAAAAATTTTAAGAAAAATAAAAAATGATGTTTATGAGAAAATGGACTTTTTTGATTTTTCGGAAAATGGCCGCCATTTTGTTAATTTTCAAAATTTTTCAAATTTTCAAGTTTGCAAAGAAAAAGTATCAAAAACACTACTAAAATCAAGAAAAAAAATTGAAAAATATTTATTTTTGCAAAAACTAGAAAGATTTGAAAATAATTTGTCAGCTGTTTAGCTCTAAAATCACGATATGTCCTAAAATTTTCAAACACTCATAACTCAGCTAAAAAATTTTTTTTCGCTAAATAAAAAAATACGTGTCTCTTTATTTGTCTTAAAAAACAAGAAAAATTACCTTTAACTTGATTTAGAATTTTTAACCTATTCGCTCTACATGAATTGAAATAGAATCAGCCTTCTATACTCTTTTTCTGTCTTTTATTTGATTCTATTTTTCTTTAATTAAATTCTTTGAGAATATAACATGACCTCTTTTTATTTCAGTTACTTGGAATTATCTTCTCCCTGTGCCTGGCTAATGCAATACGTAATGATGAGCGCAGAGGATATAGAGTTTAAGAAGCAACCATTAACTGTTAAATTTCTAACGAGAAATTATTAACAGGCTAATCCGTCTATATCAATTCACTTTGTCGTGTTAAAAATTTATATTTTGAAAGACAACAGAATTGTTATTAAAAGTATTCGATTTATAATTTGAAAAGAAAATTTTTTATCTCCATCAGAATAATATTTCTGTGCCTTGGGATTTTTGTAAAAGATGTACCTGTTTATCGCCGAATAGAGATACTCCATACAAAACGAAATGTAAAATCAACAGCAATTGTTTTGCATCTGAAGATTATTAAATTGTAATAAGATAAGAAAGGTCTGAAACGTAATTGTCTTTTAAATTTTATATAAGATTTTAATTATTATCAAGGGATTACGATTACAAATTTTACGTTTATTGTAATTTTGTACAAATTGATTATTTGCAAATCAAAAAAAGTTTACAATTGTGCTGCGCACAAAAGTGTCTCGAATTTAATAAATAAATTTATTCAAGTAATTTAAAAATCAATTTTTATTATATCATTTGCAGAAATCAATTATAATACACTTAATAATATAATAAAACTCTTTTAACTAAGTCTGCAAATTTTTTTGTTACAAAAATGATAGTAATTAAGGTTATAAATTTATTATATATAAATTATATAGTGCAGAAGCCAGAGTAATTTCAAATGTGTATACGTTGAAAAGAGTACATGCAATGTGTCTTTATGTGTTGCACGTACATCGTATATTTTAACATGTTTAAACTTATAAATGTCTTTGTACGTCTTAATAAAATTATTTTTCCGAAGCGAAGTGAATTATTCTCTACGATGAGTATTGCAGTTTATCGATATGTTACAATTAATTAGTATTTTTAATTTTCGACCATAAAAGTAATTTTGATTAATTATTAACCAACCGCTGTTTGATTGGTGTATGGTCCTTCAGACGAATTTCGTGTTTCATTAAGGGAGTACATCCCTTACTTTATTTAAATAGGGCTTTTTCTTTTTCCAGTTTATTTTTTTTTCATTTTTTTTTAATCAAGAATTTTTTTTCATATATTCAAGAATTTTAAACCAGGAGATCCTACTTCACAGATTTCGATCCAAAGAAGTTTTCAACTATAGTTGGATGTCTGGGTTATTTACTAGTAAAGAAAAAATTTAGTTTTTTCAGTAGGTTTATTTCAATTAACATAGACTGATCACAGTGGTCTTCAAGCACTTTTAGGTTTACCTAAAATGAGCCAAAATTGTGCTAAAGCAGTTTTATCTGGAATCGTCCCAAGATTCCAAATTTTCATTTCCGAAAATCGTAGCTGATTCTTTTTTCGAAAAAAACATAATATATGGACAATTCCACGTGAGATTTTAGTCGACCTCTTAAAATCGTACAAAAA
This sequence comes from Leptopilina heterotoma, assembly GCF_015476425.1. Lineage (NCBI taxonomy): Eukaryota > Metazoa > Arthropoda > Insecta > Hymenoptera > Figitidae > Leptopilina > Leptopilina heterotoma. The sequence goes on from NW_025110934.1 coordinate 895,274, forward strand.
TATTTTTTTTCTATTCTGTATCGAAAAAAAACAGATACGTATTTTTTTATTTTTGTTTAATTGTCTAAATTTTCTAGTTATGAATTTTCGAAATTTTGGACTTGTAATTGTAGACCTAGTAAGTCATATTTTTGTGAAAATTAAATCCCCATCAGTAACTTTTATTTTGGGACTCGTTTACTATCCTCCAGATGATAAATTTTTGGAGATTTTTGACAATTTGGGGTTAATTTTAAATTCTATTGCTGAGAACTACTTCAATTTACCATTAATTGTGGGAGGAGATTTTAATTGCAGAATCGCATCGTTAAATCAAGTTGACCCGTCATATTTTAGTCAACCGTATTTTTTTAGTCCCGAAAGATCCTCTCATGATTGCCGTACTAGTTTTAAGGGAAAATGTCTGGTGGAGTTGCTTGAGTCCTGCAATTTGATAGTTTTAAATGGCCGTTCTGTCAGTGACACTCCGGCAAATTTTTCATTTGTGGGTGCACAGGGAATGAGTGTCGTGGATTTGGTATGGTGTTCGCACAGTGGAATATCCTTGTTTCGTGACCTCAAGGTCTTAAACCTCCCTTCTCTATCAGATCATCTTCCAATAGTTCTGTTTTTTAACTCCTCAGACATGACAGTTGAAACAAAGAACACAAATATAAATAATAAGAGACTATTTTTTGATGAAAATAAAGTAGAGCAATTTAACTCTTTGATGGCATGGAGAGGGGAGGTGGGATACTTGGACCAAGATGTGGATGGTATGAACGACACGCTCACCTCCAGTATAGTTTCGGTCGCTGACGAGCTTGGCATGTTACGGTGTATTTCAAATTTAAAAAAAAAATTGAACGAAAACCTTGGATGGATAATGATTGTAATTTAGCTAAAAAACAAGTCTCGTTAGCGATAAAATGTGCAAAAGCAAATGCTTTCTCCAAAGAATCAAAGTGTGAGTTGTTGCATGCAAAGTCAGTCTTAAGAAATGTGTTAAAAGTTAAAAAAGAGAATTATCAAAAATCAATAATTAATAGAATCGCTTGCTGTAAACAGCAAAACCAGTTTTGGTCTGTGGTTAATTCAGTTAGAGTGCGCTCTTGTCAAAAATCACGTATTGACTTAACCACTTGGCAGGGCTTTCTTCAGTCATTTTTTGTTGTAAACTCTACAATTTCGCCGATAAGCAATTTGTTTTTAAATATAAATCACCCTATTCTGGATAGCTGTATCACTGTTGAAGAAATAATTCGAAGCATTTTAAATTGTAAAAGTGGAAAGACCCCCGGAATCGATGGAATCGGTTATGAATTTTATAAGCAGCTTCCGCAAAACTGGCTTTTGTATTTGGAACGATTTTTTAATAAAATTTATGATAAAGAGTCAGTTCCTCAGGATTGGGGTAAATTAGTAACTACTATGTTATTTAAAAAGGGGGATGCGGGGTTGCCGGAAAATTACAGACAGATAACATTGATCAACACAATTGCTAAAATATTCACACAGGTTATCTGTAGTCGTTTGGTTGCGTGGGCTGATGATTTAAAATTAATACCGGAATCGCAATCAGGCTTCAGAAAAGGCCGAAGCTGCCTGGATAATCTTTTTTCCTTGCACGCTGCTATACAATTGCACTTAAATAAACCGGGGACCGCTGTATTTGCCACTTTCATCGATTTTAAGGGGGCCTTTCCATCAGTAAACCACAATCTCTTATGGATTAAATTGCATAGGTTGGGTTTAAGTTCTAAATTAATTAGAATTATTAAAAGTTTTTATGAGTTTTCTTTTACATGCATTAAGACCCAGGAAGGTTACACTGAATATGTCAAGGTCACTTCGGGGGTCCTACAAGGCGAAGTGCTAAGCCCACATCTGTTCAATCTCTTCATTTGTGATATGGAAAAATATTTATTGGAGAATGATTGTAGGGGTATTTCTGTTTCGAGTGAGAATGAGATAATCGATTTTGGCTATGCTGATGATTTTGTATATCTTTCAGATTCACCGCTCGAAGTGAATAGAAAATTAAAAGCCTTACATTCATACTGTCACGAAAACTGCCTCATTGTTAATGTGAAAAAATCAAATATTGTTATTTTTGCTAATTCAGGGAGGGCATCTGCAAAAAAATTTAAGTCGTTTAAATTTGGAAAAGAGACTATTGAGGTGGTGAGACAATACACCTACTTGGGCATACCTTTTTCGGACACGGGTTCTTTTCTTCCTGCTGCTAATAAGGCAATGGATGCTGCAAATTCAGCAGTGGGAGGAATTATGAGCATAATTTACCGCACGGAGGCTGACTCTTGGGCCTCTTACGAGAAACTTTTTCAAAGTCTCTCGGTTAGTATTTTGCGCTATGGGATTGAGGTGTGGGGCCCCTACCATCTAAATGACATCGAAAAAGTTCAGCTTTCTTTTTTTAAGAGGCTTCTCTTGTTGCCAAATAATACTTCGAATTACGCAGTCAGATTGGAGACGGGCTCTCTTCGTCTTTCGTATGGTGTTCTCTCGAATACACTGAACTGGATTTGTAAAATTTCAAAGATGGACACTTCAAGGTATCCCAGACAGTGTTTCGAGGGACTAATGCGACTTGCGATTAGGAGGCCGGAATATCGATCTAACTGGCTGCTGCAGTTGGAGGACGCCTTTGATATGAATAGCTTGAATGTCGGTCAAACACCCTTATCCCTGGACCTCATCGCGAAGAATAAAGATATTATCCTGGAGAAATATAAACTTTCTTTAAGAGCTCTTGATTTGGAGAGACTTTCGAGGTCCAAGAGTCTTTTAATATATCCCTATCTCTCTATTAGCCGGGGCCCGCAACCTTATTTGATTTCACGATTTCATTTACAAACAAAAAGAATTTTTTCACAGATAAGATTATTAAACAAATATGTTTGTAGGATATGTCTGGGAAAGGTTGTGTACAGGTTTGGTGATAGCAAGGACTGTTCTTTCTGCCATCAAGAAGACGAGAGTCTTTTTCACATTCTTTCTAATTGCCCGGCTTGTACTCATTTGTGTGCGGCTGCCTTCCCTGAAATTTGCTCTAGTTCTGACCCAGTGGAAAGATGGCTTGCAATCTTGAATTCTTCGGAAACAAAAACGGTCAAATCTTTTGTAAAATTAATTAGCCAACTGTTACACGAGCGATATAATCATGGATTGTTAGAGAATTAAGATGTTGTATCGCTTATATTTACTTATTTTGGTTACTAATTTTGTTATGATTGTAATTGTATTGTATGTAATATATATGTATGTAATTGTATGTGTAAAACTTAGTTGCAGTCTCTTGCGATAGCGATTCTCCGCTTGTACTCATGTAACGAGATAGACAAGTGTAAATAAATACTAAATACTAAATACTAATTGTAGACCTATATTCAGTAGCTTATAAGTCCGAAAATATTGAGTTTAGGAAAAAGTTGCCAAAGAATGAAAGTTTTAGTTTTCTTTCGACTTTTAAAAAATGTAAACAAAAAATTAAAAAAAATTTTTTTTTATAAACAAATTAATTTTTTTTAACTTTGGGCCGGATTTTTTTTATTTTTTTGAAATTTATTTATTTCTTATAATATAGAGAAGATTTTCCGAAAAATCCCGATATGGGCCTGATGTGTTAAATAAGTTTTAAAACATTTTCAAAAATCACTTGCAAACATCACAGTGAGATTTTTTTACAATTAACTTTTTAAAACTGTCTACAGCGTAGACCGTTTAATTTAAAACAAAGAACACTCAAATAGATTAAAAATTATACGCTGTAGACAGTTTTAAAAAGTTAATTGTAAAAAAATCCCACTGTAATGCCTGCATGTGATTTTTGAAAATGTTTTAAAACTTATTTAACACATCAGGCCCATTTCGGGACTTTTTGGAAAATCTCCTCTATATTATAAGGTATAAATAAATTTAAAAAAAAATAAAAAAAGATTCGGCTCAAAGTTAAAATAATTCATTTGTTTATAAAAAAATAAAAATATTTTAATAAAAAATTTTTTTAAAAAATTAAAAAAAAATTTTTTTTAATAAATAAATTTAAAAAAATTATTTGTTTACATTTCTTAAAAGTCGAAAGAAAACTAAAACTTTCATTCTTTGACAACTTTTTCTTAAACTTAATATTTTCAAACTTATAAGCTACTGAATATAGGTCTACAATTACAAGTCCAAAATTTTGAAAATTCATATCTTGAAAATTTGGACAATTAAACAAAAATAAAAAACAGATATATATATCTATTTTTTTCGATACAGAATAGAAAAAAAATATTTTTGGCCGATTTTAAGAGGTCGACTAAAATCTCACGTGGAATTGCCCATATATTAGGTTTTTTTCGAAAAAAGAATCAGCTACGATTTTCGGAAATGAAAATTTGGAATCTTGGGACGATTCTAGATAAAACTGCGTTAGCACAATTTTGACTCATTTTAGGTTAACCTAAAAGTGCTTGAAGACCACCGTGTGATAAGGGGAGGAAAACGAGAATTTTTTGTTTCACTATAGTTCTTCCTTTCAAAATTAGTGCCCCAGCAGCACGTAGTAGTAGTAGTTGAGTTAACATTAGCACTATACTGCTTTCTCTGTGTATACCCGGCCATGACCAGGTGTTTGAGTGAAGAGAGCTTTATGTATTAAGCTCGTATCATATCTGGGCACGAAGTATACTCGAGCCAGGGATGACCATGTTATGCGTAGATTTAAGTATAAAAAGCGCGGGAGAAGAGTAAATTTTGAATATTTTTTTAATGTTTGTTTTATTTAAGATAAGTTATGAATCAAATTGTAATATTAGCTAGTTTTAAGAAACGAAAAACATGAGAAACGATTCTGGGAGAGGGGTTTGTTAGGAATTGTACACTACTAAAGGGAGGAGGACATTTTAAAGCTCTTGTTTGTGCTTTTAGTAAATTAGGACGAAATAAATTAAATCTAGGACACGACCAAAGCACATGGTCAAGGTCCTCTTCTATACCAAGAAAATTAGGACAATCGCCGGAGGTAATATAATTTTTTCTTGCCAAACTGGCACCAATATTATAATGATTGCTTCTTGCTCTGCAAATAGAGACGATCCAGGCTCTTCGTGCAACAAAATTCGCAAACCAAGGTTTTTTTCTGGGTTTATAGTAGTTTTGAGTATATAAGGCACCCTTATTTTTTCCTACTTCGCGAAAGTATGAAAGACAGCTTTCATCCAGCTGTTTGCGCGCAAGAGTGAAAAAGTCTGAAAATGGGAGTGCAGAATTAAGAATTGCAGAATTAATTGATGCATCTTTAGCTGCTTGATCAGCTTTTTCATTACCATCGATACCTTTTTCTCCTGGAATCCAGGCCAAAGTTGTTGGGCAATTTAAGTTTGTCAATACTCTCAATCGGTTTCGAATTGCTAGGATTATATGAGATTTAATTTTATAAGTATTTTTAGAGGCAATATTTTTCAAAACACTGAGAGAGTCTGAAAAATAACTGTATTGGGAAGATTATTAGCGATTATGTATTCTAAAGAAAATAAAATAGCAAATGCTTCGAGAGTAAAAATAGAAGCAAAATTTGAGAGTTTATATTGAGAAGTTAAGTTTAAAGAGGGACAAATAAACGCGCAACCAGCCAGATAATCCTTATCTGTTTTGGAGCCATCTGTGAAAAAGAAAGTATGATTAGGGAAGTCTCTATTTGCAAGATCAGAAAATGAGATAGAAGGATTTGGTGAGGATTGAAGTGAAGTACCCCAATCAAGGATAACTTGTGGGATAAACACATGGTCCTCGTAACGGAATTCGTAATATAAGGGTCTAATTCCTTACTTCTGATAAGGTCGCTGAACATTTTCGATTTTTCATAAGCAATTAAAAGAGGATAATTATATTTTACATTGGAGTTGTCAGTAAGTCGTGAAAGAGTTGAAAGTTTGTTTGGTAGTAAATGATTTGAGTTTGAGTAAAGTTTCATAAAGTACTTTTTTGAAAGGAAATTGAATCTCGATCTCAAAGGTGGTTCACAGCACTCTGCTAACAGAACATTAATAGGAGTGCTGTTTCTGTAACCTACAGCTAGTCTTAAGAATTGATTTCGGATTTTTTCTAAACGAGAAAAGTTTTTGTGTGATTTGAAATTTGAAGCATGTGAGTAGTAATCTATTTGACTTCTAAAAAGAGAGTCATAAATTTGAACAAGGACATACGGGTCTGCACCCCACCATGTGCCTCTTAGAACTTTAAAAATATTTAAGATCTTCCTACCTTTGTCACACAAATAATTAAAATGAATATCGGAAGATGCTGATTGGTGAAATTGAACTCCGAGATAAGTAGCTGAAGGAGATGGTTTAATAATGGATCCATTTAAAGAGAGCGATAGAGAAGGATCATTCATATCAATCCCTTTATTGCTAAAGATAATAAACTGAGTTTTAGCCGGACAAATATCCAGACCTTTGTCAGACAAAAAGTTGGACACATTCTCGAGACAAACTTGGAGGGAGGTGATTATTTGATTGATGTTGGGGGAACGACAGGTGACGGACAGATCGTCTGCGAACTCTAATAAAATACAATCTGCCGGTATGTGGAAATTAAGTTCTCTAGTGTATATCGCGAAGTTTATTGGACTAAGGATACTTCCTTGTGGAAGGCCAGTAGTGCTTGTTCTGGGTCCAATTATTTCTCCATTAATTTTAAAGAATATATTTTTGCTCTTGACGGAATTCTAAATAAATTTAGCAATATTTTCAGGAATTCCTATTGTACGTAGGTCTTCCATAAGAATATTGGGAATAACACTAGGAAAAGCCCCTTTAATGTCAAGGAATAATGCACCTGTAAATTCTTGTTGAGCAAGACCTGTATAAATTTCTGTGGAAAGTAGTGCCAGATTGTCTGTGCAGGATTTGTTTTTTCTAAAGCCGAATTGATAGGGACTAAGAATGTGATTGCGTTCAATAAACCAAATTAGTCTATTGTAAATTAATTTCTCTGCAATTTTAAAAAGGCAAGAAGCCAGTGAAATAGGTCGGAATTTTCCAGGCGAAGATTTTGGAAGAAAGATAACGAGATAATTGTTCCACGAAGTAGGAAAGTAACCACCAGAAATAATTCTATTAAATATTGAAAGAAGAACTGGGAAAATATCTTTAGGGATGTGCTGAATAATATTAAAGTCAATTTTGTCTAGGCCGGGTGATGATTTAGTTTTGGAAGATTTAATTGCAATTGATAGTTCTGTTAATGTAAAAGGGGCTTCTAAGAAAGGTTCGTGATTGAAGTTATCTGGAAAGTTATCATAACAAACAGTAGGGGGACATGTTTCGTCCACTAAGGAATGAAGTTTTTCTATTACTGCCCTGTCTGCTGAACAAGAGGATGACATAGGTTAGGAGTAACGATTTTTAAAACATTTAATCACTGACCAGATTCTTGTAAGTGGAGTATGCCTATCGAGAGTGTTACAAAAGTCTCTGAAAGACTGACGTCTACTTTCGCTCAGGGTACGTTTGACAATGGCTTCCGCTTTTTTAAGTTTAATATAATTTTCATAGTTAGGTGTTCTTCTGTAAGTAGATAATGCCGTTTTTCTAGATTTAACAGCATCATCACACTTGTTATTCCACCAAGGTGCCGGAACGTAAGGTTTTTTAGTTGTTCTAGGATTTCGAGATATGGTATGTGAAGGTTTCTTTTGAGGACAAGCAATGTTCACTGATGCGTCAATGAGCTCTACTAATTGATTATAATCAGGGATTGGATTTTGGGTGTTTAATTCGTTAGAATTTGCATTCACAGACGTGCAAAGATCTGCAGAAAAGAGAGGCCAATTAATTGTCTTGAGGTTATATTTATGTGAAGAAGAAGGTGAAATCTGTATTCTAATGCCTAGGGAAGTAAAGATTAGGAAATGATCGCTTCCCTTAGAATCATTATGAACGTTCCATGAAGCAACTAAGTATATATTTGCGGAAACAAAAGTAAGATCTAAAGTAGTTCCAGGATTAGGAGGACGTTTCACATGTGTGGGAGCACCATTATTTAAAATAATAAGATCAGTTTCGTCCAATGCATCACACAAGTTATGACCATTGGTGCAATTACAGGAACTGCCCCAAAAAGAGTGATGACTATTCTGCCGTACAAAGTAAAAAAGTCTATAACTACATAATTCATAAAACTGAGAAAATCAAGGAAAACTGAATTTAAAAATTTTTCTTATTTAAGAAACATTATCAATGAAGTAAAGACATTTTCTAACTAAATCGAACACGCTCTTTCTAATTACGTAGTAAAAAAAAGGAATTTCAAACATTGTCAATTAGAAAATTTCATATAATGCTTTTTTTCAAACAAATACAAGATAAAAAGTTGTTAATATTACTTAATGCTTTTTAGTTTTGTAACATTATCCGAGCGCTTATATGTACTGCAAAAAAAAAGTCTTAAACTCTTAACAAATGAAAATCATATGTATATATAGATAAGAAAATATTCTATTTATCAATATTAATTATATAAATATGAAATTCGTATAAAAATTGCGAATTAATAAATGTTTAATTCATAATTACAATTTATTTGTTTAATAAATTAAATTAATGATTTATTTAATAATCAATTAATTAAATATAAATTGTTAACAATTTTAAAATGATATGTATTTCATAATATTTAATTGCATTAAATTAAATTCAAATAATTTATTATTTTTTAGCTAAACAATTAAAATTGAAACAGTAAGATATAATATATTTAGATCAATTAAAATTCGAACTTTATGTATATTTAAATTTTATTGGTCGTCTTTTTAAATTATAACATTCCATTACATTTTGTGTTTATTAAAAATGATTGAAGAACAATATAATAATGTCGGAATACAAATGCTCAATAGAAATTTAAATTTACAATTCTTATTGATCGTCGTCATAAGATGTTGTTAAATCTGAAACATTCGATACTTTTAATTTATGCCAGAAAAAGCGTCTATTTGGCGGCATTAAAGGCAAAAGTTTCTCCACGATATCATTCTTTTTTGCCTCAGGGATTCCTCGAAAATCATTTTTTACGTCAGTTGGTGGGAAACCTGATTTTAAGATTTTTGTCTGTAAAAAATCGAACTGAGGTAAGTCGGAGTTTTCCTCGTAGAATAAATTATAAATTATTTTATGATTTCCTCGATTAAATCTGACTTGTTTGATGTCATGAAGGTAAGGTCGGTTTACTTTATTCTTTAACTTTTGAGCAGATTTATGATCGATCCACAAACTGAAATCATAAGGTGTCATAGATTTCACAATTACGTTTCCTGAATTGGCATTTCCCACTGCATCTTCGAAATCAGTAAAATCATAAATTTTTCCTTTCTTTTTCATAGAGTTTTCAACCTGGTGATGAAAAGCATCAGCGGACATAAAAGTATGACCACTTTCAAAATAATTAAGTTCAATAGATTCAGCTTCAATTTCCTCAGAATTTACAAGGTACACAAGAAAAGAAAATAAACACCAGTTTTTATTTTGAGCTGCACAATTATCTAACCATAGTGTAAGATGCTTTTTGTCCCGATTTTTCAAGAAAAAACTGTGAAAAGCACTGATGATGTCTTCTTTTTTTCGGCCTGAGACTGCTTCATGCCAAATTACAGCTATTGGTTTTCGCATATTTTGCTGAGATCCCAAGGGAACGAAACTTTGATTGAAGGCAACAATTCTTCGAGTAAATAATGCAACTTTATATTCTTCCATTTTTGGTAGCATTATAACTTTTTGCAAATCAACGGAAAAGTACCCATTTTCTGATGAACTGTAAGCTTTTTCGACGTGATTTTGATATTTTTGACGAGCTTGAATTGCATTTTTATTAGGACTTGACCATTTATTGCAATCTTCACAGTTTGGGTTTAAATTTTCTTTATTGTGGTTAGGATTATGAAGTCTGAATTTTTCGCATTCTTCGCACTCCTCATGGCCTAATTTTGTGAAGGAAATATTCATTTTGGCTACGACCAATCGGTAACTTTCGTATGAAATTTCGTGTTGAGGATATTTTTGCAGGAAGTCATTGTGCATATTTGTAATTGTTAATTCGGATGATAAATAACGCCTGTTAGGCGCATGAGCGCGACGATAATGCGAAACACAAGGGTGGTAACTTTCAATATGAGCTTCAATTAAATTCTTAATTTCTCCTGACGAAGTACTTTTTGCATGACCTCGATTTTCAACCGCTGACGGAATTAAAGTAATAGGATCCACAGAAGACAACGCATTTTTAATCATTTTATCATTTCCTTCTTTAAAACCCAGCATCGATGAAAAAAATAATTTGCAAACTTGTCGTTTATTGCCTTCATCATCTTCAACGTGATAAGAATAATGATTCTGTCTTTGACGGGTTGCATTTTCGTATCGTCGTTTAACATCTGAAACTGTCACGTGATTTGTTATAAATAATCGTCTTTCAAACATTCCTAAATTCCAAAATACATTGTTAAATTTTTCACGAGTTGCATGAGATGTATGTTCATTACATTTCAATCGGAAATTTTTACAAGTCTCAAGAACAGGATGTTTTTCGCAAAGTTTTTTGACTTTTGATGATTCCTCGTCAGTTTTGTCCTTTTCATTTTTCTTTCTCTTTTTCGTAATTTTAATATCTTCAATACTCGTATTTACAGTCTTACTTCCGGAACATAAATTTGTCGTCTGAATATTTTCTTTTGAAAAACTGTCGTCATTTTCTGCACTCACAAAAGGTTGCCTTTCTAATCTGTCTTGCTCTTCGTTTGTAACAATTAATGAATTTTCACTAACAACTGTACTATTACTGTTTTTTGACAAATCGAGTATTTGCGATGAATTATTATCTGAAGTAGTTTCTACTTGAATCATTGGTGAAATTAGTTTCGATAAACTTTGATTTTCATTTCCTATTTCTTTTAATTCATAATGGTTCGACGGAATATTTAGGCTATAATCGTAATAATTTTCTTGAACTGAAACAGGATGCAACACAGGCACAGTATTATAAGGAGCCATATTTCCAAACTCAATTGGTTGTTGATTAAACGCAGTTAGTTGTTCGTTAAACGCAGTTGGTTGTTGGTTAAACGCAGTTGGTTGTTGGTGAAACACAGTTGATTGTTGATTAAACATAGTTGGCTGTTGGCTAAACACAGTTGGTTGTTGGTTAAACACAAATGAGTTGAATTGGTTTTCTTCTATTGCCGATTCATTGTGATTGAGATTCCCGTAAAGACTATAATTATTGAGATTCATATTCCAATGGTCTGAAATATAAAAAGCATTTTTTTAATTAAGATTATGCTTTTATTTTTTATCATATTTTTTAATTTATAATTTATTTAATTTCAATTTATGAATTTTAAATAATTTTTAAAAAAAAATTTTAAATAATTTAAAATATTTTATTTATTTATTTATTTATTTTTTATTTATTTTATTTATTTTTTAAATAATTTTAAAAATTTTAAAATTTTTATTTTTTTTTATTTATTTTTTTTATTTTAAATTATTTCCGTATTTATTTATTTAAAAATAAATTTACATATATATAAATAAATATTAAAATAAATATTTATATTTATTTATATTTATTTCTAATGAAATTAATTTACTACAAAATTTCTTACTAAATTTGTTTTAGAAAAAATTCTTTTAAATTTATAATTTATTATTATGTCATTTAATTAGGTTTCTTTATTGCAATTACTCTTGCTTTAAGTTAGGTTATATTAAAATCAAGTTTGAAGTTTTTCTAACAATTAAGAAATATATTTATTTTAAAATGACTATAATTAAGTATTGTAATTAAATATACTGATTTCTTCTTACCTTCATTAAAATTCATCGTTATTCATTAATTGTCAATCTCGAATATAACTATAAACACATTTCGATAATATATAAACAAATGTCAAAATTGTTGATAGGAAACCATTTTGTTTTATTTATCATTCGATATCTCGAATTAAATTATGCGAGATATTTGTTATTAATGCTTTTTTGTTTGCAAATATGAACTTCACTCGAATTATTTACAAAGTGAGAAAGCCCTAATAGCATGATGCTTTTTTATATTGAAACAAACTACGGTTCTCGGATGATTTTACTTAATGAAAAAGACTTAACGGCTTTTAATACATTTTTTCTTAGAATGTTATATATATATTCCTATGTATTTTTATCGGGATTACAAATTATTTGACAGTTAAGGCTTTTTAGTAATAATATTCTAACCTTTTCCAATCTTTAAAATGTAATTTCAGAAAAAGTAATAAGATTATTACATTTTTATCACGTGTAATAGACGCAAAAAATTTTAACGAATCTATTAATATAAAAAACTCATTTTTTATAAAAATGTCAGTTAAAGACTTTTTTCCTTTGTACGGCAGTATTAAAATCACCTCCAATCAGGACAGATTTAAAATTTGAATTTTTAACGGAGTCAAAGAAAAGTTTCCAATAATTAGCAGGAGTTTGTTTGCCAGGGACTCTGTAGACCGAAATTAAAAGTATTTCTCCCGAAGAGGAGTTTACTGAGACAGCAAGTGTCTCAAGGACATCCTCCTTAGAAAATATGTTTTGGATTCTAGAAAATATTATGTTTTTGCGAATGGCGATAGCTAGACCGCCACCTTTATTTAATGTTCTATCTGATCTAATAATGTTATATTGTTTAAGGGAATTAAGGTTATCTCTTTTATTATATTTTAAGAATGTTTCACAGAGAATAAGGATGTCGAATTTATGAGATAGTCTTAGTAACTCGGGTGTCTTATTGTTGACACCCCGACAGTTCCATTGCATGACATTTAGATTACTTAGATTGGCCATTAACGGAAGGACCAGAATCGAAAAGGGACCGTAAACTTTCAATGATTTCAGAAAGTTTATCCTGTTTTTGTTTTACTATATCCGGAGAGGAGGTAGAAGAAATTTGTGCGACCTGGTTATTGAGCCAGGTAAGGAATGTTGAAAGAGGATCTACATTTGGAGGTGACAAAGTAGTGGAAGATGAGGAAAAATCTGATGGTGATGGAGCAGACAAGGCAGAGCCATTAGAAAAGATGTTATCACTCCTTCCATTGTTCCAGTGAGTTGCATAGAAAGAGTTGTTAACAGATCTTTTACGCGATTGTGTTGGCTTTTGATGTAGGCTGAGTGACGCATTTTTTGAGCTTCTAGAATGATGGGAGGTAACATTTGTTGCTTCCGAGAAAAGATATCGAGAGGCGTTTTGAGACGTGCTAAAAGTGGGAGTAGGAGCCTCACCTAATTCGGGGAAGTCAGAAAAATTGAACGCTTGTTTAGAAGTTTGGTGATTGGATGGTCGGAGAATTGATTTGGCTTCGTTGAAAGAAGTTTTATGAATCGTGGCATAGGCGCGGACTTTCTTTTGAAAAATAAATTCTGGACATTCTTTCGAGGAGCTCATATGTTTTCCGTGACAGTTAAGGCACTCAGGTGTACCTTTAGGACCTGTGCAAATGTTGTTGATGTCGTGAATGACCTCCAATGTGCAGGATTGACAACGAGGTTTTGATCTGCAGAATATGGCAATATGTCCAAATCTGCTACATTTTGAGCACATTCGTGGATCGGGGATATAAGGGCGAATCTGACTTGATCCCTTGTAAATCGCTACTCTTTGCGAAAGAATTGTGCCTGAAAAAGTGAGGAGCACGGTTGTGGTTGGTACATATTTGACAGAATTATCTTTTTCGTCAAGCGTTTTTCTGTTCATACGACGGGCGTTAATGATTTTTATGTCTCTCACATGAGGACCTACAATTTCAGTATTTGCAAGGATTTCATCAATTGTAATGTCCACAGGAACATTACTCATGACACCTTGGCAAGACACAAAGTTAGCAGGGACTATAGCAATTAGTCCTTTTGTTGAAAGCGATTTATCTTTAAGAAGTTGATTGGCAGCTTTGCCTGAATTTAATACGACTCTAACTTTACCAAAACCGCTACGGTTAATATCGACAATCTTACCCGGAAAAGTGGAGTGTAAAATGCGACCTATCGACATGTTATTTAGGTCTTTTTTAGCATCAGGTGATTTTGGATCGCGTTGGATAAAGATAGTGCAATTAGATTTCAAGGAATTGTCATAGTAAGGGGGAGATTTTGTTTGTGTGTCACTTTGGTTGTCTCCAGAAGGTGTAGTTGTTTTCGTTTTTTGTTTATCAACTGTTTGTTTTGGGATGTGTGTGTCAGAGTGTTGGTCATTGTGACTGTGATTGTGATGTTGTCTCTTTGATTCTGGATTTAGGTCTTCTTGACTTGAAGAAAACGAATTCTGGATACTCAGGAGGCTTTCTGCTGCAGAAACCACCTCCATTTGTTCCGTTTGAGGGAAAGGGGGGGATTAAACACCCCTCCCGTGTCGAAACTCATGTTTAATGAATCGGAGAATAAACCTCCATTTAATAGGCTTTTGTGCCACGACAGAAAAAATAAATATTTTTAATAGTAGGAAAGAGAAAGAAAAAAAAACGATACTTAAATATAGCAAGATGGCCGTGCTGGACAACGAGGTGACGCGCTCCTCAGCGCCGAGGAAATCGGCGATTGTGCCAAAAGCACCGAAGTACCGAGGGTCTTTTCAATGAACAAGTATTACTTTAAATGTAGACGATAAACTATATGCGTTTTAGTTTGTGAACGCTGATAATGTTACTTATCCGCGAAAAACTTTAATATTATACACAGACACGATGTCTAAACGTGACTCCTCCATGAAGAGCTAGACGATTAGCTGTCTTCGGGTCGATGAACGATGATACGGCTCTTGTGTCGACTGGCGCAGAGAATGTGACATCTTCGCATTTGCAGACGAAAGATTGCTTGCATATTTTAGTAAAGCGTGTCTTACGTTAAAAAATAATTTTTTGTAAATTTCATTAGCTTCAAATTGCAAAACATTTTAATAAATTTACTAGTATTTATAGAAGCAATTTTATATTATTTATATGATTTTCAATAATTATTATTACATTTTAAATTGCAATAAAATATTACCTACTCATTAATATTTAAACTGTAAAATAATTTTAAAATACTGTAAAAATTTAATGTAAATAAAAATGTTTAAATTATTTAAGGATAATATACCTTAAATTAGATTTTACTTCTATACCTACAATAGCTTTTAAGTATGGTATTTAAAAATAATAATTACTTAAACTTTGACATTCCTTAAATTATATAAAATTTCATGTATTTCTTTTGTTCAGTTTTTAACGTCAAATTATATTATTAAATAAATTATATATTAAGTTTTATTTATTTCTAAAACAATAATATTTCAATAAGGTTACAAAAATGTTGCATTAGAGTAGAACGGGGTGAAAAAGCCACATTTTACTTTTGACTCTATAAAATCTGAATTTAAAATGTTTTTCTCATATTTCCAATTGGCATTGAAAGTTTAGTTATTAAGCTTGAATATTCTTGACAGAAATATTTTTTATCTCATGAAAGGACTAAGTTATAAGAGTTTTACGAAAGCACTGCAACTGGCTTTTTTGTACCACCTGGTGGAGGAAAAAGCCACCTCGCGATTTTAGCAAAATATGTTATTAATTTTGGTATTTTTACAGTTTTCTTTTATTTATATGACAAATAATCTTATTTTAAAAATATTTTAATAAATTTTAAAGAGCTTTTAGCAAGGAAAATTTGAATATTATGTTAAGTTTACCTGTTTCCTAGTGGGCAAAAAACCATCATTGTTTTAAGAACGTTCCAAAAACGTTTTTAGAACGTTTCATGTCTGCAAAATAATATTCCAA
The DNA here is from genome assembly GCF_015476425.1 of Leptopilina heterotoma. NCBI lineage: Eukaryota > Metazoa > Arthropoda > Insecta > Hymenoptera > Figitidae > Leptopilina > Leptopilina heterotoma. The sequence continues at coordinate 911,097 of NW_025110934.1, forward strand.
AAACGTTCCATTTCTTTTAAAACGTTTTGGAACCATATAACGTTTTTGGGACGTTATTTAGCAGACATGAAACGTTCTAAAAACGTTTTTGGAACGTTTTTAAAACAATGATGGTTTTTTGCCTACCCACATAACACAACATTTCGCCTGAAGTTCGCAAGGAGTTCGCACTGCGAACTTCAGGCGAGAACTAAATGTCCGCCCTTTTGCGAGTTCACAGAGCGAATTCTCTATGTCTTGGCCATTAGATGTCTTTAAGGTGTCTAAAAGACGTTTTTTCATTCAACATTTGAAAATAGAAAAATTTTCATAAATAGAAAATATTATTTTCTAAGTTCAACTTGGACTTAGAAATTTATGAATGTGAAATTCATTGGAATTTTTCTAAGTTAAATTCATTTCATTGACAAGTTAGATCGTTAACTTTGTAGAGGTTCATATCTGTCTTGAACGGCTGAGGTGCTTAAGGCGCAGTGTTTCAAGCCCAAGGTATCCGAGTTCGATCCCAGCTTCGTAGGAATTTTTTCATTATTTCTCCACATTTTAGAAAAAATAAAATTAAACTTAAAATAAATTTTCTGTATCCCTTTGCCGAAAGTACTGTCTTCCCGGTCTGATATGGCTCCGGGAATAGCGACTTTTGTGGCCGGCTCGACAGACCCAACGAGCGCTCTGATTGGTTACAAGAATTTCAACACACGTACATGTTAGCATAGCAACCACACAAACACGTTACTTACAGAGCTCACGTTTTGAAAACAACTGACAGTCATCAAAATAATGCATGAAATTTCTTATTTTCTTTTATTTATTATTATTATATTTTGTATATTATTAAATATTTATTTGTAAAGAAAATTTCTTGTTTACTATTTTTTAAATTTTACTTCCAATTATTTTTTACTTATAATTTTTTTTCATGCCCGCCCCGACCAGCTAAGTCTCGGCTTCGCCTCGACTTTGCAAAAGTCGGGCGGGCAACTTATTCAGCTATTTTATTATTCAAACAATAATTATTTAACGTACTTTCGGCTGGGGATACAGAAAAATTGTATACGACACACGGCCAGAAATTTGGATAACCTAGCGAGCGTGATATATAAAGCCTCGGCCTTATATATCACGCCGGCCAGGAAATCCAACTTTCTGGCCTAGTATCGTAATATACTATTAATACAATATTACTGAATTTCAACTTAGAAAATGTTATAAAAGAAATGTTTATTTAAGATCTGAAGAAATGTAAAAAGGACGTCCAAAAGACGTCTTTTAGACGTCCCTTTTATGTCTTTTAGACGTCCAAAAGACGTCTTTGAGACGTACTTTAGACGTCCTTTTTTATGTCTTTTGGACCAGACATAGAACGTCTTTTAGTTGTCTTTTTGATGACTCAGAGACATTGCCATCATTGTCCCCGAATCGTCCGCGGACAAAAAGGGACGTCTTTAAGACGTCTTTTAGACGTCTCTGTGCCCACTGGGATGTGTGTATTTTTTTATTAATGTCTTGTTTTTAATCCTAAATAGACAAAATTTTAAGAAATACTCTTGTGGACACATTTTTATAATAATAAATAAAAAGAAGTAGAAAGTAGAAATGAAAAATGAAGAATGAGTATGTACAAAAGAGTAAAGTTAAAGGAGGAGAGAAAAGAGAACAGTAATAATTATATTGTCATTAATTAATGTTGATTGGTATAGATAATAACACTAGCACTTTTCACTTTTTACACAGTGTTTTCACTTTTTAAAAAAAAATTTATATATGTGGGTGAAACAGTTCTATATAGCTCGTTTCAGCTTAATGTTTTTTTCTTTTAGCTCTTCTTCTGATATCCGCCAGATGTTTGCTGTCTTCGGGTAACCACCAGAATTTTTTTGTATTGAGTCTATCCGTGTTGTTGTAGTCTTTAAATGGTATTGTTGTGTTGTAAACACTTTTGTTGTTATTTATTTCGTGAAATGTCGATGGTAGTTTCTTGTTTTTTCTGTGACGTGAGTAGTGGTATATTATCGGTATGTTGTTTTCGTCCTGTATCATCCTAAGGTAGTCGAGTTGAATAAAGCATTATATGGGTATGTAGCCGTTCTGTAGGTATTGTTTCCAGTTGATTGGTATTGCCGCTAAGTTGTTGATGAATTTATTGTTAATATTGTTGATTTTGGAAAAGAAAGATCTAGTAAGGGGTATAATGAAGTTGTCTATTCTTGGGATGTTTGCGGTGTTGTAGAGTTCGTAATTGCTGTGGTACTTGAAGAATGCACTATATGCTGATCTGTGCATTGAGAGACATGTTCGGAGACATCTTCTTTCAAATGCTCTCAGTAGTTCTATTAGTGAGGCACTGGAGTTCCATAGTATTGGCGCAGCATATGTGGCTATTGGCCTCACTAATAATAGGTAGCAGATGATTTTTGCTCTTGTCGATAGTTGTTTCTGGTAGAAAATGTTTCCATAATTTTTAAAGGTGGATATTGCTTTATTTAGTTGCGTTATGGTGTGGTTGTCGAATCTCATTAGTTCGTCTATGTTTATTCCTAAGTATTTGACTACTTTTTTTGTGTTGGATTGTTATAGGAACGTTGGTGTCAGGATGATTCATTGTGATTTTAAATTCTTTTATCTTTCTTCTTCCAGTTTCGGAAAATGTCGCCACCGTGCGACGAAACAAGATGGTTTTACATTTCTGTGGGTTGATTCGTAGGTTCCATGTTTTGTAGTAATTGTTCATGTTGTCTGTTAGTTCTTGAAGTTTGTTTTGTATTTTCGTGATTTTTTTATCGCCCACGTATATGATTTTATCATCTGCGTAGGTGATTGAGTATGTGTCGTTGTTTTCATTGAGTGAGAAAATACTGTGTGTGTCACTGGTGTATATGTTGTATAAGATTGCTGAGTTCACTGTGCCTTGTTGGAGACCTTCGATGATTTGAAATGTGATGTCCGAGATATTTGGTTCATTATTGGTGATGAATTTCTTGTCGTGAATCATATCACGAATTGTGAGAATGAGATGTGTAGGGAAATTTTTTTTGACTAGTTTGAATAAAAGTCCGTTGAGCCAAACAGAATCAAAGACTTTCTCAATATCGATCAATATATAGCACCAACAGCTTTTTTTTATTTAAGCGGTAAAAAATGTCATTAATTAGTTTACTGCAAGCATGTAAACTGGAATGCTTTCGACGGAAACCAAATTGGTTGTTTGGTATTGTATCATTTTCAATGCAAACAATGTTAATGGCGTTGTTTATGACACATTCGTATACTTTGCTGATACTTGGAGTTAAACTTATTGGTCGATAGTCTGCTGGTTCTTTAAGACTTTTTTCTTTTTTTGGTATTGGCACTATTTTTGCAGTTTTCCAGGCTACAGGATAGTAGTGATGGTTAAGTGCATTATTAAATAGGATTGTGTATTGTGTTATTGTAGAGTGAGGTAGGTGTCTGAGTACCAATAGTGGTATATTGTCAAGACCGTAAGAAGTTTTTTTAGGAAGATTTCGGAATATTTTAGTCAATTTTGTTTGGGTGGTAAAATAAGTGTTATTTAGGTTTTCTGTTGTAGGTTCGTATGCAGGGTTGGTGTCTGAAAAATTGACTAGTGTTTTGTTGTTATTTCGTATGTCGTTATAATCTCTGTGTATTTTATTAGCAACATTGTCAACAATTTCTTTAAGCCTGGTGCCATTATTTAAGTATCTTGGTGCATTAATTGTTGCATAGTGTGCACCTATTACGTTAAGTTTATTTCGCGGTTCTGTAATGATTATTTTATTTGTGTTATTATCGATATCAGTGTTTGTAATGTTTGCTTTTTGTAAGAGTGGTGAGTTTGGGTCAATGTGTAAATCTTCAATTACAATGGGTGCACGTTTTCTTAGAATTCTGTTTATATTTGGGAAGAATTCGTTAGGATCGTGGACATTTATTGTTTTCATTAGGTTTTCCCATTTTTTGGTGGTAGATTTGAAGTATTGATATTTGAGTTTACTGTTTATTTCTTTTATGTTTTTTTTGGTGTTTTTTATTTCTAGAATATTTCTAGAACTTTGATTTTTTTAAGATTATGTAGTTTAATAATTAGGTAGGATTTTTCTTTATGTAGAGTAATTATTTTATGGTTTAGGTATCTTGCCATATTATTAATGCGTTTTCTGTTTGGGACTGTTTTATTTATGGCATTGAGAATTATACCGTTGAGTGATATGAGGTGATCATCAATTTCTTAAATAGTTAGGTTTCTGTTATGTGGAATTTGCTCTTTAGATTGTTTCATGATAGTTATTTGGAATTTGTTCCAATCTGTACCTCTGTAGAGTTTTATGTCTGTATGTGTTTGTTGTGGTAATGGGTCTTTTAAGCAAATATCTATTGATATTGCTTTGTGGTCACTGTCGTAAGGTAAGGTATTTAGTTTTGAGTTGGTAAGATTGTCGATAGTTAATCTGGTATCAGTGAGACATATGTCAAAAAAAGATCAGGTTCCAAAAGTTGGTGTTATAGGTGTTAATAATTTTGTTTTGATTGTGATTCCCTCATTATTTAGCCATTAATTTAAGTAAAGTCCTATTTGATTGCAGTTGGAGTCACCCCATTCTGTGTGTCGCGAGTTCAGATCTCCAGCTATTATGAAATAGTTGTTAGGGGAGGTAAGGTTAAGTTTATCACAAAGCTCGTTTAGTTCTGTAATAAATTTAAAGTAATTACTGTTAGTGGCATATGCACTTATTATAAATAGGTCAAAACAACCAACCTAACCAACTGAGCTAAATGACCAACTTCTGAAACAAAAAAAAATCTTTCTCTTAAGTTACATGTGATTTTATTGCTTGACAGAAGAAAGGCAGATTAATTTAAAAATCTTTCTTTACATGTCTTGTATAATTGAAATATTTTCATTAATATTGCAAATGATATTTTTAAATACAAATTTTAAGTATTTAGTATTCAAATAAGACTAATAAAATAAACAAGTTAAATACGATGAAAATAAAAATTGTTGTACATTTTTTTGAAAAATAAATGTATTAACCTTGATTTGCCAAAGACAATTTTTATCAATGTTATTAAAATAATCAATTATTTTCCATTTCTTTTAAAAAGGGAAGAAATTTAATTGCTTTCATTTACTAATTACAATTTTTTATTTAGAAACAGAAACCTTGAAAATTATTTTCATTTTTTTTAAATAATATAGATAATTGTAGGTATTAAAACGATATGACAGTGTTATACTTTTTAAAAACCTGGAATACCTGGAAAAACCATGGAAAATCGGGGAAAAATTATAAAGTACCTGGAAAAAAATTTTCTATCAAAATTATATTAATACTAGCTGTCGTACCCGTCTTCTACGGGTTTTAGTTTCTACCAATATATTTAACAGTACCTACGTCTAGCACACTGGACAACCGGAAAACAGCCGATAATTTAATTTGACCGGAAAAAATAATAATTAGTTATCATTAACTATTTCATTAGGAAAATGTTACTATTTGAATCAGTGACTAACGTTCCTTTCTTAAAAACGAGGTGCGTAAGATCGACTAACTTCAAGTGTAGAACTTTTTCTTGATTGGCTATTTTTTCAAAAATTCTTTATTTCTTTATTTTGATTGGATAAAATTCAAAATCCTTTATTTTGATTGGATATAATCGAGACGACATTACTTACTGATGTCAAAGCAGCTAACTTCAAGTGTAGAACTTTTTCCTCATTGGCTAATTTTTGGCTGATTTTATAATGAGTGTTCCTCATTGGCTGAATTTTATAATGATGGTGACCTCACACCCCTCACACTTTTAAATTTTCGTTTTAATAATAAAATATATTCAATTTTATGATTCATTTTAGACGCTTCAAAATTGTTGCGCGCGCATCTTTTTTTCCAAACAATTGTTTGTTCGCTACGTAACCTCACCTCAGTGTGAAACGCATAGTTTTTTTTGATTGGTATGAAAAATTACAAAATATTACAAGTGTCAGCAACTGTCAGCCATTTGCAAAGTGTGACAAGTGTATCGTTTCGATAAGAAGTATTGGCTGTTATTTGCTGAGTGATTTTTTTCTGAATGTGTTTATTGATTGTGAATTTTGTGGTTTGGTTTTTTTGTACATTTGAAAAAAGTTGCAATTCTTTTGTACATTTGAAAAAAGTTAAAGTACATTGCATACGTTACGTACGTAAGTATTAAAATTAAAATACATGTAAATACAAATTAAATTTTTTGTTAATATTATTTGTATATATATTTATTAGGAAGAGTTTGTAAATATAATGTGTGCATTATTTAATTTATTAATTTAAAGGATTTAATTAATTTTATTAATTAAAGTTAAAGGTTAAAGTTAAATACATTAATTTAATTAAAGTTAGAGTTTTAAAGTTAAAGTTTAAAGGATACATTAATTTAATTAAAGTTAAGGTTTAAAGGAATACAGGACATTTGCCTGTTATTTTGATTTCTAAATGTAGAATATTGATTTTTTAAATTCTGATGTTTGTACATAATTATATTATACTGGTAATAATTATTATTTAATATTGATTAATATTTGTTTTTTAAATCTTAATTATTGATTTTTTAACATTTTGTTTTTTAAAATTTTGGTAGTTAGTTATTATTTTGGAAAAAACTTTATGAATATTAAAGATGTACTAAAAATAACATGTGATTACGAGATACCAGATACTTGATAAACAGAGATTTAGTCAAGAGGTACTAGATTAACAGATACTCTATTAACAGATACTAGATTAACAGATACTAAACAGATACAAAACAGATACAAAACAGAAAAATTTACCAAAAATATACTTATATTTAATAATATTAATAATATTAATAGATGAAGATACATTCTTTACATTCTTAATAATCTTCAATAAGAAAGGATAAGATAAAAATTCCAGTTACTGTTAAATGTCACAATAGTAACATTATTTACATGTGTTCTGAATTAATCAATTTTATGAAAAACTATTTTTTAGAAGCGATATCTTTTCAATAAATTGAAAGAAATCATGTCGAACAAAGAAGGAACTGTAAATTTAAGTGTTACAGATTTTAATATTATACTTACTGAAGGAGGAATGTTAAATGATACTCATATTGATGAATTCGAAAAATTATTGAGAAGGGAATCAAATTCTGCTTTTAGCATGCAAAGCACTTTGTATTTTTATACGCTTGAATTTATTAGTCCGATTGAAAAAGGTAAAAAGCATATTCAAATACTTTTTAGTGGACCTATCAAGAAAGGTCATTGGATTTACACTTATTATGATGGAATGAGACTTTATATTTATGATAGTCTTAATGAAGGATGTTTAAATGAAGATCAAAGGAAATATTTAAGTATATATCCTTTTAAACCTCCAGTAGTTTTCACAACTGTTGATCAACAACCAAACAATAGTCTTACTTGTGGAATATATGCAATAGCATTCGCAACATCGATATTTTTTAATATTATGCCCCACTCTGTCAATTACTATTATTATAACATGAGAAATCATTTAATGTTAATGTTCAAAAACAATCGTTTAAGTAAATTTCCGTCAGTAAGGTCGACTAATATTAGAACTATGACTGTTGAATGTAATTGGGAGTGTCTTCTTAGGAATCGAGCTAGAGAAAAAATTTTCCAAAATGAAGAAAATAAAATTGTTGACAATAATTTATCATCGTTGAATTCAACCAGCAATGTTTGTAAAAAAAATTTTGTTGATATTTGTTTAGAAGATTTGCCTTTAATTCCAGCAAATGATGTTAATAATATTTCTATTGATTCAAGCAATGGAATGAAAGATACAAGATTAATAATAACTGAGAAGTAAGGAGAAAAAAGAGCTATGGTTCATTTTCCTGAAGAAGAGGAAAAATATAAAATCATAAAACGTCAAAAAAAGCTGCTTATCAAAAAAAATATCGACAAAAAAAGCGAGAAATAATAAAATTGTTCGCTCTGAATCATTGGATTCTAATGAATTCATTACTGCAGAGCAAACTTTAAATACGAGGCCCCAAAGCACATCTACAGCTTTATCATCAGCAGAAGAAAATATTTCTACTTCTAAAGTTAAAACGTCAATTCGTGACAGAAATGTTGCTTACAAGCGCACCTCTCGACAAAATAAACATACTTCTGTTCAAAAACAAAATCAGTCTGATATTATTTCAAAGTCACATATAGAGATGGGTTATTGTAATGAAATGAACATTACACGTGATCATTCTTATGTAAAACTTTGTGAACATAAAGTTAACAGTGAATTATTTATAAAATCAAAAACTAATGATGACTGTAATGATTCAAGAAATGTTACAAAATATACTAATTTAAAAAATGAAAATCAAGTAAAAAAAAGATCAATAATACGTTCTTTAGAGGAAGAAGAACAACATCAAGTCATGAAACTTTAAAAGAAAGCTGCTTATCAAAGAAAGTTTCTACAAAAAAAACAAGAGAATAATAGAATTCTTAACCCTCAATCACTTCAAACAAAGGACAGTATTATTACAGTGTCAAAATCAAATATAAATTCAGAAAAATCCTCTACAACTGTTACTACATCTTTGGCAAAAGATAATGTAACTGTTAGAGCAAATTTTGCAAATACTAATATTTCCGGTCGTCAAAAAAATGTAGCTTATCAAAAAACTCATAGCCAAAAAGACGGGATTCTGCACAGAATCAAAATTTCTCTGACAGTATTTCAGTCTCGCATATAGAAGAACATTTTGCTGGTGCGATGAACATTTCATGTGAGCATTGTAATGCTAAACATTTCCAAGCAGAAAGAGTATCTAATAAAAAAAATTCATTTCATGATTGTTGTAAACATGGCAAAGTCATTCTTGAAGATCTACCTGCTCCTCCACTCATATTACAAAATTTATTTGATGGCACCCACGAATTATCTGGGCATTTTCTTCATAACATACGACCTTACAATAATTCATTTGGTTTTGCTTCTTTCAACGCTAACTTAGTTAATTTTAACAATAGACGACCAGGACCATATTGTTTCAAAATACATGGTCAGGTTTATTATCAAATGAATACATCTTTGTATGCAGAAAGGAACGATACTCCTTCATTTGGACAATTATTTATTGTTCATCAAAACGAAGCTTCCGAAATTTGTTGTAAGAATAATGTTCAATTAAACCGAGATATTGTTGATGGAATTGATACAGCCCTTCGGGACTGTAACCTATTTGCACAGTCCTACCGTATGATGCATGAAGAAATTAAAAAAGCAATGACTGAAAATAATGCAGAAATTGAGCCTGAGATGCAATTATTATTTTCATTAAAGCCTGTGATGGATAGTAGACGTTATAATTTACAAAGTGTCAATGAAGTTGCAGCAATTTTTACTACAACTGCTGATGGTGATATTCCAGAATCATATGTTACCGTATATAATAAGAATACAAAAAGTTTACAATATATAAGTTCTATGAATCCCAATGTTAAGCCATGGATATATCCTTTATTTTATCCACATGGAACAAGAGGTTGGGGCAAAAATCTGACCTGCGCTAATACAAATAAACGTGTATCAAGAGCTGCATACATCAGGCATAGAATGGCTTCTAGGGACAACAATGTATTTTTAAAGGGTGATAGATTATTTCAGTAATGGATTGTCGACAGTTATGTGAAAATTGAAAAAGATAGGATAAATTTCTGTCGAAATAATCAAAAGAAACTTCGTGCAGATACTTACGAAGGTCTAATTGATCATTTACAAAGAAGAGCTGATGATTCGAACAATGAAGTTGGGAAAATTGTAATACTTCCATCATCTTTCACAGGTTCTCCGAGAAATATGTTACAGCATTACCAAGATGCAATGGCTATTGTGAGAAAATTTGGTAAACCTGATCTTTTTATTACGATGACGTGTAATCCAAACTGGCGTGAAATTAAGGAAAATTTATTACCTAACCAAACTGCCTCTGACAGACCAGATATTGTATCGCGTGTTTTTACCATAAAAAAAGATAAACTTATTAATACTATTGTAAAGGAACAATTATTTGGCGAAGTGATTACTTATGTGTATGTCATTGAATATCAAAAACGTGGATTGCCGCATATGCATTTATTAGTGACTTTGAAACAAAATTATAAAATAACAACACCCGAGATTGTAGACAAATATATTTCGGCAGAAATTCCAAGTCAATCAGAAAATGTTATACTTCATGACATCGTTATGAAAAATATGATTCATGGCCCATGTGGAAATTGGTGTAAAGATAATAATAGTAAATGTTTGAAAGGTTTCCCAAAGCAATTCTGTTCTGAGACAATAATGGATGAAAACGGATACGCAACGTATCGCCGCCTTAATACAGGACAATACGATCGCCTAAATGGAGGAACTACAGATAATCAATACGTTGTTCCATACAATCCTACATTACTTCAGTTATTTAATTGTCATATTAATGTAGAAGTAGTTTCAAGTATTAAATCCGTAAAATATTTGTATAAATATATCTTTAAGGGACATGATTCTGCTGTAGTAATTACCGATAGTAGTAATAATACAAGTTCTTTAGAATATGATGAAGTAAAAAACTTTATTGAAACTCGATATGTTAGTCCTGTTGAAGCATGTGATAGAATATTTGGTAGACCATTACAGAGTAAAAGTCATTCTATTCTCCGATTACCTGTTCATTTAATTAATCGGCATACTGTAACCATTAGTGAAGAAGCAAATGATGATGCTATAAATGAAGCTTTACAGAATCGAACTATGTTATTAGAATACTTCGATTTAAATAGGCGTGATCCACAAGCTAGACAATATATATATGCAGAAATTCCTTGTTATTATGTTTTTAAGAAAGAACGTGGTGAAAATACATTAAAATGGGTGAAGCGTAAAGGGTCATTTAATGTCATTGGACGGATGTATTCAATTTCGCCCAGTCAATCAAAACTGTTTCATCTTAGATTACTTTTAATAGTAGTTAAAGGCGCTACAAGTTATGATCATCTGCGAACTGTCAACAATATTGTACATGACACTTTTCATAGTGCATGTTTAGCATTAGGCCTTATTGAAGATGATGAAGAATGGGAACGTGCTTTGACAGAAGGAGAAGTATGGATGATGCCACAACAATTAAGACGTTTATTTGTGCGTATTTTAATTTATTGCCATCCAGTTCATCCAAACGAACTTTGGGAAAAGTTTAAAGAGGCTATGTCTGAAGATTATCAGAAAAATTATCCATCTAATGAAGCTCATAAAAGAGCATATAATGATATAATTAACTTTCTGTTGCATGAAGGATCAAATATTCGCAATTTTTTTTTGAAATGATACAGTTAAATGAAATAAGTATTGAAACAGAAAATCAAACGAACAACAAAATGTCATTACAACAACATAAAGAGATTGGTGAAATGCAATATGTGAAACTGAATTCCAAACAGAAGGATATTGTTGATGAAGTATTAAATGTAGTTATCCAAGATAAAAGAATACCATCTTCTTCATGTTATTACATTGATGGACTAGGTGTATCCGGAAAAACTTTTGTTTATACAACTTTATACCATTTGTTAAGAAGTAAAGGAAAAAGTGTTTGTACTATGGCATTAACAGGCATTGCCGCAATATTACTTCCCCGTGGTAAAACTGTACATAAAACATTTGGGATGCCTGTTCCATTGTTCTATGACTCTACATCAAATATTAAAAGTCAATCTAAGGAAGCTACATTTTTGAAAGAGGTTGATGTCTTTATTTGGGATGAAGCTCCAATGGCGCCAAGATATGCTATGGAATTAATTGATAGAACATTACGCGATTTTATGAATGTTGATATGCCATTTGGTGGAAAAACTATGCTTTTGGGTGGTGATTTTAGACAATTATTGCCTGTTAAAGTTAATGCTACTAGAAGCGAATTAGTTAATTTATCTATTAAATCTAGCACATTATGGAGTCATTTTAAGGTGATATCATTAACAGAAAATATGAGAACTTTACCTGGTGAAAAAGAATTTTCAGAATATTTATTATCAGTTGGAAATGGTACTTTAAATGATAATGATAATAATATACTAGCACCAGAGCAATGTGTAGAAAATGGTGATATCATTCATAAAATATTTGGAGAATTAATTATCAATAATAAATACGATGATTTAGCAAAAGTCGCAATATTGTCAGCGCGAAATGTTGATGTTGATGAAATTAACAACAAGGTGCTCGAACTGTTTGATAATAAAAGTGAGCGAATTTATACAAGTGTTGATAGTACCGAAAATTGTGATAATGGAAGTATAAATGATGCTATTTTACCAGAGTATTTGAATACTTTAAATCCATCAAATTTCCCGCCTTATGAATTACGATTAAGAGCCAATTGTATTGTCATGCTACTTCGAAATCTTAGTATTAATGAAGGTTTATGTAATGGAATGCAGGTATTCGAACTATCAAACAATCTGCTACGTTGTCGTATTTTAACAGGTGATAATCTTGGGAATCATTAATTATATATTTAGGAAATCAAAGACCTAATTTTCTAATTAAGAATTATGTTTACACTGAATTATTGAAATAAAAGTAAATATTTTTTCTATAAAAATGTCTGAGTCGTTATATATTTTTTTTCTTAAAAAAGGAGTGTGTCTCAGTATGGCTGTCTTTACGCGTAAGACTTTTTTCGACGCTTGTTATTGGTAAATTACGTCATTTTTTTGTAATAAGATTCACACGTAAGATTTCTTTACACGTTTCTTTCTTATCAATTGGTCAAAGACGTTTTAATTTCCTAATTTCAAATAATAGTTCAAACTTCAGATAATTAAGACACTTATTTGTACGTATTTTAATGTACTGCCAACCAGTTCATCCAAATGAACTTTGAAAAAAGTTTAAAGATAATATTTCTCAAGATTATTAACGAAATTTTGCATCCCATGAATCTTATAGAAAAGCATATATTGAAATAAATTATTTTTTTCGAAATGACGGAGTACTTACATTTTTTGTATAATATTTACAGAAACCACACTTATATTTCTTTTTTATAGCAAAAGTAGGAACGATTTTAAGAAACAAAAGTAAATTTTTAATTTAATATCCTCTGTTTATGGCTTTCTTTGACAGTAGAGATGTTTTTTTGCTAGCTAAGTGAAAAATAGTTAAAAATTGTTTATTTAGTAACGTTTTTCTTTCATCACTATTTTTTAAAATATAAATTTACTATGGAAGATTTTAAATGTTACAAAATTTAATTAACAAATAGATTACTTTGATTATAAAAAGGTTTTCTATAACTTCATCGTACAAAACTTTTTATAAAATGTGCCATTCTTGAAATATACGCTTTTCTTTAAGCAAAGAAAAGTGTTGTTTTTTTTATCAAAACCATAAACTTTAGAAATGATACATTTAGAAACAGATAAAGACAGAACTAAAAGTGTAAAGGTATAAAAAATTGTTTTACGAACAACATAGGCTATTATTTTATTAAATTGAATAATATTTAAAAATTCCTATTATCAGAAACTGTCACTCAAATTGATACCTTAACAAACAAAAGACTGTAATTTAAAGAATAAAAATGCAAGAGAAAAAACGCGCGCGCGGCAGCGCGCGATCGTTCTCGTTTATTATTAAATTAGTTATTTTGAACCTATTCAAATGCAAAGATCAAAATATTTGTTAATTTTTTGTACTTTATAGTTAATGTATTAAAAATTAATTCAAAATTTCCACCAATTTTTGGAGTTTTAGTAGAGATTAATTTGAACTAATTGTATAATTATTATAATTATTACATCAATAAAAATTAAAGTAAAAAGCAATTTTTTAAAAAGCGAATTAATGTAATCAAACTTTTTTAAATTTGATAATAAAATTCCCGGCTTATTCCCAGTTTTTCCCGGTCAAATTAAATTTCTGGATATTTCCCTTTTTCAGGATTAGTACAGAAACCCTGTTAAATGTATTACTGTAAATAAAAACCCGTACGCCGTCCACCATTTGTAGCTTTATTTATGGTTAAAATCAAGTAAATTTAAATTTGATGAGAATAGATGCACTTGAAAAAATTTGGACAAAGATAGAAAAACAACGTGAATTTTGTTAAACGAAAATAATAGACACCCAGCTTAACTTTTGTCTTTACATTGCTCAAAAGAGATTAGAGAGAGATCTCTTTTAATGTTAGACTAGAGATCTAACATTAAAAAAAAAATTTTTGACAACAAAAAATCAAAATTAAAAATAAATTTTAATTTAAATGTGTAATATTTATTTTGATACTTTTTAACTCTTAATCAATTAAACGTAAAAATTTGTCCAGATACAGTTTTGAAAGGTTTTTTTATGCTCTTTCGAGTGGAAATAAGCATTTTGACAAAAAAAATTTTTTGACCTAAAAAAATCAAAATTAAAAATAAATTTTAATTTAAATGTGCAATGTTTATTTTAATAATTTTTTACTCTTAAACAATTAAACGTAAAAATTTTGCCAAGTATAGTTTTGAAAGGTTTTTTCATGCTCTTTCTTTTTTTTTTTTCTTTTTGCATTAAAATAATTTTTTTAACCTAAAAAAATTAAAATTAAATTTTAATTTAAATGTGCAATGTTTATTTTGATAATTTTTTACTCTTAAACAATTAAACGTAAAAAAATTATAGTTATTTTTTGTTAATTGTATAGCAAATTTTAATTTTTTGATAACGATAACAAGATTCGGCATTTTCTTACTTAGGTCTTCTTACAATTAATAAATTTCTATTGTTTCTTTATTTAATTCATTCCACGTAAGGAAAACGATTTGTATAGAAATAATTAACAAAATTACGCATTTGTTAATTAATTTTATTCAGTTTCTAAATTGTATTGTGTTCTAAATTGTTTTTTAAAATGATGCAAAAATTTGTTATTATAAATTTTTTTTAAAGAAACCATACTACTCAGGGAGTATTGAAAATATGTTTTGAGCCCTGGAAAGCCTAGAAAAGTTATCGAATTTTATCGAACGAAAATCATAGCAACCCTGTTATTATTAAAAAATATAAATTATGCACATTTATTAAACATTTTTCCCTAAATGTTTTTAGTTTTACTAAAACTTTAAAAATTTTAGTCCTGATTGATGTGGTTTTGACCCTAAAAACTATTTTAATTGTGGTGTCCATATTTAAATTTTTTTCACCCTTCTTTTGGAAATTTTTTCGTAAAATAAAATATTAACTTTTATAAGTATATTTTTTGCATTTATTCTCACCGCGATTTTTTTTACTTTATTATTTGGGTCCCCTAAAGAAATTCTTAAAGGTATTTGCTAAATATCTTTAGTAAGATTTTTTATATTTGTTGTTAAAGCCAAAAACCCACCCTGGGGCGAAAAGTTAAATGTATTTTTACATGTTGTTAATTTTTTTTTATTTTTCGTTTTTTTGGGTTTATTTGTTTAAAAATGATTTATTTGACATTAGGCAAGTAATATGTCAAAAAAACAAAACCGTTCACGTGAAATAAACAAAAATTTTTTTTAATTTTATTTTTTAACTTTATACTGAACTATTCTAAAGCTTTTGTTAAATAAACACAGATCTTTTATTAACTAAATTACTTGTCTACGTATTCTTTAACTTATCTACTACTTAACACCTATCAGAAAATAGTTTTAGAAGGCTAAGAACATAGAATTTAACATTTTGCCATTGCCATTTAATTTTTCGCCCCAGCATGGCGTGAAAAGTTAAAAAAAACAAATTTTCAAAAGAGGACAAAACTTGTATTTTATGCGAAAATATCAGAAACTTTTTTATTAAAAGTTGTAGGGAACAAGTTGCCCTACAATACTGATATATAAATATTTGCATCTAACCGGATTTATTATTTAAAAAAATTATTTATGCAAAATTTTACTTTTCGCCTCAGTCTCCCCTACTTTATACTTTTTCCCTGTTTTTTCCATGGTTTTCCAGGTTTCCAGAAAGTGTAGCAACACTGTTATAACGTTTTAATACAATTCTCTATATTATTTTAAAAAAATTGAAAAAATTTTCATGGTTTCTGTTTCCTAATAAAAAATTGTAATTAGTAAATCAAAGGAATTAAATTTTTTTCCGTTTTTAAATAAATTTAAAATAATTGATTATTTTAATAACATTGATAAAAATTGTCTTTGGCGAATCAAGGTTATTACATTTTTTATTTTCATCATATTTAACTTGTTTATTTTATCAGTCTTATTTGAATACTAAATACTTAAATTTTTTTTTTAAAAACATCATTCGCAATAATAATGAAAATATTTTAATTATACGAGATATGCAAAAAAAGATTTTTAAATTAACCTGCCTTTCTTGTGTCAACCAATAAAATCACATGTAACTTAAGAGAAAGATTTTTTTTGTGTCAGTATAGTTGGTTGTTTAGCTCAGTTAGTTAGCTTGGTTGTTTTGTCTTCGTTTCCATCCGTCAATCCCGCTTTCAATCCCCAGTCCCTCCAAATTGTTTTTCACAATAAAAAAAACCTTCTCTAAAATTTATAACTTCCCAAACTTAATTAGAGAAATAATAAAATAAGCAAAATAAATTTTTTTCTTTTATTATAATATTATTTTTAATATTTAATAAATATTTGTCTTATTTTTTTGAGCAAAGGGCTTAGGGGGTTAAGTGTGCAAAAACTGCCCCCGCACAGTGGGGCTAAATGTAGTAATAGGCGTCGAAATTCTGTAACCACGTCAATTTTTAATGAAAATGAATGCACTTTGGTGGCATGAAGCTTCAAGTTTTACAGAATTTGAAACCCTTGCCGCATTTCCAAAATTCAAAATGGCGTCTGTGCTGTAAGTGCCTAAATTTGGTTATTTTCGTATTTTTTTAAAGTTATGAACATTGAAACTGAAACAACTTGCACAAATAAATTCTAGAAATGTTGCTAAAGGTATATTTTGAGACTGCGGCCTATACTCGTTAAGAATCTGCATTGCAACTTTCAAAATTCAAAATGGCCGATCCAATATGGACGATCAATCGACAAAAATCCTTATAAATGCATATTAAAAGGAATTATTTTCATGAAAGTCTATGCTCCAAGGTTATTTTCGCCGCTGATTACGAATCTGAGGTCAGATTTTCAAAATTCAAAATGGCCGATCCAATATGGCGGTCGAAATTATGAAAAATTAGTCAAATCATTCTGATAGGGGAGAGTGAGGCAAAGGCGCTAGGTTTACATTTATCGATGTATATTTTTTAAATTAAGCAATTAATTTATGCGGTCTTTGTTTTTCATTATTCTAAAACTAATCAAGAAGAAATTTTAATAGTTGTTATTTAGTATATTGTAATTATAAATACATTATATAATGAAATTTGAAAACAATGCAAAAAATGCCTTTGCCCCACACGCTGGGGCAGCGACGTTTTCGATTACATTTCTAAAAGAAAGCATTTATAAGCCTTAAAAAAATTAACAAGTGATATTTATTAGTATAATATTTACGAAACATAAGGTTAACAACATATTATTAAAAGAATTAAACTATTTTAAAAAAATAAAAACTTTTAGTGATTTTAACCTTATATTGTGAATTAATACATAGAAAATTCGAATATTCAATTGTTTTTAAC
Organism: Leptopilina heterotoma; assembly: GCF_015476425.1. Lineage (NCBI taxonomy): Eukaryota > Metazoa > Arthropoda > Insecta > Hymenoptera > Figitidae > Leptopilina > Leptopilina heterotoma. The sequence goes on from NW_025110934.1 coordinate 928,749, forward strand.
CAAATTATGTTGAATATTGCCTTTGCCCCACCACGGTGAGCTTGGATTGACTTGAACCCAAAAGTCCGCCCACCTTACCGTTTTCTTTTGGAATGACTTTGGTTATGTCTTCTGATTATTTTAAGACCAAAATGAAAATATTTGGTGGAAGGAAACTAAAATTATATTGATTTTTTTGCTTTTTTGTTGGTTATTCTGTGTTATTTTTTTTTAAAAGATTAAACTAAATTTTTTATGCAAAAGATATAGTTTGTATAAATTTTTTTTAAAAAAGTAGTTTTTTTAATCTACTGCGCATGCGTTTTGAAATATCTCGAAAATTGCAACGGCATTGGATTCTTTGGAAAATTTCCCATCGACTTGTACTTTTCCGAATTTTTTTTAGGCCAAAATTGACATTTTTTCAAGCAAAAATGGATTTTTTAATTTTAGTTTTTAAAAATGTCACTTTTCATGAAATTGAAGATTGTGAGTGATCTTTATGAGATACGCACTTAAAATTTTGGCTAGATCACAATTTTTGAAGGTAGAATACGCCTAAAAACTTTGAGACAAATCGATAACTTGTCACGTACAACTGTTTGATTTACCCGTGGAATCCCCCATGAAAATTACAGAATTTTGATTATTTGAATCTTTGTTTCCTTGATTACTTATAATTGTTTATTTTCGCTTTTGTTTTTTAACATGCCAGTGATCCATAGTTTTTCAGATAAGTTTTTGTATTAATTAAAATGCGAAAGGCAGGAACACATAATAAAAATCGTTCAAAAGTTTGATTATTGTGTTTTGGAAGGTCAAAAATTATTATGCGAGTGCAAGGAAAGTTAAATAATTACTTTGAGAAGATGTATGACTACAACTCTTGTGATAAAAGGTTACCTAATACTTTGTGCACGAATTGTCAAATAAAACTATGTAAAGTCAAAAGTGGTAGAGAAATCAATCTCAAATTATAATTTTCTTCTATTCTTAAACCACTCAACAAAATTAATACTCGTTTGAACAGCAAAGCTTTGAGTCTCTGTTATGTTTGCCAACATGTAAGGAATTCTGTACCCATAAATATTCGATCTTCGAGTTCAAAAATTGTTACTTCCAAGGGATTTCTTACAGATATAACAAAAAAAGCAATTTCAGGTATGATATTTTATAACTTTTGTGTAAATTTATTACTTTCTACATCTGTACACCTGACTTCCGAAACTCTTTAAAATTTTCATTAAAATCTAATTTTTAGGAAAAATCAATACTTTTTCAGAAAAACGTTGCTATTACTGTTTTTCATCAATTGGCAAATGATACTGATAGCATTAGAACTAATTGTTTCTTTAACTATTATGTACTTGAATTCTGTTCAAAAGTACAAACCGGCCTCAGATTTTATAGTTAGCAATTGAGTCTGTATATTCTGACTTTAGAACCATTTGAAAAAAGTATAAAGTTTCCAATGATCTTTCGGATTATCCAAACCGACTCTTAAGAGCTGTATGTGAATACAATAATTTACATATCCTATGATACAGGATATAGGAATTTGAAAAAAATAATTTTACAAATAATAGGCTCAAAAGTCAAAAGTTTGATTTTTCCATTAAATATAAACTTCAACGAGTCATATTAAAACGTTTAACAGTTTTACATAAGATTTAATGTACTCTAATTCATATGTGGGTGATTTTATTGTTAAAAGGAATAATAGACAAGCTAATTTAAGAAAACTGAGAAAAATCCGTCTTTTCCCCTCAATTTTCAACAAATTTAATAATTTTAAATGTTTAAATATATTATATATTGTAGAGGGTGCTTTATTGATGCCAAAATATTTTTTTTGCATAAAAACAATTTAGATTAACCTTTTTAAAAAAATAAATAACACAAAATAACCAACAAAAAAGGAAAAAATCAATATAATTTTAGTTTCCTTCCACCAATTATTTTCATTTTAGTCTTAAAATAATCCGAAGACATTACCAAAGTCATTCCAAAAGAAAACGGTAAGGTGGGCGGACTTTTGGGTTGAAGTCAATCCAAGCTCACCGTGCTAACTTTCATGTTTATTAATATTATTAACAATATTTGATTAATTATAAATAATTTATTAATAAAGGTAAGTAAAATTATTACTCAAAATTATAATAAGCGTTTCAAATTCAAATTGAATTTCGCGCTATCTAAAATGCGTTCACGATTTTTATCGAATCGAGATGCTGACAGTTCTGAAAGAATGAAACACTCTCATTGGTTGATTCTATTGTGGAAAAAATTATCAAACTTTGACAGTGAAAATTATATATAAAAAGGTTTTTGTTTTAAATTATAATTATAAGTTTCATATAAAATTATTATAATTAATAATATGAACATTAATTGAATATTTACTTAAATATGCTTCATAAATATATGCTTTGTACTTTCCTCTTTTTTCTACTATTTTAATATATGGCGCGAATTTTAAACTTTTATATTAATCTGCGGGTTAATTTTATCTAAATATATATACTTATAAAATAAATTCATAAATGTTATATGATAGAACTATTTATTAACATATTATTCTCATTAATTTTAAAGAGTCACATATTGTAATTTAAAAAAATAAAAAATTATCATAAAAGTGGACAATTTTTTGAATGAGCCATCCCTGAGCCGACATATTCCAATCTAACCTAACCTTATGATAATAACCGTATGATAATTCTCGAACGCGTAAATTGTCGAACGGTTATTATCGCATGCGAGACTGAAACTTTATTCTCGACAACCCTTCGATATAGGCTACGTGATAATTTCCGTGCACGATATTTCAACAGTGTTGCCGTTGTTTTCAAGTAAATATCATCCAATAAGAATTGCTTTAGAGGGGAAATGTAAATAGTAAACAACTATAAAGAATAATTGGGGAGAGAAGGAAGAAAAATAATATCAATAATAATAATATTAATTAATTGTTATAAAAAATGTCACCAAAGAAAGTAAGATGTGCATATACTAATGAGGAACAGAAAAAATTACTTATAGGTAAGTATTATTTTATTTAAAGTATATAAAGTAAAATAAAAAATAATTAATCAAAGAGTTCTGTTGTGTTAGAAAAAATATTTGGTGTGGAAGAAATCTCAAATTATTATTATCCATTATTAGTACAGATTTTTAATTTATTTAATGAAATGTTAATTTATTTTCCTTTATAAAGTATGCGTTCACGTAACCTCAAACTAAAAAATCTTTTTTTATTTTGTTTTTTAGTCATAGGTATTGAATATGTTTATACAATAAAAGTTTCATTTTTAAATAATAATGTACCAGACAAAATTAATATAAACTACTACCAAAGTTTTTTAAAAAGATGTTTTTATTTTTTAATGAAATGTTAATTTATTTTCCTTTATAAAGTATGCGTTCACGTAACCTCAAACTAAAAAATCTTTTTCAATTGAAATGAAACTATTAAAAATACTATGTACATGTAATCATGTTATAAAATATTTTCTATTCTTGAAAAATATCTAGAGTTTGTGGGCAGAAATCCTGATTTGCAGAGCGGAAAGTTTTCCAACACTTTTACTACGAAAGATGCTCAAAAATGTTGGGAAGAAATAGCAACAGAATTGAATAAAGTTCCGGGCGCAGAGAAAGAATGGAAACAATGGAGAAAGGTATTTGCACTTTTAATTAACAAATTTTTTCATAATATATTACACTATATATAATATTACACTATAATATATTACACTATTAGGCGTGGCAAGATATGCGATATGCAGCCAAGGCAAAGAATAGTGCAATAAAAAAGTCCGCTAAACAAACAGGAGGTGGACCACCTACAAGTCAAATATTGACTGATACTGATCAAAATGTTTTATCATTAATATGCTCGACAGTATTAGATGGGCACGCAAATGTGCATGAACCAGATGCTGTATTTGTATGTGAACATTATTTTATTGAACTGAAAATATTAGAGTAGGATAAAAGTATTAATGTTTGATACTTTTGTTTTCGCAGATGTGGAACGATGATCCCTCAGAAGAATTGGAATATTTGGAGGAGGAAAAAGAAAGCGTCATAGCAACTCTAAGACCGGAATTGCTCGAAGAACCAATTCCATCAACGTCTTTTAATGCCAAAGAAAATATACAAACTGTAGGACCACCATGCACTTCTAACTCCCTTTCTCAGATTGCAAATAAAAAAACTTTAAAACAAACGTCTGCTGCTAAGAGGTACGACACATCAATTAAACAAACAGAAAAGTTAGTTGATGTTACTCGAGACGATTGTGAATCGAGAAAACTTTATTACATTGAAAAAATTAACTTTTATAAGCAAAAACTTGTGCTTAAAGAAAGAATTGTAGTTGCAAAAGAAAAAAACGTAGTTGCCAAAGAAAGGCTGTGTTCAGCATTAGAAGGAATTTTAAAGAAATATGAATCTCAATAACTTTTATTTTTGTTACTTATCAATATATTTTAATAATGTTAGTATATATTATATAACTATATAAATATATTTTATACAGATTTAATTAATTATATCATTAAATTTTAAGAAAAAATGAGATTCAAGATTTACCAAAGAGTACAATTTGTTAAATAAGTATAGTTTAGTTAAATAATATCTTTAACCAAAACTATTACACACATTCCAAATTATATTAAAATAATTGAATATTCTGAACTCTATGAAAATAGAATTATGCTTTCGCATACTTTCAGTATGTGTTTATGTTAAGTACAACACAAGTTTTTTTAATGCACTTTAAACCATAGTTTTTACTTGAAAAAATAGAAAAATTTCAACAATTATTTCTCTCTGTGTAAAAAAATGCTTATATAAAATACTCATTACATTAGGATTAAATATTTTACTTTGTTTCTTCTTAACTTTAATCATTAATAATACACGGAGAAAAATAGTTTTTGAAATTTTTGGAACTGATTTACAAATGTGATGTACATACAAATTAAGAAAACTTGTTGATTTTTGATTTCAAGTTTGTACTTGAAAAAATAGAAAAATTTCAACAATTATTTCTCTCTGTGTAAAAAAATGCTTATATAAAATACTCATTACATTAGGATTATATATTTTACTTTGTTTCTTCTTAACTTTAATCATTAATAATACACGGAGAAAAATAGTTTTTGAAATTTTTGGAACTGATTTACAAATGTGATATACATACAAATTAAGAAAACTTGTTGATTTTTTATTTCAAGTTTGTACTTGAAAAAATAGAAAAATTTCAACAATTATTTCTCTCTGTGTAAAAAAATGCTTATATAAAATACTCATTACATTAGGATTAAATATTTTACTTTGTTTCTTCTTAACTTTAATCATTAATAATACACGGAGAAAAATAGTTTTTGAAATTTTTGGAACTGATTTACAAATGTGATATACATACAAATTAAGAAAACTTGTTGATTAATAAAAAAGTTTCTGATGAAATAAATAAATGTACAGTATTTCAAAATAGTGTGAACAAAATATGTTTAAGTACAATCATACCAAGATATCTTGTACATCAAAAGTTATTTTAACAACTATTTAATCAAAAACTATTTTTCTCCGTGATATTTATTAAGTATTTAGAACTAAAAGTCTGAATAATTTTAAAATTATTTGTTTTTTAGTCATAGGTATTGAATATGTTTATACAATAAAAGTTTAATTTTTAAATAATGTACCAGGCAAAATTAAAATAAACTACTACCAAAGTTTTTTAAAAAGATGTTTTTATTTAAAAAATATATCATTTGCTATGAAAAAAATCTTCTAATTAAAATGTTTCGCGCTCTTCGTCCAGCCGTTAAATCCACGTTTCTGTTTGCAACATCAATTGCGTCTCTTTCACCATTCCTTTCATTTTCATCATACATGCCAAAGTCTATATCAATTGGATCATTATTATTTACAGGCAGGGGTACATTATTATCAATACACATATTGTGTAATACTGTACACGCATTGATGATTTTTGAACATTTGTCAGGCTTATAATGCAAAACTCTATGCTTCATCAGGCATCGAAATCTCATTTTTAAAACACCATTGCATCGCTCAATAAGTACTCTAGTACTCTTTTGTCGGTCATTATAATTTATCATAGGTAGGTTTTGTTGCATTCCAAGTACAGGAGTCATCATCCAAGGTCTTTGCGCATAACCAGAGTCACCTACGTAAACATAAATGATATAATTCATTATAACCTTATTAACGTTTAATTTTTAAACTATTTTTAATGTTGTCAGTAGACAAAAATTTATAGTAAGAGTACAATACCTAACAAAAAATATGAATGTCCTCGGTTGTGAATTTCTTGCATAATAGGCAAGATGTTACTATTATTCCAAATATAAGAATCATGAGTACTTCCAGGATATCTTGCGTTTACATTCATAATTCTTAAATGTGGATCACATATCTAAAAGTAACAGTATATATCATAAAAATTTCAGAATTGCGTTCTACATTATTCTAACATTTTTAATATTACATTCTTACCAATTGAACATTAATGGAATGATATTGTTTCCTGTTGACGTATATGTGCTCAGGATAAACATTATCTTGAATCAATGGCGGATAAATGTCTACATGCGTACAATCTATGCATCCAATTGCCCCAGGAAAACGATGCGTTTCCCAGAATCTATTAAATAAATTTTAATAGTTTATTAAAATCAAACTTGCTAAAATAATGGTCATACTCTAATAAATTATACTCTATTAACTTACTTATTACGAATTTCTTGCAATTCGTTTAAAGTACTTGGAAAATGTACCCAATTGTTAAAAACTTCGGGTAGATTTAAAATATTACTAACATTAGTAATACATCTGCTGACGGATGATTGACTTATAGCCATATTGACATTATTCGCTATACAATTCTGATAGCTCCCAGCTACATAAAAACGCAATGCTGTTAAAACCTATAAACAAATAATTTTTCTGTTAAGCATTTCAATTATATTACTAAACAAAAGATTGTTTTTAAAAATTGTAATTTTTAATTACTTGTGTACAAGGATCTAATGCAGATGCCCTTAAGCCTCCTCTTGAATTTGTTTCCACAGTGTCTATGACTGTATCTACTAATTCTTTTTTTAATCTAAACTGTTTTATAAACTTTCGATCTGTTAATTCAAAAGCATCTTGTCTCTCGTGAAATTGCCTTTCATTAAAGTCAACCACATTTTCTAGCTGATCAGCGATATGTAATTGAATAGCATTTCGCAATGCCATATCCATTATTGAAAATCTGAAAAAAAGATTTCTTTTAATTTCTCTAACCATGTAGTTATTTTGATATCAACTTCATTTGCGAAACCATAAATTGAATGCTTTTATTTAATAAAGAGAATGATTGAGTAATAATGATTTTCAAAACAGTTCTTATAACCTAACATTTAAACCTTTAAAAAGGTTCATATTTTAGGTTATATATATAAAATAAAGTTTTAAATCATTTTCTTTTTGGTCTCTAATAAATCGTAATATTGTTTACAAATTAAATCCATTTTATTAACTAAAAAACAAAGGACTTTAAAACAAGCCAATTATTATTGCAAAAGTATAAAAATATCAATTAACAATTCACTTATTCCAAAGTTATACTACTTCATTAACGTTAACGTAAATATTAATTTAATTTTACAATTATATATACAATAATTATAATTGTATTATATTTATTATAATTATACATACCTTTAAAGCACTTTTAATAAAATATCATTAAAAAATGTTGAAACACATGTACCTACAATATTATTATTTCGAAGGCGACTTTACATTTCGAATGCCAAAATCCACACGAGATGAACCATTCGACAATTCTCGCATACGATATGAAATCTCGCATGCGACAATCGTTCGAGAATAGCTTTCTCCATCTCGCATGGTATGTCGCATGCGACATCTAGGGTCATCGATTCGAGAATACGGCCCCAGTAGACAAAATTATGGTAATTATAATAATTATATACGATATATTTATATTTCAGAGTAATCACTATTAATATTTATTCACAGGAACCAAACAATATTAAAGTATACTGATACTGCAGAAAAGAAAATTGTAAATATCGAAGGATGGTTAGAAACGTGGTACGTACATTTTCCCTCGTATAGAACAATACATGGTTTAAATTTAATAGCAATTTTTATTCTGTCAATTGTTTGTCAATTAACCTAAAAGTGTCAAAAATTGTGTTTTAGTGCATAAAGTAGAATAGTAAAGTGGTTTTAATTTAATAGCAATTTTTATTCTGTCAATTGTTTGTCAATTAACCTAAAAGTGTCAAAAATTGTGTTTTAGTGCATAAAGTAGAATAGTAAAGTGGTTTTAATTTAATAGCAATTTTTATTCTGTCAATTGTTTGTCAATTAACCTAAAAGTGTCAAAAATTGTGTTTTAGTGCATAAAGTAGAATAGTAAAGTGGTTTTAATTTAATAGCAATTTTTATTCTGTCAATTGTTTGTCAATTAACCTAAAAGTGTCAAAAATTGTGTTTTAGTGCATAAAGTAGAATAGTAAAGTGGTTTTAATTTAATAGCAATTTTTATTCTGTCAATTGTTTGTCAATTAACCTAAAAGTGTCAAAAATTGTGTTTTAGTGCATAAAGTAGAATAGTAAAGTGGTTTTAATTTAAGAGAAATTTGTTTCCGTCAATTGTTTGTCAATTAACCTAAAAGTGTCAAAAATTGTGTTTTAGTGTATAAAGTAGAATAGTAAAGTGGTTTTAATTTAAGAGAAATTTGTTTCCGTTAATTGCCAAACAGTTAACCTAAAAGTGTCAAAAATTGTGTTTTAGTGCATAAAGTAGAATAGTAAAGTGGTTTTAATTTAAGAGAAATTTGTTTCCGTTAATTGCCAAACAGTTAACCTAAAAGTGTCAAAAATTGTGTTTTAGTGCATAAAGTAGAATAGTAAAGTGGTTTTAATTTAAGAGAAATTTGTTTCCGTTAATTGCCAAACAGTTAACCTAAAAGTGTCAAAAATTGTGTTTTAGTGCATAAAGTAGAATAGTAAAGTGGTTTTAATTTAAGAGAAATTTGTTTCCGTTAATTGCCAAACAGTTAACCTAAAAGTGTCAAAAATTGTGTTTTAGTGCATAAAGTAGAATAGTAAAGTGGTTTTAATTTAAGAGAAATTTGTTTCCGTTAATTGCCAAACAGTTAACCTAAAAGTGTCAAAAATTGTGTTTTAGTGCATAAAGTAGAATAGTAAAGTGGTTTTAATTTAAGAGAAATTTGTTTCCGTTAATTGCCAAACAGTTAACCTAAAAGTGTCAAAAATTGTGTTTTAGTGCACAACAACCTGTTGTAGAACAACCTGCTGTACAACAACTTGTTCTACAACAGCCGATTGTGCAAGCTGAACCATTGTGGATTCGTCGTAGAACGAATCCACAAATGGCATCATCTCGACCAACCGGATTTTGCTCACAGCCTACTCCACATATAATTCCAGATTTCGAGGATTCTGAAAAATATGCAGTAAAATTAAAACGTCGAGTGGCACATATTAAAAATTCTCCAGTGCCACCACCTCGAGCTCCCATTCCACCACCTCGAGCTCCAGTGCCACCACCTCGAGCTCCCATTCCACCACCTCGCGCTCCCATTCCACCACCTCGAGCTCCAGTGCCACCACCTCGAGCTGCTTCTTCAAGAAGATCAATTCTGATTCCTCCTCAACAACTAAAAGGAACTGCACGCCAGCGTTTACGCAAGTCCCTCAAAATGTTGAAATAAATTTATCTTTTTCCTCAATTTTTAAAATTATTATTTCAACATTTTATTCAAATCTTTTATTATACTTTCGCTTTTTTTGTTTGCATTTTGAATGGAACGCTTCACAATTTTATTCTTTTATATTTTCTGCATGTTTTTTTTTCATTTTATAAATTTCGTTTGAAATGTCATGCTATATGTTGTTTTGTTTATTTCATATTTTAAATATGTATGTAAATACATATTTAAATGATATTTTACATTCATTTTTTTTCTGGAAAACTTACATATGTAAAAAAAATTTTTTGTTCTTATATATATATATATAAAGATATATATCTTTATTTGTACATATGTATATTTTCATTATATCATATAATATATATTTAATTATTCTTTTGTAATTGACTTTCGTTTTATTTTCACATGGTTTGAAATTTAGTTTAGTTGCATGAGTTTTCTTTATAACAATTTTGTTTTATACTTAAACCTATTTTTACATTGATTAAATAATAATAATAATAATATGTGTAATTAATTGATTCAATCTAACTTTGGCTTAACATCAAATTAACTATAATTTAGCTTTAATTCTATTTAATATTGATTTAATTCTAATTTAAAATTGATTTCACATCAGTTTCACTTTGATTTAATATTATTTTAATTGTTTATATTACAACATATTAATATTATTATTGCTTACTTCTAATTATGTCTAACTTAATTCTAACTTGAGGGTATTTAATTAAATACAGTGTCAATAACATTTCATAGATTTATTATATTCAATATACAATATTTACACTTGTTTTATTTTAAATTCAATATGGTTGTATGGACCACCAATATATTTCAGCCGTAATTGTCCAGAACTAATGGCTTCTTGCATCTGATCCAAGCATATAGAGTCATCAGTGAACATTGGTACAAATCTTGAAGGTAGGAATGTATTGAACTTTTTATCCACCTCAACGACGACCTTGACTCCATACCTGGTGTTGACAACCTGGATCTTTGTTATAGGATACTTATGTCCAGGAGTCAGCTCGGAAAGCGGCTTCGTAGGCAGGAAAGCATCCATGCGACCAATGGCGTTGATTTTGGTTAGATCCATCTTTTCTTAGAGATAATACTTTGTGAAGTTACAAAACAGAATGAGCTTTACAGCTCAAGGTGCCTCTATTTATACCCAAATATCACGCATTACCCCCACCATTAATTCTGCACATGCGCATTACCCCCACCACTAATTCTACGCATGCGCAATAGCGTTTTATGTTTGTAAAATACCCCCACTTTTTATTATTGAGCCACGCCCACTTTGTGACGTCATAAGACAAGTTTAAACTAGTTTTAACATGTATAATAGTTTTATACATGTGTAATAAAGATAATAGGATAGGGAAGGGTTAATTAAAGTAAACATTAATAGACATTTAATACATTTATTCATTATATAGGAAATTTTCACAATCATTATAAAAATCTTTCAATGTACAATCATTGTCAACTTCATCATTATTTTCTATATTATTTCGTAGTACATTCGATGGTTGTATCAACCAATTTCGTAGATTACATACATTTTTCACAGCACAGTTGCTGAAGCTACGTGTGTGATTTGTACATGTAGATGAACTATCTACACTTAATCTTTTTAGCGACGGACATTTAAAATCATCTAAATTAAACACATTTAATGTATATTTTTCTAACCATTTTTGTTTTTCTAAACCTTTTACATAAACAGTAGGTGTACCTATTAATACTTCTTTTATTATAGGTTGTAATTCTTCATAAGTTACGTCACCAGCAGCCCAATCGATACCATGATAATTATTTGTAAGCCATCGATTCTCACATTTGTATCTTGCAGGCAATCGACTCCAGGCATATGGCGGCTCGAAGAGGTAGACCAATGGATAAGCATCTTGTTGAAGTGGTAGAATCGCCAACTCTTTGATGACAAACTCGTTGTAAGGTCTTTTGAAGCATTGAATATCTACGACGTACGCCATGGTATCTGAAATAGAATAATGGCTCAAGCCTTAAAGAGACGCTCTCTTTATAGACTTTCCCCCACCACTCCAAATACCCCCACTACCGATGTCGTCTATGATTGGTCATTATTTCCACACTTCACGTTACTTTTTTAACAACGCCGCTGATTGGTGTATACTGTATAATGCGGTCGTGAATTATAAGGCAATATGCAGCTGTATTGGCTGGAAAATTTTCATTTGCTTCAAATTCCAATCGCACATCTACAGATGCTTGTTTTAGAAATTCGTTTTGTTTTGAGCAATGAATAACAGCCAATGGTGCATAATCTTTAAAGTTATTTCTAGTTAATAAAGGTTCAGATTCTTTTCCATAGTAGGATGGTTGAAAATTACAATACATATCATATAGTATGGAAAATTTGTTTTGAGTAAAATTTAAATTTAAATTTCCATAAGGATAGTACTGTGAGTTTAAGAAAAGTTTAACATTGAGAAGATTACAGGCATCAAATAAATTTGCATACCTTCCTTGATCTTCATTTCGATTTGTTTGAAAACCAAGAATAACATATCGAGGTTTTTCAACTTGTGTTGAAGTTTTTACAGTCCACACGTGCTTTTGAGTGGCAGCAATCATAGGATACTCATACAAATCCCATGATCTAAAACTCATTGTTATAAGTGAGTCTTTTTCAATGAATTTCAATAATTCAATTTTTTGGCGATCATTTACCATTAAATATGGAATCAACCATTCAACTTTATTAATTATAATTTTAAATTCTTCACGCTCAGCTGCTCCAATGTTTACTACAGCATTGAGATCAGTACGAGATCTTGTTTAAATAAGTTCATGTTTTGCATTTACAACAATCTTTCGATAGTCTTCAGCAAAACCAATAATCATACTTAGTGGAATATTTACATCAAAATATCCAGCATCATTTGTTACTCTACTATCATCATCATAAGGTAGATAACCAGCATTTTCAGAGTAAATCATTTGATTAGGTGTTTGAGAAATTACATTTTTCATTGTGGTTGTAATACCAACATTTTTAGAGCGATCAATTTCAACACCATTTAATTCATAACGAATCTCATTAAACAGGTAGGAAATACCATTGCTAATTAACTTTGTATTAGTTACAAGCGTATTGTTTGGCTTAACAATTCAGCCAGTGACGTGTAGAGTACTTTTAGAGGGAAGAATGTACAAGTCTTGATGTTGAACTGCAATTCGAATCTCGTCACTGTTATTAAATGCTGATGACACGTATGGTTGATGTGCATGAATCTCATAGTGTGCCACAGAATTATCAAATTTAACTGGACTTAGAATGTTTAAAATTTCTTCCATTTTTGTTACAACAACAAATAAAAAGTATGTGAAAAATCAATTTTTTCCCTTGTTTTCTTGATAAACTCTTAGGCCGAGCTGCTTCAGAAATAGTATGTTCTGAGATGTTAGTCTCTTGCGAACTGATTGAGGAATGAATGACTTCTGACATGGCAACTCTTTTATATAGCTTCCACCAGTTTTTCTATGAAATACAGTTCCCATTACGTTGATTTAACGTGTAATCGAATTGTTATAGTTTCACCTCTAAAATTTATTAAATCTCCGTCTTGATCAACGATTCTTACTTGAATATTATGTATTGTCTTCACGGCGATTGGAAGGTAAATGACGTGGGATGGAACTTCCACAATCTTATATCCAGCTGGAACACTTGGAAAAAATTCGTGAATTGTGTGTACCTTTTTATTATTTATGTATGCACCAGTAGTAATGTTACATTCAATTCTGATAGCATTTACCTTAAGAATAGCTACTGGTACATCTGACGTATGAGGCTTATTAGCTGTCAATATTCGTGGAGTAAATCCTAATAATTTACCAATTGAATCGTTTTGTTCAAAACTCACTTCAAGGCTGCTTGTTATTTCACTACGTAAAGTATTATTGTTAGGTTTAATTCTTACAATTTCAGATCCATTTTCAATAGAGTTTTGAATATATTTTTCAATATCTTCAATTTCATAGCTTCCAGGGGGTATAGTAATCACTTTATCACCAATATAAAATTTATTTTTACCTTGATTAATATTAGGAATTGAATTGAAGGTTAGTAATTCAACTAAGCCAAGTACATAATTTTTATTAGATAATAATTCTATCGGAGGAAAATATTCTGCCTCCAGGACAGATGAATTGCCTGAGATAGTCAGAGTAAAAGATTCTTCCATGTTGATGACTTTTTATAAACTGATTAGCTGGAATGACTTACAATCACTTATATAGAATATATTTTTTAGTAATTTCAAGCTGTCCACATAAGAATTTTAGACATAAATGACCACAATTAAAGCTATTATAATCTTGATAATTTTGATGATTATACTGTATTAAAGCATTGTAACCTAAGTAATTGACAAGTTCATAGGGTGGTTGAAGATTACCAAATCTATCAAAGTATACTGCTTTATTATTAACTTTTTTATATGCAACCCAATGAGTTCCAGAACCATCTTTATCATCTAAATTAATAATGGCTGATTCGTTTTTTCGAGGACCTCTTATAGGTAATTCATTTCGCATGAAAACACCTCGAAAATGAGGAATTTTCATTTCTTTAGCATATTTAAGTAAATCTAGATCAGTAAGTGCTTGCTGAGGTAGCTTTAAACTTTTTTTTCGTACATTGTCTCTTAATACCTTGTCCTTTAACGTATGGTTTCAAATGAAGTCCCAAACCTTGTCGGTATGGTTTTAAATGTAGACCTTTACCAAGTGCAACTGCTTCTAACTCTCTATTGTGACGCTGAGCTTCCTTCAACTGCCCTTTTGCTGCACTTGCATCATTAACAGCTTTTGCTACACCAGCAGCTCCCCCAGTAAGCGCTCCAAGTGCACTTAGACCAGCAAAAATGGGAATCAATGGTAACAGACCACCAACTTTTGATGGGACAGGTAGAATACGAGGTGTTAAAACTTTTTCTCTACCACCTGCTTTCCTTACAGCTTTTCAAGCTGTTTCAATAGCTGACTTTATTGTTGATCGAGCTTCATTACCAGGAATTATTGATTTTCTTGCAGCATCAACAATTTTTCTAAGATTTACTCGTTTTTTTGATTTTATCTTCTTTACTCGTTTCTTTGACTTTGTCTTCTTCTTTAAACCCATTCCAAATTTTGATTTTGCTTTCATAGCGTTTGTTATTGCGTAAGCTGCAGCTCTTTCACTATATTGTGCGTCTGGAGCAAATACACGTTGCCACGCTTTGTCAGCTAATACTCTATCAGCAGAGTTTCTTTCTTCAACGTTTTCTCGATTTTTCGAGTAAGCAATATCGTGCTCTTTACAAGCGGCGTCTAATGGATTAACACCTGGATCACCTCTATCTAGACGTTTTGCTAACTTTGTGCCTGGTCCACAATATTGATAACCTGGCAAATGTAATTCAAATGGTAACTTGTTTATAAGTTTATTAATTAAACCTTTTCCTCGAGAGCGATGATGTATAATCATACCTTACTCTGTGAAAGTTAAAATTAGAATGACTTGTGAGCTATATAAGCGCTGTATTTATACCTTTAGCGGCAGTCTAAATCAGGATACGGTTCAAGGAACAACTTCACAAGCTGCCAGTCGTCAATCTAGACTCGATTGTTGAACAACAAGAGAAGACAGTGAAGCGTCATAGTAGCTTGTTATCAGGTAGTATTCGAGCTATTTTTTGTGGACCATCAAATTGTGGAAAGACAAATGTACTCCTTTCTTTAATTTTACATCCTAATGGTCTTAGATTTGATAATATTTACTTATACTCAAAGTCTTTACATCAACCCAAGTATAAATTCTTGGAACAAGTTGTAAGTAATGTTGAAGGAGTAGAGTATTTACCATTTAGTGAGCATGAAGAAGTCATTACTCCTAAAGATGCAAAACGGAATTCAATATTTATATTTGATGATATTGCTTGTGAGAAGCAAGATAATGTATGGGCATTTTTTTGCATGGGTAGACATGTTGATGTTGATTCTTTTTATCTTTGTCAAACATATGCCCGCGTTCCTAAACATTTAGTACGTGATAATGTTAATTTACTAGTTCTTTTTCGTCAAGATGAGAAAAATTTAAGGCATGTTTATGATGATCATGTTAATACTGACATGACATTTAATCAATTTCGAGAACTATGTTCAACATGTTGGAATTCAGACAAATATGGATTTGTAGTAATTGATAAGGATTCTGATTTAAATGATGGAAGGTATAGAAATGGATTTGATAGCTTTGTAACACTATAAATATAAGATCATTCCTAAAACATTGTTAGTTCAATATGAAACCTTGTAATAATAACATGTTTCATAAAGAAAAAGAATATCTTTATCAAATTGCTAAAGCTAGTGAGGCAATTAGGCGAAAACATCGTATGTTAAAATTAGGAAAAGAAGAAGCTGAAAATGTGCTGACTGAAACTTTTAAACCGATAGTTCAACCCTTACAAAAAATTATTAACTTGACAGACACTGAATATGAAAATGTTAAGGTTGAAAAGAAAGAGCAGAAGATAGATGATAGCATAAACTATGAAAGTGAAACTGAAAAATCTCCAGATTGTAACGATTGTTAATTTCATGGGTGCGGATTAGCTCGTCGAACCAGAGTTCGTTAAAAATATAGGAAGTTAAATAAGTAGTGCAATTCGGGAATTTAAATTTGACTATGGTTTATTAAGTGATAAAAAGACGTGAAAAATACATATTGTACGGAAAACGAAAGATACGGAACGTGGACGTAAAATTACGGGCGAAAACTAATAAACAGCGTTCGAAAAACGGATTACGGTACATTACGGGCGACGATTACGACGAAAAACGTAGCGTGTGAAACACGTACTTTGAGAGGTTAATTCCATCTCATGGCGGTTATTCCGACCGTTGTCTCCGGGTAATACCTCGGAGAGAGAGAGTCTTGGTGGTGATTCCAACCATCTCCGGGTGATCCCTCAGAGAGTGACTCCAGGCGGTAATACCGGCCGTCGTCTCCGCTGGCTCGCTGCCGCGCGCCAGCTTATATACCTGTACGAGGTGCGGCGACGCGTGCGCACTTCGTAGAGGACGAACTACAGTGCCGTAACAAAAATATTTCACCCCTGCTCTTAAAATAAATTTCTAAATTCAAAATAAATACGGTGATCGTCACACCCCTCTTTCGTGTAGAAAGAAAACTCACATGTGAGTTTTCTGTCGCAAAAAAAAAACACAAATCGAAATGAACTATTGGGTGTAACGCGTAAGAAACCGAATGACGTACAATTAACTGGGCGGAAAACGTAACACTAGACCTAAAGCGAACAATTATAAAGTATCGGTTTCGTAACTCAAAATCGCGAACGTAGAATAAAAACACAAACGTAAAACATGAACGTATGAATCGTAGATCGAAGTAACACTACACACTGACTCGAAAATCGATTAAATATTATAAATCATAAAGTTTTTAGAAACACGATAGATTTCACTAAACACTTTTCGAAGTCGGATCAAACTTACGAGTGGAGACTGCTGGTGATCTTGGGATGAACGTTATCAAATCGTGATACGTTGTTCTTGACTCCAGAGGATCCTCGTTAAACTTGATGATGTCGTATCGTAATGTAAGATTGGAAAATGTAAAAGACGAAATCCGAAAACTGATTGCGTAAAACTTAGCCGTTGACATCTGAGTGTAACCATAAATCTTCTGAACAGGAAAACGTAACTGGACAGTGACTGGCAACAAAACGGATGACAGGAACTTTGGTGACGTACGTGACACTTTGACTGATAAATCCAATTCACTGTTGTTTACTAAAAGTGAATTGATTTCCATCGGGCTCTTGACTTGACACTGAATGTAAAACTGGATAAAACTTTTAGACTGGATACTTTTACTTTGGCTTGACGTAATTGAATTGAACACTATTGATGATGATGACGACTCTTCGGTTTGATCCAACTTTTACAACGACGATTGATTTAAAATAACTCGGGATTTATTCTTATAATACATGCGTTGAACATAAACGAAACGTAGAGCGATAAACGGGTACGTAAAACGAAAAACTAAGCGTGAATGGAAATATGAAAATGAACAAAACGTAGGACTTCACACAACGACGCGACTTACAGGAAACGCGAATATAAAACTATAACAACGGAACAGATAGAATATTTCTGGACTTGAGTTTTTCAATAGACGCATCTTTCGGTCGACGATTACTTACGATAAAACTAGAACGTATTTACAAACGATTAAATAATTCAAATATTTATTTACGATGACGTATAAACTGTAACGTAAACGGACGTAAGATGGTTCGAAAACGAAATACGGTTTTTCATAATTTACGACGTTTAGACTGTGGACGAGTATGTACAAAAATGTTAACTAAATGCTGGCCGAGAATTTTCAAGTTTTTATCAGTTACGATGGATCATTATCGTGACGAAATCTTGTTTTACAATTTACGGAATTCGCGAACTAAAATAAAAGTAGATTGCCGCTATTAACTAAATCGGTGTACAATACTCAATGTACGACGACATTATAATGATAAAACGAATGAGTTTTATCAGGTTAAATCTAATACGGAAACGTAACTGAACTCTATAACGTAAAACGATAACGATTCGAATAAAACGTAGAATGACTAATGTGAGGAAAATGTCTTTTACGACAAAACGATCTCAACGTAATACGAATAACGACGACTCATGATGACGTAGAACGATGAACTATTTGAATATGTCTCCGCGACGACGAGACTCTATTCACGTAAACGATAACGACGTAAAACGATAATTTTGTTTAATGTAAAACACGAGCAATTTTAAAATGTCTCTGCGACGACGAGACATTTAACGGGTAACGACGTAAAACGGTAATGATTTGAAAATGTCTTCGCGACGACAAGACATATCACACGTAAACGGATTGCGGAAACTGAAACGAAAATGAATAGTAACTGTTGAATTCACTACGGCCGAAACTCTGGAAACCTGTGATGTCAGCCACTAATCGTTCGTACAGCATAACGTAACGATAAAGTAACGTAACGGTAACGAATAATAAACGTAACGGTAACGAACGTAACGGTTTTTTCGAAACCGACGATAATTGATATCAAATATTTATATAACGCGGAAAATATACATAATAGCAACGAACGTAATAATAATTCGACGATACGCGACGCCAAATGTCTATGGATACGCTACGCTGTCGAATTTAATCGACTAACGCCAGCGTTATCTAAACTACGACAGGCTGGACGCGTATAATTTCGTACAACGACTTCTCGATTAATTTTTGGAATTTATTGTAGCCTGGATATGCGAAAGTCTTCGACGTCGACTTATCGCGACTAGCAAATATTCCCGTGGACGACAACATAAAACGGAACGGATATAAAATGAAACGGACGTAAAAACAAAACGGATATATTTGAACAATGACGGTTTTTCTTAACACGAATGATTAACGATTAATAATGATTTTAAAATCAAATTTCTTTTATCGTTCGTAGAAACGACTGGGTAGACGACGTAAGAACGTAAGACACTTCCACGCACCGAAAACGCGATAAAATAACACGACGTAACACGTAAGAGGGAAAGCAAAAATAAATAAACTATTTTACTTCGACTGTAAATAAAAGACACTTCGTTATTAATACCGAAAAGAATTGCACTACAGAATAATTAAAACTCATTTTGTCTATAATAACGAATTGACCGGTGATTCGATATACGAAAATGACTCTAAAGTCCCTGTTCGGGCGCCAAAATCTGTAACGATTGTTAATTTCATGGGTGCGGATTAGCTCGTCGAACCAGAGTTCGTTAAAAATATAGGAAGTTAAATAAGTAGTGCAATTCGGGAATTTAAATTTGACTATGGTTTATTAAGTGATAAAAAGACGTGAAAAATACATATTGTACGGAAAACGAAAGATACGGAACGTGGACGTAAAATTACGGGCGAAAACTAATAAACAGCGTTCGAAAAACGGATTACGGTACATTACGGGCGACGATTACGACGAAAAACGTAGCGTGTGAAACACGTACTTTGAGAGGTTAATTCCATCTCATGGCGGTTATTCCGACCGTTGTCTCCGGGTAATACCTCGGAGAGAGAGAGTCTTGGTGGTGATTCCAACCATCTCCGGGTGATCCCTCAGAGAGTGACTCCAGGCGGTAATACCGGCCGTCGTCTCCGCTGGCTCGCTGCCGCGCGCCAGCTTATATACCTGTACGAGGTGCGGCGACGCGTGCGCACTTCGTAGAGGACGAACTACAGTGCCGTAACAAAAATATTTCACCCCTGCTCTTAAAATAAATTTCTAAATTCAAAATAAATACGGTGATCGTCACAAGATGATGATAAAATAAGTAATAAATTTCTATACTTATTAAATCATAATAGAAAGCAATGTTTAGATTCAACATACGGCGTACGTAAGCTAAGTGATGGGTCACTTATGATTGGTGATTCACCAATAACTCTTGAAGATCAGCATGTAAAAATTGGTAATAAACGATATCTTCAAACGCTTGGATTACTTGAACTTTTATTCAAAAGTAAACCTACGAGATCGTTTATAAGTGAAGATGATGAAAGAAACTATAAAGAGATTCTGTTTGCTACTAATGCACACAAAAAGAAGTATAGTTCCTCTGAATCTATACGCACGGATAAGAGTTACAAGTATTTGAATTTTATATCTCAATTCTTCCCTCGAACACCTACCAAACAGCCATCTGTAAGCGGTAGTTCATTACCTAAATTTATGATTACAAACAGAAATTTTCAACGAGAATATATCTATTGGGATGATCCAAATGAGTTGGTTGACCGTCTTAGACTATCAATGGCTTCTCAAGCTGCTGGAAATCCTAGTCACAATAATGAAATCATGTCTATCATAGAGGAACTACGTGAAGCTAAAATGATATATTAAGATGTGTTTTAGCAAATATCATTCATTTCAACAATGAGCATTGACGTGTTCGGACATCCTCTCAATCAAAGAGGAACAGCAAGACAAGGGCCTTCTGGAGTTGGTTTTAAACTTAATTCTCAAGGTAACTTTGACGTTGAAGGAAGAAAACTCTCTAATCTTGCTAACTCTGAAGAAGAAAACGACGCTGTCAATTTAAAACTTGTACGACATATGATAAAACACGAAGTGCGTTTATTGTATGAAGCTAGTGCCTCACTTAGATCAGAGGTGGACAATAACAACTTATTTCTAAAAGTTCTTGAAGACTCGATTACAGAAAAAATAAAAAATTTTGAAAGAGATATAAATCAAGACTTATCTTATCGAACAGCTGAAATTATTAGTGAATTGGATACTCGCTTAAGTGCTCTTGAGAATGAACAACAAAAAATTAACAGTAGTGAATGAACTTCATACTCAGGCTAGAAAAAATTATCCTCGACGGCGAGTTGAAATGCGTGATATTGATGAGACATGGCAAGCAGATTTGGTAGAAATGATACCTTATTCAAGAATAAATAAAGGTTTCAAGTATTTACTAACAGTTATAGACATATTTTCGAAATATGCTTGGGCTGTTCCAGTAAAAAGTAAAAATGGAAAAGATGTTTCTCATGCAATGCAATCTATATTTGCTAAAAAACTTATACCAAAAAACTTGCATAGTGACAAAGGAAAAGAATTCTATAACTCACAATTTAAAGCATTAATGAAAAAGCATTAAATAAATTTTTATTCAACATACAGTAATATGAAAGCTTCCATTGTTGAACGGTTTAATCGAACACTAAAAAGAAAAATGTGGATGCAATTTAGTTTACGAGGAAATTACAAGTGGTATGATATATTGCCTACTCTGATTTCCAACTACAATAATACAAAACATAGAACAATTGGAATGAAGCCTAAAGATGTTACTTCAGAAGACGTTGAAATTTTAAAAGAAAGGACCTCTAAACTGAGAAAAATTCCTTTAAGACGACCAAAGTATAAAATTGGTGACAAAGTTCGAGTAAGCAAATATAAAAACGTTTTCGAGAAAGGATATACACCCAATTGGACAACAGAAATATTCACCGTGGATCAAGTTGTATCAACTCAACCAGTGACTTACATGCTCAAGGATTACCAAGACCAACCCATCAGCGGAGGATTTTATGAAGAGGAACTTCTTAAAGTAAAATATTCAGATATTTATCTTGTGGAAAAAATTCTCAAGACACGTGGAAACAAAGTTCTTGTCAAATGGCTTGGCTTTGATAATTCTCACAATACGTGGGAAGATAAAGCAAATGTATAATCTATTATTCGCAAATCGTCCCCAGTAACTTAACGCAAATGTCAATCAACCAGCAAATCAATCAAAGATTAATGTTAGCGTAGAACCTCTCTATAAATCAAAACTGCTTCCAACAACAGACCTTTACACTGCCAGTGCCAAATTTAATTAACATTAAATCAACAATGAATCAATAATGAATCAATAATGAATCAACAATGAATCAACAATGAATCAATAATGAATCAACAATGAATCAATAATGAATCAATAATGAATCAACAATGAATCAATAATGAATCAATAATGAATCAATAATGAATCAACAATGAATCAACAATGAATCAATAATGAATCAATAATGAATCAACAATGAATCAACAATGAATCAATAATGAATCAACAATGAATCAATAATGAATCAATAATGAATCAATAATGAATCAACAATGAATCAATAATGAATCAATAATGAATCAACAATGAATCAATAATGAATCAATAATGAATCAATAATGAATCAATATTAAATCAGTAAGCACTGGCATTACACAAGTTTAATGTCGACATGTTTACGGACATTGTCCATTGTTTTGCCGTACACAGCGTTGTTCATGAGCTTGAACAAATTTTTCTCGAACTCATTTTTGGCATTAGTTCGCATCATTGTATTATAGTCTATGTATGTTTTAAGCCATGTTGATTGCTTAAACAGTAAGACTCGATGAATTTTAACAAGTTTAATGCCGTTGGCGACAACTTGTTTTAAAGTGCGGTAGTGGATCACATATTTTTCTTTTGGTTGGAGAGTTGTTAATAATTTCTCCTGTTTCGAGAGGGGTGGTTTCGCATTTTCTGCGCAAAATGGCATGTCTTTGTGAGTATCGTGGAGATTTTCAGGATACTCCAAATCAACTTCGAGTATGTATCCAACAGGTGAATCGTCGGATACATTAAAATTGAAAGAGTTGTCGACATTTTCAACCCATTTGAAGCCGCCATAAGAGAGCGCTTGAGCCATTGCCCAGCCATATAAATTGTTGGCGTCAAAGTACATGATGTAGCTAGTATCTTTGCTATCATCGAAATTTTCCATATATCTATTATTCGCTATAGTATATCGGTTGCAGCATTGACTTATGCCACCTCTAATACCAGACTCAACAAACATAATCATATCGATATCGGTTATTAGTTGCAATCCTATTTTCGTGTACTTGAGCATAGCATCCCAAGTTAAACCGGGGGTCGTATAATAGTGTGCAGGATCTAACCCGTACGCTTTAACACATTCTACTCGGAAATTTTCAAAGACGTCCGCAAGTAACAATACATCAGTTTTCATATACAAATGGACATAGTCGTAGAGATTTTTACAGTCAAACTCAGTCCATACATTCTGCGCATGCGCATACTCATCATCAGAAATACCAGCGTCATACAGAGTACTATAAAATTTCTCTATCGGGGGTAATTCGGTTTCATCGAGCTTACTTTTTGAGTCAAAGTACTCATAGGGGAAAACACCCTTACGCGTCAATAATTTAATTTTATCTGGATCTGTCACCGTACTGGCAAAAACGGAGTTTACAATTTTATACTCGTCTAGGTACGATGCGAGTTTTTCTAGGGATGCTGCCATGAATCGCAATGAGTCAATGAATCGAAATTTGACCTCACTCCCCTTGACATGTTAAGTAAAAGAGATATACTTCTCTTTGTTAATGGGGAGGAGGTCAATTTTCCCTTCAAAGCTCGTAGAAATCGCGTGAATTATAAAATGGGCGTCATAGCCACTTAGGTTGTGGAACACCACAAGAATTGTTTGACAATCTTAATAGTTTAGATTGCACGATTCATGGGCAGCACCCCTATATTTGCCAGTAAGGTGACAGTGATCGCGGACTTTCTTTTCGCTTGCCGGTATTTTCTCATGACAAATGTGACATATTGTCGCTCGCTTGAAATCACTAATTTCTTGAGGAGTTAAGGCATTCATTGGTATCGGATTTTTAAATACATTATCAATTTTTTCAGATAATTGCCTTAATTCCTCAGTAAACCATTTAGCAGGATCAGATTCATTTTTCGGGCACGGTACATATTTACATAACGATTCATCGTAGCTGCATTTTATGTAATAGCCAATACTCAATAACTTATGGCGCTGGAATACTTCAGTCTTACTTAAATTGTCTACATCTTCATCGGCGGGAAGAAGTAGACTTTCACAGTCCGCGTAAATTACATACGGTACTCTCTCTTTATTCTTATAATTTTTAAATGTGATTAAACTTTTATCAATCGTCGGTAATTTTATTTTACACTCATTCACTTTTTTACAATTTTCGATGTGTGCGTTCAATCTATCTACAGATGAAAAGTAGTGTAAGCATCGGTCACAGATGTATTTTTTATTTCTATGTTTAGACAACTGCTTAAACACTAGTCGCGATAAATCTTTTATCCACACATAATGGAAGTTTATAAAATTATCGTCGTCATACAATACAGTATCATCATCACTTTTATCCGCATACATGTCGGCAACATACAAGAGATTTACATGCTTATCTCTTTTTTCAGAAGTAAGGTGAAGAGGGTGTACAGAAATGTCACCATACCTTTTTGTAAGGCCGTAGACATTAATCGAAACGTCATTCAGCTTTTCAAATTTCGGGATATTTTTAAGCGTCACTGGAAATTCAATTCCCTCAAAATTCAATTCATCTTTAAATTCTTTAAAACTAGACACACGTTTAGGATCGGATACATTTGGGTGTAAGGCTGACAATACCGCCCACTTAAAGCACTCGTTATCTTTGTTTTGCACGTTAATACAGGCTTTCTTTCTTTTAATTTGTGAAGGTAGATCAATGTATGAGCTCGCACGCATTGGATTGTATTTATTTACATTCACTTCAAGTCTTATAATAGACTGAAGATTCCAATTTGAACCCTTTGCGTGAAACTCTTCTACACTGCGCAAGATTAGCTGCTTGATGTTCTCATCAAACCAATCATCTAAAAGGGTTGTGGGGAAGATGCTGTTAGCCTTAGTTCCAAACGGAATTGGCTTAACTACTTCTTCCTCATTCTCAACCCTTTTAAAGTTGGCAATGAGAACACCATAAACCAAAATAGGACCATATTTGTTAATAGCATCTCTAATGCGGTCCTGAAAAAGTCTAGACGCATCATCCAAAAACGCACTAACATCAATGTGCACTAGATTCAAGACCATATTAGTGTACAGCCTACACGCAAACGCACTCTCACATTCTTCCCAGCGAACACGTTTATTAATGTCTGGGTCACCGATTCCAGCGCCATCTACTACGTGGGACTCAAATAATGCACGAAACCTTATGATGGATTGTAGAATGCTCACACATCTTTGCTTTTGATGTGTAAAGTACTTCGACTTGAGAATGCTCGATAACAAGTTTTCATGTTGTGAGCATTCTACAACCCATCGTTCAATGAAAGAGCGTCTCTCATTTACTTTACTTAAATAAGGTATCAACTCAAGGGCTTCTTTAATGAGAGTAACAGTGATGTCACTCTCGTCGAGAATAGTACCGTAATTCGGATACTTACGTGGTGGTCCATCGGTGGTCGTCGCCTTCCGCTTCATCTCTGCACCTGAAATCAAAAGAAACACACTTACAAGCTAACACACTTAAAACTAAACAGAACACACTTACAAGCTAACAAAAGAACAAAAGAACGAACTTACAAACTAAAATACTTATACTAAGCAAAACAAACTTACAAACTAAAGAACTTAACCTAAAAATCAATACAAAGTAAATGCAATAAACACAGTAAATATAACAATAAATGTAACAAAAAAGACAGTAAATATAACAAAAAAGACAGTTAGTAATGGCAATGGGAATCTGCTGCTGCTGTTGGAACCGCTGAATCTGTGAACAGAACAGCTACTGACTAAACTCGACAAAATCCCTGAATATATACCCCGAAATCCCCACTCCTACCTTTCACGCATGCGCACTAGACCATTTACCCTCACTCCAACCTATAACGCATCCCCACTCTTAAATTTTCCCCCACCTATTCACGCATACGCAATACTCTTACTCTAACGCAGTCGTAACAATTTCTATACAGGATCCGCAAAATAAATATACTAATTTACAAAGAAATAAAAATTTATTGGTTTTAAAAAATAAAATTTAAATTTAAA
This sequence comes from Leptopilina heterotoma, assembly GCF_015476425.1. Classification (NCBI taxonomy): domain Eukaryota; kingdom Metazoa; phylum Arthropoda; class Insecta; order Hymenoptera; family Figitidae; genus Leptopilina; species Leptopilina heterotoma. Next base: position 955,056 of record NW_025110934.1, read on the forward strand.
AATACGCGCCGCCGTCGATGGCAGCGACGCCGACCGTGAGCAGGCGGCGGCTGCGCCTCTGGTGGAGGTCCCGCCGGCTCCCATTCCTCTACCCTGGGCTCGGGAGACTGCGCCCTGGGTATCGGTGACCTACACCGTGGTGGACTTCCGGGCGGGGTTGTAGGTAGCCATTCCACCGGTGTAGGCGACCTGGGTGGAGTTCCCAACTGAATGAAGGGTGGGGGAGATTCCGGTTCCATCTTGGGTTGAGGTGGTGTCGGCGGTCGTTCCACTAACGCCCAGGGTGGTGAATATGGCCGCCACATAGGGTACATGGCGTGTAGCGGTGACACCTCCGATGTCGGCGACCTGACGTCCACCGAAGGTGATAGCGGATTCACCACCTGGTGCCACGGTGACTGGGTCGGCCTTAGAGGAGTTGCGGGGAATGGCACCTCGTTAACTTCATGCTGCAACTGAAAAATATATTATAATATTATATTATATTATATTATATTATATTATATTATATTATATTATATTATATTATATTATATTATATTATATTATATTATATTATATTACTTACGTTATACTCGGACACCATCCTCACGACGCAGTGGTAGCACCGGCAGCTCTCCATCGTGGACCGCACTATTCCTCTCCGCGATCTGGAATGAGCTCTCTACTGCGTGCAAGTCACCCTCGTAGGTCTCTCTCCCCACCAAGCGGTTCCCCCACTACGCGCGCTCTCCACTCTGCTACGTGTGGCGGTTGACTTGAACTACTGTGAGCTCACCGCCGGCAACGAGCTCACCGCTGATATCAAGCTCACCGCCGGTAACGCGCGAAATTCAATTTGAATTTGAAACGCTTATTATAATTTTGAGTAATAATTTTACTTACCTTTATTAATAAATTATTTATAATTAATCAAATAATGAAAATAGTAATAATTAATAAATAAATAAATTAACTAAACTTACCTTAATTAAATAAATAGTTTTTAAATAAATATTAATAATAAACAAATATTTACAATTAATATTTTTTAAGCAATAATTTTTTATATAATAAACAAATATTTACAATTAATATTTTTTATATATATATAATAAACAAATGTTTACAATTAATATTTTTTAAACAATAATTTTTTCACTAATATTAAAAATTTAGTGGCGCCATCTATCGGGACAACCCCATACCAATACTCGGTCGGTAAAACAGAGCACCCCTTCTAAGCCACTTGAAAGTTTGAAATTAAATTTTTAAATTTCCCGCCAAGGGGATTTGCAATTTGCAAGTGGCGCCATCTAGCGGTGGCAACCGGAACTAACTCGGTCGGTAAGGTAGAGCACACCCTACCAACCACTGATAATGTAGGAATCTACCTTACCGACCTGACCCAGTATACTCATAGCTATACTACTTTGAAATTTTCAAAAAAAAATTTTTAGTTCTATTAAAGTGACATTTTTATGTATTTTCTTATTTCATTCTCTTATGTGATCTACTTAATAAAAAAATTTTGCCCGACATGATTTCAGGGTGTGTCTCGGTAAATAACTCAAAAACCCTACCTGGTACATTTTTATGTTGTATTTGAATGGTTAATTAATTAATTATTTATTTAATTACAAATTAATACTTAGGGGTTTTTGAATAAAAGTCTGAAATCGATGTCAAAAAAAATTATTTTCAAAGAAAAATCCAAAAATTTTTATTTTGTCATTTAAAATTTTTCTCTTTTTGGATCGCTGAAGCGGTACATCACACTTTTTTATTTAACTTTCTTAACAGTCTTACTTTTTAAAAAAATGATGGCCTAGATGATTTTAGAGTGCGACACGGTAAAAAAATATCAAAAAATCCTAAAATTTGATTTTAAAATTTTCTAAATTTTTTTGTTTGTCTGAAAATATTTTTTTATATCAACTTTAGATTTGTATTTAGCAACCTCAATAACCCACTAGTTATAAGTTGCAAAAATATTTGACAGGTTTTTAAAATTAACCATTTACATACAACATAAAAATGTACCGGGTAGGGTTTTTGAGTTATTTACCGTGACACACCCTGAAATCATGTCGGGCAAAATTTTTTTATTAAGTAGATCACATAAGAGAATTAAATGAGAAAATACTTAAAAATGTCACTTTAATAGAACTAAAAAAAATTTTTTTTGAAAATTTTCAAAAAAAAAAGATTTTTGGAATTTTTTGAAAAAAAATTTGAAATTTTTTTTGGAATATCTTTAATTGTCTTTTCAACATATCCAAAGCTGATTAAAATACATACAGTAGTTTTTGAGAAAAATGCGTTTTCGATTTTTCCCCTCCATACATAAGTTCCAAAAAACTCAAAATTTTAAGTTAAAAATTTCAAAAAAAAATTATTTTTAAGTGGGTAGGAATGAATGGGAAAAATATATTCGGGTCACTTTTTCCATACTTATTTAGCTATACCCCAACACGTGAAATTGCCCATATGAGCATATGTGCATTACCGTACGTGACAAATAGCATGACCATGGTTTTTGACATTTTACTCAAAAACTATATTTTTAAAAAATTTGAAAAAATATATGTTAAAGGGGACATTATAAGGTACTTTTTACAACAAAAGAGAAAGTGGTCACTTCAAAAAATAACCCTAAAAAAAATTTTGAAAATTTTGAAAACTTTTTTTTTGACTTTTTTTTAAAAAAAAATTTTGATTTTTTTTTGCTAAAATCGTCTTGTCTATATTTACAACCAATTAAAATTTCATTAAAATCGGTTCAGTAGTTTTCGAGAAAAATAAGTTTTTTGATTTTGCTTTCCTCCTCCATAACTCCCCCAAAAAAGCGAATTTTGAGTTCAAAATTGCAGAAAGTTATAGTCATATGGATATATATATATATATAAAAAAAAAAATAAAAAAAAAATAAAAATGATGCGGGGTCAGTTTTTGCACATTTAACCCCCTAAGCCCTTTACATCCATAACCTATCTAAAATTATCAGTGATAATTTTCAAACTTATCGCGGATAACTACTAGATAATTCGCTGCGAATTAACATTTCAACTTTTCAGCGACTTCCCAGAGAATTCGCTCTGCGAACTCGCAAAAGGTCGGAAATTTAGTTTTCGCCTGAAGTTCGCAGGGAGTTCGCAGTGCGATCTTCCTACGAAATGTTGAGTTATGTGGGCACTGGGTTTCGATTTACACTACCAGGTTTTTGTATACCTTTTTTAAAAGTTTTTCTTAAATTGCACCACAGATGCCATATTTTGTTGCAACCGTTAACTCGTTGTTTATTTTTTTAGCGCACTTTGAACTATTTTTCTAAAATTACCCAGTGGGCAAAAAACCATCATTGTTTTAAAAACGTTCAAAAAACGTTTTTAGAATTCATGTCTGCAAAATAATGTTCCAAAAACGTTCCATTGCTTTTAAAACGTTTTAGAAACATATAACGTTTTTGGGACGTTATTTAGCAGACATGAAACGTTCTAAAAACGTTTTTGGAACGTTTTTAAAACAATGATGGTTTTTTGCCCATTGGGTAGAAGGTTAGTTTAAGTAGAAAACAAATTAATTTCACATAATATTCAATGGATTTTTGTCCCTGGTCTCTTAGTAGTATAGCAAAGCCGATACGACTCCAGGTTCTGATCTCAGCTAAGTACCTACAGTCGGTAATGCAGATTCCTACATTGTCAACAGTCGGTGCCCTATCGGATTCTGATCCCTGAAAAATCCCCGTAATATGGGTATTTTTTGGGGATTCGTTAAAAAAGTAATTAAAACAATGTAAATTGTAAATTTGCATTATAGATATTGAAAGAGGAGGTTCTAACGAACATTTTTAGTTATTAATATAGTCAGATTAGTTAATTTTTAATGTAAAATTAATTAAATTAAAAATTTATTATTTTGGAGATCATTGACACTTGTTGAGGGATTTGTTAAAAACAAGTGCAAAATCACTATTTCAAGAACTTTACGCGTATAAAATTATAAGATAATAATACACTGAAGCTATTTATACAAAAAAATTGCCATTTAATACTATTTTTATGTTGAAAATAATTAAAAATGAAAATTATAATGTAAGCGAAAGTATAATCAATAGTAAAGTGTTTATATGTATTAGTGACTTACCGACAAAAGTAAAATGTAGTTGAAACTCGCCTACGAGATGGCGTCATAATACAATTCTTTGGTGAATTGTATCGCGAAATTGGAAAGTGATGGAATAATCAAATAATTAATTAGGTTGATTTAATGTTTATTAGCAGGTAAGTAATGTTATTATTGTTTCTTTATCGTTGTCATATAAATAAATATTACACTCAAACAGATAATTTTTTGAAAAATTATTTTTAAAAGGTTATCTTTTAATATAATACAAATAAATGTAGTATATATTTAATTAAATCACGAAATCATAATATACAGACGGATTAATACAGAAATTGAAAGATAATATTTATATTAAAAATATTTTGTACATATTTTGTTGGTTTTTAAAAATATGTATTAAATGAGAAATAATTATTAAATTGATATAATCTGTTGTACTGTAGGTAAGTAGGAGCGCTATGCATATGTCGTATTGACAGAGTACAGTAGTGCGCCAATATTTGAATTTATAGTGAAGTTAACCTATTAAATTTAAATACTTTTGAATTCTTACTTTATTTTCTACAAAATATTAATTGTTTATTTATTTTAAACGTACATTTAATGTTTTTTATTTTTGTATTTCTGTTATTGTCAAATGTAAGAATTGAAAAAAATAAGTTTTCTTTATTTGAAAAAAATCAAATTATTTAAATTAACAAATTACATACTTTAAGTAATAAAACAACTTTTAATAATCCTGTAATGTATGTGAGATTTATTTAACATATTTTAAATAGATATCACCTCAGCAGTATTTTGTAAACAAATGTTTAATTTAATAAAAATTAAATAAATAAAAATCTTAAAGAAAATATACGGTTACAGTTGTTTAATTTTTTTTAAACCAGCTTACGTTCATAAAAGAAAATTCATTGTTTTTATACTTTTAATCGAAAAATTATAATTTTTTATTACTAAATGCAAAGGTGGGCAGAAAAGCGTTAATCCGTTAATCGTTAATTAACTTCGTTAATTTTTTCGTTAACGATTTAACTTTTAAGTTAATTTTAAAAACAGTTAACGGACTTGTTAACTTCCGTTACATTTCTCTTTCGTTAACTAAGGTCCGTTAAATTTCTTTTTTTTTTAATTTTAATTACCCTACTAAAAATAAAGTCACAAAGCGACAGAAATTTAGTCAGAATCTCTGATGATTTTAAACTGCTTTTGTTATGATTGCAGCCACAGAACATCAGACTTAAGTCATATGTTTAAGCATAAAAATTCAAAAGTAGTCAGGTTTTTTATACAAAGTCGACACCCTCTTTTACCTGGAAAAAGGTCAACTGACAGTCATAAAATTGAAGGAAAATCTTTTTATTTGTTTACGTTTATATTTATTTAAACATTATACTTGTTTTTCATCGACTTAGAATTCTAACGTTATGTTCTTATTATTTATACAATACGCTGGGTTAGTGGAAAAAAAGGACACCTCGAATTTTGGTTGAAAAAGAGGACACCTCGCATTTTAGTTGAAGAAAAGGACACCTCGAAAATATTAATTTTATATCAATTCTCGTTTGGCGATACTATGTGTAATGTAATTGTTTTTTGAGTTTTTGTAATAGAAGATTCAAGAACATATTATCTTCATAGTTTTTTGAGCACAGAATCTCATAAATCAATTAAATTACACATATTATCGTCAAACAAAAATGCATTTAAAATTAATATTTTCGAGGTGTCCTTTTCTTCAACTAAAAAGCGAGGTGTTCTCTTTTTTAACCAAAATTCGAGGTGTCCTTTTTTTCCACTAACCCATTGAATATCCTTTAGAACTTAAATTCAAAAATGATATTCTTTTTTATTTATCAATTACGGTTTTCGAGATACGTTACAGTTTCCTTAAAAAATGTTTTTATAATAAATTTTAGATATTTGTAATCGTGGAGATTTTTAGATTCTGAATTTATATTGATTTCACTTGAATGTTAAAATTGCAAAACTTTTGAGCAATAAAAATCAGGTTAGAGACCCCCGAAGCTCATAACAAAAAACCCACGATTCTATTGTGAAAAAAGGGATACGCACAAATTTGAAGTTTTAACGGTACTTTACATTTACCCACTATATTTTGGTGGGGGCTAAAAATAAAAAAGATGAATTCAATGAGAAATAATCACAATCCATAATAATCAGGATTCAACAGGAGCATAAAAAACCCTTTAGTCAGAATTAACCAAAAGCTTCAGAAAACGTTAAAGTAGTCACAAAACATCAAATTTTCTGACGTTTTCTTATTACAGTCAGTTCCTGCAATATGAATATTTCGCTATCTGACGAATTTCGTCAACTGACTCTTAATGGGCTTAAATCGGTTTCGCTACCTGACCAACCGTACTTTCACTTTTGACGCGAGCTCAGTGCCGAAAGAGCCTCCTAGTTTTTCGTGGTTACTCGTAGTGACAAGGCGGCATAAAAATTTTGTTTAGAGCCAAAAAAAAGTTAAAATATGCTAGGACTACGTCCTACGTCCCTGAAATTGCTAGGATCTTGGTGGAGGGGGAGCGCTTGACGGGATGGTCATATACCGAATAAGCCACCAAGGAAAAATTCGAGACTTTAGTCAGGTTGCGGGAACTCACTGTATTCCTGATTTTATTTTTAGCAGGGTATCATAATAAAAATATTTTGTCGAAACTTTAGTTGTTTATGAAAGTAAACATGTGTCTCTTAGATTTGATGTAAAAAAATAAAAATTAATGAAAAAGAACATTTGTTTTTTTGTACATTAGAATGCAATTACGAATTTTTTTAAATTTATGTTAACTTTAACGGTTAACGTTAACTTCCGTTAATTTTCTTGTTCGTAAACGGATTAACTATTAACGAAGTTAACTTTTTCACTTAACGAATTAACGATTAACGACGTTAATTTTTAGGTTAACGGTGCCCACCTTTGACTAAATGTAATAAAGCAAAATTAAAAAGACTCATGCAAAACGTGGAGCCGATGAAATTATGAAATATCCATTAATTTGAAAGATCACAGAAATTTAAAAATAATGTTTGTGCTGAGAATGAATTGTTCAAGATAGCTATAAGTTATTTTTTATTAATATTAATAGATTATTGTGTAAAAAATCAGAAACAACATACATCATTAGAAAATACACAAAGTTTGGAATAGTTAATTATAAAAAATCACACTGTGACGCGTAACGTAGCCCACGAGCAGCTGTAAATTAAATTAAAAAATTTTTTTTCTAATTCTTCAAGCTCAAACTGCTCATCTCGGCACTTTTTGAAAAATTTTCTCTAAATTATCAGTTATAAATAAATAAAAAAAAATTAATAGCAATTATGCCCAAGTTAAATGAAATAGACCTTTTCATTTCAATTCGGAAGTCGCGAATGTGACTGCGCAGCAACCATGACAGTTCACCAATTTTAAAAGTTTCGGCCCTGTTCTATTAACATATGTTAAAACTTTACTTTTGCTCATGTTTTTTTAGAGAAAAGAAAATGTGTCCGGTGCAAAATTGGTATCAAATTTAAACATAAAAACACGCAGTTAAATTTGCAACTAAAAATATTACTGCAGTGCAGAAAACAGTCAACTAAAGGCAGAAAAAAGAGTTGGTTCCAGAGTGAGGTTATGCTATATATTGACATATTGTTATTCGCTAATGAAATGTGAAAAACACAATAGTTACCTCTTTCACTTTTATTAATTGTTTTTATTAACGTTGCATGTAGAAATGCAAAAAAACTAAAATAAATTATTGATATTTAAAAAATAACTTATTGATAAAATAATTAACATATGCTCCGTCCTTAATTTTTTCATTAAATTTATTCCAGTATTTGTTATAATTATTGTACTCCATTTTTATGCAACATATAATAATTTAGAACACTTTTTATAATTTTTTTCATATCTGGTTTAAAAATTTCAAAACCTACAGGTTTTAATTCTTATCTGAATAACTTCCCAGAAGAACCAGAGATATTGAAGTTAGAGTCTTTTTTTCTTAATTGTCGAAATGAAAATTTAGATATTGCGTGAATTTTTCTATAATAGAGACTGTCAAAAAATTTAAAATAAGTTTAATATCTATTCTTTTACTTCAAATGACACAATAAAATTGTACCTAATCATCAATATTGTAAAAAAATGGTTTTTTATTAGAAAAACTGTCCTTTTTAGAAAAGGGTCCATATTGTCGATTTTTCGTATTTTCGAAATGAAGAGGGGGGGGGGGTTAAAAATTTAAAATCTGTTGGTTTTTTATCTTTAAGGTGCCATGAACTGGAAACAATTCTTATCTGAATAACTTCCAAGAAGAACCTGAGATACAACAATTAGTTGGTATCGCAATCTTTAATTCCGTTTTTCTCGAAATGAGGTTTTCGGCGTTCTAAACTTTGAAATTCCGTAACTCAGTAAATTTTTAACCAAAAAAGTTCTAAGACCACTCAAAATTATCCAAATTTTGCCAGGAATACGCCCATATAGATGACTCCAATAATGCCAAAATGAGCCCTTTTTATGTTAGATTATAAAATTTTTAAATTCACAAAAAGTTAAAACTTTTTTTATAAATAATAATAATAATATGTGACCTGGTCTATGAAAAGGGACGTTACTTGCGAAAACAAGTTTTTTTTTGAAAAAACAGCAGTTAAAGTTTAAACTTAGAAACACTCTTGTAATTTTTTTAAATTTTAATATTTTTTAATCAAGTTTGGCTTCTTTTCTTCAGTGTGGATCACAGTATCAAAATAAAAAACATAATTATAAGTAATGAACAAATTTTTTAAATAAAATTTCATATAAATTAATAACAAATTCCCCAAACATAGAAAAGATAATCTAAGTTTTCCAAATAGCAACAATAAGTATAAATAAGTGATACATCTTTGTAAGGGTTTTCGAGGCCGCTGATTACGAATATCATTTTACATTGACAATTTGACAGCTATCACTTCAACTATCAATTTCTCTGAAAAGTGATGATTTTTAGTAAAAAAAAGACTGTAGGGGAGACTGGGGTAAACCCGCTCACAGGGTAAACCCGCTCACTAGCGATTTTACGCCATGAACTCAACTTAAGATGAAGATATTGGTACTGTGAATAGTACTTGACATTCAACTTATATTAACGAACTTTCGTTTAGTTTCATGAACTCAACATAGAATCAGAGACGATCAAATGTTTTTAGAGGTGTCAGAAAAAAAACGTATTTTGGATTTTTAAGTTTTTCGATCATTATTTTTGAGTCTTAATTTATCTGGAAAAATTTTTTTGTTGCTATTGGATGTCCTTCTTCAAAGTACATATATAGTTTTGTCTTATTTTAAAAAGATTTAATTAAATTTATTCTGAAATGTGAGGAATACACTCGGGGTAAAGTCGCTCACGTGAAGTCGGGGTAAAGCCGCTCACTTAGTTTTAAATTTAAAATTTAGAATAAAATAATTTCACGTATTATATTTCAACAATAACACAATTTATGACTTATTAAAATCAAAATTGTAACTACATTTCACTTTCTCTTAATAAAATATAACACTATTTAAATCCATAGTTGTAATTCATGAAATCTATGTTCATTATTTATTAAACCAATTTGTTGTTTATAGAATTGTTTATAAAACTCATAAATTATCAATAATAATTCATACTTAAGACGGGAATAAGACGAACTTTAATATTTAAAAAATAAAACTCTTCCGTCTTGAAAAGATAAGGTGAGCGGGTTTACCCTGAAAAATTATGATTTCGAAATTTGGTATATGTTTATTAAAAAGTTTCTCTAAGTAAAACTTAAAAATATAAATCAAAAACTCTTTTTAATTTTTTTAGTAGAAATCATAAGCTTTCAAATGATATAAATTAACTTGGATTTAGAGAATAATTTCCTAGATTTTAGCCGATCTGAAAAAAAGTGAGCGGGTTTACCCCAGTCTCCCCTAATAATGTTTTTGAGGCCGCTGATTAAGAATATTATATCAAATTTGAATTTTGATAGTTGATAGCTGTCAAATTTTCTAAATAATAACAAATTAGCGTCTTCGTTATTTTAATTTGTATGATAACAAAAGAAAATCAATTTATCGTATTTGTACTTTTGTTTCTATTGACTTTAAAAAATTTCTAAACAAATTATGATTTTTTTTATTTTCACCATTTTAAAGAGTGTTCAAAATGAATCTAAAATTGAAGTTTGTGATTGAAATCAGTCATTAGTTTAATATTATATCGTACGTTATAAAATTCAGACATATTGTTTCTCAATTTATTGTTATTTCGTTTTATCTATTATAAAGAACCCTATATATATAAGATTTTTCACGTTTTTTAAAAAAAATTTCAAAATGAACACATATTTATCATTTGTTAATTAAATGTTAACTTTTGAAAGTAAACAGAGTATATAAATTTTCAAAAGCAAACTACAAACAGGAATATTTAAAAATTAACAGAAGAATAATATTAAAATTTTTGAAAATTAGGTATAGAATAAAACTATTTCTAAATAGACAAAAAAAATTCAACGAAATTTAATATATATTAAATTATATCAAAAAGAAAGCAATATTTTTAACCATATTAACCTATTTACAATAATATTCATTTCTTTTGTTTATAACCGAATTGCATTGTAAGTGAAAATTTAGGCTATATTTTATTCTTATTTTTATTAAAAATGAGTTTAAAAAACAATTTACAAAAAAAAATACTTTTACAGAACTGTGTAAATGAATTTACTTGATTTTTTTATGAAAAAATCTCAATTTCGAAAAATTGTTGCTTGACCCCTTATGTCATGCCACCCTTCATATAAAGATAATTATAACGATTTTTACTAATTTAAAATGGTTAATTTCGATCATTTTAACACCATGAGAAAAAAATTTCTCGATCATTTCAAAACAGAAATTTTACGACGTTCACGTTACAAAGAGACTCATACGAATATTTACCTCAAAACTTTACTAAAATCTTTGTCTTCTCAAATAATAACAGAAAACATTTGAAGATACTAACTAATATACAAAAATTTTCTTAGGGTGACCACCTTAGGGCCCTGACCACCTTGGGGCCCTCTCCCCTACTATTTAGCATAGATAAATAAACATTCCAAGAGGCAATTTATAAAATACTTAATTGTACATAAGCATTATAATTTATATTAAATATTGCATATATGTGGACGTCCACATGAAAAGGGACTAAGTTTGTCGGTTCTAGATTCGGAGATAATTGCAATTACTAATTTTGAAAAAAATATCGACACCTTTTTTATTCTTTTTTCTCAATCTACACACAGGTCTCCTCAGAGATGGGCAGGTTATTCTAAAATGTAACGCTACAAACTTGGTAGAAAGCTGTTCCAAATGATTTCCAGATTCCAAATTTTCAAACCGATAAATCGTACCTGATCCTCTTTTTGAATTATCTCTTTTACAGATATTCGGAAACTTGAAAATGTACCTATTATCTTAATGTGGAAGCTTTGATTCTGAAGATTGCTGATTTTTCGTTATTAAAAATTTTTTAGACAAAGATTTTATAGATAATTATGTTCATGATTTTGAGAAAAGTGGGGGTAGGGGAGAATGGGGCAAGACGGGGTACTTAAGGTTTAAAGCGCAAAAAAACGAAAATTATCGAATATATATTTTATTATTTTATTTAATAACCATCTTTGGGAATCAGTCTTTAGTAATAAAGGCGTACAAAGGCCAACTGTTTCTTAAAAAATCATAAAATTAATAATATAAAAAAAAATTGCAAATCTCCCCATCTTGCCCCACCGGCGCGGTACTAAAAAAGCAATCTATTTCTGTCGACAAATTTTACAAGTAAAGGTTGCATCTTCATCTTCGTTATAGACACCAGCACAACTGCACAAAGCCCATTGTCCGCAGACAGAACAAGCAGCCCAGCCTTCATTTGAGTCTAAATAATAACCATTACAATTTATAGAGACAAGGTGTATTCTCCACTTTACCATCGCTAATTATTGATTTAACCTGACAAGCTTTTTTCTTTTTGCTCACTCTTTTTTTATTCAGTCTTGATTTAAGTAGTTTTCTTAACTGCCCTTATTTCTCTTTTCTTTTGCTTCATTTGTGTACCCCGTCTTGACCCACTCTTCCCTACCCTATCTTGCCCGCACCTACGAAATTGAATAAAATGATTAATTACCAAAGGTGGGCACCGTTAACCTAAAAATTAACGTCGTTAATCGTTAATTCGTTAAGTGAAAAAGTTAACTTCGTTAATAGTTAATCCGTTTACGAACAAGAAAATTAACGGAAGTTAACGTTAACCGTTAAAGTTAACATAAATTTAAAAAAATTCGTAATTGCATTCTAATGTACAAAAAAACAAATGTTCTTTTTCATTAATTTTTATTTTTTTACATCAAATCTAAGAGACACATGTTTACTTTCATAAACAACTAAAGTTTCGACAAAATATTTTTATTATGATACCCTGCTAAAAATAAAATCAGGAATACAGTGAGTTCCCGCAACCTGACTAAAGTCTCGAATTTTTCCTTGGTGGCTTATTCGGTATATGACCATCCCGTCAAGCGCTCCCCCTCCACCAAGATCCTAGCAATTTCAGGGACGTAGGACGTAGTCCTAGCATATTTTAACTTTTTTTTGGCTCTAAACAAAATTTTTATGCCGCCTTGTCACTACGAGTAACCACGAAAAACTAGGAGGCTCTTTCGGCACTGAGCTCGCGTCAAAAGTGAAAGTACGGTTGGTCAGGTAGCGAAACCGATTTAAGCCCATTAAGAGTCAGTTGACGAAATTCGTCAGATAGCGAAATATTCATATTGCAGGAACTGACTGTAATAAGAAAACGTCAGAAAATTTGATGTTTTGTGACTACTTTAACGTTTTCTGAAGCTTTTGGTTAATTCTGACTAAAGGGTTTTTTATGCTCCTGTTGAATCCTGATTATTATGGATTGTGATTATTTCTCATTGAATTCATCTTTTTTATTTTTAGCCCCCACCAAAATATAGTGGGTAAATGTAAAGTACCGTTAAAACTTCAAATTTGTGCGTATCCCTTTTTTCACAATAGAATCGTGGGTTTTTTGTTATGAGCTTCGGGGGTCTCTAACCTGATTTTTATTGCTCAAAAGTTTTGCAATTTTAACATTCAAGTGAAATCAATATAAATTCAGAATCTAAAAATCTCCACGATTACAAATATCTAAAATTTATTATAAAAACATTTTTTAAGGAAACTGTAACGTATCTCGAAAACCGTAATTGATAAATAAAAAAGAATATCATTTTTGAATTTAAGTTCTAAAGGATATTCAATGGGTTAGTGGAAAAAAAGGACACCTCGAATTTTGGTTAAAAAAGAGAACACCTCGCTTTTTAGTTGAAGAAAAGGACACCTCGAAAATATTAATTTTAAATGCATTTTTGTTTGACGATAATATGTGTAATTTAATTGATTTATGAGATTCTGTGCTCAAAAAACTATGAAGATAATATGTTCTTGAATCTTCTATTACAAAAACTCAAAAAACAATTACATTACACATAGTATCGCCAAACGAGAATTGATATAAAATTAATATTTTCGAGGTGTCCTTTTCTTCAACTAAAATGCGAGGTGTCCTCTTTTTCAACCAAAATTCGAGGTGTCCTTTTTTTCCACTAACCCAGCGTATTGTATAAATAATAAGAACATAACGTTAGAATTCTAAGTCGATGAAAAACAAGTATAATGTTTAAATAAATATAAACGTAAACAAATAAAAAGATTTTCCTTCAATTTTATGACTGTCAGTTGACCTTTTTCCAGGTAAAAGAGGGTGTCGACTTTGTATAAAAAACCTGACTACTTTTGAATTTTTATGCTTAAACATATGACTTAAGTCTGATGTTCTGTGGCTGCAATCATAACAAAAGCAGTTTAAAATCATCAGAGATTCTGACTAAATTTCTGTCGCTTTGTGACTTTATTTTTAGTAGGGTAATTAAAATTAAAAAAAAAGAAATTTAACGGACCTTAGTTAACGAAAGAGAAATGTAACGGAAGTTAACAAGTCCGTTAACTGTTTTTAAAATTAACTTAAAAGTTAAATCGTTAACGAAAAAATTAACGAAGTTAATTAACGATTAACGGATTAACGCTTTTCTGCCCACCTTTGTTAATTACTACAATTTACGATTCAACAAAGAAAAAAACATATGCTTCCCTTCGTCTGTAACCCTTGCCAGTTATAAAAAATTTTATATAGTTCATTAACTGTTATTTTTAAATAATAAACACCTCCTAAAAAAGTAAAAAATTCACAAGAAAATCGTCGAAAACAGTTTTTTAGTAAAACAGATAAAATATTTGTTCTCATGGCTTTTAGGTTTTGTAAACAAGAAACTATCGTCTTGGTGCAGTATTATGTAAAATATAATCGCGATTGGTTAATTCGTTTGTTAAATAGGGCCGGTACCCCGTCTTGCCCCACTCTCCCCTATAAGTCCCAAAAATCACTTTTTAGTTTTTGTTAATACAACGGTTTTAAGAAATGATTGGATTGGTTTAAAATTTGATACTCAGGGGTTTTGGGGTCGCTGATTGCGAATATGATGTCAAAATAAAAAAATCTGTGGACAGATTCCTAATCAGCGACCCCGAAACCCCTCGAGTAACGAGTTTCAGGCAAATTGAATAGTTTTTTAAAGTCGATTGCCATATTGGATCCAACATTTTGAGTTTTGAAAATCTGACGTCATATTCGTAATCAGCGATCCCGAAAACCCTCAAGTAACAAATTCTTAGTGAATTTGTTGTTGGCAATATCGCTATATTTTCGTGAAGTAGAGGGTTCAAGCTTTATTTTAACTCATATGACAAGTCTCTACCACGTCGGATTTACCCAGTAGAAATTTTCAAAAACTACTAAGAAATGATTTTTGGGTATTTTACCCCCAATTTTCTCAAAATCCTGACGTGATGGGAGGTTTTTGTTAAATGTTAATTCGGATTTAGCGCAGCAAAAGCTACGGTAAATGACTTCTCGATCTCAGACAACGGAAATTTTTATTTTTTTGCAGGCTTCTGAAATTATATATATATTCATATATGTAGCACTTTAACATGTGACAGACGTGTCCAAATTCAAAAAATCAAAAAGTTTCTTGAAGAAGAGACAATTCGGAACCATAATTATCTATAAAATCTTTGTCTAAAAAATCAGCAGTCTTCTGAATCAAAGCTTCCACACTAAGATAATAAATTTTTCAAGTTTCCGACTATCTGTATAAGAGATAATTCGAAAAGAGGATCAGGTACGATTTATCGGTTCAAAAATTTGAAATCTGGAAGTCATTTGGAACAATTCCCCACCAAGTTTGTAGCGTTACATTTTAGAATAACCTGCCCACCTCTGAGGAGACCTGTGTACAGGGTCTCACACGTCAAATCATGCATTTTAAATTAATTTATTGATAATTTAAGTATTTTATTTCGTTGTTAGACAAAAAAATTTAAAGGGACTACTTTGTCGGTCTGTTGCAAAAATTGTTCCTGTTTTAAAATGAAAGTGGCGAAAAAATTCAAAACCTTTTGATTTTTCATCTTAAGGGTGTACTAAACTTAAAACAGCTCTTATCTGAATAACTTCACTAGAAAAACTAGAGAAATTTGCATTACAATTTTTAATTTCGTTTTTTTAGAAATAAAAATTTCTATGTTTCTTCAGACTAATCACAATGAAATTCCTTAACCAAATTTTTATGACTACTTTTTCTTTCTTTATTTGAAATACCTCAAGAAAATAAAATCCAACCTTTAATTTCGGAAAAAATTAGGTTCATTAATTTAAAAAACGCATTTTTAGAAAACGGATCACTTAGTCGGATGTCCGTTATTTTTCAATTTTTTCAAAATGAAGGGGAAATTCGAAACCTATTAATTTTTCATCTTAAAGGTGTATACTAGACTTAAAACAATTTTTATCTGAATAGTTATTCATATATCTAGAAGAACCAAATATATTCGCATTACAATCTTTGATTACGATTTTCTCGGAATGAGGTTATTCACATTCTAAATTTTGAAATTCTGTAACTCATAGGATTTGCTCCAAAAAAGTTCTAAAACCACTCACAATTTTGCAGAGAATTCGCCCATATAGATAAATCCAATAGTGCCAAAGTGGTCTCTTTTCATGCAGATGTCCACATATTATGTCTTGAAATTAATGTGTATTTATTTAACCAAGAAGTTCTTTTAACAGAATTTAGTTGGTTTTCCTAGTTCTTTTAACAGATACCGAAAGTGGATCCAAAAGTTAACTGTTGGTTTATCGAATTCTAGCTGATGACAGGGAGTAGTCATTAATCACGTCTCCATCGGCGGTAGTTAATTATTAGACAAATACTCAATACTGCAAAATATGCGTCTCCACCATCAGCTGGAATAGACTTATTCAATACCACGAAGTAGTATAAGTGTTTCTTCCATTTACTCATAAAATCACGAATCTATCCAGTGTTCATCAGTATAGCGTAATTCCAGATTTTCTAAACATAATACATGTAAAATTCTTATTATACGTAGAGGAAATTGAAGACAAGAAATCTTAAAGAAAAGCTAGATTTTCATTAAGTACATACTTACAGTTTCTCTTTGGAACAATTATTGTAAACATAATAATTTCCAAATTAAGTCCTTTTCATCTCGGCACGTCACATTTATATTGATGGATTTATAATTTTTTTCTAGAAAAATTTATCGCTTATATTAAGAGATTATTTAAATAATTAATTTGTGACTGTAATTCATATAAAGGTCATCTTATTCTGTAGTCAAGTACCCCATACACTTTACTATGGAAAAACGTCTAACTGAATAACATGACCCTAAGGGAGAAGTCTAGTCAAACTGAATGTTTTTTCCAGTGTTTTTTCTAATGATAACAATAATTTTTTACACAAAAGGGAAAATATTGAGATGAAAATTTACACAAAAAAATTAATTGAAATATAAATACATAAATATCGGTTATTCTTCACTCAGTGGTAATTTTTGCTTCCCTATATTGTTCCCTATTTAATAACTTAAAAATAGTTTTCAAATCTACATTTAGTGAAATGCATTCTGCTCATCCAAAGTGAATTTTATAGAACTTGCATTATACAAAAAAATAATATTATTTAATTCTACTGAAAGTTCTTACCCAGTGGACACAGGGACGTCTAAAAAACGTCTAAAAGATATAAAAAAGGACGTCTTTTGGACGTTTAAAAGATATAAAAGGGACGTATAAAAGACGTCTTTTTTACATTCCTTTAGATCTTAAATAGACATTTCTTTTATAACATTTTCTAAGTTGAAACACAGTAATATTGTATTAAATTTACTTTAAGTTTAAGGGGACATTCCAGTTCAAAATGTAAAAAAATCAATTTTTTTTGTTTTTATTTTCGGATTTCTTATAGTGTCAAGAATACTCTCCTAAAATATTATTGCAAAATTCGAAGTGAAACAAAAGTTATACATCCTTATTCTTCGTCATGTCAAAGATGTTTTGTATGCGGATAAGCAATCGAATGATTTAAATGTTTTCTCATTTGCATTTTTTAAAAAAGACAAATAAAAATGTATTTGGTGTTGATGATCACAAATTAGATATCAAATTTTCAAAATTCAAAATGGCGGATCCAATTTGGTGGAAAAGACAATTTTTTAATTTTAATTTTTTTTTCGTCCATTATATTGCATCCGCCATTTTTAATTTTGAAAAAATGATGTCATATTCGTAAACAGCGACCCCAAAAACCCCCCCGTCGTAACGATTTTCAAGCAAATCCAATGATTTTGAAAAAAAATGTCCGCCATATTGGATCCGCCATTTTGAATTTAAAAAATCTGATTCTATATTCGTAATTAGCGACCTCAAAAACCCCCGAGTAACGATTTTCAAGCAAATCCGATGATTTTTTAAAAAAAATTTCGAAACTTATGAACAAAAACTTTAAATGCGTTTTTCTCAAAATGTCTTTTTTTGATCTGGTAAGAGTGATATCTTGAGTTCTTCTGAAGCGATTTTAAAAAATCAAACGGCTTTTGATTCAGCGTCATCATGCCTATAAGTGGAACCTCAAAAACTGGAAAATTTCCAACTCCCCTTCTTTTTATAAGAGAAATTCTGTATAAAAACACCTTTTTTTGGGAAAAAGTACTTTAAAAAAAAGGGGGGGGGAAAGAAAATTCCACTTTTTTGAGGTTGCACACCTAAAGAATTATCTAACGAAGAGAATGTCACTTCGTTCTTGGTTTTATCTGTTTTAGAAAGTTTGGAATCGATCTTACCACCGAAAATGGGCATTTTCGAAAATGGCGTATATCGCCGCCATTTTGAAATAAAAATGAAAAAATTTTTTTTTACAAATTCTTAAATAAATTATTTATTACATGTAAAAGAAATTTTTTAAATAAATGTCATAGTTATTTTAATAATATATACTAAAAAAGTCTTCTTTTTGCCTGTTTTGAACTGGAATGTCCCCTTAATTTTATTTTTTCTAAAATGTGCAGAAATAATGAAAAAATTCCTACGATGCTGGGATCGAACTCGGATAACTTGGGCTTGAATAACTGCGCCTTAAACACCTCAGCCGTTTAAGACAGACATGAACCTATGCAAAGTTAACCATCTTACTTGTCAATGAAATGAATTTAACTTCGAAAAATTCCAAGGAATTTTACATTCATGAATTTCTAAGTCCAAGTTGAACTTAGAAAATAATATTTCCTATTTATGAAAATTTTTCCATTTTCAAAAGTTGAATGAAAAAAAAGTCTTTAAGACATCTTAAATACATCTAATGGCCAAAACATAGAATATTTATAGGACGTCTTTCAGACGTCTTTTGAACAAGTGTGCCCACTGGGTAATTATTAAATAATATTAAAATAAATTTAAAACCTCCAGAAAATCACTTTTACCCATCTCTGAGTACACGATAGGGGAAAATTAACTTATGAGACTATTATAACCCCACAGTAGAGCTGTGCAAAATAATTTGAACCGAACTTTGTTCGAATTTTTTTGCCTAGTTTGAATGTCGAAAATTCAACATTCGAACTAGCACAGTTCGAATGTCGAATATTCGACATTTCGGCCCCCCAAAACCGAACAAAACTCGGTTTGGTTTGAATTTTGCACACACGGAAAAAAAAAGTTCACGAATCTCTCGTGAACTAGTATATCACTTTTGGATGGGACACAAAATTTCAAAATTTTCATTCACTTTTGATTAGAAATGGCGAACGTCAACGAAAAACTGAAACAAAGTTAATGAATTTTTGATGAACTGTTAATGAAGAGTAGTTCGTCAAAAGTAGAGGTACAAGTTCACGAAAAAATCGTGAACTCGCGAGTGTCAGTAGTATGCGCAGTTCGTAATGCGCATCAAATATGGCTGATCAAGCATTCATCATTCAGTCGGTGTCATCGGTGTTTGCATTCGGGAAAATTCTTTGATGAAAGTTATTATTTAGAATCAGTGTTTTTTATTACTTAGTGAATATTTTTGTTTGCTAATTTCCTTTGTGAAACAAATAATTCATAAAATGAATTAAAAGTTACGATAAGGGACTTTTTCTACTTTGCACGGTCCTGAGTTTTACAGCAGACAAAGCTAATCGTTTCGTTTGTCGAAGGACAGTGTATCTAGATTTAGCCGTGGCGGTTAATTGTTAGAAATATTATGTTATAAGGTATAGGTACTATAGGTTCGAATCCCGTGAAGCGAATTACGAATTTTAATGGCGATAAAATTGTGTATTCTGTGTAGTTGGGTGCGTAATAGGCGTCAAGTTATCAAATAAAGTGAAATACTATAAAAAAGTAGTGTCTGGGAAATTATTTTTTCTTGTTTTTAACATTTTTTAAAAGTTCACGAATTTTTCGTTAACAGTCATTTTTCACTGATTGGCCAATTAAAAAATAACTAAAAGTTTCAATATTTAGGGTGTCTACAACTAATTGGAAAAAAATTTCCCTGGCAATTCCAAGTTTTTCAAGCTTTCCAAAATTTTCTTCTGGGTTTCAAAAATATACATAACTTATTATGTATATTTTTGAAACCCAGAAGAAAATTTTGGAAAGCTTGAAAAACTTGGAATTGCCAGGGAAATTTTAAAATAGGAATTTTTAGGAATTTTTATAAAAAATGCAATGCTTAATAGTACATTATGCAACAAAGGCATATTATGGTTACTCTATGCTACCTGTACCGGTGCATGCTAAGTTCTCCCATATAAACCCAGCTGGTCAATAAAGTAACTATTACTGCCCTAGGGAGATAAAGGGTACTTTATTGACCTTTGAGCGGTCAATAATGTACCCTTTATCTCCCTAGGGTTATAATGGTTTCTTTATTGACTGCTGGGTTATAAGGGGGAACTTAGTACGCGCCTGTACAGGTAGATAAAGTGGCCATAATACGCCTGAGTTATATAAAATTTATTTGATAACACTTAAAAATTACATGGGTAAAGTTCACAACGTTTGTCATCAACGATTTGAAGAAAAACTGTTTTTATTCGGAAAAGAATATTTTACGTTTACAAAATTTTATTTCTAAACTTTTTGTTTAAGAAGCATTGTAAAAGTTTAATTAAAGGGACCCGCACCTGAATTTTCAACTATTTGAGAACATAGTTCAAAAAATTTTTTTTTGTTTTTTTTCAACGCTATTTTCAGTCAAGTGCAAAAGAAAAAATAATTTATATCTATTCTTTGTCTAATATTATTTTCAGTAAAATAGTCGATAAATAGGAAAAAAATTTATGATTTTTTTCTTCAATTTAGCACTGCAATTTTGATAAAATTTAATAAGTATGCAAGTAAAGCATTGAGATTATTATTATAAAAAATGAAAAGTTATTTAATTATATTAGATTTATGCATATTAAGTGTTTTTTAATTATGATCCGAAATAGTTAAAAATTATTTTTTCTACTTTTTCGTTGCAAACATCATCAACGTTATAAATGATGAGTATAAAATGAACATTTAAAAAAAATTATGTATTTTAAAAACAAATTGACTTAATTTAAGAAATTAATTTTTTCAATGACATTACTTCTGCTTCAATTTGTACAGATTGTTTGGTAGCTTCGTCTATGTGACTCTTATTTTGATCTTTTAGAATTTTAAGTGATTGTCAATTTTCTATATTGTCTAATTGTCTGGTTCATATTTATTAAAATAGAAATGCAAATTTGAAAGGCACGATTAATTATTACTATTAATTGAATGATACAAAACCGAATGATAAATTCACTTTCTATAATTATTACTATTAATGTTTTACTAAAAATTTGTAGAACTAATTGTGAGCATTGAAAATATTGTTCAAGAGTATTTTAAAATCATGATGAAAAAAATTCCCTTACATTTCCCGGTTTTCCAGGTGTTGTAGACACCCAGAATATGAGTGACAGAAATTTACAGTAATTTTTTAATTTGCCATTCAGTGAAAAATGACTGATATTTTAGTAATTTTTAACTGATTTTCAGTGAAATTCTACCGATTCAAATCGCGAGAATAGAGTCACTGATTCTCAGTCAAATTTTTATAATTCTCAGCTAAATTTCACTGATCTTTAGTAGAATTTCTCTGATTCAGATTTAGAGAGTAAAAGTTTCTACCCACTAAAGAAAGGAGCATAAATAAGTTGATTTAAATTGTGTACATCAATTAACAGAATTTTATTACAATGGTATACATTAAGCAACAAATACTCTTTTTCTAAGTAACGATAAGTATACCACTATAGTTTCAATTAGCGTATTAATCGGCCTATTTCATATTCGCTGATTGAAATCAGTGGTATACTTATAGCTGGAAATCAGCGAGACTTCGCTGATTCAGATTTAAAAAGTGAACAAAGGCAGACATTTGTTTACGGTGATTTTCTTAGGTCTGAATGTCGGTCGTCAGTCAGACTTGTCAGGTCGGCCCAAATAGGTTGCCAATAGGTCGGCACCCAAAATCTAAAGACTATATATGGCTGCCGGAGTTTGAGAAACAAGCCATTTTGGTCGGCATGACTTGGGCAGCCGTGGTCGGGTCAACCAACAATTCGCACCTCAGTTTCTGTTACGAATGAAGGTTGAAGAGATTAAATTGAGTGTCACGTAAAATCAGCGTACACAAATTGGGCTGCTTTTGTTTCAATGTTACCTACGATACTTTTTATTCCAGAAGCATAAAGCGGCGATTTTAGATATCTGATGACAGACAGTAAAAATCATTCAATTGTTCCAGTTGTATGATAATTGAGTTCATTTTCATTCTAGTACAAAAATTAAGCATGGGAACAGCTGTTATTTTTGTCCTGGGATAAAAATGAACGCCATTTTCATACGGTAGACCAAATGAATGACTTTACGCAATAGAAATAATATAAATAAAATTTGCAAAGTGGTCGTGTCATAAACAAAATGGGTTGGAGGAGACACCTACTAGTGATAATATCGTTGTCTTTTTCCATCAAACGGATGCCTCTATCCCAGTAAAAAAAGTATAGAATACAGCCGTTAGGAATTGTTATTAGCTCTGAGCCAATACAGATTTGTATAAAAATTGTATTGGGACGTTTGACTCAATCTTTTTTTTTATCCACCAAAAACGGTTCTCTTTTAGTATTGAAATTAAGATCACTTGAGCAGAGTACACATAAAAAATTTAAAGCACAATTGTCCTGGTATATGAAAATGACGATTTTGAAACGAAACAGATAAAAGTTATTAAAAATTGCTAAAGACAAAATTTGCCAGACGCGACTGCATTTACCATATGAATTAATAGAAAAAATGATGTTTTAATGGATTAATGGTAATCTACTATACCGACTTCACTGATTCTTATGGTAAATGTAGTGGTTCTGTGATCTTAATTTCAATGCTATAAGAAAACTGCATTCGGTGAACGAAAAAAAAATTTTTTTTAAACGTCCCAATACAGTTTTACACAAATCTGTATTGTCTCAGAGCTACTCTCAATTTCTAACGGTTCCACTCAACACTTTTTTTTACTGGGATACAGACTATCTCTATTATATTTATATTATCTCTATGCTCAATGCCCTACCTTCAGATATTTAAAAATGTGGCATTGGAATAAAAATATTTTGTTGTTTAATTTTAATTTCACTAAAAATTTTGTTGGTACGCTGTAACGCTAAAATTTTAAAAGCGCTTTTCTTAAAAACATATTTTTAACATTTGGAAGAAACGTTTAGGGAAATCTACAAAACAAATCGTAAAAAGTCAAAAACAAATCGAATCTTCATTTAAAAACTAAACAAAAAAAATTTAATTTTATATTTATTGTGATTGACCAAACTCTAATACGTCATCTGGTGGTTATCTAGTATTTCTTATACTTTCATTTTTCTTTAATTAGTACGATAGAAGGGGAAAAAGACAAAATTGTACAAATATTAGTCAAGTTATTTCTAGTTTAAAATTTTCTATGTAAACATAAGATAAAGATCCAATCTACTAAGAAAACTGTTTAAGGTTAAGTTTTAATTGGATAAAACAAAATTTTTTGTGAAATTAGATTTTTGTAGTAAAATCCTGTTAATTGAACATTCTAAAAAATTGATATTATTACTTATTCATGCACCTGTACTAAAAACACCACCTCAATGCATTCTGTGCGCTGTGTTACACATGTTACAGTGGACTATATTTATGTCACATATTTAATTGTTGCGTTAAATAATTAACAATTGACAACCAGAAAACAAACATTACAGTAGGGACATTGAAAGTAAAGAAAAATATTTTTTATTCTCACTTCCAATATCACTTACTCCAGAGTTTAGTTTCCCTTTTTCTAAATTAACTATTTTGCGCATCTCATAAAACATGTAATTTATAAACAAAATATCCTCTAATTGCGCCATCTCTGCGCAAGCTACTGTTAGTATAACACATGTTACTTTATTGCGAGACAACTCATCGCAATGTATAACATTTAGAAAGTAGACTTGTTCTTTTGACAAAATCTTATGATTTCGCATGCTGTTTTACTGCAGTGCGAGATAACTCATCGCAAGTCATAGCATTAGGAAACTTAGTCTACTACTTTTTTGAGAATCTTATCACAAGTTATGCTATTTCAGTGCGAGATAACTCATCGCAAGCCATAACATTTGGAAGGTTAGACTTAGTCTTCTGCAAGAATATAATCTCAGGTAATGCTACTCTATTGCGAGATAACTCATCGCAAACTATAACATTTGTGTGGTGAGACTTCTCTGCAAAAGATTAAAATTTTTTAATTCCTTTAAAACATCAGCATATACAATTTTAAAAACTTTTATGCATTAGTTAATCTATGCTGGATATGTTGGATAAAGGAATTGCGAAGGTTGTATTCTTTATGGTGACAACTATTCCTGGAACAGTTACATCATTGAAGGATACAAAGGTTGTTTGATTTGTTTCAACCACTCGCTTAATGTGCTGGGTTTGAAACAAATTCTCCATTGTCTGATACTTTTTGCCAATGAATCCTGCAACGATTCTTTCTCCATCTCTATACGACAAGAAGCGTAAAATGGAGAAAAAAACTTCGCCGTTGTAAGCAATACTATCACAGTATTTTCTTTTCACATTATCATGCACTTGGAACTTCACTCCATGTATTTTCGCTTTTCTGTACACGTGCACGATTGTATGTTCTTCAATTACTTCACCTGCTTCTCTTATGTCAACTATTTCTTCAATAGTAACTAGTCTCTGTTCTGCTCTTCCTAAACCAGTGAAGTAATGTCCTGGATACATTCCTGGTGCAATAAGTACATCTGTTAATTTAAACAAAGTCCTAATTTCATCTTTTGCTTTCTCAGTAATATTTTCCTTGTAAATAGCAGTTTCAATGGATTTTTTTAAAAAATACCGATGAATAATTTGATCTGATCGCATATGAGCACTTGTCACATCGTCTTTTAATTTACAACAAAAACTCTCGAATGGGAAAGTTGAATAAGCCCATGACGGCCCCCAACACTCTACTGAATCTGGTCCATGTGGTGACGAATGTACATTAAATGTAAGGTTTGACTTTCCATAAATGATAGAAGTAGCAACAAACGTTGTTAAATAATTGCGTGAAACGTACAAATCATGTTCTGATATTGAAGTGTTATTTAGGATAAATACACCTTTACTCAATAACATGAAATGCCGAAAATACGCTTCCTTTAAATATAGAAGCCAATTGCGCCATTCACTAGCTTTCCATTTACGAAAGGTACTAACACTTCTAGGCCGTCTTGAAATTCTTGAAGGTAACCTTATTTCCTCAAGCTTCTTATCCATTAATTTAATGTTTTTTGTACCTCCAATGTACCATTCAGTTCTAGCATCTTCAAACATATGTGTAGTGATCTGCTTTGCACATCCTAGATAATATCCATGAACGTCATCATGCACAACTCCCTCTGCTAGGTCAAATTCTGGGAGCGCTGCTAAAGGACTACAACCTTTTATCCCATTGACTTCAACTCCATATAATACGGCATTTTGCATGTCTTCTAATATTTGATCATGTGTTCGCAGTATTATTTCGGAATAAGGAAATATAATTTTGCTGATTTCCCAATCTCCTTCTACATAGCACCTCGGACAAGGGTTATATGAATTGTGAGCACTCGTTCGTAAAACTTCAGGTTTAGCAACAGAGTCGACTGTAAATATCACTGTTGCAAATTTACTGACAACTTCCGGTCCTTCAGGCCCTTCTGGACGCCATTTAATGCCAGTTTCATACAATCTTTTCAATTCTTTAACAATTGGTATCATATGATTCGTTATCTCTGGCTTCTTGTTTCCTATATAAAGCCCTATTAAAAATGCATGTTTTATTCGAGCATAGGGTGCCAATTCATTTATGTGTAGTAGAATTGGGCAAGCAGAAGCATTTGATGATTTAGCTAAAGATTCACCATCTACTCATAGTGTAAAAGAGAAATTGTACACATTTGATAAAAAATTACCTTCCTCGGAAAGTTTTCGATAATTTGCACCATCATAAATATCCTCTATATTATCAGGGTTAATCCTCACTCGATCGTGTTTATAGCGCAAGGCCGTGGCTATGTTTGGCACTTGAAAGAAGTCGTGTAATTGTGGAATTAGGCGAATATGTACAAAAGTACCTAAATATGACTTGTCTTCATCAGGTCCACATTTACCGCAGTTGCACCTTCGTGTCGCAAGTTTACCATCACCAACTTTTTCTTTGCACATTGTACAATATACGGAATACATCAAGTTTGATGTGTCTCGATTTAGAACTCTCCACAGTTGCGTTTTTGTAGTTGGTATGTCGCAAGCAAGATACACTTTTTTAATCCAACGCGTTTCAGCCATAAGACTTTCATATGGCGCGTTGAATGCTATGTTTCGAGCTAAAGAAACGAGAAGATGATCTAAAGCTTTCACGTTGACGTCGTTTTGAAGGTCAGCTTGCATTCTCACATTGTTTCTACAACCTCCAAACAGTGCGCCTCTCGCACCATCGTAATCGTCGTCGTCATCATCATCATTATCATCATCACCAGTTGAATAATCGTCTGATGATTCCTCAAAGATGTCTTCATTTGACAAATTTTCTTCGTCTTCTCCTTCTACATCTCGCCTTCTTTCTCTATCCTCTTCGTCGACATTTTCTTCTAAAGATATATTCATATCTACATCGACATTTTGTTCCTCTTGAATATGAACATTTTCATCGTTGTTATCATCATTAGCAAAATCTTCTGATGATTCTTCTGAGATGTCTTCATTTGACATGTTTTCTTCGTCTTCATCATCTCTTCTTCCTCTTTCCTCTTCGTCGACATTCTCTTCTATAGATATATCCATATCTGCATCGACATTTTCTTCCTCTTGAATATGACCATTTTCATCTTCAAAAGAAACATCCATTTCGTCCAGGAAATCCTCTTCTGAAGAGGTATCCATTTTGTAGACAAATTTTATTTGGAGGGACGCTTCTTCTCTTGAAGTTTCTGTAAATATATTCAATTTATAAGTATATTCTACATAAAGCAAAAAATTTTATAATTATCATAAAAAATTCAAAGAATGTAATTTTAACTCTCCGTCACACACCTTAGAAATAATTACAACATTACACACGTTTATAGAGCGAATCCCTCACCACATTGTAAAATAAGGGACATTACAATATAAACGAAGGAATCCACAAAAATTTAATTTTAACACAATTTTACAAATATGTAGTAAATTATTCTACACTATAAAATAAATAAAATTAATTTTCGTTTTCAAAAATAAAAATTAATAACACGAATGCACATCTTCGAAGGAATTCCACTTTACATGTAAAAATAATGTAACATTAACTAAGCAAAAAATCATTTAACAATTTATTTTAATTATATTTATAATATCATTTTGTCATTAACCAACTGTGGAACAAAAAATTTCTTGAAAACTTGATTTTTCTACTTAACATAATTTGCTGGCTCAGTTTTCTGGCTTTGAAGCCTTATAATTAAAAATTAATTACACAAGTCAACATGAAATTTTCGCCTGACACTTGAGATATTTTTAATGATAGATTTATCGACAGATATGATGAAAAAAATTATATTTTATCAAAAAGTTTGCTTTTGTAGGTAGGAGAAAGTTTTTACCATATTTTTGAAATTTTTTTTTGAAAAAATGAAAGCTTATGATTTTTTGAATGAAATGGTCAACCAAGTACAACCAAGTACCAAGTACGTAATAAATCATACTTTACAGATTTTTGATTGACCATTTTATGAGTATTGCATGAGTACAGATGTGCAAAATAAATATATTTTATAAATTTTATTAAAAAATGGTGGATTTGCAGCATTTTATTGGAAAGCGTCTCGTTTTAGGATTCAATGGCCAGACAAATAACGTCCTTAATTTTTGATTTGGAAAAAAACGAAAATGTTGTCATTTCCTATACATCAACAGCTATCGACACACGTAGGATTTTTTCTATATTACTTACTTTTATTTTTATCAACAATTTTGTGAATTTTTTTTTAATTGTTCCTTTACGGTTGATTTATAGAAAATGACAACATTTTGGTTTATTTCCAAATCAAAAATTGAGGGCGTTAGTTGTCCGGCCATGGAACCCTAAAAAACAGACCCTTAGTAAAAATATATATTGCATATCAATACTCAAGGAATAAAACGTACTTTACAGATTTTTAATAGACCATTTCCTGGAGCTAAAAAAAATTCCTAAAATATGTCTAATTTTCGTGATTCTTGCAAAAAATTTTGTCAAAAAATTTGAGAATAATTGAATTCCTTTGTAGAAATTTATTATTTTTGAAAATAATCGAATTCTCGCGAAAAATTTAATTAAATTTTATAAATATCTTAATTAAATTCTTTTGAACAATATTAAAATTGTATTGAAAATAATTCAATTCCTCAGGAGAATTTTATTATTTATAAAAAAAAATTTAATTTTTGAGATGAATTTCAAAAATAATTATTTTTTTAAAAATTACTTTGATTTGTTATTCTATTTATTTTATTATTATTCATGTTCATTTTTTATAATATATAAAATATATCACAAAATAAACAAAAATTATAAATCAAATATAAATTAAATAAGTTAAATAAAAAACATCCACATAAAAATTACAATTCCAAACTTTTCGGCCCTGAATTTCATGGCACTCACACAGTCACAACTCTCACTGATATAATACTTCTACTTGGCGAGTTTTCACCGTATAGAAGTCCGCCGTATCGAGGTTTGCCTGTACTACAAAAGTAAACTTTAAAAAGAATATGTATATTTTTCCTTTGTTTTAGTGAATAATAAATAGAAAAATCATTATATAAACCAAGGCGCAAAATTTTTTCGTTTTTTTGTTGAGCTGTGTTATGTTTAAACTAACTATTTTTTATAAATGTGTTGAGAAGGAAATTTTCGAAAGGTATAGAAACTGATTGTATTTTGCAATGAGGAAAACAAAAGTTATTTAAAAAATACTGAAACCGTAAAGGGAATCCCTCTCTAGGTGTGTGACGGAGGGTTAAACAACAACTTTAATTTCGGACTAATTTATTTTATTACTTTTTAATTTGTTTCCTAAATTTAAATTCACTGACTCTCACATTCCCTTGTACATTACTATGGCAACCTGCAGGCAGGCAGGCTGCAGAAGTCTGAACGCTTCATAAGTCTACCCAAACTTTAGTCAGAGTAATAACAAAATAAATAGATATGTAAATAGATTACATTTAATTACAATCGAATAACGTTAGTTTCATATTTACTTTTTGTTATAAACCGTAATAATAAAATTTGTAAATAATGAAAAGTCTTAATACAGTTCAGATGTTTTGTTGTTGCTATAAGTAATGTAAATCCTTTGAAGAGAAACAGTAAATTAGAAACTGGTGGGGAAAATATATAATTTTAAAACAACAAAACGTTATTACATTTTTTCATTATGTATATACTTGCAATATTAATCTGCATCAAATAAGATAAAAAATCTTATGTTAACTTATAACTTTTTATTTGTGCTTCACATTTTAAGAATTTTCTTCGCTCGAAATCAGATATATTCGCTATGAAATTTGCGTTCTTTGCATGTAAATCGTAAGTAATGTATCAAAGAGAATTACATTTTCAAACTTGTATTTTATAACATTATTTGTAGTATTAAGCACACTCGTCCCTGTGATGTTGCACACGTGCGAGTTTATTGGTAGTAATGGGTACAGGTTGAGCTAAAAGTACAAAGAACGTGAGTTTGAGAGTGTACACTGAAAGAAACTTTGTTACAATATATGATAAAGCCGAAAGGAAATTTTAGTATTCTATTTTTCAAACGTCGGACATTAAAAGTATTATTTCTTATTTTAAATTCAGAATTTTTGAATATTAATAAAAGTATACGAAAAAACAGTAGCAACCAGTAGTGAGTAAGCAGACGCGCCCATTTGTTATTTACAAAATTTATACTAAAATTTAGAACGGTTTTTTTGTAATTTGATAAAACTGTTAACAAAAAGCAGAACTATAGTATATGGTCGTGACAGCAGAGACCAAACTCTTCGCCAAGTTTACTCCCTTTTTTTACTCAATGATAGACAACAATGGATTTTCTAAATTTTCTTCTTAACATACATACACACACTCTACACATATAAAGCATTGAGAATTGACATCGACAAACACAAACTAACGACGAAACGCATACATAAACACAGTGTGTAAGACTTTGCATACAAATACATAATTCACGA
The DNA here is from genome assembly GCF_015476425.1 of Leptopilina heterotoma. Taxonomy (NCBI): domain Eukaryota; kingdom Metazoa; phylum Arthropoda; class Insecta; order Hymenoptera; family Figitidae; genus Leptopilina; species Leptopilina heterotoma. Next base: position 985,523 of record NW_025110934.1, read on the forward strand.
TATTGTGGAAATATGTAAGCTGTCTTATATACTAAACAGACAGATTTTTCTGCGCTTGTGAGATAGGTGAAAATATATTTAAAAATGTTTAAAAATAAAAATTATAATTAATTAATAAAATATCAAACATTGTATTATTTTTTGAAGAACAATTTTTATTTAACACCTTCAAAATAAAACTGATAAATAGTTAACGCCGTATAGACGTAATGGATCGTAGTGACGCGACGTGGCGGATTTGTTACTGCTCGTTCAGAGTCGGTTAATTCAGGCAAGACTTATTCGTTCAACATCGGCAAGTTTCTACAATTCTCGTCAATTTTTTCTTTTTATTTTTCGTGCATTTTCTTATCAACTTTATAAAAATTTGAAACTATTACGGACTTAAATAGAATTCCAACTACGGAGTTTGAAATATTTGGATATAATACTTCTTAAAGGGCGTATCAGAATTTGACATTTCGAGTTTTAATACAATCATTTTGAATTTTGTAAAGATTATACTAAATTATCTTTTCAAATATATTATATTTCTTTATTTTACTTTTAAGCATTCTTAAAAGTAGTAACGAAAATCCTTACTATATCAAAATGTTTAACACTTGTAACTAAATATACTAAAAAGTGACCCTAAAATATTAAATATTGTAACAAAGTTTCTTTCAGTGTAGTGCGTTAAATAGTTTTCAGATAATGTTGTTTTAACCCAATTTAGGTGTTATTTTAACTTCATTAAAAATGTATATTAATTTAACATCCTCTAGTGTTAATTTAGCATACTCTAAATTCATTATAACACCAATGAAGTGTTAAAATCACACAATGCCGGTTAAAAATGTTGCATGTTGTTTTAACACTACTTTTAGTGTTTTATATTCCGTGAAAGGACAAAGTTATAAGAGTTTTACGAAAGTTCTGCATGGCTTTTTTGCACCACTTGGTGGGGTGAAAAAGCCATTTGGTGATTTTGTCAAAATATTTTGTTATCAAATTTTGTAATATTATATTTTTCTTTTATCTGTATAACAAACAAATAAATAATTTAGAAATGTTTTTAGCGTCCAAAATTGTATTTTATGTTAAGGGCATGTCCAAGTTGTAAAATGTAAACAAACCAAAAGATAAACAAACCGAGCACTAAAATCGCAATTTTACGACAGCCGATTCTCCCACAAAAATTAACATTTTTACACTTCCTTTAAAAAACTAGAAAATCAGAGTGTCAAAGTTTCCAATGATATCATTTTTTACTATGAACTATAAAAAGCAATTAGTAAAATAACTAATTAAAATGACCTGTAAAACAGCATTTTTGACGCGTCGCGAAAAAAGAACTGTTTGAGTATATGAACCGCACTGACAATGAAGAAGTCCCATGTCAACGATTGGACCTTCAAAATGTGGAAAGGGGAATTTTCCCTTTCCTCCTTGAAATTGCAAGAGAAAGGGTAAAACTTCTTCATCGTCCGTGCGGTTGATATAGTCAAACACTTTAATTTTTCGCGACGTGAACTCTGTTGCTCTCTGAGCGTGCGCAGACCGTGCCAAGGTCGCAATGATATCACCATGCGAAAATGCACATTTTGTTTTCGACTGATACTTAGTTGTTTTCTCATTTTTTTAGCTATGCTAGGTATAGTTACCAAATTTAGTACCTTAGTTTACCATTTTAATAAAGAAAATGTGAATTTATATTTATTTATAAGATCGAAAAAATGCTTCATTATAGACCGAATAGTGACACACTACCCTAAAAATAATGTCGAATACAACATCCGCGTTGAAGTTTAAAAAGAAAAAAAAGTCTTTAACATATCTAGAACAAGCCGGGGTTTTACTCTTTGATAATAAGTTTTTTTTTACAAATTTTTTGCTTTTCTATATATATGTATAAATTTCTCATAAAAATCGTTTATTATTATCTTCTTAACAATATATAGTTAAATAATTTGTTCACTTTTTTAAACTTTAAGAAAATCACTTTTAAGCGATGCACCCATATGTAAACATCTTAATACGGCTCTGAATTCTTACTCGACATTGCGTCCAGGACGACGTCGTTTAAGTAATATTACTGTCTTATCGCTAATTTTTTATACGGTTAGCACCATTACAATTTACAATATTTTCTAACCAAAAAGTTACTTTATTTAGGCGGTGTTTACACCTACGAACGGAAGAGGTATGTCATTTCAGGCACTTAATCATCTTCTTACGCAAGTGACCGTTATCGAAAAACGCCAATTCGGTCACCTCACTGCAAAAACTGGTATCTCATTCGTGTCTTAAAATGAGTTGATTTAACTGTTTAAACCTTTGAGATACAAAATCTGTCTTATATTGAGACATTTAATATCGTCCCGTGTCTCATTTTAAAACGTTAAAGATGATGACACATAAAATGCTAAAATAAAATATAAAATGCACAATGCTTACACATCAAACGTCTTCTTGCTGTGAGACGGATGCTCGAAACCCATATCGTGTCTCAAAATGAAGTGCTAAATGTGTGAGACATTTTATAACGTCTTAAAATGAGACACATATCTGTTTCAAATATGTGGACACAAGACGTCTATGTGTTTCAAATATTGTGACAAAACGTCTCAAAATGAGACATTGTTTTTGCAATGCTGGTGGCGACTATAGGAATTACATTCAAGGCTGCTTTCGGCACTCGTCTCGAGTTAATTCCGCTTTAATGGTTATTTGTGAGGGGTGATAAATCTGCTTTGGCAGAAGGTTAAGGTGGATGCAAAGAAATTAACTCATACATAAGTCCAAAATTGCCTGAATGAGTCCTTTTCATGCGGCTGTCCACATATTTTGATGCAAAGGAGTATAACTTTTACATATGTAAAACAAGTTGACAAAAATTAATTTTTTTATTAAAAACCTTTAATGAAATGAATATATACTTACCGTTATGTTAATTACTTCTTCAATTTTTTCTGTGGTGTAAACGCATTTATGATCTGTAGAGTGGGACTCTATATAACACTGGGTTACACTAAAAAAGTGTTAATAGAACAGTTCCGTTATTGACTATTGTGCAGCGCTACTTGACAATTAAACTTACTGCTCTATTAAAATTGGGTGAGTTACTTTCTTAAACTTAACTACCAATATGAATTTGAGTGATCGGCTGCTTGATGGATAGTTCGGCAACTCAATCAAACCCGAGAGTTAAGGTAAAAGCACCAGTACTTGGACACTTTTAAGATAGAAGCAAATTTAGCAACGATTTTTAAAAAAATAGTATAGTTTTACTTGCCAAACTTTTTATATTTCGTTTGTATTATGATTAAAGAATTCAAATTAAAAATATTAGTCTAAATTTTTACTTTAGTTAAATATAAATCAAGAAAATATCTAATTGCTTCTTTACCGTAATAGTTGGACATGCCTTTTTAGAGGGTCTATTCGGTCCAGTAGTTGGACACGATAGGGACCAAAAGTTGGACATTATAAGTGAACATGCATGATATTTATTTACATACAATGTTTGCATTTGTATATTAGTTAATATTGTCAGCTATTAAATTTATTAGTTAGTCATTGTATGTTAATTAATTCATTATTTAATCAGATTAAAGCCTGTTAAGTTTTTGTCCAACTACTGGTGCTGCTGGTTTTTGTGGTTATGAAGCAGAAGGTAAACTTGGACACTCATTTTGAGTAGTTCGAGACTTATAATTTTTTTTTGATAAATTTTGAGCTTAGAAATTAAAAAATTGAATTATAACCAACAGAGATCCAAAAGCTAATATTAAAAAACGGCATATATTATTTTTTCATTTACATAGAAAGCAGTTTTAATTCTTTTTGTTACTGTCCATCTATTGGTTCCATTTTTTGCAATGTCCAGGTACTGGTGCTTTTACCTTATTCTCCTAAAAATAAAGCGAGACATGCGTTTATTTTTAATACAGCAATTCAGCGCATTGAGCAAATAGTTTTTCAGAGTAGTGTAAAAAAAGTATACCTCGAAAATATTTATGTGTAAATTAATAATATTAATATAAATTAATAAATATTATTTACATAAATAAGTTTTTTTTGACGATACTATGTGTAGTATAATTGTTTTACAAGTTTTTGTGGTAAAAGATTTAAGAACATAAATGTGTATGATTTCTTATAGGAAACTATTGAGCTGTCAGAATTGGTAAATTGTAAATAAGGATAAAAATAGTCATAAAAAAGTTTCTTTGTAACAATCACTGATCACTTTCCTCTACATCTTCCTCCACATCTTCATCATTTTCTTCCTGTTCTTCATTTGTTCTTAAAAAGTTAGGATCAGTTTTTTTTTAATTTTTTTATAACCTTTTATTGCTTCCAAAATATAATATTTAACTTTTTTTTCAGACAGATCTTCTTCCGTAACCTTATCTAATTTCCAACAAGGATTCTCCTCGAAACTTTTTAAAATTGCTGAAATAAATTTTAAAATTATTAACGATTTAAAGAAATTAATTACTTTTATTGCGCAACAAGTGTGAAATATTGGGATCCGAAATAACGTGACACTTGCCCATCCCTGTATCCACTTGTGTCCGACATCTTCAATTTTTATCTCTTTTTTGTACATATGTTAGAGAGAGAGACCAAATGAACAGATGGCTTCCGCAAGTGGGTCGACACCAGATGGCCTACGCAGCTCTGCGGTTTCCAATAGCGGCCTTTTTGAAACGAGTGCTGAAGTTTTCGTAACGAGTCGTAGGTGAGTGCGCCTTCGGCGCTCTGACCGTACACAAGCTACGTAAAAGTAGCGCGAGTTCCAAAATGTCACCACGCGTGTTGCGCACGATATTTTTCATAACAAAATCATAAAAAGGCGTTGACAGAGAAAAACATATTTAATGGAAAAGAGTGTTGAGAAATAGCGTATAAAAGAGTCGGATCACAGAATCACTGTCAAGCGTACATTACTAGTTAATCGCGCAGGGGGTCGGGGGATCTTCCTCTGACGGTACCCAAAGGCGGAAACACAGTCGTGTACCTTGTCTTATTAAGGTTGTACGCTCGCAATCGCACTTTTCTATAGAATTCCCTGAAATTTAAAATCTGAATAGTTAATAACAAGATCTACAAACTTGTACAATTTTAAAACAATTGACCGTTTCTAAAACGAGATATTTAAGTTAAAAGTTTGTCATTTAACATTGTTAAGCTATAAAGAGTGCATATAAATGGCACATTTCTTCTAATAACTTCTAAAATCTTCTATAGATTGTTTTCAAAAACTAATATATTATAAATGAATATTTGAAAAAATTAGAACAAAAAAATTTAACAATATTAACCGTTTCAGTTAAAAGATATAATATAATATTCTAATCTGACTGGTATACTTGTGTGTGAGTGTGTCTGTACATAGGACTGACTATGTATTCAGTACAGTTCAAGCAAAAAATGCTACAGTATCTGCACCATACTATAGCATTTTATTAAAATTTACTTTTGAGAGTGACTGTCGCGAGCGTACTACCTTAATAAAACAAACTAATATGATGAAAGAATTCCGGATCCGCTACTGTGTAAGACACAGTAAAAGTAGATAACTGAACGAAAACATAATCACACCTCTATTGGAAGGAATTGAAATTACTCGAGCGTTACGAAAATACTCAAACAAAGCTCTTTTTTTAACTGAAATGTCATTCACGCAGTATTTTCGTAACTATACGTACTAAAAAGAATCACTTTACCATCGCCTACGAAGAGACAAATAACGCCATTTTTATGATTGTGTTATGAAAATAATTAATTAATTTTACTTTTGTGTTCTTACTTATAATATTTGAAATATCTGTTGGTGTTAAAAGTACAATTTTTCCTTTATCACCTTTCTTTTTCTTCGATTTTACAAATGGCAAGTCCTCTTTTGACCAGTACCCTTTTGTCAAACAAGTAATACGATATGAAAGTTTTCGTGCAAGTTTTGCATCTGCCAACATTTGGTTAGAAATGTTTATTCCAGCATGACTCGTCTAGAATGGATTATTATTATACATATGAGAGAAATTTTAACCCTCCGTCCGACACCTGGGTCCAGCCAGACCCCTAGGCTTTTCACCTTTATTTAAATATATTTATATACTATCTAGAAACATGTGCTCTAAGATTGTTTCATAAACTTATTACGTAGCTCTAACGATTTACAATAAAAGTAGTCAAAAAAGTCTATTTCCCAAGTAGAAATGTAATACTAGCATAGTACTGATCTTGTACTGACTGCCAGTATTGCAGTACTGACTCCAGTACTAAGTCAGTACTGGGAAAACCCTGGCTGGTAACGCTGTCCAGTACTGATTTTTACCGGCGGTCAGTATAAGCTCCTTATTTAATTATTAAAGCATGGGGAGTAATTTATTGAATACTAATAATTATTATTAGTATTAATTATTATTAATTAATTATTAGAATTCCTTTTATTAAAATAAGTTTTAAAAAAATATTTTTCTTATTTTTTCATTATTTATTTAAATCCTATTTATTTAAATGAATGACTAAATTATTATTATTACTGGTTATTAATTATTTAAACTTATACTTTATGTAACACTGTTAAGAATTATACACAAAACACTTAAAACTAAGACGGAAAAATATCGCACGCACGGGGGACCGAACTCTAGACCTCGAGGACGCAAGTCGAATACACATACCGCATAGCCACGCAAGCTCGGGAGTTATCTCGCATAAACTTCCTTTTGAATTGTGGGACCGATATATACAGTGCTTTAATAATAAATCCACTGCATATTATATTTATTTCAAGAAAAATTATTATACATATATCTTTATATACATTTTATCAAGTCATTATGTAGTAATTAATAGATACATCATAATAATATGGTAAAAATTATTAATATAATTATTTATAAATTATTTATAATCTAATTATTTATTAAAATAATAATAAAAAAAAATTTATTTAAGAAAAATTTTTGTTAAATAAATAAATAAAAATATATATACAGCTTTAAAAAATAAAATTTTTTTTATTATTAATAATACGTAATAATTCTAAAAATAATTAATTAATAATAATTTATTATTATATTATTAAAATATATCTATTAGTTAATAATAAATTAATAAAATGTTTGATATTATTGTTGATGAATAATGTTTTTACAAATCTTTGCAAATATTTTAATTGTTAATAAATCAAACGATGTTTAATGTTTAATTACATTATAACAAATTTTGATTGTTTTTTTAACTCCTTCGCAGTACTGATTTAGTGTTAAGCCAGTTTTCTGCCAGTACTGATTTTAGAACTTTTCTAACTCCGACATAGTACTGATTCGGTTTTGGAGTCAGTATACTCCCAGTACTGATCGGGTTCCGAAAGTCAGTACCGACGGTCAGTACTGAGTCAGTACCATGTCGGTATTTAACTCCGTCCTAACTCCGGACATTTCTACTTGGGTTCCACAATATTTTATGAATCTTCGAAATACAGCATCTGATAGTCATATGAATAGGTGTCGGACGGAGGGTTAACCATGTCTCTAAATACATTTTTACTAAAAACGTATTTTGAACATTTTTGAACAAAACTTATTTTTTGAAAATGTAATTTTGTTGTGCCTTGGCAATGAAAAACATCTTGTAATTTTAATTGTATTCCAATATAGCGGGTTCATTGAGTATTGACCAATATTAAAAACCGATGCTTTACGAACATTATCCTTATTAATAAAATCAGATGTCTGTCTATACCTTGCTTAAAACTTCAAAATGTTAACATGATTAGTTATTATGGACATCAGAGATTCCAAAAATATTATAATATTGGGGGTCTTTATTGGACCGATCCAATATTGACTACGAATATTGGATCCATAATAAATTTCTCACTGAGATTGTTCCAAAGAAATAAATGACCTACTTGGCTCTGAGACAAATAAACGATTATTTAACTGAAATACAATATTTTTGATTTAAATAAAATTTGATTCGATTATGTAAAATTTTTATCTGGGCTTGCAATATAAAATAGGGGATAGCAGTAAAAAAGGGGAAAAGGAGGTAAATTTTTTAAATAGAGGAAAATATAGTATTAGAGAAAACAATAATAAAAAATAGAGGAAAACAGGGGGAACACTGTGAAGACTGTTTTAACTTATCAACATAAAATTTTATTTATTTATACCTTTGCGGTTGGTTCGCCGAGAGTTCTTAAAGCTGTGTCAGGAGTATCTCCAATGTTGCTTGTTAAAATGTTGATTCCCATTTTGATTGGGTCAATTTCTTGAACAATGACCTCTCTAATTTCTTGAAGAGTCAAAGAATTAGATGTCGTTGCAGGTGCAGAAAATGTCGCTCCGTCAACATTTGCAGGAGCCGTAGATGTCGTTGCAAGGGCCATTCTCAATACTTCATTTGTGTTTTTTAAACTGTTAATCTCCTCATCTTTAAGATTTATTATAGAATTCAGACGATCAATTTCTCTGCCTAATGTTTCATCAGTAATGGTGGGTCCTCTTTCCACAGTCTATAACCATATTAACTCTTATGTCTTTTTTTTATTTTTACTATTTTTTATGTTGAAGAGTTTTTTATCCTTACCTGAGTCGCAGATGTAGAAAAAGGAACCGCTATAGGAGGACCGCGAAAAGTCACCTTTTTTTTGAAGCTGTCTATAATTTTCAAATAATTACAATATAAAAGTGAATAAATAAAAATACTTGACAAATATGGGAAAATCTACGGAATTTTTAAATTACAAGCACGCATTTTATTTATAAAAAATTTCACACTTTCACTAAAGCTGTTTTATATAAATTTTATATAAAATTTTGGTTCTGATCTGGAGGTCTCACTAGGTGTACCTTATATTTTTTGGGTTGCTGTATTCGAATCCGAAGTTCATTGAACCCCATTACATCAGGGTTTTGACATAACCCCAGGAAATAGGAATTGAGTGAAGCTCTGAGCCAATACGGATTCGAGTAAAAACCTATTGGGACGTTTGACTCAATCTTTTTTTCATCCGCCGAATACGGTCTTATTTTAGCATTAAAATTAAAATCACCTGAGCAGAGTACACATTATAAATTGAAAGCACAATTGTCCTGGAATGTGAAAATGCCGATTTTTATAAGAAGCAGTGAATATTTGTTAAAAATTGGTAAAAGCAATGTTTGACAAGCGCGACTGAATTTACGATGTGAATGAATGAAGTGGTAAGTTTAAATGGACTAATCTACGTCTGCCGGTAACAGTAGATTTCTTTTAGTCCATTTAAACTTACCACTTCATTCATTCACATGGTAAATTCAGTCGCGCTTGTCAAACATTGCTTTTACCAATTTTTAACAAATATTCACTGCTTCTTATCGAAATCGGCATTTTTACATTCCAGGACAATTGTGCTTTCAATTTGTAATGTGTACTCTGCTCATGTGATTTTAATTTTAATTCTAAAATAAGACCGTATTCGGCGGATGAAAAAAAGATTGAGTCAAACGTCCCAATACGGTTTTTACTCGAATCCGTATTGGCTCAGATCTTCACTCAATTCCTAAACTCAATACTTTTTTTTAGTGGGGTAGTGTTTACTTAATTGACCAAAATAAACAAGTCCTTTAGAATTGTTGAAAACTGATATCTAACAGAGATGCCATTGGGCGGAGGAATTTCATCCCCACTCTTGCACCATTTTACATTTAAGTCAATGTAAAATGGCGCAAGAGTGGGGATGAAATTCCTCCGCCTAATGGCATCTCTGATATCTAATTCGTACTCAGCAACACCAAAAACACCTGAGTAGCGAGTTTTGAGCGAATGCGATGAATTTTACAATATGTATCCGCCATATTGGTTGTTTAGGGATATGTCAAAACCCTGATCTGATAGGGTTAAATGAACCTCGGACTTGGATTAAGCGACCCAAAAAACATAAGGTACACTTAGTGAGACCTCCAGATCAAAACCAAAATTTTTTTTTGCGTGGCTGTGTTATTCATGTCGATTATTTTAATAATAAAAGTTGTTAAAATATTATATATTTTATCGTTTTTAAATGTTTCATCTGGAATAAACAGTAAATTTTTAGTGTTTAGAAATAATATTAATGATAATAATATTTATCGTTCCCATATAAACGTTTAACCTATCTTCTTAAATCTTTATTGTGCCATTAAAAATACTCTAAATTAAAAATCGTTCACATTTCAATACAAAGAGGTAATTAGTGTTATATATTATATATATTTTAAAAGCACAAAATTTAATAAGGTTCAAAGTTATTCTTTTTTTGTATAAATAATAATATGCTCATGAAAAAAATAGAATTGTACACGGAAAAAAATTCTTTCGTAATGATTACGAAAACTATGTAATTATTTAAGAATTTAGTAGGAGCGATTACTATAGTTACTTTAATGAATCCAAACGCTGTATTAATCGTGTTGAATTTTAATTTTTGGAATCATTAATAATTTAGATGTACAGGTTCAGAAAAGGAACTGTATTCATTCACGAAGAGTTTTGTTATGATTACAATAGTCTACGTTAAAAGGAAATCTTGGACTTTACTCACATTTGCAGCGGTCTCAGAGAATCAGTGATACAGACAGTCGTAGTCGTTACAACAGGACTATTCTAAAATTAGGTGAACGGCTGTCTTGCCTTCTTATTTTATTATTGACAATGAAAATTACCACCGCGGGCTCGGTGCCGCTAGTGTTTTACACCAACAATGGTCGAAATGGGTGTACAAATTTGAAAAAATATAAACTTATATTCAGACTTTTCGGTTTTAATTTTAAGTAGTTTTTTAATAAAAAGATAAATAATGATCAACAATCTTAACAAATATTTCTTAAACATTAGAATACTTTAAATATTAATAATTGTTGCAACCTTGTACACCCACAGCAGCCATTTTTTTAGTTTACTTTATAATCTCTGTGTCGCATTGTAATTTCAAATACCCAATAGTCACTTGTAATTACCAATATACCTTATAGTATTATTAGTAATTACCTTATAGTCACAGAATACGATATAATTACAAAAAAAGTTTATTACAGTTGAAAATTTTCTTTTTTGCTTCCTCATGCAAAAAATTAAAAATTTAAAAATCATTATCTCATGCTTTGCATTCTTGACGATTTTCAATTTTTCAAAAAAAGGTTATATGGACTAATTTTTATCTAGAACATATGTATATACAATTCTGATCAAATATCCAGATGTATATGTATGTATGTGTGTGTGTATGTCACAAAAAAACTGGGTACAAATTATCTCAGAAAGATTTCGATGGATTGTCCTGAAATTTTACAGGTTTATTGCAATCATTATACCTAAAATCTAACACAAGGATTTTCGGAAATATCTAAAAAAAAATTTTTTATACAATTTTTTTTAAATTCAGAAATTTTTTTTTTATTTTTTGAAATAATTTTTTAATTTGTTAATATTTTTATTAATTTTTCTCAAAATTACATTCCTGACAATAAAACGAATCGATTGATGTACACAAAGTATATATTTTATCAAAATTTATAAAATTAATAAATATTTTTCTTTTTCACAAAAAATTCAAATTTTGTATATTTTCATAATTTATTTAATATTAATATTTTGTTATATATATTTTATTTTAATATTAATATTCACGAATTTCTATTCATATATTTAGGAAGCTAAAGGGTCATGAAATGAACAACTTGTTTACCTAACAACAGTCATTGGTAATCATAAATATGGCAATAGTATAGTCTTTACGAAGAACTATAGTAAAATAAGAAGGCAAGGCAGCCGCGGTCACCTTATTTTACAATAGTCCTGTTGTAAAGGCTACTACAGTCTGTATCACTGATTCCCTTAGACCGCTGCAAATGTGAATAGAATCCAAGATTTCCGTTTAACGTAGACTATTACAATCAGTCACATAGACTTTGTACTCACTTACATTTAGTTTGTATTTATTTCAAATAACTTTTTATTGAATAAGTTTGACTTACAGAATTATTATTTATTTATTATTTTTTAGTATGTATTTCAAATAACTTTTTATTGAATAAGTTTGACTTACAGAATGCTTACAACGAAGCTACTTTATAGGCATTACAAAAAGTGGTCACTTATCAGAACAGTAGAGCAAACTAGGTTCCGTTGTTACAATTTTGATAAAAATAATTACTGTGATTAGAGTTTAACTCCAATTGGTTTGGTCAAACGATTAAATCAAAGGTATATATTATCTAGTTATATTATACTATTATACTATTATGTCTGTTGTTACAATACCAAAAATCCTCTATAAAATTTCTAAATTGAAGATAAATAATTTTTTATAACCATTTTTATTAATTATTTATAATTTTTGGCTCAACGTAATAGTACGTGACAGTTCCTTATAGAGATGGCAGCATTAATATTGTTTCGAAATGAAAGAAACTTATATAATTTTATTTACTCTCCCTGCAACAAAGCAGGGTTCGAGGATCCAAATACAATTTTCTTACAAACTAAATACATAATCAATTAATCATCTTACATCTAATTACAAAAAAAACACTTAACCGATACGCTTCCTTATTCAACTATACTTATACAAAAAAAATACCCTAACCTATCAACAATCGCCAGTGCCAGGGCTTCCGTTTCCAGTTCCAATTGCCTTTCCTGGCTATACTCCCTTTACGCCCACCCCTTTTTCGCTTTTTCTCAACCTTAACATTTTACCATCCAAACTACTTCTATTCACTCATACACACTCCTCATTCTACCCACATTTTCTCTATTCCATTGCTGTCCTTCCAAACTTCTCAGTTTCTCTCTCACTTCTCTTCTTCACATTTTCTACTATCATTCACTCTCATTTGCCCTAACCTTAACCACTTTCCCAGTATCTTCCCTCACACAATGTTTTATCTCATCTATCCAAATACATTCTTTACCCATTCGTACTACTCTTCCATTCTTTCTTTCATGCCATGCTTTATCTCTCAACAGCCATATAATTCTTCTTTCTCTCCACGTTCGGTCCTCATCAATTCTTATCACACTTCCTTTCAACTTCATTTTCATTCTCATCACTTCCTTTTTCTCCTCCTCATTACCTAACTCCACCAACCACAATTTCGGTACACCATTCTCGCCCATTCCTATCGCTTTTACCATTTTTACACTTACACTAACCCCCACCCACGCAAACACTTTTTCCACCTCTCCTTTACCCTCCGTTGCCCTTACATTCATACCCCTAATCACAACGTTATTTTTTCTTTTCTCTCTTTCCATACCATCCACTCGTCTCGATAATTCCTCCATTTTCACCTGCATACACACATTCTCACCCCCCTTCACCTTCCCCTCATTTTCCATTAAACGTTCTTCCAATTCATACAATTTCCTCCACAAATCTTCCTTTTCTTTTATCCACTCTATCTCCCACTTTTCCCACACTCTCTGCATGCTTTCCAAACTCTCACTAATTTTCTCAATCTCTCTGTCCCTTTCATCCGCTTTTTTATTCACACGTTTCATCTTTTTTCCTATAACCTCAAATCGTTTGTCCAATGATCCACTCCACTTTTCAAATAACTCTAACAAATCCATACAATCCTCGCACGTCATTCTTTTTCCATTCTTACCTATTCCCCTTTCAAATTTTGGCGCCTCACTCTCACTCGACTCACTTCGCTCACTTCCATATTCACTACTGCTACTACTCAAGTCAGATTCAACATCAGACATTCTAGACACCTAACTTATCTACACGCAATTCACAGTCCTATTTCTCTCTCTTGTCTCTCACTTTACACTACCTAACCTCACAATACCGACTTCTCTTTTTTTATCTTTTTTATCACGCACACTCACACTACTCTACGCAAACATACCTTTTTCTTACACTACCACAAATTCCCGCTCTCGCACAGCACACTACACTAACCACCCCTTTTTAATTTAAAAAAAACTTAACAAAAACTCTTAACCCTTCATGAACGCGTGTACACCAAAACGGTACCGGAAACGGAAGCCCAAAAGAAACTTAAAAAAGTTTTTTTTTCATTAATTTTGAAGACGAATTTAGAAAAACCATGAGATTTTTTATAAAAAATGAGTGTGATTACATTTTTGACAAATATTTTACATTTCAAACGAATCTGCTGAATTTTGGGAAAAATATCCGTTCTCATTATCACTTGTAACAACTGCACAACAGGTACATTTTTTACAATAAAACACTTTATTAAATAAGTATACACTAAATGTGGATAACCAAGGCAGTTTTTTAAAGCCTAATCCTCATAGAATTAATATAAAAAAATTTACTTTGTTAAGTATAAAGGTCTATTAATTATTTGAAAAATATCAGGCAGAGAAATATTTACTTTTGGCCTCTAAAAACTAATGTACCTATTTTTTTACTTGTAAAGCTTGCATATAATTTTTAAACATTTTGCAGTAAGTTCTTACATAAAAACTAAACATTTTTCTCTTTGGAACCCCATCTCTATAACTAACTGTTTCTGGGATATTTCATTTGTAACAACTGCACAGCGTAACATCTAGTCTACACCTGCACCTAGTCTCCCCTACTGTTCGACTATTGTAATCAGTAAGAGAAAATTTTTTTCCGTGTATTATTGCTAAAATCACACTATGAAACAATCTGTATAACTTCCTGTTACTGATAAATTGGAGTGACACTGTTTAAATAGTTTGGTTCATTTCGCGTCATACTGAAAAAATTATAGAAATTAAAAGTGAAAAAAATATAATTTCATGAACTTTTTTTATTTAAAAAATTGTCGAGCTGATATTTACAAGTAAAATATTGAATAGTGTTATTAAAGAAAAATAAGTTAAATCGACCGATTCCGTAGATTTACTCTCATAAAATACATGCGGTACAAAAAATTCATGTCAATTATGAAACTCACATGAAAATTTCTATTTGATATGTATTACGGTCAACGTCTAGAACTGGATATTGTCAATACTACAAAGGCATTTTGAAAAATATTGAGTAATGCTACTCTGAGCAATGTTTTTCACCGTATCCCAGGTAGAATTGTCCGGAGCTATGACGGACTTTAATACCGGCATGATACTGGCATACAGACATTCGGAACTGACATTAATCATTTCATTATTTTATGATTAATTATTAATTAGTAGATTTATCTATATAAATAAAATCAGGAAAGAGTCCTTGATAAATATATACTTTTTATTATTATTTTAATAAATAAATGATTTAACCTGACAAGCTTTTTTCTTTTTGGTCAGTCTTATTTTATTCAGTCTTGATTTTAGTAGTTTTCTTAACTTCTCTTATTTCTCTCTTTTTTGCTTAATTTGTGAACCCCGTCTTGCCCCACTCTCCCCTACCCCATCTTGCCCGCACCTGATAAATTGAATAAAACGATTAATTAATACATTTTACGATTCAACAAAGAAAAAAAACATAGGCTTCCCTTCTTCTGTAACCCTTTCCAGTTAGAAAAAAATTTATACAGTTCATTAACTTTTATTATTAAATAATAAACACCTCCTAAAAAAAGTGAAAAAATGACAAGAAAATCGTCGAAAACAGTTTTTTTAGGAAAACAGATAAAAGATTTATTCTCATGACTTTTAGGTTTTATAAACAAGATACTATCGTCTCGGTGCAGTATTATGTAAAATATAATCGCGATTCGTTAATTCATTTGTTAAATAAGGCCGGTACCCCGTCTTGCCCCACTCTCCCCTATTAATGTTAAAAAATACTAAATTGTTCTTTTAAGATTATTAGCAGCTGATTACTAATCTAAAGACAAACTGTAAGAATTCAAAATAACAGATGTTATTTGGCATTCAAATTTTGCAACAATTTATGGTATGACGTTAATTCTAATTTAATAGAGAAATATTAATAAAGAATTTTCTGTAACATCAAGAAAAACTGACACCTATTTATTTTAGTTTTAACTCTATGGAATTTTTATATTATTTAAAAATTCGCCATCAGGCGCCAATTAATTTTAAGATTAATTAATAAACTTTTGGACACAATTTATGAACAACGATAAGTAAACGGCTAGCAACACCTCAGAGACACTCTCACTCTCATGAGGGAATTCTGTCCGGGAAGATGACGACAGAAACGCCAACGCTGAGACACGACTGGACCAAGACTGGCACAATATTAGTAGGACTTACCCACGATGATTTGTAGTTAGGCACCCGGTGAACCTCGGCTTCTGGCGACGCTCTAGGGTGTTGTAAGGGAATGTCTCACCGGAACAAAAATGAACTCTAACTATTTTCACTTCACAAAAATAATCTCTTTATTAATGATTTACACCTCTTTCTTTAATTATCGCAACACTTAGTAGTCCGCTCTAACTCTCTACAAATAAAAATTACTCTCAACCACTTTCTCAAAATGTTTCACCTTGTTATTACAAAAAACAGAAGGAAATTCCTCGCGTACTTTCTCTGCCACGAGGCGCGATAAATTGTGTTTCAGCACGTGCTAGAATTAATTATGGTGGCAAAAGTATTGGCAAGACGCCGACGCTTTCTTTTACCTGTTGCCTCGTCTTCTTCTTGGCTTCGTCTCTCTCTTGCAGCTTCTCTTGGCACTACTCCTCTCTCTCTCACTTTCTCGCTGGTCCTGACCTCACGCAATCGAACTAACTTGCCAAGCGACACACTTTCCTTTCTACTAGTGGGTCACTTGGCAGCTCGGCACCTACATTACCGCGGTCCGCACTCAGCACCGGTCGGGGGGGAATTATTCAGAGATGGCGTGACGATTCACTCCGTCACCATTCCCCCCATGACCGGTACTACTCCTTGTAGGACCGTCAGTACCCAAATCTTAGGCAACTATCTGGCTCATCTCTGGCAATTTCTAATTATCCTTTCTGGCACGACCAATCCTTCATCTGGCACGACTAATTCTCTATCTGGCACACCTTTCTGGTCTTTTTACTTTCTAGCCCGTTTTCTCTCCTCTAGAAGTTGGCGGATTGCTAAATCCAAAGTTGACGCTGGCAGCCCCTCAAACGCTTTGGTCAGTTTGAGCAACTTTTCTACCAAATCGTCATCGGCTTCTGGCTCTTGTGTCATCTCTTTCTCCGGTTTGGCTTCTCTTTTCGATTTCTCCTTCTCGGCTGGTTTCTTCTCGGCCTCAGTATTTTCGGGTTCCTCGTCCCCCCGACTATCATCTCGTATTCCAGCCCAAATTCTCTCGTCGGCTCTTCCGTTTCTTCTCTCTCCTTTTCTGGTCTCTCGTCTCTTTCTTCCATTTCGTCCTCCCATACATACCGTTTTGCCTGTTCGCTACAACGGGGGCAGTTATGTACCAACACTCGTCGTCGGCCACAATTCAAACAGTAAGTCCTTTTTATGGGGCTCGGGCAAAAGTTCGCAGCGTGACCTTTCTGCCAACAATTGAAGCATTTGTACGGGGGAGAATCGAGATCTACATCAGTTGGGATCTCTCTGAGTCCCCCGAACATAACTCCTCTTGTCTTTACTTTTAAGGGTCGGGTTGGTTCTTCTCGTCTTGGCTTTCCGGAACGTTCTTTTCTCACCGCGCAAGTTTCCGTTGGGCGGTTGGGTGGTCCTGGTGGCGTGTGAGAACGAGGTCGCTGGGGCGTCGGGTCCCTACTTTCTATGTCCTCTTTCCGTAGGACACCAGCGAAACGCTCCTTCAGAGCCTGTCTCTGTTTATAACGGAGATCTTCTAGTTTTGAGGATGTCGGTTTATCCATTTGTCTGAGGAATCTCTCCAAATCTTCCTCGGCTAACCGACTGTGAAAAGCCTCCTTGCTCTCTCCCTTCTTTCGTTGCAGTGGCCAGCGATATGGCACGACGATCTCTACGTTTGGGTTTATCTTGTGTTCCCTCTTTCTCTCAAGGCTAGCTATGTCATCCCATTGGTCGATCGGGATAATCGGCTTTAAGGCCCCTCCGACGGCTCCTTCCTCTTCTCCTATTTTGACATTTCCCCCTTCTCTTTCACTCTGGCACTCGGTGTGGGTTTCCTTGACACTTTCTTTCTTCTTTTCCGGCACAATCGGTGTTTTACGCAACGTTTCCGTGATAGGGAAACTCAAAAGGGATGGCCTCTCTCGCTCCTCATTTCTTGGCTGGTCCTCTACGAAAGTTCTGCGCACTGGTACTGTTCGTACTGTCCGACTCGTCCTTGGCCTCGACCCGTTATTGCCAACTGGGTTAAACTCTGACGATGGCCGGTGTCTGGGCCGTGACTCTCCTCTGGTACCTTTTTTTGAATATGGCATCTTTCTCTTCCTAGAATTCCGGCTCCGGCACTGGTACACACCTCCGTCTACAAATAATAATTACAATTAGTTATTTATGTTTGTGGGGGGTAAATATCGTTTAAGGTCAGTTACATGCACTTCAGGGATTCTACGGCTATTTCCGGCTTGTAACCTGTATACCGTTGGCGATAATATTTGGACATCGTTCCAAATTCCTGGCCAGTAGTATTCTCTGGCTAGACGGTCGTAAGTTTTCTCAACACCCAGGTGTCCGGCTGACGCTTGCGCATGTGCGTCGTTCATGGCACGTTCTCGGTGTTCTTCGGGCACAACTAATTTCCAACCATCCTCATCTCCAATTATCGGCACAAGCAAGGGATCGGTTCTATGGCGATAAAGGTTATCGTTTTCCACAGTCCACCCTGGGAAACGTTGAGGGTATTGGCTCACCATCTCTCGGCGTTTGAGGTACCATCGATCCTCGATGGAGTCAAACGCGGACACGTATTCTTCTTCGTTCTCTTGCATCCTGGACAATGCATCTGGTACGTGGTGTTGGGCCCCTTTCCTATATACAATGTCGAAGTCCCATTGTTGCATTTCCAAGGCCCATCTGGCTAGGCGGCCTGTCGGGTCTTTTAAGTTTCTGAGCCATCTCAGGGCACTATGATCGGTAATCACTTTAAATTTGTACCCCTCGATATACGGTCTGAACTTTTTGATCGACCATAACAACGCTAGGCACTCTTTTTCCGTCACGCTATAGTTTTTCTCGGCTTCTGACAACACTCGGCTCATATACATGACCGGATGTTCACCATCTTCAAATTCTTGTGTCAACACGGCTCCGACGGCATAACTGCTCGCATCACATTGAATTTTGAATGGCTGGCTGAAGTCTGGGCGAGCTAGGACCGGCGCTGAAGTGAGCTTCTCTTTAAGCTCATCGAATGCTTCTTGTTGTTCCGTTCCCCATTCCCATTTTCGGCCCTTATGCAGCAGTTTTAGCAACGGCAGCTTGATGTCACTATCGTTAGGGATGAAGCGGGAGTACCATCCAACCATTCCCAAGAAACGACGAACTTGCTTCACGTTCTTCGGCTCTGGGTACTCCATTACTGGCTCCATTTTCTTCGGGTCTGGCCTCAGACCCTCGCTGTCTAGTAAGTAACCCAAATAAGTGACTTCGGAACAACCGAACTCACACTTATCCGGGTTTACCAACAATTTAGCCTCGTTCAATTTCTGTAGGACTAATTCAAGCCATTTGACGTGTTCTTCGAATGTCTCAGTGACTACTATTATGTCATCGAGGTATCCGAAGACGTGCGGCTCTACTTCTGGCCCAAGCAACGCGTCGATCATTCGTTGAAATGTCATCGGCGCGTTCATAAGTCCGAACGGCATCCGACAGAATTGCCATAGTCCTGACCCCGGGATGGCGAAAGCTGTATACTTTTTGCTCTCCTTGGCCATTGGAATCTGGTGGTAGGCCAGTTTGAGGTCAATTTTCGACAAATACCTAGCTTTTCGAAGTTTATCCAATATGTAGTCTATCGATGGTAATGGATACCCATCTTTTATGGTGACTTTGTTGACATCTCTATAGTCATTGCATTGTCGAAAATCGTTCTCTCCTCTTCTGGTGATTACCGGCGCGCTCCTCCAACGGCTGGCAGATGGCTCGATTATTCCTAATTTATATAACTTGGCTGCGTTCTCTTGGGCCCATGTTAGCATAATTGGCGACATACGTCTGACGGCATGTTGTACTGGTGTTTCATCAGTCACACGAATGTGATGTTCCGTTAGGTCCGTCATTCCGTGTTTTTCTGACTCGGGTAGTACCCATCTGTCCACTAGGGCTTGGATGGTCATCTTTTGTTCGTCGTCAAGTGCAGATATTCCGGCACATTCTGCGAAGATCAACTCTTCACCATCTCTCTCTTGGCACACTCCAAATTCATGCCAATCTCTTCCACAGACTCTCCATAGTCCTTTTCCAAGGTCGACTTCCATTTGCCACACTTTGCAAAAATCGATCCCCAGAATAATGTCTTGGGTCAGGGCTTTAATCACCTTGACTCCGAACTTCTTCGCATACCCATCAACAGTTATTGATAAGTTCAAGAGTCCGGCTGTTTCGGTAGTACCTCCGATTGCACTCCTTATGGCCGTTTCGCAAGGTTGTATCCGGTTTTTGTAGGGTTCAGCGACTCGAGTACTAATTGCTGAAATCATAGCACCTGAGTCGAAAAGTGCTTCATATGGTTGATTCCCGATAAACATTTTAAAGAAAAACCCATTTTCTGTTCTTGAGGCACATATGTTCTTTTCTGGTTTTGGGGTGGTGTCAGCTGTGCTCGTCACAGCTCTTTCCCTCCCCAGGACTATTGGTACTTCACTTGTACCTTTAGTACTACACTCTGCGCCCGAATTTGTTCCTAAGTTCTGATGGAGTGAGCTCTTCTCACTTGATTCTATCCGGCACGTTTCTGACCCAAATTTAAAAGAATTCTCTTCATTCAATTCGTCTTTACCTAATTTTGACCCTAATCTAACTCTATTCTCTATTTCTTTCTTGAGTGTTTCTCTTTCACTCTCTATCTCTAACTCCCTTTTTGTTTTTACCCAACTACAAGTCGCACCATGGTTAATTGGGTATTCTTCTCTCTTTTTATTCTTCTCAGGCACTCTCTTCTCTTCCAACCTGGCTCTTGTTTCCGGTTTTGGCGCGCAATGTTCTGTTTTTGCATCGTCTAATTTCCGGTTGAGTTGGAGGGGGGTACAAGCTCGTTCTGTGCCCCCCGCCACCGTTTCCCAAGATGGTTCTAATACTGGCACAATTTTGGCATGTTAAAAATGTCACACCTTGAGTCTTACATAATATGCATGACTCTATCTGTGCTGGTTTCGATGGGCATTGTTTAGAGTAATGTCCTATTTGTTTGCAGGTAAAACAAACCCTTTGAGGACATTCGAAAGATCGGTGTCCTACCAACTGGCAGTGAAAACAAGCTCCTACGAATTTTTTCTGGCTCGTTTGCGCTGGCAGAGGGTTTTGCTGCACTCCTTGACTGCAATTAGGATTTTTAATTTCGGACTGTTGTGGAAGAAATTGTTTTCCTATTGCCGCAATTACTTCGGCGAAGGTGGCTGAAGAAACTACGTTGTCTGGCACTAATGGGTTTTGTTTTGGGGGTTGTTCGGATCCCTTCTTCTTCGACGTCTCTTTTTTCTTAGGCGGTGTGGTTTCCTTTACCGCGTTGACGCTTTTCTCTTTTGACTTCGTCTTGTCCTTCTTACTCTTGTTTTTCTTTTTGCTCTTCCCTTTAGTAGGGTGTTCACTCCCACTTGACTCTGGCTCTGACTCGTTCTCTAAGGCCGCTACCTTTTCACTCTTGGCACCTTTTGTTCTGCATGTTTTATCTTCTGTCCTCGTCTCTTTACACGCTGCGGCCGGGAAACGCATGTTGTCTTTGGGTGGTGGGGGTACATATCTCTTGTCTAACTCCCTGGCTTTCTCATAATTTCGGAGGATTTTCTCCATCTGGCTCATAGAGTCGAAATAGAGGCGGTCTAATTGTCTCCGGTATTCTAGCGTGAGGCCCTTGTACGCCATCTTGACTTGTTGGCTCCTCTCCAGGGGGCGTTTCATGTGTCCTATGATGAGTCGAAGGCTCGTAAGATATGGAGAAATTTTCTCCCCTTCTCCTTGTGTCCGGCTTCTCAACTCGTCGATGACGTCATCGTCATCTAGTGAGACTAAGTACTCGTTTTTGAAGGCCTTTTTAAATGCTTTCCATGACTTAATCTCTCTGCGCAGCGAACGAAACCAACTACTGTCACTCTTCTTTAGGATGATAGGAAGAACCTGCAACATTTCTTCATTTGAAAGGGCGGAGCAAGACTTGCAGTCTTCTAACCTTTCCAAGAAATATTCGGCATCTTCATCTTCGCTTCCGGCAAATGTTAGGTCCCAATCTTTGAGAATTTTTGTTACTTTCGATCTTCTCTCCAATTTAGTATGATTTCTCCTCCTCTCTCTGGCTTGTCTGGCTCTGACTACTGTCACTCTCTGTGTCCGACTCGCTCACTGAGTCGTCGATAAGTGACTTACAACTATCGTATCTCCACGGCTCTCGGGGGGGGTGTCCTATTTTTACTATTAGTTTTATCTCCCCCCCTCTCTCTTTTTCTTTCTCTCTCTCTATATTTTTCTTTACTGCTTGTCCTATTTCTACTTTTCCTTACTGTAGACCCTTGTTCTTCCTCATCCTCACTCTTTATTTTTCTCTGCCTACTATTCCTTGAGTTTTTACTTCTTTCGCTATCTCTACTTCTGACACTATCGCTCAACTCTGGCACGCTTACTCTGTCACTATTACTGGGGACTCTTTCCGGCACCAAGTTTCTATGTGTATAATAAATTTCGTTGCCTTCCGCGGATGGTTTGGCTTTGTGTAGGGGGGATGAAAATCTGGTCTCTTGCAAATGGGTCATCCCGTAGGTTTGGCCTACTTCAGTCCGACATTGGCTTTGTCTAATTTCCCAGTTTGGTGTGGTTTGGCGATCTAGATCCTTCGCTAGGTTCAATAACCGACGCATTTCTGGTGAGAGGTTTAATTCCATACTAGAGGCCCTTAGTTCTGTCATACTCGGCGCCATGGTGGCGGATATTATCGTTTGGGGTGCTGTTGTTATTACACATGTGGTAGTACTTAACTGTGCTACTGAAGTGGTGGGGGAGACCGTTGATATGCTAGCTGTGGTATTAGCTAGCGTTGGCGGTGTGTACTGGGCCATGGGTAAGTCGATGGTCGGAAAAGTTCTACTGTACGACTCTCCCCTCCCCAGGTTTTCATTGCCTCCCCCCTTACTTTGGTTTTCATCCCCTGTTCTCTTTGACCGATGGCTTGTCCCTTTTTCATTGCTCTCTGTCTCTTCACTCGATGACACGTCACCCCCTCTTTTCGTCGTGACATTTCGATAACATTCTTCATAGGGCTCTGGCAGGGCTTCCAGAAGGAAGATTTTGTCAGAAATTCCCGAGTCATACTGCTGGCTAAAGGGAACATTGAGTTCTGGAGGGAATGATAATCTTAACTCAATCCTGAGTAGTCTCTCTCGCAACACTGGCACGGTACCGGCTATTGACAAATTTTGTTGATAAAGGGTTGTTACTACCTGGCCGGGTTGCATCTGAACTATTCTGTTCCAGATTTGTCTGGCTTCTGGAATCTCTATTAATTCCCTCATTCGTGTCACGTAATTGTCCATTTCTGCGATCGCTTTCGCCATCAATAAAAAAATTTAAAAGAAAAAACAAAAAAAATTTTAATTGAATTAAACCAAAACCCCCTTTGTATACACGGCCCTGAATGACCTTGAATGTGCAGTAAAGTATCACACTCGAGGGCCCCTTGTTCAAATTTAAATTTTTTTATTGATGGCGAAAGCGATCGCAGAAATTGACAATTACGTGACACGAATGAGGGAATTAATAGAGATTCCAGAAGCCAGACAAATCTGGAACAGAATAGTTCAGATGCAACCCGGCCAGGTTTTATGACGTTAATTCTAATTTAATAGAGAAATATTAATAAAGAATTTTCTGTAACATCAAGAAAAACTGACACCTATTTATTTTAGTTTTAACTCTATGGAATTTTTATATTATTTAAAGATTCGCCATCAGGCGCCAATTAATTTTAAGATTAATTAATAAACTTTTGGACACAATTTATGAACAACGATAAGTAAACGGCTAGCAACACCTCAGAGACACTCTCACTCTCATGAGGGAATTCTGTCCGGGAAGATGACGACAGAAACGCCAACGCTGAGACACGACTGGACCAAGACTGGCACAATATTGGTAGGACTTACCCACGATGATTTGTAGTTAGGCACCCGGTGAACCTCGGCTTCTGGCGACGCTCTAGGGTGTTGTAAGGGAATGTCTCACCGGAACAAAAATGAACTCTAACTATTTTCACTTCACAAAAATAATCTCTTTATTAATGATTTACACCTCTTTCTTTAATTATCGCAACACTTAGTAGTCCGCTCTAACTCTCTACAAATAAAAATTACTCTCAACCACTTTCTCAAAATGTTTCACCTTGTTATTACAAAAAACAGAAGGAAATTCCTCGCGTACTTTCTCTGCCACGAGGCGCGATAAATTGTGTTTCAGCACGTGCTAGAATTAATTATGGTGGCAAAAGTATTGGCAAGACGCCGACGCTTTCTTTTACCTGTTGCCTCGTCTTCTTCTTGGCTTCGTCTCTCTCTTGCAGCTTCTCTTGGCACTACTCCTCTCTCTCTCACTTTCTCGCTGGTCCTGACCTCACGCAATCGAACTAACTTGCCAAGCGACACACTTTCCTTTCTACTAGTGGGTCACTTGGCAGCTCGGCACCTACATTACCGCGGTCCGCACTCAGCACCGGTCGGGGGGGAATTATTTAGAGATGGCGTGACGATTCACTCCGTCACAATGGGATTCACTTGAAACTCGTTACACAAGGCTTTTTGAGGTCTCTAATCACGAATTTTATGTTAGATTTCAGAAATTCAAAATAGCGGACAAAATTTGGGGTAATTAGTTGTTACCCTCAAGAAAGTAACACGAGAATTATATGAATTTATAAAAAACTTGTCTACCATATGGGATACGCTATTTTAAATTTAAATATTGGATAAGTAAACAATTTTTAATTTATAGTTTGACTTTAGATTCTTAACCAACAGCCAAAAATATTAAAGGAATAATTTACTCTTTTTTAAAATTAATATTCGAGTACAAATGTGAAATCGATAAATTTTTTTATTGGGCAAGGTCAAATTTGACATTTATTTTTTATGATTTTAATTTTTTCAGTAATTTCTGTACACAAAAAATTGTAATAATTTAAAAAAAATATTTTTATTTATACGTATATATAAAAATTAATTTTAGTATCAATTTGCTTTACGATTCTGCACATAATTTAAATAAATATAGAAAAATTAAATTATTGAACCTAAAAAATCGATTTTCTTCGAAACGGCTCGATGAAAGATTTTCGGTTTTCTGTATATTACTTAGAAAAGTGTTTAGATTCAATATATGGAAAGATATTTACAGTGGAAGCACCTTTAAGTTAAAATGGTTTAAAACCCACTGTGATTTCACTAGGGGAATGTAAGGTATCGTGGCGTGTAAGGTATGGTGGCGGACTTGTCAAATCTGGCATGTAACGTCACATCTGAAGCGCCTTATCACTATGGTCGATGTCTTTTATCGTGATGACATTTTATATGCAGTAGTATTAATGATCAAACGCGTGCTTTATACTTTAAGTGATTTTGAATAAAAAAGTAGTGAAAAAAAAAAGTTTATTGGATATGTGTGTTAACAGTGTCAGAGTGAAGATTTTTTGAAAATTGAGCCTGGTAAATGTATGGAACGTATTGTTTAGACCTTGGACAACAGTTTTTTGTATTTTACATTTTTCTCAATTCGCGCTGTATAAAAGTAACACCATCATATTTTCATCAATAGCTTGTAAGGTATGATGGCGCAATTTTTGTAACGTACAGTGGCGGATCATTTTTTGCACGAGTTTCAATTGTCTTTGCATTTTTTGTGTACGAATGCCTCTTGTGCTCCAACGCAACAATTGGCGAATATGTGACACTTGCGGTCTTCTCTTATTCTAATTGCGTTAAAACAGCCACCAGCTACTTCACATGTCCAAATTGTAACCATAACTGAAGTGAAACTCTTTTTTCTATCATGTAAAATCATCAGTTTTTTTTCTTTTTGTTATTTTTCATCATTTCTAGTAGTTTTAATAAATAATTTTAACATCTACATAATATTTTAGTTAAATACACCAAATGCGCCACCATACCTTACAACTTTCAAAAATAAAAAAAATCAGTTTTTTGCGCCAAGAGCTGTAAAATTATACTGAATTTAAATTTTATCAGCCGCTTCTGACAGAAATATGCTTAATAGATGTCAGCAACTGCCTGCTTTTGAAATTTTGAAAAATATTGTTTTTTGAGAGAGAGAGACGCAAAAAAGAAAGTGTCCGCCACCATACCTTACACTCCCCTAATATTAAATGCTCATTGTTTGTGACTATTGAAAACATTAACTATAATGATTAATTACAGTGGATTAATTTTATTTTATATTAAATTTAACGACTTAATTTAGTAAAAAAATTTAAATGAACATAAAGAGAACTTTAAAATTTTAGTAACGCTAATATTGTAGTTTACTATGCACATTTAATTGAGGAGGTGGATCGAAGAACCGGCTCTTCGCTCGGATCGCACCCGCTTTTACCAGTCAGGTAAGAGTGAGTGGTCCAGAGGCGCTCACTGACACCCGACTGATATTAGCGCTTGCGGTTCGAGCGAAAAGCCGGTTCTTCAAACCAGTTTCTCAATTACAGAAATTTTTCAAAGTAAATTTAAGAATTAATAATTAAATTATAAAATGTACGATGAGTATACGAATTACGAAGTGGCTATTTCGCCCGACAACGGGCGAAATAAAAAGAACCGTGTAGAAATTGCCATTATAGCCCCTGACAACAATATGGTGCTTATGTGTCCCGTAACAGTTTTCCTCAACAAAAAGTTATATTGTGTTCCCATCAGGTCCTAATACGGCCTGATTGATGAGACCGAATTACAGATTTTCGTATATACCCAGTGGGAAATTTCCAACCGGCGCGGATCCTCGCCTGTACCGACGCCGGAGTAGTGGTACTGGCTGGGAACCGCCTGCCTACCGCCCGAGAACTGGTATTCTACCAAAAGATGACTTGGCCAGGAGCTGGCTGGCCATCCGTCTCGGAACTGGCATTCTACCGCCCGGTAACCGGCCGCGAAGAGCCGTTCCGTGTATAATTCAACCGGCTGGGACCCGGCACTGTACCGACTGCGGATCTTTCATTTCCTAGCCAGATGTGTGCTGGCAATGCTGGCATTCTACCCCCTGACAACCGGGTCGGATCCAAATGATAATTTTAACAAATATCAATAAAAAAATAATAATTAATTGCAAAAGATAAATACGGATGACAATTCATTGACAGTTCACTTTACACATTTTTTTATTTCTTTATACACTTAAACGCAATTTTTTATTACATACACATTTGAAAAATCCTAACGCTTGGGGGTACGAACCTACGCCTAACCGAATATTTACGCACCGAAATCTCGCACGCTAACCACTATGCTACGCTCGCATGGAACTCTCAAACCTTAAATGCTTTCAAGTCTCACTAGCTGAAATAAAAATTGTAAAATTACTACGCGGCAATAGACAATTTGGAAATACGAACTGATGTAATACCGGTATATTTTCAATACTTTACTGAATGTGTATTTATGAATATTTCAATATTTCGTTTAAAACAAAATGTTATATTTTTATTATTATGTTTTTTAATATTTTATTACATAATATATCGAATAATATGAACATAACTTCACTGCAAAACAATTTATAACATATAAGTAATAGTATTAAATTGAATAAAATTTTAATGCACAACACATTTTTTTAATTATTTAATTTGCAGAAAAGTGTCAATAAATAATTACTTAATATATTGTTTAAATTAAAAAGAGATTATTAATTAATTAATAATAAATTAATTAATAATAATCTCTTTTTTATATATTGTATTTAATATGTTAGGTATTTATTGTAGGCATTATAATATATTGATCACATTTTCTTTCAAGTTAAATATGTTTTACTTCTTTCAAATTAATATATTATTTATTAAAAATTATTTATTTAATTGCACATTAATAAAGTTGGATTTTTATATATATAATGAAAAAATTAAGTTTCTTATATTCTTCCTTTGCATGAATACTATTAATTTATTTATTGGTTAACTAATAATAATATTATAATAAATGCAATTAGTTATTGTAATAATTAATTATAATAATAAAATAAATTTATGATTATACTGATAATGTAAACTATAACAATAAATGACGAGATCCGCAGTCGGATCCGCCCCAGCACCGAGCCAGTACAGACCTAACATCCGTCATTCTTTCGACGCGCGCACCCAGGTGCGATTTTTTGGTCGGCCCATAGTTGGGCCAACTTTTACAAAGTCGGTCCAACTTCTCGTGCCAGAGGTTGGGCCAACCATACAGATGATAACGGCGACCGTCTAATGGCGACGATGGTTGGCCCGACAACTCAAAGGAAGTTGGCCCAACTTACAATGCATATGTTGTGCCAACTATACATTTTAATGGTTGGTCCAAAGACTGACGCCAAAGTTGGCACAACTTTAGATGCGTAAGTTGGGCCAACCACAATTTTCAAAGTTTGGCCAACTTCAACAGCCAAAGCTAAAAAATTATTAAAAAACTAAATTATTTAAAGAATTAACAGGTTATTATTAGCGGGAACATCAGATATAACCTTTACCTATTATTATTAAACACAATCTCATACATACATTTTCGAAAATATCTATCGCTCGCTGGGATCGAACCCCTAACCTAACGCACCGAAGACTTATACACTGACCACTACGCTACGCTCACATGGGAGTGCATAACGCAAAATGTATATTTAAGCTGCAACAGTCGGGCCAACCGTGGCCCAGAGTTCGGCCAACCAAGAAAGTTTAAGTCATTTAAACTGCATTTGACAAAGTTTTGCCAACCGTTGGGCCAACCGTGGCCCAGAGTTCGGCCAACCAAGAAAAATCAAGTCAATTAAACTGCGTTTCACAAAGTTTTGCCCACCGTCGGGCCAACCGTGGCCCAAAGTTCGGCCGACCAAGAAAGTTTAAGTCAATGAAACTGCGTTTCTAGAGTTTTGCCAACCGTTGGGCCAACCGTGGCCCAGAGTTCGGACAACCAAGAAAGTTTAAGTCAATTAAACTGTGTTTCACAAAGTTTTGCCCACCGTCGGGCCAACCGTGGCCCAAAGTTCGGCCAACCAAGAAAGTTTAAGTCAATTAAACTGTGTTTCACATAGTTTTGCCAACCGTTGGGCCAACCGTGGCCCAGAGTTCGGCCAACCAAGAAAGTTTAAGTCATTTAAACTGCGTTTCTAGAGTTTTTCCAACCGTTGGGCCAACCGTGGCCCAAAGTTCGGCCAACCAAGAAAGTTTAAGTCAATTAAACTGTGTTTCACATAGTTTTGCCAACCGTTGGGCCAACCGTGGCCCAGAGTTCGGCCAACCAAGAAAGTTTAAGTCATTTAAACTGCGTTTCTAGAGTTTTTCCAACCGTTGGGCCAACCGTGGCCCAAAGTTCGGCCAACCAAGAAAGTTTAAGTCAATTAAACTGTGTTTCACAAAGTTTTGCCCACCGTCGGGCCAACCGTGGCCCAGAGTTCGGCCAACCAAAATAATGTAAGTCAATTAAACTGTGTTTCACATAGTTTTGCCAACCGTTGGGCCAACCGTGGCCCAGAGTTCGGCCAACCGAAACTGAAAGTCTTTTAAACTACGTTTGGATAAGTTGTGCCAACCTTTGTCGCCAAAGTTGGCCCGACGGTTGGTTAAACTCTGCATTTAATGGTTGGCTTGCAAAGTCGGGCCAACTGTGGGCACAAGTACTTGCCAAAGTTGGGCAAACTCTGGCAACCAAAACTTTGCTTGCCAAAGTTAGGCCAACCTTGGGCCAACCTTCAAATTCTGGCGGCCAACCTAAATTCGCACCTGGGCAGAAGAATGAAATCTGCAGGCGGAACAAATCCAGTACCGCGCCAGTACTGACGAAAGTAGAAAGGCGGATCCAAAAGTCGGAGCCTAATCTGTTCCGCGCCGGTTGCATTTTAGGATCCGAATCGGTACAGACCATCGGTGCTGGCGGTCCGTACGGGCGCGGATCCCAGGCGGTTGTATAATCCGACATTCGTCCGACTTTTCCTCCTGGGTATAATGTGGCACTCGAAGTAAACCCTTTATAAAAGTCCCATAGACAGATCAAATACGATCCCTAATATTTAATTGTTTAATTAATTTATTATTATTTTTTCTATTATTATACTGTTAATTTATTATATATTTACTGAATATAAATATTTTTCGACTATTTTCAAAAGTGTGACTTTTTTCCTAAGTTTTGCAACAAAATACCAAATTTTTAGTGAAAAATGCAATTTATTTCGATATTTCTAGTGTGGAAAATAACTATAGACAAATTTTTAAAAATTATACGTAAGAATTAAAAAACAAAATAATTGTAAATTTGTAAAATTGTATTAAAAATTAGTTTTTCTTTTTTAAGTATTTCATTACATAGTTTTTGAATAAATTTTAACTGCAAATTTTTAAAATAATTAAATTTTTCAAAACTTTAATGAAAAATCTTCAAGTGTCAATTTAAAAATGAAAAATAATGTAAATTTGTTTCTAAAAATTATATTGACCCTCCGTCACACACCTTAGAAATAATTACACCATTATTACACACGTTTAGAGGGAATCCCTCACCACATTGTAAAATAAGCAACATTACAACAAACGAAGGAATCAACAAAATAGTATATTAAGCAACAAGGGCATAAAGGCAGCCATTTGTTTACGGTGATTTTTGTGACACAAAAATCACCGTAAACAAATGGCTGCCTTTATTCCCGTGTTACTTTCGATATTTTTTATTCCTAATGCACAAAAGTGGCGATTTCAAAAAACAGACGACAGGGGTCTTGGGCAAAAATAACGCAGGGGATCAGCGGTTATGTTTGCACATGGGAAAAAATGGACTCCATTTTCATATGGTCGAACAAATGAGTGACTTTACTCCCTGTCGTCAGGTATCTAAAACCGCCATTTTTGTGCATGTGGGATAGAAATTAAATTTTAACACAAACTTACAAATATGTAGTAAATTGTGTTAAATTATAAAATTAATTTTCGTTCTGAAAAATAAAAATTAATTACACAAATGCACATCTTCGAAGGAATTCCGCTTTACATGTAAAAATAATGTAACATTAACAAATAAGCAAAAAATCATTAAACAATTAATTTTAATTATATTTATAATATGATTTTGTCATTAACATGTTTTCAAAACTTTATCTCTAAATTTGAATTAGTAAAAATGTTTACTAATTTGAATTAGTGACTGACTTTTTGCTTTTGAATTAGTAAAATTTACTAAATAATAGTAACTTTTACTAATTAATAGTAACTTTTACTAATTTATTAGTGAAATTTATTAATTTAAAAGCAAAAAGTCAGTCACTAATTCAAATTAGTAAACACTAGCTAAAAAAACACGCGTAAACGCGCGTGAATACTTGCTGGGCGCAACTGCCATAACATAAGAACCCTGATTATCTTAAAAATAATGTAAGAAAATAAATAAATTTTGCAATAATTTTAATTAATAGTACCCAATGCATTCAATATCATTTAAAAAAAAATTAACAAATTATGCATAATTTTTGCATAGTCTTATATAGTAATTACTTAACAATTATTGGAAAATTTTCTGTCTACTTCATAAAATAAACAAATCATAATATTGAATACTATTTCTCATAAACCGTTTTTTTAAAAAGGTTTGTATCATATTTCTAAATAGTAACAGTTATCGTCAAACAGAAACAATAATACTTCAATTAAGTATTTTTGACACTAATTTCATTCTTTTTTTTAATAATATTTAGAAAATTAAATCTGATAGCGTTCCACAAATGTAAGAATGGATGTCGAAATTTTAACAATTCTAAGAAATATGTTAAACGTTAAAACATTCATGATATTTTCGTGTCTTAACACTAAGGGGCCATTCATAAACCATGTAACCTCTTGAAGGGGAGGGAGTCAAGCAATTGACTACGACAAAGGGAAAAAATGGCGCTAATAGGGGAGAGTGGGTCAAGACGGGGTAGCGGGTAAGACGGGGTACCGGCCCTATTTAACAAACGAATTAACCAATCGCGATTATATTTTACACAATACTGCACGGAGACGATAGTTTCTTGTTTATAAAACCTAAAAGCCATGAGAACAAATCTTTTATCTGTTTTACTAAAAAAACTGTTTTCGACGATTTTCTTGTCATTTTTTCACTTTTTTTAGGAGGCGTTTATTATTTAATAATAACAGTTAATGAACTGTATAAATTTTTTTCTAACTGTCAAGGGTTACATAAGAAGAGAAGCATATGTTTTTTTTCTTTGTTGAATCGTAAATTGCAGTAATTAATCGTTTTATTAAATTTCGTAGGTGCGGGCAAGATGGGGTAGGGGAGAGTGGGGCAAGACGGGGTTCACAAATTAAGCAAAAAAAAGAGAAATAAGAGAAGTTAAGAAAACTACTAAAATCAAGACTGAATAAAATAAGAGTGACCAAAAAGAAAAAAGCTTGTCAGGTTAAATCATCAATTAGCGATGGTAAAGTGGAAAATACACCTTGTCTCTATTGTAATGGTTATTATTTAGACTCAAATGAAGGCTGGCCTGCTTTTTTGTCTGCGGCCAATGGGCTCACTGCAGTTATGCATGAAGATGCAACTTTTACTTGTAAAATTTGTCGACAGAAATAGGTTGTTTTTTGTTAGTACCCCAGGTGCGAATTTAGGTTGGCCGCCAGAGTTTGAAGGTTGGCCCAAGGTTGGCCTAACTTTGGCAAGCAAAGTTTTGGTTGCCAGAGTTTGCCCAACTTTGGCAAGTACTTGTGCCCACAGTTGGCCCGACTTTGCAAGCCAACCATTAAATGCAGAGTTTAACCAACCGTCGGGCCAACTTTGGCGACAAAGGTTGGCACAACTTATCCAAACGTAGTTTAAAAGACTTTCAGTTTCGGTTAGCCGAACTCTGGGCAACGGTTGGCCCAACGGTTGGCAAAACTCTAGAAACGCAGTTTAAATGACTTAAACTTTCTTGGTTGGCCGAACTCTGGGCCACGGTTGGCCCAACGGTTGGCAAAACTATGTGAAACGCAGTTTAATTGACTTAATTTTTCTTGGTTGGCCGAACTCTGGGCCACGGTTGGCCCAACGGTTGGCAAAACTCTGTGAAACGCAGTTTAATTGACTTGATTTTTCTTGGTTGGCCGAACTCTGGGCAACGGTTGGCCCAACGGTTGGCAAAACTCTAGAAACGCAGTTTCATTGACTTAAACTTTCTTGGTCGGCCGAACTTTGGGCCACGGTTGGCCCGACGGTGGGCAAAACTTTGTGAAACGCAGTTTAATTGACTTGATTTTTCTTGGTTGGCCGAACTCTGGGCCACGGTTGGCCCAACGGTTGGCAAAACTCTGTGAAACGCAGTTTAATTGACTTGATTTTTCTTGGTTGGCCGAACTCTGGGCCACGGTTGGCCCAACGGTTGGCAAAACTATGTGAAACGCAGTTTAATTGACTTGATTTTTCTTGGTTGACCGAACTCTGGGCAACGGTTGGCCCAACGGTTGGCAAAACTTTGTCAAATGCGGTTTAAATGACTTAAACTTTCTTGGTTGGCCGAACTTCTGGGCCACGGTTGGCCCGACTGTTGCAGCTTAAATATACATTTTGCGTTATGCACTCCCATGTGAGCGTAGCGTAGTGGTCAGTGTATAAGTCTTCGGTGCGTTAGGTTAGGGGCTCGATCCCAGCGAGCGTTAGATATTTTCGAAAATGTATGTATGAGATTGTGTTTAATAATAATATGTAAAGGTTATATCTGATGTTCCCGCTAATAATAACCTGTTAATTCTTTAAATAATTTAGTTTTTTAATAATTTTTTACCTTTGGCTGTTGAAGTTGGCCAAACTTTGAAAATTGTGGTTGGCCCAACTTACGCATTTAAAGTTGTGCCAACTTTGGCGTCAGTCTTTGGACCAACCATTGAAATGTATAGTTGGCACAACATATGCATTGTAAGTTGGGCCAACTTCCTTATGAGTTGTCGGGCCAACCATCGTCGCCATTAGACGGTCGCCGTTATCATCTGTATGGTTGGCCCAACCTCTGGCACGAGAAGTTGGACCGACTTTGTAAAAGTTGGCCCAACTATGGGCCGACCAAAAAATCGCACCTGGGACCCCATCTTACCAGCCGGTGGGGCAAGATGGGGAGATTTGCAATTTTTTCAATATTATTAATTATAAGCTTTTTTAAGAAACATATAGCCTTTGTACGCCTTTTTTACGAAAGACTGATTTCCAAAAATGATAATTAAAAATGATAATAAAGTATATATTCGATAATTTTCTTTTTTTTGCGCTTTAAACCTTAACTATCCCGTCTTGCCCCACTCTCCCCTACATGTAATAGCGTACTACGGGGGGAGGGTCAACATTCCCATAAAATGGGGCTACGTGGCTTATGGACGACCCCTAACAGATGATAGTAAAAATTAGAAGTCAATCTGCCACCATTTGCGAAGTTAGGAGTTTATTTTTATAAAACACCTATTTTTCTAAAATGTCAACGTAATCTTAATCACGCTTTATTATATTCTTGCTGAACATGAATATCGTATTTATTTTCAATTAAATTCACGTTGTTTCACAAAATTTAGAAAAAATTGAAATATGGGTTCCGTACTCCCCCATGGGTCAAGAATAGTTAGAGCTAGTTTGGCACGAAAAAATCCTGCTAATGCGACTGGAAATTATAAAAAAATGTTTAATTATTCTTTTTAGGTTGATATACACAATAGTGCGTAATTATATGTGACCTGGACAGTGAAAAGGGACCTTACGTGCGAAAACAAGTTTTCGAGAAAACAGCAGTTAAAGTTTGACTTAGAAAAACCCTTGTAACTTTTTTAAATATTAATATTTTTTAATCAATTTAGGCTTATTTTCTTCACCGTGAATCACAGTATCTAAATAAATAACATACAAGTAATGAAATTTTTTTTTACTAATTGTTTATATAAATTAATAACAAACTCCCCAAACATAGAAAAAATAATCTAAGTTTTCTAACTTGCAACAATAAGTATAAATAAGTGACACATGTTTGTAAGGGTTTATTTCACTGATTACGAATATGATAACAAATTCGAATTTTAACTGTTGACAGTTGTTAAAGAAACTGTCAACTTTTCTAAATAATAAAAAAATTATCGTCTTCGTTATTTTAATTTGTATAATAAAAAAATCAGTTTTTTCGTATTTTTACTCTTGTTTTTTTAACTTTAAATTTTTTTTAAAAAACTTCTAATCAACTTAAGATTTTTTGGTTTTCACCATCTTAAAGAGCATTTCAAACCCTATCCGAATCAACAAAAAAGGAAAAAATGATTTTTTGACACGTAAGGTCCCTTTTCATATACCAGGTCACATATACGGAAAAATGAAGCTTATTGACCAAGAAATTGGTGGTCGTCTGAAGAAAATTGGTTAACTTTCAGGTTCTAGTTCAGACGAATTTTTATTCAATATTGAAATTTAGAAAATGTTCAGAACATATTGTTATTACTTTCAGATATCAATATTAAATAGTCTAAATCCAATAAAATAAAGAAAACGAAAATTTACTGATTTCTTACAACATGATCCGAAAAGGTCTTACCTAACTATTCTTGCCCCATCCTACCCTACTTTTATTTAACATACAATATAAAAAATATTTTATACAGTTTAAATTGTAGAAAGTTAAATTAAAACCCTGACCATCGTGGGGCCCTTTTCTTTATAGTATTATTAACATTAAATTATTATTATTTTTTTTTTAAATTTATTTGTTTATAAACCCGTCTTAAGCCTACAATCTTGGCTATACAAGTGTTTTTACAACCGTATAACATTTGTTACAAACATTTCTTAAATTTTACTTAATACTAAATTTTTGCGCCTACAGAGCGATTTAAAAATTAGGAGTACTCGCATTTGCCTGGATCACCCGTCTAATGGGTTTTCTCGCCAGTGGAGAGGGAAATTGTAGAAAACTTCTCCTGAGTACAACCGGTTTATCGACAGTCGAGTTCTAATGGTGTGTACCGGACAATAATCGACGGTGCACATCATTATACCAAATTTGCATTACTCAGGTCAAATAAATGGAATAATTCAAATTAATAAATATTGCTTCAAATCAATTATTATGAAAATTGCTTGATTCAGTAATTCATGTTCTTTTAATTCAAATATTTATTTGAATCAAGAAAATAATTTTTCCAAAGGACTACAGATTTGTTTGTTTCAAATATTCATAATAAATCATTATTTTATTTGAGACTAATATACCATTGATTGGGTAAAATAATTCATTATTATTTATCCCAAATGCTTCTAAGGACTCACATGCTTGGAAATATTAACAATAACCCTTAAACCGCACCCCCCGTGCAAAAAATGCCCCACTTTGCCCTATTTAAAACAGGGTTCTGGTCGGGGCCTCGACAGTTTTCCCTATTAAAAATTTTTTTTTTAATAAAGTTTTTAGAATTCCTTTTTGTTGTAGAAGCTATTAACAATAAAAGGCAATCATTATTTTAGTTATTTAATAATTTTTTTATTTTAGGGGTTTGACTAGAATTCCTGGCCAAAACCCCAAGTGAGGTGTTCTCTAGATATTAAATAGGGCTCTGATCAGGGCCTCGACAGTTTTCCTCGTTTGAATAAAGTGTAAATGAATTAAGTTTTTTAAATTAGTTCCCATAATAAAATTATAAACAATTGAAGAAATTAATTAAACGGAGTAATTATACTACATTTTTAAGAATTTTTTTATCTTATGGGTTTGACCAGAAATTCTGGCCAAAACCCTAAGTGGGGTGATCACTAGATATAAAATAGGGCTCTGATCAGGGCCTCGACAGTTTTCCTCGTTTTAAAAGCTTGTAAATAAATTTAATTTTTTAAAATTAACTTTTTTAAAACAGTTATTTGAGTTAAAAAAGCGTGTTCCTTTAAAACACTTTACAAAATAATTATGGTAATATATTTAAAAAACGAAAATACATATAATTTTTTTTCTTTAAGTACAATATTATAATAAAGCTTATTTATTAATAATAACAACTAAATTATAAATAACGAATAATAATAGTTATTAAATAATTAATTATTATACATTTATTTAAAAATAAAAATTATGAATTTAAAAAATAATAATTAATAAACAATTATTAATAAATTATACTTAATGAATTTTAATAATTATTATTTTATATTATATTAGCTTAAAGTGAGAAAATTATTCGGAGAGATTGTTGAATTTAACACCTTCAATATTGAATAACTATTTTTTAAACATAATTAATAAACTTGAATAAAATATTTATTAAATAAATATTAATTATTACTTATACATTTGAAATCAAAAATATAACCTTTATTAATATTATAAAATTAAGGAGGCAGAAAGGAGCGACAACCTCCAAAAAAAAAATGAATTAATCATAAAACCAAAAATTATATTTTTCAAAAATTTTTAAGTTTTTCTATTCTTGAAATTATATTATTTTTATCATTTTCACTTTTAAATTAGTCAAAATGACTATAATACCTTATTATGTTATGTATAAATATGTTGTATATATAATGAATATGTTCATTATGTTTCTAATATAATAATATTTTTAATTACAGTATTTTTATTGTAATTTCTTTTGAATAAAATTAGCCTCACAAAATAGGTCAATTTTAAGAAAAACTGACGAGGCCCTGACCAGTTTTTCCCTAAGTAGGGCATTTGTCGGGAACAGCGTCACACACTAGTCGGGCACTGGTCAGTTTCTCTACCCAGAGCCACACCAGAGATCGGGAAAACTGTCCAGTACCCTATCAGGCCCACATTTTAATTTCTGCACGGGCCTGGGTGTGCGACACCCATATTCTAGCTTTTTACTCTAATATCTCATTTAAATTCGTAAAAATTGAACATGTGTTGATATTGGACAGTACATTTTGTACTTAACTTCATGTTTCGTGATTGATATTAGTCTGTCAAGTGTCTTTGTGTATTTGATAACTTTATGAAGTTGACGTCGAAAAATTTTTGCTTGTCTGACACCCAGTTTTTGGTTTAAGGTGATTTCAGTAGTTTAAAAAAACTCTTTTTTAATTATTAATATTAAAAAAAACATTATGAAACCTATTTTCCTTCAAAATAGATGTACTGAGCAATATAAGATAATTTTTTAAAAAGATAATATCCTATTCAAGCTTAAAGAACACACTTAAAAGTCCCCGGGTGTCGGACACCCAGTGTGCGATTTAAGGATTTTTTCGTAAGTGCACTGAGAAAAAAGAGGGCGCGTTGCAGCACATTTTCGATTCATGTTGCGCGACTCAACCTGATTTCAGATTCGTAATCAGCGACCCTGAAAATCCTCAAGTATTCAGTTTCAAGCCAATCTGATCAATTTTTTATTTCGTTGTCCGCCATATTGGGTCCGCTATTTTAAATTTTGGAAAACTAATGTTAGATTCGTAATCAGCGACCCTTAAAACCCCTGAGTAACAAGTTTCAAGCAAATTCGACGAATTTTGAAAAAATTTCCGCCATCTTGGATCCGCCATTTTGAATTTCGAAAAACTGATGTTAGATTTGTAATTAGCGATCCCAGAAACCTTAGGGTACCAAGTTTCATAAAAATGCATTAAAAATTTTTTCAAGGGGTTAAATACGTCAAATTCCAATTTCATCCAATATATTTCTCCTTAATCCATTTTAAATACTTCAAATTCCATCCAACATCCAATCAATCGAAATTTCAATTTTATCCAATATTTATTTTCTTATCTTTTAAATAAAAAAATTAAATGTTATTCAAAACAGGAAAAAAGTAAATATCAATTTCTTTATCCTTTAAATTAAAAATGAATAAAACTATATCAAATGGTAATATAATATTTAGAAAAATATAACTATATCACTCAAGAAACACTTTAATTAACTCTCTACATTGTAGAGAAATTATATAAAAAACAGAAAATATCTAATGTTATCCAAAATAAAAAAAACTATATCAAATAGTAATGTGATATATTCAAAAAATAAATATACCACTCACGAAGCACTATCGTTATCTCTCTACACTACACTGAAAGAATTTTTGGGAGGCTGCAGGCTTTACATTAGTGCCGCTAGAGCTCGCTGCCTCAAGCTCGCAGTTAACCTCAAGAAGGCGAGAATCTACTCCCGAAAGGTAAGCAGCAACTCCTCAGGGGCAGAAGCTCACCTTTCGGGAGTAGATGCTCGCTTTTTTGAGGTGAGCTGCGAGCCCTGAGCAAGGGGCACTAATTTCGGACATTAAAAGTCAGCAGCCTCCCCAAAAATTCTTTCAGTGTACATACAAGGAGAGATGTCCCAGTTAGTCCCGTGAGGGAAAGTAGCCTTCCCCCACTATACGGCACACCAAGTTGAAACTGAGTCCCGAGCAACCCTCACAGCGGAGATCGCTTGGACCCTTAAACCCTCATTAAGGAAAACTGTTAATGACTTTTTCTATAAAATATAATTATTTAAATAGTAACATTTTTTATTTTTTATTAACATATTTAAATTCCTCACTTTCTCACAATTCTATACATACATATGTTGTTTACCAAAAAAAAGTTGAAATTAAAAAAATTAATTATTTTTTCCAGATACATAGAATGAAGTTAACTCTACCAAAAACCATATACCTATTATTAAATAAATATTTACTGTTTCACATAGGTTTTATCTAAATCACTTTAATGATATTTGACCCAATATTTGCTGCTTCATTTTGTTATTTATGCTTTCGTAATTAACAGTGTTTGGCATAACATTATAAAATAATGATGTTGCAAATGCTATTGCATATACTCCGCATTCAACACTACCCATTGGTTGTTGATCAACAGTAACAAAAAATACTGGTGGCTTAAAACGATATAATCTACTTAAATAATTCAACTGATCTTCATTCAGACATTTTTCATTAAGACTATCAAAAATATAAATTCTTACTCCATTATAATACGTACAAATCCAATGACCCCTCTTATTATGACCACTAAATAGTATTTGAATATGTTTTTTGCCTACTCTAATAGGTCTAATATGTTCAAGCAGATCTTCATTTACAAATAAAGTACTTTGCATTCTAAACACAGAATTTGATTCTCTTTCCAAAATTTTTCCAAATTCATAAATATGATTATCACTTAACATATCTTTATTATTAAGTATTTCTCTATATTCTGTAGCACTTAAATTAACATGACCTTCTATTCTCGACATTTTTTAATCAATATTTTCTTCTTAATCTATTTTTAATTCCAATTTGTGGGTTTTGATAATAATAATTACGTTTTCCCAATTTATATTTTCTACATCACAATTTCATCAATTCTTACAAAATCATTGTCTCCTATATCACTAATACAAACCAACCAATATTTAACTCATAAAACA
This sequence comes from Leptopilina heterotoma, assembly GCF_015476425.1. Lineage (NCBI taxonomy): Eukaryota > Metazoa > Arthropoda > Insecta > Hymenoptera > Figitidae > Leptopilina > Leptopilina heterotoma. The sequence continues at coordinate 1,026,131 of NW_025110934.1, forward strand.
ATATTCAAGATTTGAACTAATAAAGTGTATTTACTCCATTTCAAATAAGCCACATTCCAATTTTATCCAATATTTAATTATTTAACCAACATATCAATATTTAACCAATCAAATCATATTTAACCCATAAAACAATGTTTTTTAATTCAACAACCAATATTCTATTTAATTCATTTTTAATATGTCAAATTCCAATTTTATTCAATATACATATCCAATAAGCCCTAAATTCAATTTTATCCAATATATATTCTATTTAATATATTTCAAATTCGTCAAATTTCAAATGCATCCAATTTATATATCCAATAAGCCTAAATTCAATATTATCCAATATATTCTATTTAATCTATTTCAAATTCGTCAAATTCCAGTTTTATCCAATATATTCCCTTATTCCATTTTTAATACGTCCAATTCCAATTTCATTCAATATATTTCTCTTTAATCCATTTTAAATACATCAAATTCCAATTTCATCCAATATATATATATATATTTCTCTTTAATCCACTTTAAATTTTAAATACTTTAAATTCCAATTTCATCCAATATCCAAATTTCAATTTTATCCAATATTTCTTTTCTTATCTTTTATTTCATCCAATATCCAAATTTCAATTTTATCTAATATTTCTTTTCTTATCTTTTATTTCATCCAATATCCAAATTTCAATTTTATCCAATATTTCTTTTTTTATCTTTTATTTCATCCAATATCCAAATTTCAATTTTATCCAATATTTCTTTTTTTATCTTTTATTTCATCCAATATCCAAATTTCAATTTTATACAATATTTCTTTTCTTTTTTTTTAATAAAAAAAATCAAATGTTATTCAAAACAGAAAAAAATGTCAATTTCTTTATCCTTTAAATTCAAAATGAAGAAAAACTATATCAAATAATAATATAATATTTAAAAAAATATAACTATACCTCTCACGAAACACTTTAATTAACTCTCTACAAATTGTAGAGAAATTATACAAAAAAAAGAAAAGAAAATATCTAATGTTATCCAAAATAAAAAAAAGTATATCAAATAGTAATGTGATATATTCAAAAAATGAATATACCACTCACGAAGCACGATTGTTAACTCTCTACACTACATACAAGGAGTGATGACCAAGTTAGTCCCGTGAGGGAAAGAAGCCTTCCCCCACCATACGACACACCAAGTCAAAACTGAGTCCCGAGAAACCCTCACAGCGGGGATCGCTCGGACCCTTAAACCCTCATTAAGGAAAACTGTTAATGACTTTTTCTATAAAAATACAAATTTTTTAAAAAGTAACATTTTTTATTTTTCATTAACATATTTAAATTCCTTACTTTCTTACGATTCTATACATATGTTGTTTACCAAAAAATGTTAAAATTAAAAAAATTTATTATTTTTCCAGATACATACACGGAGAGAAAAATCAAGCGTTTTTAGTATGGACAGTTAACCTTATTTAGTAAAAGAATGCACATGCGCAATAGGCGTAAAATTTCTGCTGTATTTGTATCAATTTCTACGTTATCAGCATAAAAGTTCTACCTTTAAACGCATGGGACGTCAGTACACTACGATTGCAAGAGATCCATGCTATTTTAGTATATGTTTCATGCAACTGAGGTATAAGGACACGCCTCTTAAGCAGGGCGTTCATACAAAATTACCATAGGAAGTCTCCATACTAAAAACGCTTGATTTTTCTCTCCGTGTAGAATGAAGTTAACTCTACCAAAAACCATACCTATTATTAACTAAAATAATCTTCGAATTCATTCAGTCTGTCCAGAGCGTGTACATTCCGTCCGCAATGAGAGAGAAAGATTGATAGAGAGAAAGAGAGGGAAGTATCGCCTGCCCTTTTAGTTTAGAGTAGGAGCGAAGGAGAGGTGAATAGTTAAGAAAGTAACGCCTACTTTTCTGTTTAGAAAGAGGTATCATGTTTTCTCCCTTTTCTGTGTCAGACAGAAAGAGTGCAACAAGAATTGGTAGGGGAAGGAAAAGTGGGGAATTTCACTTTTAAGCGAAAATACTAAAAGGGGGTCTTAATTGTTTATTGGCTGATTATTTTTCTCTTCTCATCTCAGACAGAAGGAGTGAATAAGAGGAAGATAGAGAACGAGGTATGAAAAGTAACGGAAGTACGAGTAAGGGTTTCAATTTCAAAGAGTATCTTTATTAAAAAATCTTTAAAATTTTCTACTTTACAGTTGAATTTGATTTTCTATTAATAATAATTGTGAAAATTTGAACTCAGTGAAATATTTTGTTAGAGTAAATAAATTTATTTTGGTTAATGTTTTGGGATAATTTTTGATTTAATTTTTTTCAATTATATTAGTTAAGATATTATTGCACTTTTTATATATTTATTTGTACTTATGTGCTCATGATTTACATGAGTTTTTTGCTTTATTAGATGTGCTTTATTATATGACTTATGCGAAATCATGTGACTTATGCGAAATTATGCGACTTATTATGCGTATTATTATATGATTTATATGGGAAGAAAATGCGATTTATGTGACTTGTATTATTTATGCAAACTATGTGTTTTATGAGATTTTTGAGAAATTTGATGACTATTTATTATTAATTAATTAAATATATAATAAATAGAAAAAATAAAATAAATTTAAATGTAAAGAAATGTTCATATAAAAAATAAAATAAACTATAAAAAATTATTTATATTTATTCATTATTTTAATTTATTTAGTTATAAGATAGAAGCTTTAAGTTTAAGTCTGTTTTCAAAAAATAAGTTTTTGAAAAATATTAAATTATTAGTTCATTTTGTTAAAAAATCATGTCTAACAGAGAAGAAAAAGTTTATTTAAGTGATAAAGATAATAGAATTCTACATACTGAAGGAAAAATGTTAAATGACAATCATATTACTGAATTTGAAAAGTTGTTGAGAAGAGAATCAAATTTATCATTTAACATGCAAAGTACTTTATATTTAATTACGCCTGAATTCATTATTCCGATTGATAAAAATCAGAAGCACATTAAAATACTTTTTAGTGGTGCTTGCAAATCTGGTCACTGGATTTGTACTTATTATGATGGATTAAGGCTATATATTTATAATAGTCTTAATAAGGAATGCCTAAATGAAGATCAAAAAAAATATTTACTTAGATTATATCCTTTCAAACCGCCGGTAGTTTTTTCAACTGTTAATCTACAACCGAATGGAATTGACTGTGGCATATACGCAATAGCGTTTGCAACATCTTTATATTACAATGAATTGCCAAATACTGTTAATTATATTCATAGTGAAATGAGACGACATCTAATTTTTATGTTTGAAAATAATCGTTTAATTTCATTTCCTTCCGTGGAATTGACAAACGTTATTAGACCTTTTTTTGTTGAGTATGATTGGAAACGTCTTTTAACGGATGGAGCTACAAAACTCATAGAAATACCAAACTCGTCTTCCATTTGTGAAACTAGTATCAGTATTAGGAATAATAATGTGAATAGCGGTATATCTACAGAATATTCAGAGGAGAAGCTTAATGGAAACGAAAACTATGAGAAAAAGAGACATCGCGCAATAAAAGATAATGAGAGGAAAAGGAAGGTAAAGCTCGAAGAAACAGATGAACAGAAATTAATCAGACTAGAAAATGATAGACTGAGAAAACGTAATTGCCAAAAGGCTAGAAATATAGATGAAAAGAAAGTAATGACGCAAAACAATTTAAATAGTAAAAAAATTAAATTATCTCTAAAAATAGAAAATGAAACCAAAGGTCAACAAAATTTAAGTGATAAGGATTGTAAAATTTTAAATAATGAAGGAAAAAAGTTAAATGACAATCATATTACTGAATTTGAAAAATTGTTGAGAAGAGAATCTAAATTAGCTTCCGACAATAATGTTAATAGAGGTATATCTTCAGAATATTCAGAGGAGAAGCTTAATGAAAATGAAAAAAATGAGAAAAAGAGATTTTATGCAATAACAGACAAGGAGAGAAAAAGGAAGGCAAGGCTTGAAGAAACAGATGAACAGAAAAAAATCAGACTAGAGAATGATAGATTGAGAAAACGTAATTACAGAAAATTGTTAAATGTAGATGAAAAGAATGTAATGAAGCAAAAGAATTTAAATTATAAAAGAAAACAATTATCTTTAGAAACGGACGATGACAAAAAAAATCGACAAAAAAATAATTTAACATGTAAAATGAATAAAAAAAATGGAAAAATGATGGAAACTTTAGGAGTTGGAATTATGTTGTCTGAAGAGTTTGATGAACATAAAGTTACACAAAATTATTTAGGTGTAATGAATGTCAAATGTATGTTTTGTGACGCGTTACATTTTTTGTGTGAAAGGCCACAGGATAAAAAATTTAGTAGTTGTTGTCATAAAGGAAAAGTAAAGTTGTATGATTTAAAACCTTATCCTTTGTATTTGAAAAATTTATTATTTGATAATAACTTTAAAAGTAAGAATTATAAGGAAAATATTCGATCTTATAATAGTTCGTGTGCATTTGCTAGCATGGGAGCTAAATTAGACGTTCCAAAGGGATATGGTCCTTATGTATTTCGTATACATGGACAAGTGTATCATGATACATACTCTCTTCATCCTGATGATGGAGATAATCGAAAATATGGTCAATTGTATATTCTTGATACTGATGAAGCGGTGATGGAACGATTGAATAATGAATGTAATAAAAAATGTTTACAATTACTAATGACTGAAATAGATATTTTACTTAGAGATATTAATATTTATGCAAAGTCATTTAAAATGATGAAAGAATTGGAATTGGAAGAAGAAGCAAGGGCAAAATTAATGAATGAGTGTCCGAGAAGCATTCAAATGTGGTTTAAACGTGATCCAAAATTTTCTCAAAGCAAATATAATGTTCCGTCTTGCAATGAAGTAGCAGTTATATTTGTTAGCGAAGATGGTGAGCCTCCAATTGAACGTGATATATGTATACATCCAAGGGGTTCTAAAAGTATTCCAATTAGTAGTCTTAGCACACATGCCGATCCCATGACATATCCTTTAATGTTTCCGTCAGGTGATCCAGGATGGACTGTAAATATGAAACATACTGATGGTGTTCGTAATATTACTCCTTTACAATTTATATGTATCGCTTGTCTTATAGAGGAACATTTAATCCATGTTTACAAATGGGTAAATTAACTCAACAATTTATTGTTGATAGTTGGTCAAAAGTAGAAGGTGAGCGTTTAAAATATATTCGTTTTGAACAGAAAAAACTTCGAGCTGAAATGTACTGTGGATTAATGGATTATATGAATAATAAAGCAACACAAGAAAATATTCGACCAGGGAAAATGATTATTTTACCTTCTACATTTACTGGAGGACCACGCGCTTATCAACAATGTTTTATGGACGCTATGCGATTAGTTCAAGAATTTGGAAAACCAGATTTATTTATTACAATGACATGTAATCCAAAATGGCCTGAGATTATGGAAAATTTATTGGATTCGGAAACTGCATCTGACCGACCAGATATTGTTGCCCGAGTTTTTCAAAAGAAAGTAAAAGAATTAATGTGTGAATTAAAAGATAAACAAATTTTTGGTCCAGTCATTGCTTATGTATATGTAATAGAATTTCAAAAGCGTGGATTGCCTCATGTACATTCAATAATTTTTTTAGATAAAAAGTTTGCTATTCGTGATGCAGAAACTGTAGATAAAATAATATGTGCAGAAATTCCTGATGAGAAAAAGAATCCAGAACTTTATAAAATTGTGAAGCAGTTTCAAGTTCATGGACCTTGTGGAAAGCAAAATGTACATTCTCCTTGTATGAATCCTGAAACAAAATTATGCACGAAAAATTATCCTAAACCATTTTCTCCAAAAACAAATTATGAATCAAAAAATTATCCGGAGTATAGACGGAGAAATGATGGCAAAAAAATTATTTTTTATAATAGAGACGGGTCAATTAAATGCACTGCTGACAATTCGATGATTGTATCATATAATCCGTATTTAAGTAAAAAATTTGCATGTCATATTAACTTAGTAGCATGTGGTAGTACAGGTGGTATTAAATATTTATTTAAATATTGTTATAAGGGACATGATTATGCAATAGTTGGTTATAAAGATGATAATCAAGTAATGCATTATGATGAAATTCAAAATTATTTAAATACACGGTATGTGTGTCCACCAGAAGCAATGCATAGACTTTATGAATTCAATATGCACGAGCAATCACATGCAACATATAGATTAGCTGTACATTTGCCTAATCAACAATCAATATGTTTTCAAGAAGGAATGGAACAAACTGCAATTGAGAAATTTAAAAATACAATGTTGACAGCATGGTTTCAGTTAAATAGACAAGATCCTGAAGCACGCAAATATTTGTACTCTGAAATACCACATAAGTATGTTTTTGTTGAGTCATCTAAAACTTGGAAAAAACGAGAACGAATTACAAAACCTATAATTTGCCGAATGTATTTTGTAAGTCCAAAAGACATTGAAAGATATTTTTTGAGAATTTTACTACTTTATGTACGTGGTGCTAAATCGTTTGAAGATGTGAGAACATATGAAGGTATTATATATAATACTTATACAGAAGCAGCACGTGCAAGAAATTTGATGGTAGACGATAACGAGTGGGATAATTGTTTGACTGAAGCCGTGAGTATGAAATTTCCTAAAGAACTATGTCGTTTATTTGCATATATATGTGTGTTTGGTTTACCCGTGAATGCTGTTGATTTATGGAATAAGTTTAAAGAACACATGATTTTTGATAATAATTTACCTGTGGAAATATCGCTTCAAAAATCATTACTTTTAATTAATGAAGTATTTAATTTTCATGGATTTACATTACATCAATTTGGTTTACCAAACATCGATCTAAAAATTCTTGAAGATTATAGTTCTGTTGATAAGGAAGATAATGCGTTAACATTACAATTGCTAAAAGAAGAAGCTAATAATCTTATTGAAAGTTTGAATGATGAACAACGGCAAGTTTTTAATGATGTTATGATGGCCGTACATAATGATGAATATGATAGTAGATATTTTTTTCTTGATGGGCCTGGAGGAAGTGGTAAAAGCTATTTACACAATACTATTATTACTACAGTCGAAAGTGAGGAAATAGTAGTTTTATCAGTTGCTTGGACTGGTATAGCGGCTAATCTTCTAAAAGGAGGACGAACGTCACATTCTATGTTTAAATTCCCTATACCAATCAATGAAGATTCAACATGTAATATAAGTGGAATGTCGAAACATGCTGAACTTTTAAGGAGTGCAAAAATTATTATTTGGGATGAAATTTCAATGGCCCCAAAATATGCTTTACAAGCAATGGAATCCATGTTAAGAGATATTACAAAATGTAATAAACCGTTTGGAGGTAAAGTTATTTTGCTTTCAGGTGATTTTAGGCAAACTTTGCCAATTGTTCCGCATGGTAGTCGCACTCATATTGTTGAGGTTTGTGTAAAAAATAGTAAATTGTGGAAATACTTTGAAACTAGATCTTTAAATGTTAACGTTAGATTACATGATAATCAAGTAGAGTTTTCAAATTGGTTATTGAATGTTGGTGATGGCAAACCTCAAAGTACGTTTGAAAAAGAAAATGATGTATTAGAAATTCCACAAGATTTGATATCGAATGGAAATTTAATTGATGAAATATATGGATCATCGATAAATCCAAATGATGTGAATGTTTATTCTTCTTGTATTCTTTCATTGACTAATTCAGAAGTATTAGACATGAATGATCGTATTTTGTCAAAACTAGAAGGAGAAGAAGTAATTTATTACAGTGTTGATTCACATATAGCTGATGATGATGAAAAAAATGTAAATAATATTGTTCCAGTAGAATTTTTAAATAGTTTAACACCAGATGGTATGCCTCCCCATAAATTATCATTGAAGATAGGGTGTGTAATTATGCTTTTAAGAAATATGAATTTGGTTCAAGGATTATGTAATGGGACTCGATTAGTTGTAAAATCTTTATTGAAATACGTTATTGCTGCAGAAATAATTACTGGAAAATCGAAAGGTGAAATAGTTTTTATTCCTCGTATTGATTTATCTCCTTCAGAAGATACATTTCCTTTTAAAATGGTAAGAAGACAATTTCCAATCAGACTTGCTTATGCAATGACTATCAATAAATCTCAAGGACAGTCTTTTGATAAAGTAGGAATATTTCTACCCATTTCTGCATTTGGTCATGGTCAAATTTATGTTGGTTGTTCTAGAGTCAAATCTAAAGAAAATTTAAAAATTTATGTCCTAGATAATGCTGTATTCAAGAACTTAAAATATCCACAAAAATTATACATTAAAAATATTGTTTTTCATGAAATACTTTAATAATATGATTCAGTCATAATATTACATTATTATGTTATTTATTTTACATTGAGAAAGAAGGAAAAAAGTTAAATTTTAGCATTGTTTTATTTTCGTTATTCCGATTGATAAAAATTGCCATTATCGTTTTCCAAGAATGAGGTTAAGATTATACATTGAGAACTTCTGTGTGTGAAACTCGTGAGACTGTACGTGTACAAAAGTTTTTATGATACTCGTATTCAAAATCGTTTCAACAGTACAGTCGTCGGATACAAACTTTTGAGAGTGACCAGTCGCGAGACAAATATCTTAATAATTAGTCTAAAAGATATTCTGTTCAATAATAAAAATTCGTTTAAATGAAAATTATAGTAAATAAAATTTCACAAAAAGAAATTTCAGTTATACGAAACTTTAAACATATAAAATTTTGTATTACAAATATATTTATAATTATAAATTATAATAAAAAGTTTTTTTATTAATTAGAAAATAAAAAGAATTATATTAAATTAAAAAAATAATATAATATCTATAAAAACAGGAAAAAAACCTTCACAAAAATTCAAATTTTTTAATGTGTGTAGACATCCCACACTTGAATTTTATTTAAAAAAGTTTCTATTTGACGTAAAAACAATTAAGGATATTGAAACTAATATCCCTTTAATTAATTATTTTGTAATGCTCTAAAACAAAAAACTAAAAAAAATTCTTAATTATTAAAGGCTTTGCTATGGTCGATACCTTGGAAAAGAAAAAATAATTTTTTAGCAAAATGGCGACGATTTAAAAAAAATTGTGTTTTTTGATTCTGTTTTTAATCTTTTTTTTAATTTTTTAAAAATAGTAAAAAAAATATTTTTCAAAATCTAAGGTTGCGACCATAAAGAGATATACAAAGAACATTTCTGCAAAATTTGAAGTAAATCGTTTGAGTAGATTTTGAGTTATCGTGTCAACAAGAATTTCTTTCAATTCACACTTCACCAGTTCATAACTTTTAAAATTTTTGATTATTTTTTTTCCCAATTTTTTTTTTGAATTCTTTGAACATTATTATTTTTAGTGCTTTTTGTAAGGGTCATAAAAACATTAACAAATAGAGATTGAAAAATTTTACTATAATAATACTTTCTCATGACGAAGCAAAATTATTAAACTTTGAAAATTAAATTTTTTTTATTTATTTACGTGATCGTTTTAAGAAATACTGACCCATAATCTTTATTTCAAAATGCCTAAATCACAAAACGAAGTATTAGACGCGCGCTTTAGCGCGCGTTAGATTGCTAGTTAAATAAATATTTAACTTAATCTTTAAATTTTAACATTTTTTTGGTAAACAACATATGTATAAAATCGTGAGAAAGTAAGGAATTTAAATATGTTATTGAAAAATAAAAAATGTTACTATTTAAAAAATTTATATTTTATAGAAAAAGTCATTAGCAGTTTTCCTTAATGAGGGTTTGAGGGTTCAAGCGACCCCCGCTGTGAAGGTTGCTCGGGACTCAACTCCAAGTAGCCCTCGCAGACCCCCGCTGTGAAGGTTGCTCGGGACTCAATTCCAAGTAGCCCTCGCAGACCCCCGCTGTGAAGGTTGCTCGGGACTCAATTCCAAGTAGCCCTCGCAGCGGGGGGCGTTTTGCTCCCTCTAACATCGAACAGACATACTAAAAGCGAACAGACATACTAAAAGCGAACAGACATACTAAATGCGAACAGACAAAATATATATATGCAAACGGAATACGGACTTTAATATTGTTAATTTTTACTAATTCAAATTTAGAGAGTGATTTTCTTACTTAACATAACCTCACTTTTTCGAGTTTTTTAAGCTTGGAGGCCTCATAATTAAAGATTAATTATGTTTAAACTAAATGTTTTTTTAGAAATGCGTTGAGAAGGAAATTGTCGAAAGATATAGAAACTGATTTTATTTTGCAAAGAGGAAAAAAAAGTTATTGAAAAAATAGTAAAACTCTCCCTAGGTGTGCGACAAAAATAAATAACATTACAATTCTTTAGAATTTGACATTTTTGAGGACGCAATTATGTAAAATTTTTAATTGCAAAATTACAGAAATTCTTTTAAGAAATTTAATTATTTTTAAACAATTACAGTGCAATATTTTTAAAAAACCAATTTTTAGAAATGTTTAAATAGGGGAAAGTGGGGCTATAACCAGCCATGTTTCAATATCTCCGAAATGTCGAAATTGGCAAAAGTGCTATTTAAAAATTTGTTTAAAATTCGTCAAAAGAATTCGATTTTTTCTAGAAACTGTAAAAAAATTCTTTTCAAGAATTCAATTATTTTCATAAATAGCAAAATTCTTTAGATTTACTAAATTCTCTTGAATATTATTTTAAAAAATCGAAAAAATTCTTTGTTTAATTCAATTATTTTCTAAATTTTTAATTAACAATATTAAAAAAAGCATTATTTTCAAAAAATTTAAAGAAACTATTAGTCAAAAAAATGTAGTTATTCATAAAAAGTCTAATAAAAAATGAGGAAGCCATTTGTGGATTTATTTTTGTTCGAAATAAAATAAATTTAAATTTGATGAGAAAATGAAACCGGGAATTTTGTTGAACGAAAATAGTAGACTCCGTGCAAAACTAACCACTTTGTCTTCTCATTACCTGGTAATATTTTGTTTTATACATTTTTTCCTTTAAAGGTTATCATTTGCAAGAAAATCTAAACACAATTTATAATCAGTAAGTATTAATAATGGCGGTAAAATTATTCCCTAATATCTTATTCACGGTCGTTTTTCATTAACGATTTTAGTTTTTAACGCTGTTTTTAAATGGGAATGTGAAAACTGAAAATCTAAATATTACCATTTGTTCAGAAAACTAGCTTTTAGTAGCATTAGGCTAAAAAAAAGTAGCAAATAGTAGCTTTTAATAGAAGAGTGCGTAGCCTGAAAAGTATTTATCAAATTTCAATTATTTAAAATTTTCTAAATTGTACATTTAATTAAAACAATTATCTCTCAAAAATTATTTTAAAATATTTTTAAAAAAATAATCTTAAGAATTTGTTACAATTTTTGGAAAATATTATTTATTTATTTAGTAAACGGGACTATGCCCTTTCGTATAAAGTACTTTTAATACTAATTTGATTGCACTAAGCAAAATTTCTAAATATTTCCAAAAATGAATACCTTATTAATTTTTAAAAAATAAAAAATTATTATAAAAAATTGAATTTTTGTTTTTAAATAATTGATTTAGAGATTAAATTTAGTTAAAGCTTGTAGAAAATAATTGAATTTTGGATGGAGAAAGTATTAATTTATTAATTTAGAGAAAGTATTAATTTATTAATTTAGAGAAAGTATTCAGAAGGTTTTAAATTGAAATTTTTAAAGTTTTATTTCCTGTAAGAAAACAAAAAAAGTACATATTTAGATATTTATGTATAAAATTATTCAAGTTTAATAATGAATTGAATAATAATAATAATAATAATAATAATAATAATAATAATAATAATAATAATAATAATAATAATAATAATAATAATAATAATAATAATAATAATAATAATAATAATAATAATAATAATAATCCGTGCCCGGTTGGAACTTTTGTTCTAATTGGAACTTTTGTTCTACCCGGGGCGCATTAGAACCTGTTCTTTTGCGCGGGGTTGCTGGTCCTCTATCGGACGCGTGCCAGGTGGCGGATAGGTTAGCTTCCTAGAAATAGGTGGTATCGAGGAAATCAAATACTCGACGCGGACCAAAACCAGCAAACAAGAAACATCCATCATGAGCGATTGTAAAAACGAGGAAGAGTACCTGCGGGGTAATGCTACGGCTAAATCCCTCACTGGTTCCGATCGTCAAGCGCTTTCGAGCGTGAGGGCGGTGGCCAGTGGCCCAAGGATGCAGGAGGGCAACAACGCGTTGGTAGTGCCACAGATCATCGTGGACAGGTCGGAGAGACGAGGGAGTACGAGCAGCGTGACGAGTCAAGCCAGCTGCATTTCTGTCTTCAGTAATGCCTCGGCAAAGGACATTGCAAGTTGCAACCAAGATCGAGATGAATGCGTTAAGCTGCGGGAGGAAGAGGCAGCGAGCATTCTAGAAATGGAGGAGGAGGTCAGCAAGATGCTGAAGTCCTGTGAAGTCCAGAAGAATGTCAATAGGACAATCAAGGATGGACTCAAAAGCTTAACATCGCTCATAAGGGACGTAAAGGAGAAGCACGCAGCAGCTGCGAAAAAGGACGAGAGTTTCTACCAGGGTTTGACCTGGTCTGAAGAAGCTAGACAAGATCGCAGAGCTAGACGAGATCGCTGTAACGCAATCGTGTTGAGAAACGTCGTCTTGGATGCTCAGAAGCGGAAGAGAAGTGATCCTGAGCCTGCGAAGGATCCAAAAAGGAAAAAGGAGAAGAAACCAAAAAAGACTGGAGGCAAGGGGAACAAAACGGTTCCAAAGCCAGACCAGGTCAAGAAGGGAAGAGCCACAGTGATCGTTAAAGTGGCCGAAGGAAAGACTTTCGCTGAAGTGCTGGCGAAGGTTCGAAGGGAGGCTGACCTGGAGGCCAGCCAGACAAGGATTGTGGAAGCTTTACCCACTAAAAAGGGAGACCTTCTCATTAAAATTGGAGGGTCTTCAAACAAGAAGCTGTTCACCGAGGAGGTGACAAAGGTGATCGGCGATTTGGGTAAGGTGCAGATGGCGGATCGGCGAACTACGCTGGAAATCTGCGACATGGATGCCCTTACTGAGAAGAAAGATTTTGAGGATGCCCTGGAGAAAGTTTCCACAGTTCCAGCTGGAAGCAGAAAGGTGACGGTCCTTGGGCCAAATAAGCGAGGAGTGAAACTCGCTGTTGTGGTCACCAGCCATGAAGATGCTGATAAGCTGGAGAAGGTGGGTCACGTAAAGATTGGATTCGTGTCCTGCAGGATCAGAAGTAGAGTGATGGTCAAAAGGTGCCATAGGTGTCTTGACTATGGTCATATAGGTCGAGACTGCAATGCAGTAGATAGGTCGGCTGCGTGCTTTAAGTGCGGAGAAGCCGGCCATAAGGCAGCAGACTGTAAGAAGAGCCCATGCTGCTTCTTATGCAAGGCGAAGTTCGGCGAAAAGGAGAACATCCAACATGTCGCCGGATCAGGGAGTTGCAAGGTCTTCAGAACTGCCCTCGAGGAAGCAAAGAAGACTTTGTCAAGGACAAGGAGAAAATAAGGCCAGAACAAGAGCGGCACGGGAGAGTTGCGCCAGCGACTACATGGAACCATTCATCTACGAAGTCTGAAGCCACTAGGTAGTTCCGTAGGTGGATAGAAGGTTCGAAACCCAGGGGAAACAAGAAGAGGTTTTAGTCGGTAGGGTGACTGCCGTAAAAAGCAGGTATGTGAGGTTTCTTTTTTTTCCTTGCATTTTGTACGAGTCCGACATACCCCAGGTAAGTGGGATCTTCTTGGGGATGCGTAAATGCATTTCCTCTTCTCCCCCGTGAATAAAAAAAAAAAAAAAAAAAATAATAATAATAATAATAATAATAATAATAATAATAATAATAATAATAATATAATAATAATAATAATATAATAATAATAATAATAATAATAATAATAATAATAATAATAATAATAATAATATAATAATAATAATAATAATAATAATAATAATAATAATAATATAATAATAATAATAATAATAATAATAATAATAATAATAATAATAATAATAATAATAATAATAATAATATAATAATAATAATAATAATAATAATAATAATAATAATAATAATAATAATAATAATAATAATAATAATATAATAATAATAATAATAATAATAATAATAATAATAATAATAATAATAATAATAATAATAATAATAATAATAATATAATAATAATAATAATATAATAATAATAATAATAATAATAATAATAATAATAATAATAATATAATAATAATAATAATCCGTGCCCGGTTGGAACTTTTGTTCTAATTGGAACTTTTGTTCTACCCGGGGCGCATTAGAACCTGTTCTTTTGCGCGGGTTGCTGGTCCTCTATCGGACGCGTGCCAGGTGGCGGATAGGTTAGCTTCCTAGAAATAGGTGGTATCGAGGAAATCAAATACTCGACGCGGACCAAAACCAGCAAACAAGAAACATCCATCATGAGCGATTGTAAAAACGAGGAAGAGTACCTGCGGGGTAATGCTACGGCTAAATCCCTCACTGGTTCCGATCGTCAAGCGCTTTCGAGCGTGAGGGCGGTGGCCAGTGGCCCAAGGATGCAGGAGGGCAACAACGCGTTGGTAGTGCCACAGATCATCGTGGACAGGTCGGAGAGACGAGGGAGTACGAGCAGCGTGACGAGTCAAGCCAGCTGCATTTCTGTCTTCAGTAATGCCTCGGCAAAGGACATTGCAAGTTGCAACCAAGATCGAGATGAATGCGTTAAGCTGCGGGAGGAAGAGGCAGCGAGCATTCTAGAAATGGAGGAGGAGGTCAGCAAGATGCTGAAGTCCTGTGAAGTCCAGAAGAATGTCAATAGGACAATCAAGGATGGACTCAAAAGCTTAACATCGCTCATAAGGGACGTAAAGGAGAAGCACGCAGCAGCTGCGAAAAAGGACGAGAGTTTCTACCAGGGTTTGACCTGGTCTGAAGAAGCTAGACAAGATCGCAGAGCTAGACGAGATCGCTGTAACGCAATCGTGTTGAGAAACGTCGTCTTGGATGCTCAGAAGCGGAAGAGAAGTGATCCTGAGCCTGCGAAGGATCCAAAAAGGAAAAAGGAGAAGAAACCAAAAAAGACTGGAGGCAAGGGGAACAAAACGGTTCCAAAGCCAGACCAGGTCAAGAAGGGAAGAGCCACAGTGATCGTTAAAGTGGCCGAAGGAAAGACTTTCGCTGAAGTGCTGGCGAAGGTTCGAAGGGAGGCTGACCTGGAGGCCAGCCAGACAAGGATTGTGGAAGCTTTACCCACTAAAAAGGGAGACCTTCTCATTAAAATTGGAGGGTCTTCAAACAAGAAGCTGTTCACCGAGGAGGTGACAAAGGTGATCGGCGATTTGGGTAAGGTGCAGATGGCGGATCGGCGAACTACGCTGGAAATCTGCGACATGGATGCCCTTACTGAGAAGAAAGATTTTGAGGATGCCCTGGAGAAAGTTTCCACAGTTCCAGCTGGAAGCAGAAAGGTGACGGTCCTTGGGCCAAATAAGCGAGGAGTGAAACTCGCTGTTGTGGTCACCAGCCATGAAGATGCTGATAAGCTGGAGAAGGTGGGTCACGTAAAGATTGGATTCGTGTCCTGCAGGATCAGAAGTAGAGTGATGGTCAAAAGGTGCCATAGGTGTCTTGACTATGGTCATATAGGTCGAGACTGCAATGCAGTAGATAGGTCGGCTGCGTGCTTTAAGTGCGGAGAAGCCGGCCATAAGGCAGCAGACTGTAAGAAGAGCCCATGCTGCTTCTTATGCAAGGCGAAGTTCGGCGAAAAGGAGAACATCCAACATGTCGCCGGATCAGGGAGTTGCAAGGTCTTCAGAACTGCCCTCGATGAAGCAAAGAAGACTTTGTCAAGGACAAGGAGAAAATAAGGCCAGAACAAGAGCGGCACGGGAGAGTTGCGCCAGCGACTACATGGAACCATTCATCTACGAAGTCTGAAGCCACTAGGTAGTTCCGTAGGTGGATAGAAGGTTCGAAACCCAGGGGAAACAAGAAGAGGTTTTAGTCGGTAGGGTGACTGCCGTTAAAAGCAGGTATGTGAGGTTTCTTTTTTTTTCCTTGCATTTTGTACGAGTCCGACATACCCCAGGTAAGTGGGATCTTCTTGGGGATGCGTAAATGCATTTCCTCTTCTCCCCCGTGAATAAAAAAAAAAAAAAAAAAAAAAAAATAATAATAATAATAATAATAATAATAATAATAATAATAATAATAATAATAATAATAATAATAATAATAATAATAATAATAATAATAATAATAATAATAATAATAATAATAATAATAATAATAATAATAATAATAATAATAATAATAATAATAATAATAATAATAATAATAATAATAATAATAATAATAATAATAATAATAATAATAATAATAATAATAATAATAATAATAATAATAATAATAATAATAATAATAATAATAATAATAATAATAATAATGAGGGTAAACTCTGTGAAGAGATACCAGGATGCACTCCCTTTGCGGAAACTTCCTGCTATCTTGGAGAGACACATCGACCTCCACGTCCGAACACACATGTTCACGTGCCCTTGGATATCATAGACGTCGCATCAATGCTCCGGCAATGCTATAACGTCTATGTAACTAACGGAGGCGGTTCAGGGCCCATCTTGGCCAGATGGTAGTACCCTGTTAAGGCCCGATTGTCCCTCGACACGGGACAAAGAATTAAAAAAAACACAAATGAAATGGACAAAATTTTAAACGAAATACTCCAAGTGGGTACCTCGAAAGAGGGTAATCCCACCACCGATTCTGATCGGGTGCAAGCCCCGATAGTCGGTGCAGATGGCTCCAAGGATTTTGGAGGGAGCCAAATAGATAGCCAGCTGACATGCTACGAATTAAATGTCGCAAATCAGTTTCTGGCTATTCCCGGGATTTTTAAGAGCGTGTACCAGGCATTCAAGCGCCAAAAGAACGTCAGTCGTGACATCCAGGATGGCGTG
This sequence comes from Leptopilina heterotoma, assembly GCF_015476425.1. Classification (NCBI taxonomy): domain Eukaryota; kingdom Metazoa; phylum Arthropoda; class Insecta; order Hymenoptera; family Figitidae; genus Leptopilina; species Leptopilina heterotoma. The sequence continues at coordinate 1,043,245 of NW_025110934.1, forward strand.
GCGGTTTTGGAGAGTTCGTTCTTAACAATTTGTAAGAATTTACGTTTTATCCCCGAGCCGTTCAAAGACCAGGCGCCGCAACATCCAACTGTGGGAGCTCGAGATCAGACGGAGAGCACTACTACAGCTCTGGACGGCGTAACTGCACGCCCTAATAAGGCAAAGGGCGTTAATAAGCGCCCCAGGGAAGGTGCAAGCCCAGATGCGAGTCCGCAACGGGCGACTCAAAGCGGGAAAAGAATTAAGCGAAAGGATGCTCCACAGCTTGGTTCTGAGTCGCTAGATGGAACGAAAGAGGCGCCCTTAAATAGTCCTGGCAGTTCGTATGCTGAGACCGTTTTAAAGGACGGAGCGGACAATGGGGACGGCTTCAAAGTTGTTAAAAGCAAAAAGAAACGGACTCCAAAAGAGAAACCCTCAGGTGAGAAAAAAGAGCTTCCGAAGCCCCCTTTGAAGCTGAGGAGCACGGAAGCTGTTAAAATTACGGCAAGCGACCCAAAGCTTTATGAGGGTATCTTGCCGCTGCTAAAAGCAAAGGTAAACCCAGAAGATACGGGTACCGTGATCCGGAAAATCAGGAGAACCTTTAAACAGGAGGTTCTCGTGATAGTGAAAAAGGGCGGAGAGACCTTAAAATTTGCAGATGCACTGTCTTCGGCCCTGCATGGTAAAGCTGAGGTCACACCTCTAGTGAATAAAAGGTCTCTAGAGATTAAGGATTTGGACGAAGCCACCTCAGAGGATGAGGTAACTGCAGAACTAAGAGAAAAGCTGGGTAAACCCGACCTGAAGATGGAGTGTCGACTTTTGCCGCGATACAGAGGAACTAAGGTTGCTCTGGTACGTCTGACAGAGGCAGAAAGTAACACTCTGCTAAAGCTTGGTAAAATAAAAATCGGCTGGATAAATGCTCCAATTCGCGAGTATGTTGAAGTAGCTAGGTGCCAAAAGTGCCTAGCATACGGACACTCAACCCGAACCTGCAAAGGCCCCGACAGAAGCAAAAACTGTCGGAGATGCGGCGGAGAGGGACACCTCGCGAAGAGCTGTAAAGTTAAGCCGAAGTGCCTTACATGCTTGGACCTGGGAAAGCCAGAGACGGATCACGATTCCGGAAAGAGAGCCTGCCCGGTTTACAGAGAAGAACTGCAAAAGATTAAAAGGGCAAATCCTTAAAATTTTTGCAGGTCAACTTGCATACAAGTAAGGATGCACAGTTGCTCCTAATGCAAACAGCAAGGGAAAATGAGGTCGATATCCTGTTCTGCAGTGAGCAGTATCAAGGAAGCGATCTCGCCCCTTGGTATCAGGATAAGGCGAAGAGAGCCGCCATAAAGCTGTGCAACCCAGAATTGCGGGTGGACAAGTTTCTGGAGACGAGCAGTGGGTTCGTGTGGATAGAGGTGGCTAATATACGTATGTATAGCTGCTACTTCTCACCCAACGACCCACTGACAAACTTCGAAGCCAATATCGAAGACCTAGAATCGAGCCTCACAGAATCCAGGCTGGATGTCATCATCACTGGTGATTTTAACGCAAAGTCGCCAGAGTGGGGTGAGACGAGACTCGACAAGAGAGGAATTCGTATTGGAGAAATGATCTCCAGAAACGACTTATTGGCAGTAAACCGAGGCAATACATGGACTTTTAGACGAGGTGCGATCGGATCAATTATAGATCTAACAATCGCATCGTCTAAACTATTTAGCCGCATAACCGACTGGCGGGTCTCAGAGGAATATACCGCAAGTGACCACCAGTACATTGAGTTCTCAGTCTCTATGGGAGACACACGAGGAGGAAAAAGACAGGATGCTCCTAGTCGCAAAACCTCCTCGTGGAATATGAAGAGACTCGACAAGGAAAAGTTCGGCCGGTCCCTAAGAGAAGCCCTTTTAATTGAGGACTTGGGCTGGGTGAAGAGGCCGAGCAGTCTGGATGGTGTGGGAATTAGTCACTTTAAGTTAATAATTATTATTTATTTATCAGAAGGGTTTCTCCCACTAAGACGTGAACACTCATTATAATTTAAACAACCTTATTTATTTATTAATACAAAATATAGATATTACTCGCGAGTATAATATACAACTCTTTACAACTTGCTGGTCGGGAATAGAATGAAACTATACATATCGTATCCCCACTCTTGACATCGAAGGGTGAGGGGCAAGCACTGCAGTTGCCAACCCCCACATACTCCCCCCCGAGTGATAACGAAAAAAGGCAGAGAGTTTGTCATAAATGATTCTAAAAAAAAATTTTTACATAATACATAATACGTAAACAAATGTAATTTTAATAATACTGTGTGTATTCGCAATTATCACAGTTTTTTTGTCGTCTTATTTTCGAAAAAATAAAATTATTCAATATAAAAAAACGTCAGTGCTAAAAGTAATTATTTACATTATACTAAACAATTTTTACTATTTATATTTTACATTCTGATCGAAAGAAACTTGTTTCTTTCTGTTTACATAAGTTTTCAGAATCTGTTGGTTTGCAAGTTTACTAGCACTATGAGTAGGTTCTGCAATAGTCGATGCAGTTTTATTACTAGAATTTTCGGAAAAATCGTTTTCGTCGTCGCTTACAAAATATGCGGGTTTGAGATTTTCTACCGATACTACCCGTTTTTGTCCGTTAACATTTATTTCGAAAACACGGTCCGAATTTCTACAAAGAACTTTGTGTGGTCCCGAGTATGGGCACTCGAGTGACTTTTTCACAGTTTTTCCTATTCGCAGGAATACATGTGAACAATTTTCAAGATCTTTATATTGAAAAATTTTTCGTTTATGTTTATGCAATACCGGAACTGGTTTCACTGAACGCATATTTTCCCTGAATTCTTCTAAAAAAAATTGCGGATTTATAGAAAATTCTTCGGGGAGTACGAATTCTCCCGGAATTCTTAATGTTTTTCCATAAAGAAACTCGGCCGGTGAAGAGCCCACATCGAGAACATTATTTCTAAGCCCCATTAATACCGTAGATAATGACTGTAACCAATTTTTCTGAGAATGACACATGATAGCCGATTTTAAAGTACGATGCCACCTCTCAACCATGCCGTTAGCAGCTGGGTGATAAGGAGTCGTACGAATTCTTTGGCAACCGGTCAATTGAAGTAAGGCCGAAAAAAGCCGCGACTCGAATTGTTTTCCCTGGTCTGTGGAGACCGTTTCTGGGGTGCCAAAACGGGAAATCCAACCATCCACAAAAGCCCTGCAAATAGTTAACGCTTCGATATCTTTAAGTGGAATGGCTTCAGGCCACCTCGAAAATCTATCAATACATGTTAAACAGTACCTGTAACCTTCACAATTGGGAAGAGGGCCAATAATGTCTATATGAACGTGTTTGAATCTACTCTCTGGGGCAACGAAATGAGACGGTTGTAGAACTGTATGTCTGCCGACCTTTGCCCTTTGGCATTCGATACAACCCTTACACCACTTTTTTATATCAATATGCATGTTAGGCCATACATAACTCTTTCGTATTACTCTATCCGTAACCTTTGCTCCCGGATGTGCCGGATTATGAGCCAAATCAAAAACTTGTCTGCGAAGAGACTCTGGTACAAAAGGGCGAAGAACCTCTCCCGAAAGATCGCACACAATTGTGGTGTGATCAGTACCATAACGTATGCTTTTTAAATTCAATGAACTTGTTTTGTCCTCGAGAAAAGTCTTAAGCTCTTGATCATTCGCCTGAGCTTTTGCAAGTTTTGGAAGATTATTGTCAAAAGCCAAATAAACAGAATCTATTCGAGAAAGTGAATCAGCGACTACATTTTCACTACCAGCTATATATTCGAAATCAGTAGTATACTGGGAAATAAAATTGAGTTGTCTAATTTGACGTGGTGATGCCTTATTTAATTTTTGGGAAAAAACATAAATTAAGGGTTTATGGTCTGTTACGACTTTAAATTTTTTAGCCTCGAGAAGATAGTCAAAATGTTTAATTGCTTCGTAGATAGCCGTTAACTCCCTATCATATGTACTATAATTTTTCTGAGCCGAAGAAAAACCACGAGAGAAAAAAGCCAACGGCTTCCAACACCCATCCTCATATTGTTCAACAACCGCACCCATTCCCGTATCGGAAGCATCTGTAACGAGACGCAAAGGAAGATTACAATTTGGATGAACCAAAAGGACTGCATTTTTCACGTCCTCGCGAACCTGTTCGAACGCTCTATCAGAAATCGGATTCCAAACAATTTTTCGTCGATCGTTCTTTTTTGATTCATGCAGATATTCATTAAGAGGTTTTTGAGAACGAGCCGCTTGTGGTAAACTCTTCCTATAAAAATTTACTAGTCCGAGAAATCTACGCAGTTCTACGATTGTTTCGGGTTTCGGGAAATTTATTATCGATTTAGCTTTTTCTTCGATTGGTCTGATGCCCTGCGCGTTAACCGTATAGCCTAAAAACTCTACTTCCGGTAAACCGAAAAAACACTTCTCGGCATTGATGCGTAAGGAATATTCGACTAATTTTTCAAACACTAGACGTAGATGTTTCCTATGTTCTTCTTCTGAAACGGAAGCAATTAGGATGTCATCAATATAACAAAATACAAATTCGAATTCTCCGAGTGCTGAGAAAATATATCTTTGAAACGTTTGTGCGGCGTTTCTTAACCCGAAAGGCATAACTTTAAATTCAAAAAGTCCAAAAGGTGTTGTGACTGCGGTTTTATGTACGTCTTCAGGGGCGATCGGAATTTGATTATAGGCTGCTCGTAAATCTAGTATCGAAAAAATTTTCTTTCCGTGCAAATTTGTCGTAAAGTCGTGAAGATAAGGGACCGGGTATCTATCTGGTACAGTATTTGCGTTTAAACCTCGAAAATCTCCACACGGTCTCCAATCACCGTTTTTCTTCTTCGTCATATGTAAAGGAGCAGCGTGAGTACTTTTAGAAGGTTGACATACACTTGTGTCACACCATTCTTTAAACTTTTTCTTAGCCGCTGACAATTTATCAGGGGCTAATCTACGAGGACGTTCCGCGGCCGGAGGACCCTTTGTGACGATATGGTGATAAACGCCGCGCGCGGAAATTTCACCTGGTTGCGACAAGCCAATCAAAACTGGAAACTCAGACAAAAGGGACGCGTAAGCGGAAGACTTGTTTATCGAGCTGACACCGTGAACCGAAACTCGGCCAATATTTCCCTGTGCTTCAATGTTGGTAGATGAATCAATTAATTTTTGACTACGAAGATCAACATTTAACCCATAAAAAGCTAAGAGATCGGCCCCTATTATTGGATAGGGTACCGATGCTCTGCAGAAATTCCAAGTGATTGGACGTCGCAATCCTAAATTCAAAGTAAGCCTACTCTCACCAAAAGTGTTAATTTGCGTGTTATTTGCTGCAAACAACACTATTTCGGAGGGATGTGACTTAACTTTGCCTTTAGCCGGGATTAAGGAAATGTCTGACCCCGTGTCAATAAGGAATTTGAGACCCGAATTTCGATCTCTCACGTAGAGACGTTTTGAACCACCCCTTTCGTCGATCGTCTCAACTCGATATGGGGTATTTAGTTTTCCGAATTGTTATTATTTTTCCAAGTACAACCCTGTTTACATTTTTCAGCTTTTTTACCGAATTTGGAATGGTAAAAACATAATCCCTTACTATCGCGATCAACCGACTGATTTCCCCTTTTTCCATTTTTAGAATGATTTCTTTTGTTGTTATGATAATCGCGCGATTTTGAACGAGAACGAGATTGGGCTGATAAAGCTTCAACTTTTTTCGTCAATTTATCAATTTTATCAAGTAAATCATCGTTTGAAGAAATTGTCGCGACTACTCGCTCATCAGATTGAGCCATGATATTATCTGCCACTTGGGCCAATCGTGAAATGTCAACCGCATCGGAAAGAGCTAAAATTGAACGACAATGAGCAGGTAATTGTTCCATAAAAACTGCTTTTATAACCTCTTCATTACATTTTCCTCTACTGAGGTGTCGAATCTTACTCAAAATAAGGGATGGTTTACCGTCAAAATTTTCTCCCTTTAAAAGTCTACGAAGTTCAACTTCTGCCGAAACCGAAAATGTAGTGATTAATCTGTTTTTAATCTGATCGTATAAATTGACAGCCAACACTTCCGCGGAAATTATATCATTAATTGCTTGAATAGCCTCAAAATCTAAAGCTGCCACGACTGCAGCTGCTCTTGTTCTTTGGGCCGTAATGCGCGATGCATTAAGCATAAATTCGATTTGTGTGAACCATAGTCGAGGATCAGTACGAACGAAATCGGGAAGCTTATATCGCGTGCAAACGTCAACACTACGCCGTTCTGGATCATTGAGTGGAATTGAACCCGAGAGAGGATCTACATTTCCCAACCGATTGCCAAAATTCGCAGAACCGAAAACGAAAGGTGCATTATTCCCCAGAGTAAAGAAATTCTTAGACGTATCAACAAAATTTGTTTCTATTTCTCGATTGCTAAAATCTCCACCGGCCGTTTTTCCTCCACCATTGGAGGTGCTAGGGATTTGTTTATCATTCATCGTTTTGTCTAAGTAATAAGATTGAATTTAAGACAATAATATAACAAAACTGTATAAGACACTCGAATGCCCGATTACTGGTTACCAACGATTTATAAAAAAAAAAATTATCCACACTTGACGTTATTTAAAGAAAATGATATATAAAATCCATAATTAATTTTTTATATAAAAGAACGAATTGAAATATTCCGAAAAAGACAATTGCGAAGATAATGTTGTCTACGCAGTTTGGAGTTGACAGTACAATACGCATAATTGAAATCCTTAAAAATTTTTCTCGCAAAAATACATTCGAAACCAAAAAAATTTTTTGTTTGTAATTAATTGACGTTATCGAGTTTTGAAAATGATTCACAATAACAATTTATTTTTATCTTTAAGGAATTTTTAATTTTAAAATTAAAAACGTTTCAATTTTTCAAAAACTAAGGAAAAATATAGCTTCATGAAAAATGTCACTCTTAATCCAAATTATTAAGATAATTATTTTCACCTTATTGAATTTAACTTGACAAAAAAATGTTTAATTTTTAAATTCGTAATTCTCAGTCACAAGAAAAAATCTTTCAATTAAGGAATTTTAAATATAAATTTTTAAAGTTCAAAAAATTTAAATAATTTTATGTTAACGTCAATAATATTAAAAGGAAACATATAACTTACGTCAATAACAATGTTAAAACGCACAAACAAGTTAAAAAGAAACAGTAGCAAACAAAACTACCGATGTTGGTAATATAGATGTTGAACAGTATGTCGATCTCCATACAGAATATCCCCTTTTGACGTTTGAAATTTCGTTGATGTCGATTGGAACTCTCGGATATTGCTGTCCTGAATTTCCACCGACTGGTTCTCCCTCGTATCAATGCTGGTTGTGGCCAAGATGTCACTTTTCCCCGGGGTATCTCAAGCCAAGCGTGAAAAAAAGAGAGCAATTCAGGGGCGAAAATAGCTCGAAAACTGTTACTTTGCAAAGGTTAACTGAAAAAATTCAAATACCTGTTGCATGGGCTGGAATGTTGTTGCCCATGCGCCGTTTTCAATAGCATTTATAATAATCAGGAACTCGCCAACCATTCAGCTTCAAACGAACGTGACGTCATCAATTGAGGTTATGGTCGATCGTCTCCATGAGCCAACATCAGATAGTAATCGAAACAAATTTTTGCGAAAAACGAGTAATTTGGTTGTCATCATAATTGATAAAAAATTCTCTCAAGGTTCCTTCTCGAGTCGTGAAATCCTTGAAATTATCATTTCCATAGACTTTTTTCACAATGGCGTCGCTTTGTGAAAACGTGGTTGAAATTTCGGAGTCGTTTTAAATCGAATTTCCACATCCAAGGCAAAAAATATTATTTTTCGTTGACGGAAAAATTTTTTCTTTAAACAAAATGCACATTGCGATTTCCGATTGCCGTACGAATACTTTGGAATATACTCGATTCAAAATTTCTGCTCCGACATGAGGTATCACGTCGGGGTCACCAATGTGGGAATTAGTCACTTTAAGTTAATAATTATTATTTATTTATCAGAAGGGTTTCTCCCACTAAGACGTGAACACTCATTATAATTTAAACAACCTTATTTATTTATTAATACAAAATATAGATATTACTCGCGAGTATAATATACAACTCTTTACAACTTGCTGGTCGGGAATAGAATGAAACTATACATATCGTATCCCCACTCTTGACATCGAAGGGTGAGGGGCAAGCACTGCAGTTGCCAACCCCACAATGGGGAGGTGCGAGCGGTGAGGAACATGATAGTCACCGCTTGCAATGCGTCAATGCCACGCAAAGGCGCCACTCCAGTTAGAAAATCCTTGCACTGGTGGTCAGAGGAGCTAGCCTCCTTGAGAAAGGAATGCCTCAAAGCAAGAAGGACATATACCCGATCTAAGGGAGATCCCTTGCTGAAAGAGGCTTTCAAGGAGGCGAAAAAGGACCTCAAGAAAGAGATCCGCAAGTCGCGACGCCGTAGCTGGAAGGACCTAATCGAGGAAGTCGATAAGGACCCATGGGGTCTGGCTTTTAAAATCATAACTAAGAAATTAGTGACGAGGCAAAAGACCCCCGGCCTGGACAATCCCGATTGGGTCAGAAAGATAATAAGTTCTTTGTTTCCTCCTGCGGAGCCATACCTTAGAAGGGACTGGAGTTTTTGCAAAGTCGAAGAGGAAGAACTCTTCACACTTAGTGAACTGCAAAAAGCAGGCAAAAGATTGAAAACAGGCAAGGCGCCTGGAATCGATGGGATAAGTAACGAGATCCTAAAGTTGGTAATCGACACTTTACCCCAGATTCTGCTTCGATGCTTCAATCTTTGCCTTGAGAGAGGAGAGTTCTTCCGCGACTGGAAGCGACAGAGGTTAGTCCTCCTAAGGAAAGGTGAAAAACCTCTAGATAAGGTTTCATCGTACAGGCCTATATGCCTGCTAGATACGATGGGTAAACTTCTAGAGGATATGGTTCTGCAGAGAATGCAAAGCCACTTGACCGAAGAGAATCGTCTATCCGATCACCAATTTGGTTTCCGTAAAGGCAAGTCCACGGTTGATGCCATCCAGGCAGTTGTGGACATAGCCAAAGCAGGAAAAAACAAATTGGGACCTGGGAAAAAGAAGAGCTTCTGCGCGTTGGTAGCAATTGACATACGCAACGCGTTTAATTCCGCAAGATGGAAAGATCTCATCGAGTCGATGGAAAAGAAAAACATGCCGCCCTACTTGTTGCGGATAATGGATAATTATCTTAGCGACAGGTGGGTTATATATGAGGGAGACACCTGCACTCTCAAGGAAGAGATGCAGCGTGGGGCTCCTCAAGGCTCGAGGGTAGGTCCATTTGTATGGAATGTATCTTACGATGATTTTCTGCGAATGGATCTGCCCGAAGGTGCGGTGATCATCGGCTTTGCGGACGACGCGTTGTTCGTGTGCACTGCCGAGAGTGAGGAGGCTCTTGGGACATTGGTGAACGAATGTCTGCGACTAGCAAAAATCTGGCTGGATACCAGAGGTCTTGAAATGGCCCTGGAAAAGACCGAGGCACTGCTGGTCACAGACAGACGTGGTTATGAGCTCCCACGAATCGTGATAGACGGATTCGAGGTCAAGTGGAGTAAACAAATTAAATACCTTGGTGTGGAGTTGGATGGAAGGTTAAACTTCCACCACCACATGGCTATGGCGTCGAATAAGGCGATCGAGTGTGCGGCTAATCTTTCACGGCTAATGCCAAATGTTGGCGGACCCCGTGAACAAAAAAGAAGACTGGTGGCGAGTGTCGCCCACGCTAAAATGCTCTATGCAGCACCAGCGTGGGCCCCATCCCTGAGGAGTAAAAGATGTGTGACCATCTGTGAAAAGATACTGTCTGCGCAGAGATCGATAACAACGCGTATCATCTCTGCATATAAGACGGTATCTACGAGTGCTGTGCAGGTCCTTGCAAGTGTCCCGCCAGCAGATCTTTTGGCGAGGGAAAGGGAAGAAATGTTTCTCTTTTCTAAAGAAAGCAGTTCCTTGAATGAGGAATTAAGACCAAGCAAGGGCCTAATCCGCAAAGAAGCGAGGTACAGGCTCATAGAAAGATGGCAAGAAAGATGGGATGGTGAGGAAAAAGGTCGATGGACTTATCGCCTTATCCCGGCACTCGCCACCTGGATAAATAGGAAACACGGTCAGGTTTCCTATTACTTGACTCAGGCGTTCACAGGTCACGGGTGTTTTAACTCGTACCTGTGTCGCTTTAAATTACGCGAGAACGAGGTGTGTGCATATTGCCAGTTCCCTGAGGACAACGCGGAGCACACCCTCTTCTCATGCAAGAAATGGGACTTGGAGAGGCGGGCCATGTTCGAAGGTGTAAACAGTCAAGTTACACCGGAGAACATGGTATCGCTGATGACCCAGTCAGAGGAGAATTGGCGGCAAGTCGAGAACTTCATAATCTCGGTTATGTCGAGGAAGGATCTCGACGGCCGCCAAAAAGCGTAATTTAAACAGCTTTTAATTTATTTGTTTGTTTTTTATTAATTTATTTTGTGATTTATTTGTCCTTATACATTTTTTAATTGTTTGTGTTTTTGTTATTCATCTTTGTACAGTTTTATGTTTTCAATTTTTTATACGCGTTTATTTTTTCTTTTTTTTATATATCCGTTTATAATTTTATCTTCTGACTTTTTACACTTAATTACACATTTGTTATTTTTAATTATTGTTGTGCTGTTAATTCCGCTTTATATTGAAATAGTTTTAAATTTTTAACTATTAACGTAGGATAACCGCAGAGAAAAGCAGAAAGTCGCATTAGCGACAGAGTTGGAGCGCCACCCTCGAAGGCTAAAGTCTTACGACAGTTCCGAGGGAGGGTAAAGGGCTCCAGAAGAAGGGTTACGGGTTTTAGTGGGTCGGGCTGGCAGTAGGTCGCCAGTTTATTAAATTTACTATTTTATATATTTATTTTTCAATTTTTTTTATTTCCTTTTGTTTTATCACACCAACCCCACATAACCTTGGAGTGCGGAGTCCAAGGTATCTGTAGGCAGATTTCCCAAAATTCCCTAAGCAAAAAAAAAAAAAAAAAAATAAAAATAATAATAATAATAATAATAATAATAATAATAATAATAATAATAATAATAATAATAATAATAATAATAATAATAATAATAATAATAATAATAATAATAATAATAATCCCCGCCGATGGTTGTCCACTACCGAACATCATCGATGTCTTCGACGTGCTGGGAAAAGCGGATCCACTGCCAAATGTCATTGATTTCTTTGATGTACTGGGAGAAGTGGACCCACTGCCAAACATCATTGATTTCTTTGATGGGCTGGGAGAAGTGGGTCCGCTGCCAGACATGATTGATTTCTTTGATGAGTTGGGAGAAGTGGGTTCGCTGCCAGACACGACTGGCATCTTGGATATGTTCGGTAGACCTTGCCGTGGTGGCGGGGCTTTTCACTAAAGGACAACCAACAGGGTGGTACCCTGATTCTAAAACCAAAAAAAAAAATGATTATGAATCATAATATAAATGAATTACCCCAAGGAGGAACCCCGAAAGGGGACAATACTCCCGACGGTGTCTCTTCGAACACCGCCGCAGGCCCCACGGATTTTGGGGGGGGGGCCAAAACAATAATCAGCCGTTAATATATGAGACAAATGTCTCAGACCAGTTCGTGGCTATTCCGGGAATCTTCAAAAGCTTGCGCCAGGGATTCAAGTGCCAAAAGAACGTCAGTCGGGAAATCCAGGATGGCGTGACGGTTTTGGAAGGTGCGTTTGAGATAATCTGTAGGAATTTACGTTTTATCCCCAAGCCTTTCATAGACCAGGAGCCGCAACACCCAACTGTGGTAACTCCACAGCAGACGGAGAGCACTACTGCACCTCTGAACGGCGCAAAGACATGTCCTAATAAGGCAAAAGGCGTTAATAAACGCCCCAGGGAAGGTACAAGCCCAGATGCGAGTCCGCGACGGGCGACTCAAGGCGGGAAGAGAATTAAGCGAAAGGAGGCTCCACAGCTTGGTTCTGAGTCGCTGGTTGGAGCAAGAGAGGCGCCCTCAAACAGTCCTGGCAAGTCGTATGCTGAGACCGTCTTGAGGGACGGAGCGGACAATGGAGACGGTTTCAAGGTTGTTAAAAACAAGGAGAAACGGACTCCAAAAGAGAAACCCTCAGGTGAGAAAAAGGAGCTTCCGAAGCCCCCTTTGAAGCTAAGGAGCACGGAAGCTGTTAAAATTACGGCAAGCGACCCAAAGTTTTATGAGGGTATCTTGCCGCTAATAAAAGCAAAGGTAAACCCAGAAGATACGGGTACCGTGATCCGGAAAATCAGGAGAACTTTTAAACAGGAGGTTCTCGTGATAGTGAAAAAGGGCGGAGAGACCTTAAAATTTGCAGATGCACTGTCTTCGGCCCTGCATGGTAAAGCTGAGGTCACACCTCTAGTGAATAAAAGGTCTCTAGAGATTAAGGATTTGGACGAAGCCACCTCAGAGGATGAGGTAAATGCAGCACTAAGAGAAAAGCTGGGTAAACCTGACCTGAAGATGGAGTGTCGACTTTTGCCGCGCTACAGAGGAACTAAGGTTGCTCTAGTACGTCTGACAGAGGCAGAAAGTAATACTCTGCTAAAGCTTGGTAAAATAAAAATCGGATGGATAAATGCTTTAATTCGCGAGCATGTTGAAGTAGCTAGGTGCCAAAAGTGCCTAGCATACGGACACTTAACCCGAACCTGCAAAGGCCCCGACAGAAGTAAAAACTGTCGGAGATGCGGCGGAGAGGGACACCTCGCGAAGAGCTGTAAAGTTAAGCCGAAGTGCCTTACGTGCTTGGACCTGGGGAAGCCAGAGACGGATCACGATTCCGGAAAGAGAGCCTGCCCGGTTTACAGAGAAGAACTGCAAAAGATTAAAAGGGCAAATCCTTAAAATTTTTGCAGGTCAACCTGCATACAAGTAAGGATGCACAGTTACTCCTAATGCAAACAGCAAGGGAAAATGAGGTCGATATCCTGTTCTGCAGTGAGCAGTATCAAGGAAGCGACCTCGCCCCTTGGTATCAGGATAAGGCGAAGAGAGCCGCCATAAAGCTGTGCAACCCAGAATTGCGGGTTGACAAGTTTCTGGAGACGAGCAGTGGGTTCGTGTGGATAGAGGTAGCTAATATACGTATGTATAGCTGCTACTTCTCACCCAACGACCCACTGACAAACTTCAAAGCCAATATCGAAGACCTAGAAGCGAGCCTCACAGAATCCAGGCTGGATGTCATCATCACTGGCGATTTTAACGCAAAGTCGCCAGAGTGGGGTGAGACGAGACTCGACAAGAGAGGAATTCGTATTGGAGAAATGATCTCCAGAAACGACTTATTGGCTGTAAACCGAGGCAATACATGGACTTTTAGAAGAGGTGCGATCGGATCAATTATAGATCTAACGATCGCATCGTCTAAACTATTTAGCCGCATAACCGACTGGCGGGTCTCTGAGGAATATACCGCAAGTGACCACCAGTACATTGAGTTCTCAGTCTCGATGGGAGACACACGAGGAGGAAAAAGACAGGATGTTCCTAGTCGCAAAACCTCCTCGTGGAATATGAAGAGACTCGACAAGGAAAAGTTCGGCCGGTCCCTAAGAGAAGCCCTTTTAATTGAGGACTTGGGCTGGGTGAAGAGGCCGAGCAGTCTGGATGGGGAGGTGCGAGCGGTGAGGAACATGATAGTCACCGCTTGCAATGCGTCAATGCCACGCAAAGGCGCCACTCCCGTAAGAAAATCCTTGCACTGGTGGTCAGAGGAGCTAGCCTCCTTGAGAAAGGAATGCCTCAAAGCAAGAAGGACATATACCCGATCTAAGGGAGATCCCTTGCTGAAAGAGGCTTTCAAGGAGGCGAAAAAGAACCTCAAGAAAGAGATCCGGAAGTCGCGACGCCATAGCTGGAAGGACCTAATCGAGGAAGTCGATAAGGACCCATGGGGTCTGGCTTTTAAAATCGTAACTAAGAAATTAGTGACGAGGCAAAAGACCCCCGGCCTGGACAATCCCGATTGGGTCAGAAAGATAATAAGTTCTTTGTTTCCTCCTGCAGAGCCATACCTTAGAAGGGACTGGAGTTTTTGCAAAGTCGAAGAGGAAGAACTCTTCACACTTAGTGAACTGCAAAAAGCAGGCAAAAGATTGAAAACAGGCAAGGCGCCTGGAATCGATGGGATAAGTAACGAGATCCTAAAGTTGGTAATCGACACTTCACCCCAGATTCTGCTTCGATGCTTCAATCTTTGCCTTGAGAGAGGAGAGTTCTTCCGCGACTGGAAGCGACAGTGGTTAGTCCTCCTAAGGAAAGGTGAAAAACCTCTAGATAAGGTTTCATCGTACAGGCCTATATGCCTGTTGGATACGATGGGTAAACTTCTAGAGGATATGGTTCTGCAGAGAATGCAAAGCCACTTGACCGGAGAGAATAGTCTATCGGATCACCAATTTGGTTTCCGTAAAGGCAAGTCCACAGTTGATGCCATCCAGGCAGTTGTGGACATAGCCAAAGCAGGAAAAAACAAGTTGGGACCTGGGAAAAAGAAGAGCTTCTGCGCGTTGGTAGCAATTGACATACGCAACGCGTTTAATTCCGCAAGATGGAAAGATCTCGTCGAGTCGATGGAAAAGAAAAACATGCCGCCCTACTTGTTGCGGATAATGGATAATTATCTTAGCGACAGGTGGGTTATATATGAGGGAGACACCTGCACTCTCAGGGAAGAGATGCAGCGTGGGGCACCTCAAGGCTCGAGGGTTGGTCCATTTGTATAGAATGTATCTTACGATGATTTTCTGCGAATGGATCTGCCCGAAGGTGCGGTGATCATCGGCTTTGCGGACGACGCGTTGTTCGTGTGCACTGCCGAAAGTGAGGAGGCTCTTGGGACATTGGTGAACGAATGTCTGCGACTAGCTAAAAGCTGGCTGGATACCAGAGGTCTTGAAATGGCCCTGGAAAAGACCGAGGCACTGCTGGTCACAGACAGACGTGGTTATGAGCTCCCACGAATCTTGATAGACGGATTCGAGGTCAAGTGGAGTAAGCAAATTAAATATCTTGGTGTGGAGTTAGATGGAAGTTTAAACTTCCACCACCACATGGCTACGGCGTCAAATAAGGCGATCGAGTGTGCGGCTAATCTTTCACGGCTAATGCCAAATGTTGGCGGACCCCGTGAACAAAAAAGAAGACTGGTGGCGAGTGTCGCCCACGCTAAAATGCTCTATGCAGCACCAGCGTGGGCCCCATCCCTGAGGAGTAAAAGATGTGTGACCATCTGTAAAAAGATACTGTCTGCGCAGAGATCGATAACAACGCGTATCATCTCTGCATATAAGACGGTATCTACGAGTGCTGTGCAGGTCCTTGCAAGTGTCCCGCCAGCAGATCTTTTGGCGAGGGAAAGGGAAGAAATGTTTCTCTTTTCTAAAGAAAGCAGTTCCTTGAATGAGGAATTAAGACTAAGCAAGGGCCTGATCCGCAAAGAAGCGAGGCACAGGCTCATAGAAAGATGGCAAGAAAGATGGGATGGTGAGGAAAAAGGTCGATGGACTTATCGCCTTATCCCGGCACTCGCCACCTGGATAAATAGGAAACACGGTCAGGTTTCCTATTATATGACTCAGGCGCTCACAGGTCACGAGTGTTTTAACTCGTACCTGTGTCGCTTTAAATTACGCGAGGACGAGGTGTGTGCATATTGCCAGTTCCCTGAGGACAACGCGGAGCACACCCTCTTCTCATGCAAGAAATGGGACTTGGAGAGGCAGGCCATGTTCGAAGGTGTAAACAGTCAAGTTACACCGGAGAACATGGTATCGCTGATGACCCAGTCAGAGGAGAATTGGCGGCAAGTCGAGAACTTCATAATCTCGGTTATGTCGAGGAAGGATCTCGACGGCCGCCAAAAAGCGTAATTTAAACAGCTTTTAATTTATTCGTTTGTTTTTTATTAATTTATTTTGTTTTGCTATCCACTCAGAAGTAGACGACGAGGCGATAGAAGAGACTCGCGAGATATGCTTGCGGCTCAGAAAGGAGGAGGCGACTTGTCTGGAAAAAATGGAGTTGGAGGTCGCAAAGATGATAAAATCTTGCGACATTCAGAAGACCGTCAATAGGACGGTAAAGGATGGACTCAAGGTCATCGACGTCCTGCTAAAGGAGGCAAGGGCAAAGCATGCCGCGGCCGATGAGTCGGACTTCGATTTGGCATGCGTTCTGAGCGGTGCGGAATGCAACCGCAAGGACCGTAAGAAAGAGAGAGAGCGTTTCTATAGGCGTAATCTCAAAAGCGTCTTAAGAGATGCTCAGAAACGGAAGAGAGAGGGTGACAGTCCAGAAGAGACTCGAACCAAAACCGATAAGAGGAAGAAGGAGGAAGCTCCTCCAATGGAAACGGAAGTACCAGATCCAAAGATTCCTCAATTGGAAAGAATTGGGTCAAAAAGATCCACAGTTCTAATCCGAGTCGGTGAAGGATTGACGTATGCTGACGTTCTGGGTAAGCTTCGCAAAGAGGTCAACCCAGAGGACAGCCATACGAGAATAGTAGCAGCAAAAGCTACAAACAAGGGGGACCTTCTGATTAAGTTCAGAGGAGACTCCGATAAGGACGCTTTTACCGCTGAGGTCACCAAGGCGGTTGGAAGCATGGGTAAGGTGCAGTCATTGGATCGAAGAGTTACACTCGAGATCCGTGATTTGGATTGCCTTACCCAAGAAGCTGAGGTGCAACAAGTGTTGTCTGAAGCAATGGGTAAGCCAGTAAACAGGAGAGTGACGGTCTTAGGACCCAACCACCGAGGGATGAAGCTCGCGGTTGTAGTCACCAACCTGGAAGAGGCGAACAGGCTGGAGAAATTGGGACACGTAAAAATTGGTTTTATGTGTTGCCTAATCAAAAGAAGAGTAATGGTCGTCCGGTGTCATCGATGCCTGGGATACGGCCATATTGGAGCCAAATGCCAGAAGGAGGACAGATCGGCTGCGTGCTTTAAGTGCGGTGAGGCCGGTCACAGGTTCTCCAACTGTAAAAACAACTCAAGTTGCTTTTTGTGCAAGGAAAAGATTGGCAATAAGGTGTCAACCACCCATATTGCAGGCAGCGGAGGATGCGGAGTCTTCAGGACGGCCCTTGAGGAGGCGAAGAAGACTCTCGCAAGAACTAAAAGCAAATAAGAAGTATTAAAAGGAGCCAAAAAGCGTGATTTAAACAGCTTTTAATTTGTTTGTTTGTTTTTTATTAATTTATTTTGTGATTTATTTGTCCTTATACATTTTTTTGTTTAATTTGTTTTGTGTTTTTTATTCGTCTTTAAACAGTTTTATCTTTTCAACATTATATACGTGTTTACTTTTTTTTTCTTTTCTTTTTTATATCCGTTTACAATTTTATCTTTTGACTTTTTACACTTCTTAAAATATTTGTTTTTTTTATTATTTTTGTGCTTTGAATTCCGCTTGGACTTTGTAATAGTTTTAATCATTTTTTTAACTACGGACGCAGGAGGACCGCAGAGAAAGGGAGAAGGTCGCATTAGCGACAGAGTTGGAGCGCCACCCTCGAAGGCTAAAGTCTTACGACAGTTCCGAGGGAGGGTAAAGGGCTCCAGAAGAAGGGTTACGGGTTTTAGTGGGTCGGGCTGGTAGTAGGTCGCCAGTTTATTAAATTTATTATAACATTTATGTATTTATCTTTTTTTTTAATATTTCCTTTTGTTTCATTGTACCAACCCCACATAACCTTGGAGTGCGGAATCCAAGGTATCTGTAGGCAGATTTCCCAAAAGTCCCTAAGCAAAAAAAAAAAAAAATAATAATAATAATAATAATAATGAGGGTAAACTCTGTGAAGAGATACCAGGATGCACTCCCTTTGCTGAAACATCCTGCTATCTTGGAGAGATACATCGACCTCCACGTCCGAACATACATGTTTACGTGCCCTTGGATATCATAGACGTCGCATCAATGCTCCGGCAATGCTATAACGTCTATGTAACTAACGGAGGCGGTTCAGGGCCCATCTTGGCCAGATGGTAGTACCCTGTTTAGGCTCGATTGTCCCTCGACACGGGACACAGAAATAAAGACTAATGAAATGGACAAAAACGACAAAAATTAGCAAGGATGTTCAGGATGGAATGGTGGAATTGGGGAAGGTGCACGAGGTGCTTCGCAGTAACCTGCGTTTTATACCTAGGCCCTTCATTAGCCCAAGCAACCCAAAGTCGAATCCTGAAATTCCTAGATCGATGTCGCACGCCACATCTGGCGAGAGCAAGCCCATCGACCCAAGGAAGCGCCCTAGAGAGTATGAAGGTCCGGAGACTGATTCTTCTGTGACCACTCCCAAGGGTAAGAGGGTTAAGAGCAAGGAGACCAAGGCAAACCCTACTGTTATGGAGACGGAGGTGAGTAAGGCTGCTTCGGCCAAGGTTGCTTCTTATTCGGAGGCAACTGTGGAAAATAAGCCTGAAAACGAAAAAGACTTTGAAACCGTCTCCAATAGGAAACGGGACGCCCGTAAGAGAAAGGCCTTGAAGAAAGCGGAGGAGAGGGAGCGACTTCAGAAGCGCCCCCCCAAAATTAGAACAACGGAGGCAATAAAAATTTCGGCCCGGAATCTAGAGACATACTATGATCTTATAAAGCTGGCAACAACTTCGGTAAATCCAGAGGAAACTGGCACAGAGATTGTGAAAATTAGGAGAACTCTTAAAAAGGAGGTTCTCGTTGTGGTAAAAAAGGGGGGTGAAACTTCAAAGTTCGCTCAGAGTCTCACCTCCGTTCTGCAGGACAAGGCCGAGGTTACGGCTCTTGTCAGTAAAAAGACCCTCGAAATTCGGGAACTTGACGAAACAACTTCAGAAGAGGACGTTTTAACCGTCTTAAAGCAGAAGTTGCAAAAGCCCGAGTTAGATGTGACTTGCCGACTTCTGACACGTTTTGGTGGTACGAAAGTGGCACTAGTACTCTTGAGTGAAACGGACAGCGAGAGTCTGCTTAAGCTAGGCAAAGTGCGTATTGGTTGGATAAACGCATCCATCCGAACGCACTTAGAAGTGACAAGATGTCAAAAGTGCCTAGCCTATGGACACGTGACCCGAATTTGCAAGGGCCCCGACAGAACAAAAAACTGTCGCAGATGCAGCGAAGCGGGACACTTCTCCAAAAAGTGTTCTAGTGACAAGCCAAAGTGCATAACGTGTACAGATTTGGGAAAAACGGAAGTCAACCATATCCCTGGAAGAATTTCCTGCCCGGTTTACAAGGAGGAATTGGAGAAACTTAAAAGGGCAAATGCCTAAAGCTCCTTTAAGTCAACCTGCATACAAGTAAGGATGCACAGGTGCTCCTGATGCAAACAGCTAGGGAAAATGAGGTCGATATCCTGTTTTCCAGTGAGCAGTATCAAGGAAGCGACCTCGCACCTTGGTATCAGGATAAGGCGAAGAGAGCCGCCATCAAGCTGTGCAACCCAGAATTGCGGGTTGACAAGTTCTTGGAGACAAGCAGCAGGTTTGTGTGGATAAAGGTGGCTAATATACGTATGTATAGCTGCTACTTCTCACCCAACGACCCGCTGACCACCTTCGAAGCCAATATAGAAGACCTAGAATCGAGCCTCATAGAATCCAAGCTGGATGTCATCATCACTGGCGATTTTAATGCAAATTCGCCAGAGTGGGGTGAGACGAGGCTCGACAAGAGAGGAATTCTGATTGGAGAAATGATCTCCAAGAACGATTTATTAGTTGTAAACCGGGGAAAAACATGGACGTTTAGACGAGGTGCGATCGGATCGATTATAGATCTAACGATCGCATCGTCTAATATATTTAGCCGCATAACCGACTGGCGGGTCTCTGAGGAATATACCGCAAGTGACCACCAGTACATTGAGTTCTCAGTCTCGATGAGGTCCGTCCAGTTAGCACCCCCATTATAGCAAATCAAAAAATCAAGTATGCTATAATTAAGTGCTAATTATGTGCTAATTTTGTGCCTAGTTGAAAAATTTTGTGCTCATTGATAAATAATTTTTTTTTTATTTATAAGGATGAGGTGCTAGCTAAGCGTACAGCCAGCACCTCACCTATTGTAAAACGCAATAATTTTTAAAAACAACTGTATCATAAGTTTGTGCTTTTTATGTGCTTTTTATTGGTAGGTATTACAATTTTTTAAAGCTCACCCTTCGTACAAAAATCAACTCTTACCTGTTTATAAGAAGCACAAACAGTTTAGCTCATTCACAGCGCGGGTCTATTATGCTAATATTGTAAATTCTACTCAAATTTTATATCAACTAATTGTAAATTTGAGTCACTGAACAAAATCTTTTATATTTTTTTAAATAAGAAAATTTATTCTTTTTCTACATTTATTTGGAGAGGGTAGAGGGGAGTCAAATTGACCAATTTTGCTAACACCGGCTACTTTGTGAATTTTTTCTGAACATACTTGTAATGGGAAAAAATTTTTAGAATATGTTTCTGAAAGGTTTTTTCGTCCTCTTTCCAATGGTGTATTTTATTTTTTAATATTTTAAAAATTTACCCTAATTTTTTATAATCAATATTTAATTTTCAATTTCCTAAAAATCGGTCCGTTTTATTTGAAAATAAATTATTGCAAACGAAAGCTGAGGTTTTTTCCTATCGGCATGTAAATTTTCAAAATGCCCTTTTTTGTTTTTGAGTTATTAAATTTCAAAGAATAAATTGCAGCGCGCTGCGTCGCGGTTGCACTGAGCCGCGTGGCAACCGGCGTGAGGCGAGGCGCCCGCGACGCAATTTATTCTTTGAAATTTAATAACTCAAAAACAAAAAAAAATGACATTCTGGAAATTTACATGCCGATAGGAAAAAACCTCAGCTTTCGTTTGTAATAATTTATTTTCAAATAAAACGGACCGATTTTTGGGAAATTAAAAATTAAATATATTAATTATCAAAAATTAGGGTACATTTATAAAATATTAAAAAATAAAATACACCATTGGAAAGAGGACAAAAAAAACTTTCAGAAACATATTCTAAAAAATTTTTCCCTTTACAAGTATGTTCAGAAAAAATTCACAAAGTAGCCGGTGTTAGCAAAATTAGTCAAATTGACCCCCCTATACCCCCTCCAAATTTTCGAAAAAATCGAAAATATTTTTTGGGGCACATTTCTACTTGATAGAACAACAAATTCCCTGCCCGCGTCGAAAAGGAAGTACGGGCAAAATCCAGCAAAGTCCATCAAAGTACAGAATAGTATGGGCAAAGTACAGTAAAGTACGGCTAATGAGCGTTTCCCATACTTTGGAATGTACATGGTTAACAACGATATTTAAAGTACGGGGACAGTTCGGCAAAGTACGGGATCAAGAAAATAGGGTTTTCGGGAATATTTTCGAAAAGAGAACTACACCAAAGTATTGGAGGCCAGTTTTTTGGGAAATATTAAATCAGAAAATTCAAAATCTGAAATTTTTAGAGTTCGGCAAAGTACAGAAAAGTATGGGAGCTTAAAAAAAAGTTTTTTTTGAAATATTAAATATGAAAATTGAAATTCTGAATTTTTGGAGTTCGGCAAAGTACGGGAAAGTACAGCAAAGTATGGGAGAGTAAAAAAATAGTTTTTTTGGAAATATTAAATATGAAAATTAAAATTCTGAATTTTTAAAGTTTGGCAAAGTTCCCTTTTTTTAATCTCCCATACTTTGCTGTACTTTTCTGTACTTGGCCAAACTCCAAAAATCTAGATTTTAAATTTTCTTATTTAATATTTAAAAAAAAAACTATTTTTTTAATCTCCCATACTTTGCTGCACTTTCCCGTACTTTGCCGAACTCCAAAAATTCAGAATTTTATTTTCTAATTTAATATTTCAAAAAAACTAATTTTTTAATTTCCCATACTTTGCTGTACTTTTCTGTACTTTGCTGAACTCCATAAAATTCAGAATTTTAATTTTCATATTTAATATTTCAAAAAAAACTATTTTTTTACTCTCCCATACTTTGCTGTACTTTCCTGTACTTTGCCGAACTCCAAAAAATCAGAATTTTATTTTCTAATTTAATATTTCAAAAAAACTATTTTTTTACTCTCCCATACTTTGCTGTACTTTTCTGTACTTTGCTGAACTCCAAAAATTCAGAATTTTAATTTTCACATTTAATATTTAAAAAAAAAACTATTTATTTAATCTCCCATACTTTGCTGCACTTTCCCGTACTTTGCCGAACTCCAAAAATTCAGAATTTTATTTTCTAATTTAATATTTCAAAAAAAACTATTTTTTAAATCTCCCATACTTTGCTGTACTTTTCTGTACTTTGCCGAACTCCAAAAAATCAGAATTTTATTTTCTAATTTAATATTTCAAAAAAACTAATTTTCTAATTTCCCATACTTTGCTGTACTTTTCTGTACTTTGCTGAACTCCATAAAATTCAGAATTTTAATTTTCATATTTAATATTTCAAAAAAAACTATTTTTTTACTCTCCCATACTTTGCTGTACTTTTCTGTACTTTGCCGAACTCCAAAAAATCAGAATTTTATTTTCTAATTTAATATTTCAAAAAAACTAATTTTTTAATTTCCCATACTTTGCTGTACTTTTCTGTACTTTGCTGAACTCCATAAAATTCAGAATTTTAATTTTCATATTTAATATTTCAAAAAAAACTATTTTTTTACTCTCCCATACTTTGCTGTACTTTCCTGTACTTTGCCGAACTCCAAAAAATCAGAATTTTATTTTCTAATTTAATATTTCAAAAAAACTATTTTTTTACTCTCCCATACTTTGCTGTACTTTTTTGTACTTTGCTGAACTCCAAAAATTCAGAATTTTAATTTTCACATTTAATATTTAAAAAAAAAAACTATTTATTTAATCTCCCATACTTTGCTGCACTTTCCCGTACTTTGCCGAACTCCAAAAATTCAGAATTTTATTTTCTAATTTAATATTTCAAAAAAAACTATTTTTTAAATCTCCCATACTTTGCTGTACTTTTCTGTACTTTGCCGAACTCCAAAAAATCAGAATTTTATTTTCTAATTTAATATTTCAAAAAAACTAATTTTTTAATTTCCCATACTTTGCTGTACTTTCCCGTACTTTGCAGAACTTTAAAAAGACAGAATTTTAATTTTATGACTGAATATTTCAAAAAAAATTATCTTTTAAATCTCCTATACTTTGCTGTACTTTCCCGTACTTTGCCGAACTCTAAAAATGTCAGATTTTGAATTTTCTGATTTAATATTTCCCAAAAAACTGGCCTCCAATACTTTGGTGTAGTTCTCTTTTCGAAAATATTCCCGAAAACCCTATTTTCTTGATCCCGTACTTTGCCGAACTGTCCCCGTACTTTAAATATCGTTGTTAACCATGTACATTCCAAAGTATGGGAAACGCTCATTAGCCGTACTTTACTGTACTTTGCCCATACTATTCTGTACTTTGATGGACTTTGCTGGATTTTGCCCGTACTTTTATTTCCACGCGGGTGAGTTTCAATTTTTTTCAAGAAGTTGAAATTTCAACTTAGGACATTTCACGTAAAATGCCTCATAGTCATTCGGAAAAAGAAAATGTATGTCAAAAAAATTTTCGACATATTAAAAATTATATTAAAAAACAATTCGACTATTTAAATAATAGGATAAAGAATAAATCGATAAATTAAAAATTATGTTGAATGAAATTTCGAAAACTGAAAATTATGCAAAATGATGTTTCGATGATAAGAATTTCGATGTTTTGAACATTAGGAAATTGAAATTTAAGGAATAATCATGCGCCCCGTTGGAGAAAATAAAAATTTCTGAATTTTTTTGATTCTTTCAAAAAAATTGTTCAACTCAAAAACAAAATTTTTTTTTGAGTTGAAAGTTTGTGAAAATAAATTTTATGATAGGTCAAAATTATTCCCTAAATATGAACCCAATCCAGGAGGAGACACTTTTTACATGCTTATACTATTGCGGCCTTTAGAGAGTTAATTGTGCAATTTATTATAACTTTAATACCTACTAATAAGTGTAATAGAAAAACTAAAAATTCATTATTTAAACAGTTTACGTTTTTAATTAATTAATTTTAATATTTATATTTATTATTATTATTTATTATTCAGTTATTTTCTTATTATATTATTAATTATTATTATTTAAGAATTTATCAATTGATTGTATTTAGGGTTAGAAATTCTTGGTTTTTTCTCAGTAGTGCAAATTTCTAAAAAATTTTAAAAATCGCAGTTAACTTATATCTAATTTTATTTTATTTTATCATGTGCTTTTCTTAATGTGAAATTAACATTTTAAAAATATAAGTTATTGAAGAAACCTCGGTGAATTAACAACTTGTCAGCCATTAAAAGAATCTATAGGCGCAAAGAGACGAAAAATGTGCGTCACCGTGTATCGAACAATACTTTTCTTCATAGAAGTGCAGGCCTAAACTCGTTTGGTAAGCACTTGCAGCAGTTCAATATGGCTGATCGCCTCGCAGTACGAACAAACGATGCGGAAAGTGCCAGGGGTTGCCAAACAAGGATTTTGCATGCACGTATAAAAAAATTACTTTTTCGATTCAAATCACCCTACAAGTCACAATTTTTGACCAAAATGATTTTTCTTTTTTCTAAAATCTTTGTAAAAATTATGAGGACGTTGAAAAAATTAATTAAGAGAATTATTCAAAAAACCTATATTAATGTTTGTCTGTTTCTGATGATGTATGACAAAAGTATAACAATTTATTAAATTGATTAAACAATTTATTGTTGTTATTTTTTCATAAATTGTACTTAGGGCTAGAAATTTCTAGTATTTTCTCAATTATTGTGCAATTTTTCATGAATAAAATATCAATTAATGATAAAAATTTAATAATTTATTAATTAAACATTTTAAACAATTAATTGTTACTATTTTTGTCGTAAACTGTACTTTAAGGGCAGTAAATTTGAATTTTTTTCTGTATTGTGCATCTTTTTGTAACTAAAAAATTCATGTATAAAAGAAAAATTAATTATTTAAACATTCTTTAAACAATTTATTTTGTTAATGTTTCAATTTACTGCACTTAAAACTAGATAAAAAACTATTTATTTATACATACAGTTTTTTTTACTATACAAAGTTGCACTACTGAGGAAAAACCCAAAATTTCTAGCCCTAAATATAATCAATTGATAAATTGTTAAATAATAATAATTAATAATATAATAAGAAAATAACTGAATAATAAATAATAATAATAAATAATAATAAAATTAATTAATTAAAAATGTAAACTGTTTAAATAATTAATTTTTAGTTCTTCTATTGCACTTATAAGTATTGAAGTTATAATAAATTTCACAATTAAGAAAAAATTAGATATTTCTAGGCCTGAGTACAGTTTATGAACAAATAACAATAATTAGTAGTTTAAACAATTTAATAAATTGTTATATTTTTTTCATACATCAGAAACACTCAATCATTATTTTAGTTGGTTTTTTTATTAGTTTTCCTCATTAATGAAACTGAAAAATATTTTTTACTATTGTATGATTTTTTTAATATTTATTGTTATTAAAAAAATGTTTATAAAAACATAAATTAAAAAATCGGGCTCTAAAGATCGAGAGAGAACTTATTTACGAAGATTTAGGAAAAAAGAAAACAGTTTTGGTTAAAAATTGTAGAGTGATTGCGAAAAAAGTGCATTTTTCGCTACTACACTGCAAAAAACAGCATCTAAAAATAAGGTACATTTAGACGTTTGTAAAAGTCTTATGTAAATAAGGGGCTTATTTGAGCGTCTTAAATGAAGAACATAACCTCTAAATGTATGCCTAAATGTATACATTTTACACTGAAAAAAAATTATTTGATTCAATTAATTCAAATTGTTTGAAAAAAAATTTTATTTAATCCAAATAATTTTTATTTGAATCTAATAAATATTTATTTGTTTCAAATAACTTTAATTATTTGAATCACATTTATTTAAATCTAATAAAACTAAATTAGGTCAACTAAATAATTAATTGACTTTAATAAATGAATTTCTTTAATACAAATAATGGGATATTTGAAACAATGAATTTATTTATTTTTCTCAATTAATTGGATATTTGATATAAATAAACATTATTTGACATAATTAATTTATTTTTACCGCTTCAAGTAAACTAAACTATTTAATTCAAATAATGCAGTATTCAATGCAAATATATTTTTTAATAAAAGCAAATAAAAAATATTTCGATCAAGTAAATAACTTATTGAAACCAAAATAATGAGTTACTTGAAACAATTTATTTATCTATTTCACTCCAATTAATTGGATATTTAATATTAGTAAAAATTATTTGAAACAATTAATTAATTTTATTGCTTCAAGTAAACTAAATTATTTATTGCAAATAATGCATTATTTAATGCTAGTGAAGTATTTAATAAAAACAAATAAAAAAATATTTGGATAGAATAAATCATTTATTGAAACGATAATAAATGATTTATTTGAAACTATTAATTTATTTATTTTATTCAAATAAATGGATGTTAGATATAGATGAAAATTATTTGTCTCACTTAATTTTAGGTAATTTTATTTTACAATATAAAAATCTATTATATGAATTAAATGTATTAAATATAATAATTTTAGTGAGATTCTTATTAATTTAAAATAATTTTATAAAAATATTAAGAAATCTTGAATTTTTTACACTTGCAATTTATATAGACATATCGAATAAAATTTTCCCAGTCGGTTCGGTTGTCGATGTCGTAAAGGCTCTACGGTTATAGGTCTTAGGTTAGGTATAGGTGCGTCTGGGTTTCGATTCCCGTAGGTTTCGGATTTTAATTTACTTGTAAAAATTTAGTACCTAATACTTTCAAACTTTGAGTCCCTTGGGAGGTAGAATCAATAGTACAAAATTAAAATTTTTATAATTATAAAAAGCTTTATTTATTTAATTCAAATTGAGATTTATTTGAATCCAAAACTGCTTTGTTTTGATGTAAATAAATTTTATATTTTGATTAAATAATTAATTATTTGACGCAATTAAAGGGATATTAGTCTCAATGAAAAGAATTAATTATGATGAATAATTGAATATTTGTTGCAAATAAATATTTATTTGAATTAAAAATCATTCATTATTGAATCAAATAATTTTCATAATCGATTTAAAGCAATATTTATTAGATCCAATTATTCCATTTATTTGATTTATGTAATTCGTATTTGGTACAAATATATATTTATTTCATACTATTAAATAAAGTACTCAGATCTAATAAATATGTACTAGGTTTAAATGAATATTTATTGGATCTGGGAATTTTTTTCTCAATCCAATCTCAATCAGAAATTTTAAAATTAAAATTTTTATAATTCTTTTTTACAGGAATGCATATTACCTCATTCTGAAAAAACAGTTTATTTGATTTAAACACATTTTGTTTAAATTAAATCAATTTTACTTTAATACTGGGCTACAGTGTGTGGAGAGAGGCACTTGAACCTTCGTTTCTATTCTCATGTCGTCGCCTGTAGATTTTTTTGATGGCTGTTGAGTCGCTAATTTTACAAAGCTGTATTATTTACTGCCGTGTTTTCGAAAAACACAGTAACTGCAGATTGAAAGATTTCGAGAAAAACACGAAAAACTGTTGGAATCTTCATTACCCCCTCCCGCATAGCCTAATTGAAATTATGAAACGCCGTTTTTTACTTTTAATTCGTATGAATGTCCTCTTTTTAATGATATAAAAATAAATGTTTTATTTGTTTAAACAATAAATAAAACATTTATTTTTATATGATTAAATAAGACCCTTTGTCGCGCAGAGAACTTAAGTAACTGCAAGAGAATATAATGGGGAGTTCTAAAAAAGGTTTTTTAATGTAATAATTTTAAAACAATGAATAATATAATATTATAAAAATGATAATAAAACTAAAAAATAAATAAAATAACAACAAGAAAAAACCCTGCGCAATATAATATAAAAATGTAAATATTTCTTGACACCGTATTTTAATAATTATTTATATAAATATACAACTTACCTATATTTAATTTTGTTATAATATATAAATGACTAATTATTAACTAATAATCAAAAACTATTAATTATTATTCCTTTTTAATTTAAAATTAAAATACACTGAAAATAATTTTTTTTAAATCCAACTACTTTGGGTAGTAAAGTGAAAACTGAAAAGTAGTTTAAATACACTGAAAAAAATTGTTTGATTCAAATAACCGATTAATTGACTATTATCAATTAAATATTTAATTGTATCAAATAATATTTATTTGAGTCAATTAAATGGTATTTGCTTCAAATACTGCAATTATTGGTTTAAATACCATTGAATTTCCTCCAATAAATATTATATTATTTGTCAAATCTGCTAGGAATTTTTTTTAATGTGAATTATTTTCATTATTTTTAATAATTTTAAATTAATAAAAGTAAAATCAATTAAAAAAAATGTAATTAATAATTAGAAATTATCAATTAATAATTGTAAATAAACTTATAACATATAAATAATACACCGTCCGACACGATTTTTCATACAAAAAAAATCAAACATTTTCGGAAACTAGGACCAAAAAAAACCCGTGTCTGGCCGTTTTGATGGATCAAGTCGTTTGTGGCTTCTAGGGGTGAAAACAACCCTTAAATGAAAAGTAACAAGTTATATTTTAAAAATAGATTCAATTTCCCTAAACTCGTTACTCGGGGGTTTTTGGGGTCGCTGATCACGAATCCGATGTTAGTTTTTCAAAATTCAAAATGGCAGATCCAATATGGCGGACAAATTTTTAAAAATTTCTTGAATTCGCTTGAAACTTGTTACTCCGGGGTTTTTGGGGTCGCTGATTACAAATCTGATGTCAGTTTTTCAAAATTCAAAATGGCAGATCCAATATGGCGGACAACTTTTAAAAAAAATTATTTAATTTGCCTGAAACTCGTTGCTTGGGGGTTTTTGAGGTGACTGATTACGAATCTCAAGTCAGTTTTTCAAAATTCAAAATGACGGATCCAATATGACAGACAACTTTTTAAAAAATAGATTCAATTTCCCTGAAACTCGTTAAAAATCACACACGGAAAAAAATTTCTTATAGAAAACACAAACTTTTTCGTAAAATATACAAATAGGTTAAGTTGTGCTTTATGCAGGCGAGTTTTGTGTTTCCAACAAGCTGGTTTGTGTGTACCACAAACCAATCTGTTATAACACCAAGAAATCCACGCATGCGCAAGAAAATTCAAGTGAACGTCTGCTTGTCGTCTGCTGAAGTTTGTGACAAGACTCATTCTGGTTTGTGTATTTCCCAAACTCAGCCGTTTGTGGATACTACAACCGCCGTTCATAGATTTTGCTATTTATGAAAATAATTGAAATAATTGAATTCTTTCGACAAATTTTTAAAAATAATTGCATTTTTTGACGAATTTTATTAAAATAGTATTAAAAATAATTCTATTTATGCAATGAGTTTTATTATTTATGAAAGTAATTGAATTATTGCGAGGATTTTATAAAAAAGTTTTAAATAGTTGATTTAAAAAAATATCTAGATAAACTCTATTTTTAATAATTCAATTCCTATGAAATTTCCATTCTTTTAGAAAATAATTGAATATTGGTGTAGAATTTTGTCAAAATTGTTTTTAAGTAATTGAATTCTTGTGGTGAATATAAATAATTGAACTTTTACAATGAATTTTATTAAAATTCCTGAAAGTAATTTAGTTTTGTCGAAGTTTTACTATTTATGAAAATAATTTAATGTATTGCGAATAAATTTTTGAAAATAAAGTTATAATTATACGGTGACTAACTTCCCTTCATTATTTTCGAAGAATTCTAATAAAATTCTTTAAAAGAAGTAAATTATTTGTAATAGAATATAAAGATATTTCAGTTACATTAAAAATTTTCAATTATTTGTTTATAAAAATTCAATTATCTTGAAATAACAGAATTAAAAAATCTAATTTTTTAAAATTTTCAAAAAAAAACTTTGCCAAAATTCAATTTTATTAAAAAAAATTGAAGTGTGTGTCTTTTTTTAAATGAACTAATAACAATTTTAATTATTAATCTTGGCACTTAGAAACATGAATACATTAGAATGAGACTCCTTGTAAAATTTAATTATTTATCATTTATTAAATTAAAATACTTTAAAAATTCGATTTTTTAAAAAATTTTTAATGAAATTCTTTAATTCTTTTTTTTGTCACCGAGGCTACTATTTCCTACTTTTTTTGTCATCGAGGCTACTATTTCCTACTTTTTTTTGTCGTCGAGGCTACTTTTTTCTATTTTTTTTAAACTCATAATGGAGTGCGAAGCCTGCTTTTTTTTACGATTCCAACGATATAAAAAACTCATTTTCCGATTTTTCTGCAGTTACTGTGTTTTTCCAAAATACGGCAGATTTGATCTATTTGTGAATTGTTCATGACCTTAATTAAATTAGCTGTTAATATTTAAAAAAACCAAATTTCAATCTAATTTTGAACATTTTCTGATCTCATGTTAAATATTTTAGCCGGCTGCAGCTAGCAGTCACGCTCAGCACCATCCCATAGCTTTTTTTCAATAAATTTGAAATAAAAAATCTAGTGGATAAGAAATTGAGGTAGTTTTATGAATTGTAGTTTATACATCGCTAGTAAATTTTCAAAAGTTGAAGAAACAAAATTTTTATAAACATTAGCCAACACCCACAAAACGCCTGTGGGAGGTTGCTGAACGCGACTGCTAGCTTCAGCCGGCTAAATATTTTTTGATTAGAAATAATTTGAAACGAAATAAATCTTCATTAAGGAAGAAAAGTGTTTAAGATATAAACATAAAACTTTTTATTTTAACATTCTTTAACTTCTATCAGTATTATTATTAATTTTATCATTATTTTAAAAGCTTTATGTTTTTATTACTAAACAGATAGCAGATAATTCAAAAGAGTATTCTGGAAATGAGAGTAGTTGTTTAACAGAAGACGAAAAAAAACAGTTGAAATAGCTTTAAGCAAAAGAGAATTTGATGATTTGCTGATTTTCAAAAAATATGGTAGCAAATCATCAAAAAATGTTAGAACGTATGCAGTCTTTAAAGGTGGCGAATGGGAATTATTAATAACAAAAAAATTATGGGAAAAGGCAAAAGTTACGTGTGGCTTTAATTACAAAACCCATAAAATTTACCTAACTACCAATAGAGGGACTTTTGATGGTAAGTGTAATTGTGGTGGGTCAATTCACGGAGAAATAAAGGACATTGATAAGGAAATTATCACGATTTTTTGCACAATAGAAGAAGGAACCGAAAAATGTGGAAAGAGGTATTTAAGAGGAGAAGAAAGGCGAAAAATTGGTAAAGAGATAAATGAAAAAAAAACTGGCGCTAGTACTTATCGAATCGAGGAAGCAGAAAAGATGATGGAAGATGGTGACAAGCAACCTCCGCATTTGTATTCTGCTCAAACGTATAGAAATGCAAAACATGAATACGCAGAGAGTGAATACATTGACAAAGATCCAATAAAATCGTTAGAAAAGTTGCAAATAAACAATTATAAGAACATCATTCATAGCCTGTCTATTAATCCTTTTACAGTACATTATTGGACAAATCATCAAGTTCATCAGTACAATGAATCTAATAAAAAAGGACACATTTGTTTAATTCTTGATGCAACGGGTGGACTAATAATAAGAATCAAACGGGAGAATGATTCAGGGAATGTAGTATTCTTGTACGAAGGAGTGATTCACATAGGAAATGACCAATTTTCAGTGTGTCAAATGATCACAGACGTCCATCACACGAATTGCATAAAAAATTTCTTATCTGAATTTGTAAGGTTAGGAGCAATGCCACCAAAAGAAACAGTATGTGATATGAGTAAAGCATTGCTCACTGCCATAGTGCAAACTTTTACTTGTTTCAAAACGGTGAATGATTACGCTGATGCCTGTGCGACCACTGATCTTCCACCGTGTTATGTAAGATTGGATGTGGCACATTTCAAACATTAATATGTTTTATTTTTAAAAGATAAAAGGCCAAACGTATCAAAAATGTTGAAGAAACTTTTAGATTTAATAATTCTTTCTCGAACTGTTTTGGAAGTGTCTAAGAGGATTCGTCAATTTCTTACTATATGTAGAAGCGAATTTGAAGGAAGCAACGTCGACAGAAGTAAGACTCAATGTGAGTTAGTCAAAGAAGAACTGAAAATCTTTTTATTAGGTGACGAAATTATAAAATATGATGAAAACAAACAAAACGAGAAGGAACTACCACTTGCAGCAGAAGAAGAAAGTCCTGCTGAAACATTGAAAATAAAAGGTATGAAAAAGTTTATCATTTTTTGCCCTATTTATTTAGGGTTGTTACAAAGATTTAATTTTGTTTGTCCCTGACTTTTTCCTGATTTTCAGACAAAATTTTACTTTTTCCTGACCCTAAAGAAAATTCTGATTCACACTAAAGATTATTAGATTCTCAAAAAGTGTTCTATGATATTTATTTATGAATTAATTGTCAAACTATTCGAAATCATCAATAACTACTTTTTTAAATAAATATTTAATCATTATTATTTTTCCATAGGAATGAGAATTTTCAAAGATTTCAATATCAAACCGTTTTAAAATTAAATTCTTTTGTCGAATTTTAAAAACAAATTTTAAAAATAATTTCATTTTTCGAAGGAATTGAATTGAATTATTTTAAAAAAATTTGTAAATAATTGATTTCCTGTTAAATGTTTATTGTTTATAAAATAATTAAATGTTTGCGTAGAATTGTATTAAAATTTCTTTTTAAAAAATTTGATCCTTTTGAAAAATTTTATTAAAATAGTAGAAATTAAAAATCATTGATTTGAGGAAATTTTTTGAAAATAGTTAAAATTTTGCCAAGAATTTTCTTAAAATTTATAAAAATAATTTATTTTTTAAGAAGAGTTTTATTATTAATAAAGATGATTTAAATATTCATTAGATTTTTCCCTGAGCAATTCAACTTTCCCTGACTTTTCCCTGACCTGTGTCAACTCAGCTTTACTAATAAATTACGAAAGTCATAATTAATAAATTACAATATAAAATGTGCTTTTTTGTTGCTTTTTGATATTTAATATTTTGGTGTTTAAATATTTATATATTCGAGACTAGTCATACAGTTTGTTCTTACTTTCATTTAGGTATTTGTAAATGCAGAAAAAGTCCAATCAAACAATCTTAATTTAAATAGTAAACTAATAATTAAATATAGGGGAGACTGGGGTAAACCCGCTCACTTTTTTTCAGATCGGCTAAAATCTAGGAAATTATTCTCTAAATCCAAGTTAATTTATATCATTTGAAAGTTTATGATTTCTACTAAAAAAATAAAAAAGAGTTTTTGATTTATCTTTTTTAGTTTTACTTAGAGAAACTTTTTAATAAACATATACCAAATTTCAAAATCACAATTTTCCAGGGTAAACCCGCTCACTTTATCTTTTTAAGACGGAACAGTTTTATTTTTTAAATATTAAAATTCGTCTTATTCCTGTCTTAAGTATGATTTATTATTGATAATTTATGAGTTATATAAACAATTCTATAAATAACAAATTGGTTTAATAAATAATGAACATAGATTTCATGAATTACAACTATGGATTTAAATAGTGTTATATTTTATTAAGAGAAAGTGAAATGTAGTTACAATTTTGGTTGTAATAAGTCATTAATTGTGTTATTGTTTAAATATAATACGTGAAATTATTTTATTCTAAATTTTAAATTTAAAACTAAGTGAGCGGCTTTACCCCGACTTCACGTGAGCGACTTTACCCCGAGTGTATTCCTCACATTTCAGAATAAATTTAATTAAATCTTTTTAAAATAAGACAAAACTATATATGTACTTCGAAGAAGGACATCCAATGGCAACAAAAAAAATTTGCCAGATAAATTAATACTCAAAAATAATGATCGAAAAACTTAAAAATCCAAAATACGTTTTTTTTCTGACACCTCTAAAAACATTTGATCGTCTCTGATTCTATGTTGACTTCATGAAACTAAACGAAAGTTTGTTAATATAAGTTGAATGTTAAGTACTATTCACAGTACCAATATTTCCATCTTAAGTTGAGTTCATAGCGTCAAATCGCTAGTGAGCGGGTTTACCCTGTGCGCGGGTTTACCCCAGTCTCCCCTAATATATAGATATATAAGCATTAGCAAAATTGATATCGATGAATAATTTAGGTAAGAAACAAAAAGTTCCAGTCAATCATTGGCACAAATTCGGTTTGACAATTGATTCGGAAGTCAGAAGAGCAATTGAGAATGATGAAGGGGATCGAATTAATGCCCACTATAATCCTGAGTTAGCCGAGTACCTACTTTCTCATATGAACTGGCTACCATTGTGGTCTAACATAAAAAGAGATGATTTTGGATATGAGAGTACCAGCAACTAGCGCTCCTGTTGAATCTGACTTTAACAATATCAAAAATAGAATTTTCAAAAATGATCCTTTGCCAATGAGAGCAGATTTATTTGTACATAAGCACATTAGACATCTGAATGGAAAAATGAAAGTAATTGATTCAACGTCACCTAAGATCAAAATCATTAAGAAACCTTCTGACACTGTAATAAAAACTAAAATGGAAAATTCAAATGTACATGAAGTTACAAATAGCGACGAAATTCCTACAAATTTGGTAAATTCTCAATCAAACTGTCAACTTTGTAAAGAAAATGATAGTACCTCAGGAGCACATCAGTATGTAAAAAATATATTAGAAACATTTTTTCGTTTTTACTTTAACCCGAGTCAAAATTTAGATCCTCTTTTAGTTCTCCAAAAATCTCTTTTTAACCTCTTTTAAGCCTCTTTAAACTTCTAAATCCTCTTTTGAACCTAGAAACTGCAGAAATGGATTTTTCCACACTACTAGAGGTTCAAAAGACGTTGAAAAGAGAAGTAAAGAGGCTTAAAAGAAGTCCGAAAAAAAAATTTTTAAGATATTTCGAAAACTAAAATTGGAATTTTTTTCACAGTACCTATTATATTTTAAATGCCCTATAGAAGATGCAAATAATAGTTTTTAAATGATTTTAATAAATCTATTAGCATAGGTAGAAATTTAAAAAATTTAAATTTCACAAAAATTTGAAATCCTCTTTTCAACCTCTAAACATCGGAATGTGGATTTTTCTGCATCATTTTCAGGTTCAAAAGTGCTTTAAAAAAGAGGGTCTAAATTTTGACTCGGGAAGCTTAAGGAGAGAATACATATTTCAGAATGGTAAAAATTTGTATACCCAGAAAAATGTTTCTTTGTTTTAAAGAAATTTTCTATTTAAAACAACTTGTTTTAAATAATTTTTTTGGATGCCCGTTAATAGACTAGTACGTTAATAATAGACGAACGTACAAACGTTTTTTCGTCAGGACAAAAGAAATTCAGATGAGTCCCTCTGAATTCGTTTAATAAAATTAACATGAATTCAGATAAACAAAAAGTAATATATATCGTTGGAAATATAAAGAAAAAATCTTTTAGAGTATGTTCAAACACAAGAATTTATTTACTTTTCCAACGATATATATTACTTTTTATTTATCTGATTATATGTTAATTTTATAAAACGATTTTAGAGGGATTCACCTGAGTCTATTTTGTCCTGCCGAAAGGACGTTGGACTTTCTACAACTACACTGAAGCTTCACTTATTTTCACTAAGTCTAAACAAACTGAAAGGCAGAGTCGCACTTATTTTCACTCTGTAACGTAATATTCGAGTTGATTTGATTGGTGGATTCTTTAACATCAACCAATGAGAACGCACGGAGAACCTGTTCACTGAAAATAAGTAAGACTGGAAATTGTGAAAATAAGTGCGACTACAAATAAGTGAAGCTCCAGTGTAACACATTATTTCTAAACGAGTTTGTATCCTGACTCGCAAAAATTAATAATTTTCAGTGTTAAAAATTACACTTTGAAATCAAAAGACTACTATTTTAGCTTTCAATCTGACTGACTTTTACAACAAAGATTTTGTAGGAATAAAACTGACTTGTTTCTACTATTAAAAACAAAATTAAAAGTATTTGATATCATAATTATAGTGAAAGAATTCCTAATTATTTTGGAAACTTAAATGAATAATATTTTCAATTTAACCTGAATCAGTGAAGGTTTCACTGATCTCAATTCAGTGGACGGGTTATCCTTGATGACTCAGTTTTATTTATTTTACTGACAGTCAGTGATTTTGACTGATCTTTAGTGAAAATCCACTGATGAATTTACTACAAATTTTTCGTTTAAACAGAGAGCTTGATTGTCCATGGAAATCACATAACAGAATTATCAGTCTTTTGAAATTTGTTATTTTGATTTAATATTTAACAGAAAAGACTTACATCGTATTGGAATTTTCACAAATTTTCATCATATCGAATGAAAATTTGTATTAATATTTATAAACGCCAATTGCAATCTATAAGATTTATTATTTATTTCAAAATTGACGATAATTTGAAAACCGAAATTTGAAAAGAAATTTAATTAATTTGAAGAAATTTTTATTGCTCACAAGCGGTATATCTAAGAATTTTTTGGTTATTTAATTTATATATTAAAGCACTGCTATTTAATATAATGAAATAATTATATTAATAATTGATATTTGATAGAATTGTACCGAATGACACAGATACACAAAAAAAATAAAGTGTCTTGATCTGGAGTCGAGACATATGTATTCCGATGTATTTTGATGCGCTGAATCCTAATCCGCCATCAAAATTTAGCCAATGGGTCCTGGTTTCGCCCTAACCTCAAAAAATACCCTAAAATCGTTAAAATGGTCACTTTTGAATTATCAAAATTGAATCCAACCTCATATTGATAATTTTTTAAGATCCCTTAATTTAAATAAACTATTCTATAAGCTTTTTAATTGAAAATTCATATGAAACATTAAATCTATCGAACCTAACCTCAAAAACACATCTAAGATTCAAAACAAACAAATTATACCATACACAGCGCAATAAAAAATAGGTAAGCTCATAAAAGTTACAACTTAGGTGTTTCTATGATTTCTGATTACGAATCCGGTGTTAGTTTATCAAAATTCAAAATGGCGGATCCAATATGGCGGACAATGTAATTAAAATTTGTTTGGATTGGCTTGAAAATCCTTACTGGAGGGTTTTTGGGGTCGCAGATGACGAATCCCATGTCGCTTTCTAAAAATTCAAAATGTCGGATCCAATATGACGGCCTTTATTATTTTAACGATTTTTTAAAATTTATTACACACGGTTTTACGGAACCTTTGATAACGAATCATATATCAATTTTTATAATTTTAAAGTCTTACGAATTGTTTTCTAACAATTTTTTCTAACAATTCGTAAGACTTTAAGATTATAAAAATTGATATATGATTCGTTATCAAAGGTTCCGTAAAACCGTGTGTAATAAATTTTAAAAAATCGTTAAAATAATAAAGGCCGTCATATTGGATCCGACATTTTGAATTTTTAGAAAGCGACATGGGATTCGTCATCTGCGACCCCAAAAACCCTCCAGTAAGGATTTTCAAGCCAATCCAAACAAATTTTAATTACATTGTCCGCCATATTGGATCCGCCATTTTGAATTTTGATAAACTAACACCGGATTCGTAATCAGAAATCATAGAAACACCTAAGTTGTAACTTTTATGAGCTTACCTATTTTTTATTGCGCTGTGTATGGTATAATTTGTTTGTTTTGAATCTTAGATGTGTTTTTGAGGTTAGGTTCGATAGATTTAATGTTTCATATGAATTTTCAATTAAAAAGCTTATAGAATAGTTTATTTAAATTAAGGGATCTTAAAAAATTATCAATATGAGGTTGGATTCAATTTTGATAATTCAAAAGTGACCATTTTAACGATTTTAGGGTATTTTTTGAGGTTAGGGCGAAACCAGGACCCATTGGCTAAATTTTGATGGCGGATTAGGATTCAGCGCATCGGAATACATATGTCTCGACCCCAGATCAAGACACTTTATTTTTTTTGTGTGGCTGTGTGATCATTTGACTGAAATTCTAAATGACCGAACAGACAACAGTAAGAAATATTTTAACGCGAATTTGGAAATTGATCAATCACAGTTTTCTTGATAATTTTTTATTGGTCAATTTCAAAATTCAAGCAAAAATAATAACAATAGTTTATGGTTCGGCCATTTGCAAATTTGGTCAAAAGATAATTCGGTACTTTAAGAATTCTGTCAAATAACAATTCTTATTAAAATATTCAAGCAAATAAAGTTTATTCAATGAATATTCTGTTAAATATAAATTTAATTTTAAAAAATGTTGGCTAAATTTAAGTTATTTCAAATAAAAGTGCTGCCATTTATAAATTCTACAACCTAAAAATTCTTATAAACACATTGATTTTTTTTCTTGGATATACGATAAAAATTCATAATAATTAAAATTTAGTTATTTTTAAGTTCTTTACTATTTAATTTATCATGAATAATTAAAAAATTAAATTAATTAATTATTAATTATTAATTATCAATTAAATAATAATTATTAATTAACTAATAATTCGAAACAACAAATTTTGTAAGACTAATAATTCTGTTAAATATTTTGTATAGCATAATCAGACACCCCTTTCAAATTTCGAAACATTTCAAATGAAAAACTAGTGTAAACTGCATAAAAAATATGGTTGCGTTTTGTCAAATGTCTAAAAATGTATTCCTCCTCAAGTATTCCTTGATGATTTAATTTTCTACAATTCATAGTAATTCATATAATTTTCCTACACAATGTTTCAGCTGTGTAATTTGTCAAAAAATTGTTCACGCAATACCTGAGTGTTCAGTACCATTGACGGAAAACAGTGACGATGAAGGGTACGGTCAAAAAAGATTGTGCCTTTCTTGTAAAGCTGTAAAAAACATATTGCAGCAAATCGCGAAGAAGAAAACTGGAGAGGCCTCAATAGGGGCATTGATTATTTTGACAATAACTTTCTATTTTACGAAAAACTACAAAAAATTCCTGTTTTAAAAAATGGGAACGATCTCTCATTGAAGGCAACGACATTGGAAAATAGAAAAATTTCTTTAGCAAATACTTGTGCTTTCGACAGCATCATCCAACTTTTGCTTGTCGTTTATTTCGACAACAAGAATTTTGCCAGCGAAGTCGATAAACTGGCAAATTCGAAACTAATTTTTGAGATAGTTCAAAAATTATCTCAAAACGAAATTGAGAGTACCATCTATCGGATGAGAGCAAAAATTTTGCATCCCATCTTTTTTAATGAAAAAGATACTGACAATTACCGAAGCACTGATGAGTGCATTTTCATGAATTGTGTGTCGAATGCTCCTTCACTCTGTCGACGACTGCTTAGGGATTTAGACGGGTTAGAAGAAACCATTTCTTGTACTCAGGGATGTAAAAAAACTTTAACCAGAATTGTAATTGAAATCAATCGAACTTTTTTTTTCGAAACGGACAATTTAAATAACAAATTTCTGGAGAGAATCGTACTTCCATCTAAAGCCTGTTCAAGAGGTCGATGTGGTGGTGTGCAAACAAGTCTTATTACTAAAGCAGGTAAAAAATTTGATAATGTTTTTAAAAATGGTTATATATAGTGCCACCTATAAAGATTCGCCCACCCTACGTCAGCTAAAGACTTTACAAAAAGTTTTTTATTTTAATTTTTACAGGATTGCAACAAGAATGTAATTTTGTTTCTTCCTGACTTTTTCCTGATTTCTCGATTCTTTGCAGATCTTCAATTACTTTTAGAGATTTTAATAACATTTATCGCAAGAATTGAATTTTTGCCAAGAATTTTATTAAGATTTCTGAATATAATTGAATTTCTGCGAATTAATTATTACTTTTTAAAATAATTGAATTTCCGCAATCATTTGTAACTTTTCAAAATTCAATTTTTTGTATTTTTAACTAAAAATCTTGTATAATAATTTCAAAAGAATTTGAATTATTAAAATGTTTAAAAAAACTAAATTCTTAAAAATTTCTAATTAAATTCCTTCAAAATTCAGATTTTATGAAAATTCAAATTAAAACCTATTGAATTTGAAATATTTAAGTACAATTATTAATTCAATAATTTATAAATAATTAGTTATATTAAGGTAGGTCGTAAAAAATTAAGTTTATTTAAAAATAAATTATTTGTCGGAAATAGAAAAAATTGAAAGTATTGTATTTCTCTCTTAATTTGAATCAGTTAAAAATCGTGGTTTTAACTGTCAATCAATGACTGCTTTTTTGCTTTTAAATCAGTTATTTTTAACTGATTCAAATATAGAGAGTTGAATTGGTTGTGATTTCATATTTTATGTGGCAAACAAAATAGACAAAAATTCTGAATTTTTTTATGAACTCTAAAAATTTAATTCTTTTTAGTACTTTTAAGAAAAATCCCTGACATTGCCCTATAGAACACTTTTATGATAAATATTTTTTCTTTCAAGGCCCATTTTTTCTACTAGAAGTGACACCGGAAGGGAGAGAGGCATTAGAGCCGCAAATTTCTCTCCATCTTTTGCCGAAAAACCTAGAGATATGTGGAAAGACATTCACATTGCAGGGTGTAGTGCAATACTATCCAGGTGCTGCAGTGACAAGGAGGAGCAATGAAAAGGAAAAAATTGGTCACTACACATGTTTAGCTTTTCGCCTTGGAAACTGGCAGGAATTAGATGACCAAAAAGCCACGAAAAAACCCAAAAAAGTGAAACATAATTTTAAAGCACGACCGTGCCTAATAATGTACGCTTGCTGAAAATTTTTTTATGTTTAATGTTCTTGTCCTGCTGTCCTAACTTTTGGAAAATAATAAATCATTAATTTTTTATGTTAAATGTTTAAATTGACAAAAATAAAGTTTGACAAAAATTAAAGTTTTCAAAGGCAAACCATTTAAAAATCTTTTGAAATTTAATTATTTCTTAAAATTCATATATTATAATTATAACGCTTCTAATATTCAATTTTTATCTACAATTTTTTCTTAATTCAATTCTTGTTATACAAAATTCTAGGAGAATTAAATTATTTAAATACAAAGATAAATAATTATAACTTAAAATTGAATGTTTATAAAATATTTTACTAAATTTAAATAATAATTGCATTCTTTCAGGAATTTATTTTAAATTTTCAAAAAATGTTATGAAAATTGTATTTTAAATAATTAAAAATGTCTGAAAATGTTAATATTTATGAGAATAATTGAAGTTTTTGTAAAGAATTTTATTAAACTTGTTTTTTAATAATTGAATTCTTTTGTGAAATTTTATTAAAATAGTAGATAGTGCGATGAGTGAGAAATGCCAAGACTCCAAAAACGGTCCATCATTAGTGCAGTAATGTCTGCCGAGAATTGGCAGTCGTTACTGGGCCATTACTGGTGTTCAAAAAGTCCCAATGCTGGGTCAGTGATGGAGCCGATGGTCAGATATTCAAATTTCCCAAGACTGGGCCGATTTTTGTCCCAATACTGGCACGATCATGGCAAAGTTGATTAACCCGTGTAGAAATTGAAACGTGGTAGTGATCCGGCCCTGATCAGGTTAAATACGGCCCTGATTTGGAAATGAAACACTTTTTCTGATCAGATCCTAAAGTAGTGTTTAAAAAAAATGCCACATCAGGGCCTTATAAGGCCCTGATCACAACCTGATTTGGTATTTTATAAGTATACTTATAATAAATTAGCTTATTTTATCTGCAGTAAAATCTATTTCTATCATTTCATGTGAAAATGGAAGGTTAATTTTAATATACAAATTGTTTTATTTCTTTTCAATAAAAAACTAAAATTTTGTTAAAAAGTTAAAATGATTGCGACAAATCGAAATTATGCAGATTTTGTTCTCTTTATTTCTAAAGAAATATAGAGAATTATGCAAAGGACCCCGCAAAAAATACATTGAAAAAAAGTTTCGGTCAAATTTGTTTAAACTCTGTAGTTTTGTAGCTGATAATCTCCTGAACAAAAAATGCTAATGGCAACACTCCCAGAAATCAATAGTATTTAGCTACATGCTGTTGAGCCATAAAAAATAGGTCAAAAATAGCAAAGCTTGCTCAAGGCTTGGGAAGGCTTGGTAATGGCTCAAGGCTCGATTATGGCTCATAGCTTGATCATGGCTCAAGGCTTGATTATAGCTCAAGGCTTGATTATGGATCGAGGATTGGTAGAGGCTCAAGGCACGATTATGGCTAACGGCTTGATTATCACACAAATCATCTTGATTATAGCTTAAGGTTCGATTGTGGCTCAAGGCTTGATTATTGCAGAAGGCTTGATTATGGCTCAAGACTTGATCATGGCTCAAGGCTTGGTTATACTTCAAGGCTTGATCATACCTAAAAGCTTGATTATGGATCAAGGCACGATGATGGCTTTTAGTTATGATCAAGCCTTGATCCATAATCAGCTTTAAGTCATTATCAAGATCAAGCCTTGAGCCATAATCGAGCCTTGAACCATTACCAAGCCTTGATCCATGATCAAGATTTATGTCATAATCAAGCCTTGAGCTATTACCAATCCTCGATCCATAATCAAGCTTTGATTCACGATCAAGTCTTGAGCCAAAATCAAGTCTTGATCCATAATCAGCTTTAAGTCATTATCAAGATCAAGCCTTGAGCCATAATCGAGCCTTGAACCATTACCAAGCCTTGATCCATGATCAAGATTTATGTCATAATCAAGCCTTGAGCCATTACCAATCCTCGATCCATAATCAAGCTTTGATTCACGATCAAGTCTTGATCCATAATCAAGCTTTGAGTAATAATCAAGCCTGTAGCCATTACCAAGCCTTGATCCATAATCAAGCTTTGAGTTATAATCAAGCTTTGAGTCATAATCGATCCTTGAGCCATTACCAAGCCTTCCCAAGCCTTGAGTAAGCTTTGCTATTTTTGATTATGGCCTTGAGCCATAATCAAGCCTTAAGCCAAAATCAAGTCTTGATCCATAATCAAGCCTCGAGCCATAATCAAGCTTTGAGTCATAATCAAGCTATGAGCCATAATCGAGCCTTGAGCCATTACCAAGCCTTCCCAAGCCTTGAGCAAGCTTTGCTATTTTTGACCTATTTTTTATGGCTCAACAGCATGTAGCTAAAATACTATGTATTGATTTTTGGGAGTTTTGCCATTAGCATTTTTTGTTCAGGAGATTATCAGCTACAAAACTACAGAGTTTAAACAAATTTGACTGAAACTTTTTTTCAATGTATTTTGTGCGGGGTCCTTTCAGCAAAAAAAGAAAATTATTTGCATCATTTCTATTTTCAAATAATAATTTTGTAAAAAATTCTGAATTTTTTTTAAAAAGGAAAAAAATAATTTTTTTAATTAATTACAATTTTTCAACAAAATGTCAAGTTATATTTTTTTATTGTTTAGAGATAGAATATTATATCCGTACCTTCAGATTTAGAAAAACATTTTTTTTTAGTTTCATCAGAATTTGGAACATTTTGGAACATTTCTTCAAATTCATTTTAATTAATTATTATTTATTTTCATTCGAACTGTTTCTTTTTCGTTGAAACTGACGTAAAATGAATTTTAAATAATTGAATGTGGCTTTTTCGAAGTAATCTGGAACCTGATCAGGCCCTGAGGAATGGCTGTGATAAGTAAATCCTGATCAGGGCCAAACCACAAATAGAATTTACTTAAGGCAATTTCTACACGGGAATCTTTAATGGCAAAAGATTGCCAATGATGTGACGAACATCGGCACAGTCTGTATATAAAAATAAATCAAGACTGTCGTCAGTACTGATATAATAAGGGATAATATCAGGCAGGTACCAGTGAGCGCCTGTGGGCCATACACTGATACCTGACTAGAACTATCTCTTTCGGTCGAGCGCTGGGCGAAGGTGTTTTTCTTCCCATCCGCTCATATATTTTATCAGAGTTAAATAAACGTATATTTGTCTCAGAAGCAACAAAGTTATTTATTTGCTTTAAATAAAAATGTTTAATCTTCGCGAATTTAACTTTTATTTGAACCAAATAAAATTGAATTTAAACCAAATAAAATTTATTTGAAGCATATAAAAAATCTAGTTGGTTTTGAGAGAAATGTATCTTTTCTTTGGCTGTAAAACAGCAAAAATGAGTTCAGATTTCTTTTTCTTATAAAAAGTTTATGGCAAACTTAGTCAATTTTTAAATTGTTTGCTTTTTATATAAGTATTACAAAAAGGGTATTTTGCTGAAAACTTTATTCATACCTAAGTACTCTTTCTCTCTCATTCAAAATCAGACCTTGATGGTATTATATAATTTATAATATATAATTTTTTATTCTATTCCATTTATTATGTATATATTATAATGGATATACAGAAATTTTCCAAAAATATTTTTTATTGAATTTCTTTGGTGCTAAATAGAAATTTTATATTAATTGCATGAAATAAATGTGTTAACTACAGTAAATCTTAATATTAAACAAATTTTCAGTATTTTTAAAGAATTAATTTGTCTAGTTTTTCTACAGAACCGTTGACC
Organism: Leptopilina heterotoma; assembly: GCF_015476425.1. Taxonomy (NCBI): domain Eukaryota; kingdom Metazoa; phylum Arthropoda; class Insecta; order Hymenoptera; family Figitidae; genus Leptopilina; species Leptopilina heterotoma. Next base: position 1,088,090 of record NW_025110934.1, read on the forward strand.
AGAATTTATAAAGTTGGGCTAGATAATAACTTGATGAAAAAAGCGTGACACTCCATTTGAGTTATTAGCCAGTTGGCTTGTAAAGTAACTAGACAATTTCAAGCGCGACTGGACAGTTCCTTTAGAATAACTAGGACAAATTTATACTAGGGTACCCGATACCCCGTCTTGCCCCACTCTCCCCTACATGTTTTGTCCTTTTTTGGAAACATGTAAAAATACACTTAACCTTTCGCCCCAATCTCCCCCCATGATTCAAAATTAATAGTTAATTATGCATAATTTTAAAAAGTAACAGTAATTTCTTATAAAATTGAATATATTATTTCTATAAGTTAAAAAATTTCTTCTTTCAGTTATAGAAGTAATGCAAATAATACAAAATTATATAAAACTAAATTTCTATTGTTGAACTAAAATAATTACCCTAGTAGAAAAATTTGGTGGCGCTAGCATGGTGCCACTCTTGCGTTCCATTGCGCTGTAGTGGCGCTGAAAGCATTTAAAACACTTTTTTATTCTAGCGCCTTTCTCGCATTCTGCTCGCAGTGCTAGAATGAACATAACCTCACCTGCCAAAACTTTATTTCGCGAATTAAAAGATGATTCTTATGTCATTTCTTTTGACAAATATAATTAAAAAAATTGTGTACATATAAAAAACATTTACTAATTATCTGCCTGCAATGAAATTCAAACGTATTTGAAGATAAATACACATTTCGTTTAACTCTCTGCTGATGCTAACGACCGTTATCGTCAAAAATCGTCATTCTGGACGCCTGGTGGGGACTATGGGAGTTACGTTCCTTGGCGATAGAGTGGGGATAAGTTAGCATCAGCAGAGAGTTAAAGTTATGGTAATAGATTTTAATTCAGAAAACGGTAACCTATTCTTAATCCCAAGCCTAATCAAAATTTTGATCATTATTTGCTGTATAAAATTGTTTTTAAATATGGAAATATTAAGAATAAATTATTATTAAATTTCCATAAAAAATTATTTATTTCTTCACAGTAACAGTGTCAAAAATAGTTACACATGTTAAACATTGAAATTAAAATTTTTGAAATTAACCAATTCTTTTATAATTATAATAATAATAATAATAATAATAATAATTGAAAAAATTAAGTTCCTATTTAAAATCAGTAAATCTTTTCTGTCAGGTCAATTAAAAATAAAGAAAAAATAAATCTAGTTTGAGGTTATGTTTTCTAATTCGAATAGAGAGAAATTAATAATATATTTAGTTCATCAAAAAGTATTTATTGTTATTCTTGGTGATAAATCGTTAGATTAATTACTTAAAATATATTAAAAAATTTTCTTGGAGGTTGAATAAAGCTTCATATACTAAAAATTCTTTTATAAATAAGTGTATAAATTAACGAATGAACAAGAAATTTATAATGCAATATTAATTTATATTTAAATTTAATACAATTACAATTATATAAATACTTAGAATCCTTTACTATTATTGTTTTTAAATGCCACAATATTCTACAAGCAAACATTTACTTTTACTTTAAAAATAAAAGCAAACACCTTTGACAGTTTATATGCAACAGAAATTTGTGGTTATGTTGCATTCTAGCGGAAAGTGCTCGCGCCATTCAAGGCGCTAGAAGACGTCGGCGAGATAAACTGCCATGCAAATTCCAGTGGTGGCGCTAGCATATATCTAGGCTTCCATTAAATTTTTCTACCTGGGTAATAAATAATAATAATTTGTTTAAATATACATAAAAACGATATTAATTAAACAGTTTAGTGACTCAAATTTACAATTAGTTGATATAAAATTTGAGTAGAATTTACAATATTAGCATAATAGACCCGCGCTGTGAATGAGCTAAACTGTTTGTGCTTTTTATAAACAGGTAAGAGTTGATTTTTGTACGAAGGGTGAGCTTTAAAAAATTGTAATACCTACCAATCAAATGTATGATTACCCTGGCGGGCGGGTTTCACTGAATATCTACTGAATTCGGTAGACGTTCGGTATACGTTCGGTAATTGGTCGAAAAATTCAATAAAAAAGCATAGAATGTTGAAATAAACTATTGAAAATAATAAATGGAGTATTAAAGTGTAAATTTATCCAACATTTAGGGTAAATTATGTTGTAAATAATTAAATATTAATGTGTAAAGTGTAAAAGTGCTAATGTGACAGTTGAAATAGTGTGTGAAATTTATTAATTTGTAATGAAAATAAGAATAGAATGCTAAAAAAAGCAATCAATATATATTCTTTGAGTAGTATAGCAAAGCCGATACGACTCCAGGTTCTGATCTCGGCTAAGTACCCTCGGTCGGTAATGCAGATTCCTACATTGCCAACAGTCAGTGGGGTAGGTATCTGTCATTAAATCAAACCCGGTTGTCAATGTAGAAATCTGTTTTACCGACGGAGCTGTTGGCGGGAGATTTGGATTTTATTAAATAATTTAAAATTGCTTGGACGCCATTTTCTTGAAACTAAACTGCCTTTCGCGGGTAAACTGTTTTACCGACAGTGGAAGCTTACTCACTGTCCAACAGATGGCGGTACAAAAAATTAGCAGCCTAGTCGCTTGAATTATTTTAAATTTCGCGCGCAAAAAATGACGCCATATTGTTTACACTACTGAGTTTACCAAAGACTCAATAGATGGCGCTACTAAATGTTGTTAAAATCTATTTTATTATCTATAACCTCTTTAATTAATTTATAATTATTAATATTATTATTATTAATTTAATTATATATTTTTACTACTTTATTAAAATTATTCTATTGTATTGTTTCTTATTATTTTTAATAAGTAGTTATTATCACTAATATGTTCACATTGTTATTAGATGTTTATTAATAAAAGTGATTTTTATTACTATAGTTATGTATTAAGAATTGTGAATTTATTAAATTTATATTTATCATTTAAAAAAACAGTATCGTCAATTAGTTTCTCTTGTTTATAAGCAAAGGTAAGTATATATTATACATTTATGTTCCTTGATAAGTACATATTACTTTTTAACAATTGTTAGTTTATTAATAAACATTAAAGATACTTCAGTTTCTACTATTGAAAATTCTATTATTAAATACCAGTTTCTCTTATTTATAAAAATTATATTATTTGTCAAAACTCTACAAATATGATTATTAACAACATATTTACTAATTATACCACTATTTTCTGTATAATTAACAATATGGAATTTAAAAACCTAAGTTATTTATGAAGGATTTCTATTTATGGCATTAACCTAATAAAAACTTAATTTTAAATTTGAACGATTTTCGCGCCTTCTTAAAACACATGAAGTCATGTTTACAATAAACGTAGAATAAATTTTGTAATTCCCGTATTAATAAATTATTTTCAAATTATCCCGCCTTTCACATTATTTATAAACATTTAATTTATTTATAAATTAATTTTAAATCATTCTTATATTATTTTACTATTTAAACTTCTGATGAGCTAGTGTTAGCAGACAACTTTGTGTAGTGTTTAAAGGAACCAAAACAATGGTAAGTGTTCATGTTAATTAAATTTATATTTTTCTCTTAAAAATAGGATTATGTAAAGAATATTTGTAATAATAAAATAAATAACGTTGTTTATTATCTACGAAACTAACAATAATGTAAAAAAAATACGCTAGAAATGGAAAAAGAGCAAGAAGTGGAAAATGTGACCAGCGACAAAAAAGAAATGGTATGTTTGTTTACAACTTTTTTAACTTCAAATTAATATTTAAGAGAAAAAATATAAGGTGAATCAGCATTAAAATTCACCTAAACAATTTTTCAATTTTCAATTAAATCTAAACATAACCAAAAAAAACAAATTTTCAATTTAAATTAAATCTAAACATAACCTAATTAAATTTTTATTTTTCTCTTAAAAGAGGATTATGTAAAGAATATTTGTAATAATAAAATAAATAACGTTGTTTATTATCTAGGAAACTAACAATAATGTAAAAAAAATACGCTAGAAATGGAAAAAGAGCAAGAAATGGAAAAAGAGCAAGAAGTGGAAAATGTGATCAGCGACAAAAAAGAAATGGTATGTTTGTTTACAACTTTTTTAACTTCAAATTAATATTTAAGAGAAAAAATATAAGGTGAATCAGCATTAAAATTCACCTAAACAATTTTTCAATTTTCAATTAAATCTAAACATAACCAAAAAAAACAAATTTTCAATTTAAATTAAATCTAAACATAACCTAATTAAATTTTTATTTTTCTCTTAAAAGAGGATTATGTAAAGAATATTTGTAATAATAAAATAAATAACGTTGTTTATTATCTAGGAAACTAACAATAATGTAAATAAAAATACGTTAGAAGTGGAAAAAGAGCAAGGAGTGGAAAATGTACACAGTGACAAAAAGGAAATGGTATGTTTATTTACATCTTTTTTAACTTCAAATTAATATTTAAGAGAAAAAATATAAATTTAGACTATATTTTATTTTAAAATCAAAGTTGATTTATTTAAGATATTTGAAGGGTGCGCTAAAACAAAGCATTAAACGTCAAATTTTTCATAGGTTAGATTCACATCAAATTTGACGTTATATATCCTTTTCTCTACAATATATGTTTAAATCAGTAAGAAATTCTTACTTAGTTAAACTTTATAATAATTACAATTTTTATTATTAATAAACTAATATTAATTACTGATATTTGTCTCTAAAAGTTGAAGTGTCGTGTTAGCGTTTAATACTTTATTTTAGCGCACCCTTCATGTATACAATATATGTGTTATAAATATTTTTTTCAATTATATCAATGCTTCTAAATTATTCTATATTATTATTTGTTTAAAACATGATGTAATTGGTCTACTTTTACTTATTAACGTAATAAGTAAAAGACTAAAATTAAATATTTATAAAATTAATTTCTACGCAAGCTAACACTTATCAATTCATATGAAGTAATATATTAATTGATTAATAACTTTTTAGATGGATGAAAGGAATGGAAATCTACTCAATCAGATTAACCTTTTGAAACAGAATGATATTTTTAATAAATTATTTAAAAATATTGAAGACATGGAGTATGATCCAAGGATACCTGGACTATTTCAAACAGATTTTGAGCATAAAAACTGCAATCCAAACATTCAAAAAATCTTCAGATGTCAAAGACAGCTAGCAGCTACTAATCAGAATCCAGATAAACCGATAAAAAGGTCAAACACAATACCAAAATCGCATAGCTCAGAATATAACCGTCCAATAAGGCCAGAAAAAGAATTTCAAAAAAGTCCACCACGGAAGGAGCCCACCGATGGCCTCACAACCGCTGAAAGAATAAGATTGAGGCTAGCAGAAGAGAGAAAAAAGAAGCGGAAAACTGAAATTGTTGAACCGCATACAATAAAAAGACGCAATAAGCAAAGGGAACCTAAGGAAAACTTATGTTCTGCGATACATCAAAATGTTTTAAAAAATTTACCAAAAAAAAGAATCACAAGTTTCGACAAGATGCATTGAATTGCATTGCATTTTGTTTATATAAAAAATTTTTGTTTTATAATTAACAGTTTTTTCATGCTTTTTTTCTTAAAAAAAATTCTTTTTTCGTTTATACTTTTATTAACAAACATTTTTTCATATTTTGTTTATAAAACAAAAATTTTTTATTTTTACTTTATAACTGACAGTTTTTCATGCTTTTTTCTTAAAAAAATTCTTTTTCGTTTATACTTTTATTAACAAACATTTTTTCATATTTTGTTTATAAAACAAAAATTTTTTATTTTTACTTTATAACTGACAGTTTTTCATGTTTTTTTCTTAAAAAAATTCTTTTTCGTTTATACTTTTATTAACAAATTTTTTTTTCATATTTTGTTTATAAAACAAAAATCTTTATTTTTACTTTATAACCGACAGTTTTTTCATGCTATTTTTCTTAAAAAAATTCTTTTTCGTTTATACTTTTATTAACAACTTTTTTTTCATATTTTGTTTATAAAACAAAAATCTTTATTTTTACTTTATAACCGACAGTTTTTTCATGTTTTTTTCTTAAAAAAATTCTTTTTCGTTTATACTTTTATTAACAAATTTTTTTTCATATTTTGTTTATAAAACAAAAATCTTTATTTTTACTTTATAACCGACAGTTTTTTCATGTTTTTTTCTTTAAAAAAATTCTTTTTCGTTTATACTTTTATTAACAAATTTTTTTTCATATTTTGTTTATAAAACAAAAATCTTTATTTTTACTTTATAACCGACAGTTTTTTCATGTTTTTTTCTTTAAAAAAATTCTTTTTCGTTTATCGCATGTTAACAAATGTTTTTTTTCATGCTTTTTCAAAAAAAATTTTATTTTCAAACTTTTATTATTTATAGTGAAATAAATGGTTTATTAGGAATGTTTATTAAACTTTTAATAATAAATGTACAATGTTTATAATTATTTATATCTGTATAAATGTATATACATTAAATAGAAATTTATTGTAAAATAAATATTTATTTATTTTTTAAAAGATGTTTTATTTTACACTACACATACAATAACTTATAATAAAAAATTAAATGAATTTTTAATCGGAAATAATTTTTCAAAACTAAACATGTTTCTAATTAGTTTGCTGAATTTAAGCTAAACTTTAATTTAATTTAAAAAATATTGTTCATATAAAAAATTATTATCTATTGTAATACATATTAATTATTATAATTATTTTCACTCACAATATGAAATAAAAAATTTATCTTAATTCAAATTTCGCGCTTTACCGACGGGTGATAACTATCTTATTAGTTAACCTTAACGGCCACCTAGCGCGTTCGTAAGAGTGCACGGTGGGGAGAGCGCGAGTGGGGGAACCGCTTGGTGGGGGGAACCCTACGAGGGTAGCTAGCACACGGCAGAGAGCTCATTCAGCTCGCAGCACAGCAGCAGGCGGTCGACATGGAAAACCAGCGGTGCGAGTGCTTCAACTGCCTGATGAGGATGGTGTCGCAGTACAATGTAAGTATTAATAATTAAGTAAGTAATGAGTAATAATTAAATTGTACTAATATAATATATTTTAGTTGCAGCACCCGGGTCAAGAGGTGCCACTTCCAGGTACACCATCACCGCGGCCCAGGTCTTCAACGCCTCCGCGGTACTTGTGGCACCGGCCAGAGACTCCACCACCCTATGTGGTGCTGGGGACGCCACCTGAGTCGCGAGAGGCATCACCGACACCATCACCGCGGCCCAGGTCTCCAAAGCCTCCGCGGTACTTGTGGCACCGGCCAGAGACGCCACCACCCTATGTGGTGCTGGGGACGCCACCTGAGTCGCGAGAGGTATCACCGACGCCATCACCGCGACTGAGGTCTCCAACGCCTCCGAGGTACCCGTGGCAGCGGCCAGAGACACCACCTCCACCAGAGGATCAGCGAACAGCGTCACCTCGGGCGCCGACACCTCCACATGGAGGTCGTCGAGAGCGACGTCGCCGCCGTCCACGCGTCGTTATTAAAATTGTGATTAATAATTATAATAATAATAATTAAATAATAATATATAAGATATATTTTCTAAAAAATAAGTGTGTATTTATTAGTATTGTAGGTTAGGGTAAATTATATAATGCATGTGTGAATGTTGTAGTAGCGGTAGAATGGATGAAAATTAAGGTAGTGTGGAATCACACATGCGTGAAAACTATGAGTAAGGTAAATGGTCTCCTGCGCATGCGCAAAGATAGTAGTCGGGTAAATAGTCTACTGCGCATGCTTAAAGGTAGTAGTGGGGGTAAATAGTCTACTGCGCATGCGCAAAGGTAGTAGTGGGGATTTTTGGGTATTAGAGTGGGGATTTCAGACTATAAATGAGAGTTTTGAGAGCAAATTTCTCATTGTAATCTGTGAGCTCACGCAGAGTAGACAAAGCTAAGCTAACACCGATTACAGTATTCCAACTTTTACTTATCATTATTTTTTGAGTTCTCTTAGATTAGAATTTATTTTGTAAGCGTTTTTATTGTATTGTTCTTTTTCTACGTTCACTTAGATTAGGATTTAGTTTGTAAGCGTTTTATTGTTCTTTTTTTTGTGTTCTCTTAGATTGTAATTTAGCTTTTAAGTGTATTAGTTTTGTAAGTGCGTTTTGAGTTTTTTTAGTATTATTGTTTTGTCTTATTTTTTTGTTAGTAATACTTTTTTGTGTTATTGATTTTTTTGTTTTTGAGAATGCCTGGCAAACGAAAGTTTACCGGTAACGTAGGACCAGCGAAGCGTCCTAATTATGGTACCATCCTTGATGAATGTGAGTTCACGATTGTACTCATCAAGGATGCTCTCGAATTGTTATCGAGTTTAAGCAATGGCGCCAATAAAATCGATTTTGTTTCGCGGTGGGTTGCAGAATGTTCTCGCAACGAACAAGTTCTGACAAGTCTTTTAAAATCCATGTACTTTACGCATGAGAAAAGTCGTTGCCAGAACATTCTGCAATCCATAATGGGATTTCGAGTATTGTTCGAGTCTCAAGCGATAGAGGGCGGTGGTCTACAAGACCCTAACATTAATAACCGCGTGCGATGGGCTGAATGTGAGAGTGCATTTGAATGTCGACTGTATACGAATGTTGTGTTAAATATTGTACACCTAGACATAAGTGCGTTTTTGGATGATGCAGCCATTTTATTTAAAGAACACATTCAAGGTGCTTTAAAACAAAATGGCCCCATAATTGTATACGGTGTTTTGACAGCCAACTTCAAAAGAGTGCAGAACGAAGAAGAAGTGGTTCAACCAATACCATTCACAGCCAAATCCAGTAGCATCTTCCCGACGACCGTATTGGAGGACTGGTTTGAATCAAACATGAAGCAGCCAATCATGAGGAAGGTCGAGGAGTTCCATGAGAAGGGGTCAAACTGGAACCTAGTGTCGATAGTGAAATTAGAAATTAATGTAAATAAGTATAATCCAATGCGTGCGAGTTCATATATCAATCTACCTACACAAATTAAGCGAAAACAAGCATGTGTTAATGTTGAAAACAAAGACAGAGAGTGCTTTAAGTGGGCTGTACTGTCAGCTTTACATAATGACAAATCACATCCTGAACGTGTCTCTAGCTATAAAGAATTCGAAAATGAATTGAATTTTAAGGGTATAGAATTCCCTGTAACATTAAAAAGTATTGCGAAATTTGAATTGTTAAACAATGTATCTGTAAATGTCTACGGCCTTACGAAATGGCATGGCAATTTCTCCGTCAACCCTCTTCATCTGACCGCAGAGAAGAGAGAGAAACATGTAAATCTACTGCATGTAGTAGATTCGTATGATGATGAAAGTGTATGCGATGACAATGTAAATTGTGAAAGTTCCTTTTGTCATCTACGCCGACTGTGAAAGTTTACTTCTTCCCGCTGAAGAAGATACAGACAATTTAAGTAAAACTGAGATATTCCAGCGTCATAAATTGTTGAGTATCGGTTATTATGTAAAATGTAGCTTCGATGACTCAATGTCTATGTATGTACCGTGTCCAAGGCAGGAATTAGACCCTGCCAAGTGGTTTGCTGACGAGTTAAGGTAATTCGCGGAAAGAATTGACAACGTATTTAAAAACCCTATACCTATGGATGCCTTAACTCCTCAGCAAATTGCTGATTTTAAGAATGCAACCGTGTGCCATATTTGTCAGAAGAATATACCAGCGGGTGTTAAAAAAGTTCGCGATCACTGTTATCTTACTGGCGAATACCGAGGTGCTGCGCATGAATCGTGCAACTTGAATTATCAAGAGTGTCAACTCATCCCCATTGTATTTCACAATTTAAGCGGGTATGACGCACACTTTATAATTCATGCTGTATCAACAAGCTTTGAAGGTCGAATTGACCTCCTCCCCTTGAACAAGGAGAAGTATATCTCCTTTACTAAAAACATCAAGGGGAGTGAGGTTAAATTCCGCTTCATTGACTCATTTCGATTCATGGCAGCATCTCTTGAGAAACTAGCGTCATACCTTGACGAATATAAAATTATTGAATCCGTATTTGCCAGTACGGTGACGGATCGCGAACAAATAAAATTGTTAACGCGAAAGGGTATCTTCCCCTACGAGTACTTTGATTCGCGAAGTAAACTCGATGAAACAGAGTTGCCAACAAAAGAGAGATTTTATAGTACTCTTTACGACGCTGGTGTAACGGATGATGAATATGAGCATGCGCAAAAAGTCTGGTCTGAATTTAATTGTCAAACTCTTTACGATTACGTTCACCTTTATATGAAAACTGATGTGTTATTACTTGCCGATGTCTTTGAAAACTTTCGCGAACAGTGTGTAAAAACGTACGGGTTAGATCCAGCACACTATTACACTACCCCCGGTTTAACTTGGGATGCTATGCTCAAATATACGGGCATAGCATTGCAACTTATAACCAACATAGACATGATGATGTTTATTGAGTCGGGTATCAGAGGCGGCATTAGCCAGTGTTGTAACCGGTATGCTAAAGCGAACAATTCCTATATGGATCATTTTGATCCATCTCAAGACCCAAAGTACATTATGTATTTCGATGCCAATAATTTGTACGGTTGGGCAATGACACAAGCACTTCCAATTGGTGGTTTTAAGTGGATTGCCAACCCTGACGAGGCGTTTGACTTTAACGTACCCGACGACTCTTCAGTCGGGTACATTTTAGAAGTCAATCTCGAGTATCCCGAGAGCCTGCACGATTCTCATAAGGACATGCCTTTTTGCGCAACTAATGCAAAACCCCCCATGTCCAGGCAGGAGAAATTACTTACAACTCTCCTGCCTAAAGAGAAGTATGTTATACACTATCGTGCATTAAAACAGGCTCTCGGAAACGGTATGAAACTCATAAAAATCCACCGAGTGCTTGAATTCAACCAATCCGAATGGTTAAAACCCTACATAGATTTTAACACTACCATGCGAACCACTGCAAAAAATGAATTCGAAAAGAATTTATTCAAACTAATGAATAATGCAGTGTATGGCAAGACCATGGAAAATGTTCGCAAGCATGTTGACATTAAGTTGGTTACACACTGGTACGGTCGGTATGGTGCCGAAGCCCTCATCTCTCGACCCAATTTCCACAGTCGAGCGATCTTCGATGAGGACCTTGTGGCCATCGAACTGCGCAAGACTGAGATCCTACTCAATAAACCGATTTATGTGGGTTTAAGTGTGTTGGATATCTCGAAAACGCTAGTCTATGACTTTCACTACAGTTACATGCTCCAGAAATATGGTGGAGCATGTAAACTGTTGTACACGGACACAGACAGTCTAGTGTACGAAGTGAAATGTCAAGACATATACAAAGACATGAAAGACGACATTGACAAGTTTGACACATCTGATTTTCCCGCAGACAACGCGTATGACATGCCGCAAGTCAACAAAAAAGTGCTCGGCCTTATGAAGGACGAATGCAATGGTAAAATTGTTACCGAATTTGTTGGCTTGCGGAGTAAAATGTATAGCATACGCGTTGAAGGTGAGGATTTCGTTAAGAAAGCAAAAGGTATTAAAGCAGGAGTCGTCAAAAAGACAATAAAATTTGATGACTATGTACAATGCCTTAACAATTTTGAAATTCAGACCAGAACGCAGTACAATATAAGGTCACGGTTACATAATTTAGAGACAGTCAAACAAGTTAAAGTAGCCTTAAGTCCGCATGATGATAAACGGTACTTGTTACCCCAGAGTACTGACACTCTTCCATGGGGTCATTATAGGATTCCCACAATCGACGAATGATTTATAAAATGTGATTTAAAAAAATAGAAGGTTTGTTAATAAATAATACAATTATATACAATTTCCATGTGTTTTTTATTTAAAAAATCCTTTCATATATACATAATAACATATGATTAAAACTTATATAATTTAAGTGTGCAAATCGCCCCCAGTAACTTAACGCAAATTCTACGCTAACATTAATCTTTGATTGATTTGCTGGTTGATTGACATTTGCGTTAAGTTACTGGGGACGATTTGCGAATAATAGATTATACATTTGCTTTATCTTCCCACGTATTGTGAGAATTATCAAAGCCAAGCCATTTGACAAGAACTTTGTTTCCACGTGTTTTGAGAATTTTTTCCACAAGATAAATATCTGAATATTTTACTTTAAGAAGTTCCTCTTCATAAAATCCTCCGCTGATGGGTTGGTCCTGGTAATCCTTGAGCTTGTAAGTCACTGGTTGAGTTGATACAACTTGATCCACAGTGAATATTTCTGTTGTCCAATTGGGTGTATATCCTTTCTCGAAAACGTTTTTATATTTGCTTACTCGAACTTTGTCACCAATTGTATACTTTGGTCGTCTTAAAGGAATTTTTCTCAGTTTAGAGATCCTTTCTTTTAAAATTTCAACGTCTTCTGAAGTAACATCTTTAGGCTTCATTCCAATTGTTCTATGTTTTGTATTATTGTAGTTGGAATTAAGAGTAGGCAATATATCATACCACTTGTAATTTCCTCGTAAACTAAATTGCATCCACATTTTTCTTTTTAGTGTTCGATTAAACCGTTCAACAATAGAAGCCTTCATATTACTGTATGTTGAGTAAAAATTTATTTTATACTTTTTCATTAATGCTTCAAATTGTGAGTTATAGAACTCTTTTCCTTTGTCACTATGCAAGTTTTTTGGTATGCGTTTTTTAGCAAATATAGATTGCATTGCATGAGAAACATCTTTTCCACTTTTACTTTTTACTGGAACAGCCCAAGAATATTTCGAAAATATGTCTATAACTGTTAGTAAATACTTGAAACCTTTATTTATTCTTGAATAAGGTATCATTTCTACTAAATCTGCTTGCCATGTCTCATTAATATCACGCATTTCAACTCGCCGTCGAGGATAATTTTTTCTAGCCTGAGTATGAAGTTCATTCACTACTGTTAATTTTTTGTTGTTCATTCTCAAGAGCACTTAAGCGAGTATCCAATTCACTAATAATTTCAGCTGTTCGATAAGATAAGTCTTGATTTATATCTTTTTCAAAAATTTTTATTTTTTCTGTAATAGAGTCTTCAAGAACTTTTAGAAATAAGTTGTTATTGTCCACCTCTGATCTAAGTGAGGCACTAGCTTCATACAATAAACGCACTTCGTGTTTTATCATATGTCGTACAAGTTTTAAATTGACAGCGTCGTTTTCTTCTTCAGCGTTAGCAAGATTACAGAGTTTTCTTCCTTCAACGTCAAAGTTTCCTTGAGAATTGAGTTTAAAACCAACTCCAGGAGGCCCTCGTCTTGCTGTTCCTCTTTGATTGAGAGGATGTCCGAACACGTCAATGCTCATTGTTGAAATGAATGATATTTGCTAAAACACATCTTAATATATAATTTTAGCTTCACGTAGTTCCTCAATGATAGACATGATTTCATTATTGTGACTAGGATTTCCAGCAGCTTGAGAAGCCATTAATAGTCTAAGACGGTCAATCAACTCATTTGGATCATCCCAATAGATATATTCTCGTTGAAAATTTTTGTTTGTAATCATAAATTTAGGTAATGAACTACCGCTTACAGATGACCGTTTGGTAGCTGTTTGAGGGAAGAATTGAGATATAAAATTCAAATACTTGTAACTCTTATCCGTACGTATAGATTCAGAGGAACTATACTTCTTTTTGTGTGCATTAGTAGCAATCAGAATCTCTTTATAGTTTCTTTCATCATCTTCACTTATAAGCGATGTAGTAGGTTTACTTTTAAATAAAAGTTCAAGTAATCCAAGCGTTTGAAGATATCGTTTATTACCAATTTTTACATGCTGATCTTCAAGAGTTATTGGTGAATCACCAATCATAAGTGATCCATCACTTAGCTTACGTATGCCGTATGTTGAATCTAAACATTGCTTTCTATTATGATTTAATAAGTATAGAAATTTATTACTTATTTTATCATCATCTGGAGATTTTTCAGTTTCACTTTCAAAGTATATGCTATCATCCATCTTCTGCTCTTTCTTTTCAATCTTGATATTTTCATGTTCAGTGTCTGTCAAGTTAATAATTTTTTGTAAGGGTTGAACTATCGGTTTAAAAGTTTCAGTCAGCACATTTTCAGCTTCTTCTTTTCCTAATTTTAACATACGATGTTTTCGCCTAATTGCCTCGCTAGCTTTAGCAATTTGATGAAGATATTCTTTTTCTTTATGAAACATGTTATTATTACAAGGTTTCATATTGAACTAACAATATTTTAGGGATGATCCTATATTTATAGTGTTACAAAGCTATCAAATCCTTTTCTATACCTTCCATCATTTAAATCAGAATCCTTATCAATTACTACAAATCCATACTTGTCTGAATTCCAACATGTTGAACATAGTTCTCGAAATTGATTAAATGTCATGTCAGTATTAACATGATCATCATAAACATGCCTTAAATTTTTCTCATCTTGACGAAAAAGAACTAGTAAATTAACATTATCACGTACCAAATGTTTAGGAATGCGGGCATATGTTTGACAAAGATAAAAAGAATCAACATCAACATGTCTACCCATGCAAAAGAATGCCCTTACATTATCTTGCTTCTCGCAAGCAATATCATCAAATATAAATATTGAATTTCGTTTTGCATCTTTAGGAGTAATGACTTCTTCATGCTCACTAAATGGTAAATACTCTACTCCTTCAACATTATTAACAACTTGTTCCAAGAATTTATACTTGGGTTGATGTAAAGACTTTGAGTATAAGTAAATATTATCAAATCTAAGACCATTAGGATGTAAAATTAAAGAAAGTAGTACATTTGTCTTTCCACAATTTAATGGTCCACAAAAAATAGCTCGAATACTACCGGAAAATAAACTACCATGACGCTTCACTTTCTTCTCTTGTTGTTCAACAATCGAGTCCAGATTGACGACTGGCAGCTTGTGAAGTTGTTCCTTGAACCGCATCCTGATTTAGACTGCCGCTAAAGGTATAAATACAGCGCTTATATAGCTAACAAGTCATTCTAATTTTAACTTTCACAGAGTAAGGTATGATTATACATCATCGCTCTCAAGGAAAAGGGTTAATTAATAAACTTATAAACAAGTTACCATTTGAATTACATTTGCCAGGTTATCAATATTGTGGACCAGGCACAAAGTTAGCAAAACGTCTAGACCGAGGTGATCCAGGTGTTAATCCATTAGACGCCGCTTGTAAAGAGCACGATATTGCTTACTCGAAAAATCGAGAAAACGTTGAAGAAAGAAACGCTGCTGATAGAGTATTAGCTGACAAAGCGTGGCAACGTGTATTTGCTCCAGACGCACAATATAGTGAAAGAGCTGCAGCTTACGCAATAACAAACGCTATGAAAGCAAAATCAAAATTTGGAATGGGAGTAAAGAAGAAGAAGACAAAGTCAAAGAAACGAGTAAAGAAGACAAAATCAAAAAAACGAGTAAATCTTAGAAAAATTGTGGATGCTGCAAGAAAATCAATAATTCCTGGTAATGATGCTCGATCAACAATAAAGTCAGCTATTGAAACAGCTCGAAAAGCTGTAAGGAAAGCAGGTGGTAGAGAAAAGGTTTTAACACCTCGTATTCTACCTGTTCCATCAAAAGTTGGTGGTCTGTTACCATTAATTCCAATTTTTGCTGGTCTAAGTGCACTTGGAGCGCTTACTGGGGGAGCTGCTGGTGTAGCAAAAGCTGTTAATGATGCAAGTGCAGCAAAAGAGCAGTTGAAGGAAGCTCAGCGTCATAATAGAAAGTTGGAAGCAGTGGCACTTGGCAAAGGTCTACATTTAAAACCATACCGACAAGGGTTGGGACTTCATTTGAAACCATATGTTAAAGGACAAGGTATTAAGAGGCGATGTAGAAAAAAAAAGTTTAAAGCTGCCTCAACGAGCACTTACAGATCTAGATTTACTTAAATATGCTAAAGAAATGAAAATTTCCCATTTTCGAGGAGTTTTTATGCGAAATGAACTACCTATAAGTGGTCCTCGAAAAAATGAATCCGCCATTATTAATTTAGATGATAAAGATGGTTCTGGAACTCATTGGGTTGCATATAAAAAAGTTAATAATAAAGCAGTATACTTTGATAGTTTTGGAAATCTTCAACCACCCTATGAACTTGTCAATTACTTAGGTTACAATACTTTAATACAGTATAATCATCAAAATTATCAAGATTATAATAGTTTTAATTGTGGTCATTTATGTCTAAAATTCTTATGTGGACAGCTTGAAATAACTCAAAAATATATTCTATATAAGTGATTGTAAGTCATTCCACCTAATCAGTTTATAAAAAGTCATCAACATGGAAGAATCTTTTACTCTGACTATCTCAGGCAATTCATCTGTCCTGGAGGCAGAATATTTTCCTCCGATAGAATTATTATCTAATAAAAATTATGTACTTGGCTTAGTTGAATTACTAACTTTCAATTCAATTCCTAATATTGATCAAGGTAAAAATAAATTTTATATTGGTGATAAAGTGATTACTATACCCCCTGGAAGCTATGAAATTGAAGATATTGAAAAATATATTCAAAACTCTATTGAAAATGGATCTGAAATTGTAAGAATCAAACCTAACAATAATACTTTACGTAGTGAAATAACAAGCAGCCTTGAAGTGAGTTTTGAACAAAACGATTAAATTGGTAAATTATTAGGATTTACTCCACGAATATTGACAGCTAATATACCTCATACGTCAGATGTACCAGTAGCCATTCTTAAGGTAAATGCTATCAGAATTGAATGTAACATTACTACTGGTGCATACATAAATAATAAAAAGGTACACACAATTCATGAATTTTTTCCAATTGTACCAGCTGGATATAAGATTGTGGAAGTTCCATCTCACGTCATTTACCTTCCAATCGCCGTGAAGACAATACATAATATTCAAGTAAGAATCGTTGATCAAGACGGAGATTTAATAAATTTTAGAGGTGAAACTATAACAATTCGATTACACGTTAAATCAACGTAATGGGAATTGTATTTCATAGAAAAACTGGTGGAAGCTATATAAATGAGTTACCATGTTAGAAGTCATTCATTCCTCAATCAGTTCGCAAGAGACTAACATCTCAGAACATACTATTTCTGAAGCAGCTCGGCCTAAGAGTTTATCAAGAAAACAAGGGAAAAAATTAATTTTTCACATACTTTTTATTTGTTGTTGTAACAAAAATGGAAGAAATTTTAAACATTCTAAGTCCAGTTAAATTTGATAATTCTGTGGCACACTATGAGATTCATGCACATCAACCATACGTGTCATCAGCATTTAATATCAGTGACGAGATTAGAATTGCAGTTCAACATCAAGACTTGTACATTCTTCCCTCTAAAAGTACTTTACACGTCACTGGAAGAATTGTTAAGCCTAACAATGCGCTTGTAACTAATACAAAGTTAATTAGCAATGGTATTTCCTACCTGTTTAATGAGATTCGTTATGAATTAAATGGCGTTGAAATTGATCGCTCTAAAAATGTTGGTATTACAACCACAATGAAAAATATAATTTCTCAAACACCTAATCAAATGATTTACTCTGAAAATGCTGGTTATCTACCTTATGATGATGATGATAGCAGAGTAACAAATGATGCTGGATATTTTGATGTAAATATTCCACTAAGTATGATTATTGGTTTTGCTGAAGACTATCGAAAGATTGTTGTAAATGCAAAACATGAACTTATTTTAACAAGATCTCGTACTGATCTAAATGCTGTAGTAAACATTGAAGCAGCAGAGCGTGAAGAATTTAAAATTATTATTAATAAAGTTGAATGGTTAATTCCATATTTAATGGTAAATGATCGACAAAAAATTGAATTATTGAAATTCATTGAAAAAGACTCACTTATAACAATGAGTTTTAGATCATGGGATTTGTATGAATATCCTATGATTCCTGCCACTCAAAAGCATGTGTGGACTGTAAAAACTTCAACACAAGTTGAAAAACCTCGATATGTTATTCTTGGTTTTCAAACAAATCGAAAAGAAGATCAAGAAAGGTATGCAAATTTATTTGATGCCTGCAATCTTCTCAATGTTAAACTTTTCTTAAACTCACAGTACTATCCTTATGGAAATTTAAATTTAAATTTTACTCAAAACAAATTTTCCATATTATATGAAATGTATTGTAATTTTCAACCGTCCTACTATGGAAAAGAATCTGAACCTTTATTAACTAGAAATAACTTTAAAGATTATGCACCATTGGCTGTTATTGATTGCTCAAAACAAAACGAATTTCTAAAACAAGCATC
The DNA here is from genome assembly GCF_015476425.1 of Leptopilina heterotoma. Taxonomy (NCBI): domain Eukaryota; kingdom Metazoa; phylum Arthropoda; class Insecta; order Hymenoptera; family Figitidae; genus Leptopilina; species Leptopilina heterotoma. The sequence goes on from NW_025110934.1 coordinate 1,106,440, forward strand.
TGTAGATGTGCGATTGGAATTTGAAGCAAGTGAAAATTTTCCAGCCAATACAGCTGCATATTGCCTTATAATTCACGACCGCATTATACAGTATACACCAATCAGCGGCGTCGTTAAAAAAGTAACGTGATTGGTAGAAATAATGACCAATCGTACACGACATCGGTAGTGGGGGTAATTGGAGTGGTGGGGGAAAGGCTATAAAGAGAGCGTCTCTCTAAGGCTTGAGCCATTATTCTATTTCAGATACCATGGCGTACGTCGTAGATATTCAGTGCTTCAAGAGACCATACAACGAGTTTGTCATCAAAGAGTTGGCGATTCTACCACTTCAACAAGATGCTCATCCATTGGTCTACCTCTTCGAGCCGCCATATGCCTGGAGTCGATTGCCTGCAAGATACAAATGTGAGAATCGATGGCTTACAAATAATTATCATGGTATCGATTGGGCTGCTGGTGACGTATCTTATGAAGAATTACAACCTATAATAAAAGAAGTATTAATAGGTACACCTACTGTTTATGTAAAAGGTTTAGAAAAACAAAAATGGTTAGAAAAATATACGCTAAATGTATTTAATTTAGATGATTTTAAATGTCCGTCGCTAAAAAGTTTAAGTGTAGATAGTTCATCTACATGTACAAATCACACACGTAGCTTTAGCAACTGTGCTGTGAAAAATGTATGTAATCTACGAAATTGGTTGATACAACCATCGAATGTACTACGAAATAATATAGAAAATAATGATGAAGTTGACAATGATTGTACATTGAAAGATTTTTATAATGATTGTGAAAATTTTCTATTTAATGAATAAATGTATTAAATGGAATATGAATGTTTACATTAATTAACCCTTTCCCATCCTATTATCTTTATTACACATGTGTAAAACTATTAAACATGTTAAAACTAGTCTAGACTTGTCTTATGACGTCACAAAGTGGGCGTGGCTCAATAAATAAAAGTGGGGGTAATGCGCATGCGTAGAATTAGTGGTGGGGGTAATGCGCATGTGCAGAATTAATGGTGGGGGTAATGCGTGATATTCAGGTATAAATAGAGGCACCTTGAGCTGTAAAGCTCATTCTGTTTTGTGACATTACAAAGTATTATCTCTAAGAAAAGATGGATCTAACCAAAATCAACGCCATTGGTCGCATGGATGCTTTCCTACCTACGAAGCCGCTTTCCGAACTGACTCCTGGACATAAGTATCCTATAACGAAGATCCAGGTTGTCAACACCAGGTATGGAGTCAAGGTCGTCGTTGAGGTAGATAAAAAGTTCAATACATTCCTACCTTCAAGATTTGTACCAATGTTCACCGATGACTCGATATGCTTGGACCAAATGCAAGAAGCAATTAGTTCTGGACAATTGCGGCTTAAGTATATTGGTGGTCCATACAACCATATTGAATTTAAAATTAAACAAGTGTAAATATTGTATATTGAATATAATAAATGTATGAACTGTTATTAATACTGTATTTAATTAAATACCTTCATTAGTATTACGTTAGATAATAAGGTATACATTTTAAGGTTATGTTTAATGAAATAAATTTTAAGGTTATGTTTAATACAATATATTTTAAGGTTATGTTTAATATAATAGATTTTAAGGTTATGTTTAATATAATAGATTTCAACAACTTTTACAAGCGCCATCTATTAAAATTTTAATAATCTTATTAGTGTAAACAATATGACGCCATCTTTGCCCGCGAAATACAAACGATTCAATTGTGGCGCCATCTCTCGGCACAACACTCAAACCGCACTCTGTCGGTAAAACAAAATGGCGGCTCACTGTCCAAGCGGTTTGAATTTTTCAAATAAATTTTTTAAATTTCCCGCCAAGCAAGTTTGAATTCGCTAGTGGCGCCATCCATCGGCGGCAGCCGGCACTAAAAAGAAATCGGTCGGTAAAACAGATAACCCTCTCTAAGCCACTTGAAAGTTTGAAATTAAATTTTTAAATTTCCCGCCAAGGGGTTTGGAATTTGCAAGTGGCGCCATCTAGCGGTGGCAGCAGGAACTACACTCTGTCGGTAAGGTAGAACACCCCCACCAACCACTGATAAAGTAGGAATCTGCATTACCGACCGAGGGTACTTAGCCGAGATCAGAACCTGGAGTCGTATCGGCTTTGCTATACTACTTCTTTGATATGTAATGTATTTAATTCATTACATTTACCTTGTCCAATTATATTAACTTGGAAAAAAAGTACTTTGCATTTATTGAAAAAACGCTTTTTAGTCGATTATCACACACAGTGTTGGTATTTAACAGAAACAGTTTATATATCCGCTTCGGCGTACACGAAATAGTTGGCTCATATAAAAAGAAATGTTTTTATATAAACCAATCGGCTTTTTAATATTGCATGTTAAAAAAAATTGACTGTCTCACAACTGGAGGTGTCTCACAACTGGAGACTCTCCCCTATTTAATTAAATTGTAAATTAAATATTCAGACGATTCAGACAAGGAAATCGTGAGTATTGCCACCTAGCGTGTGTTGAGCGCGGCTACCTTTCTCTACACTCCATGTTATCGACACTTTACATTGGTAGAAAAAATTATTACTTTAATTAATGTTTTTATTGTTAATATGCAACAATTGACAAAACTATATAATGAATTAAATACATTACATATCAAAGAATATATATTGATTGCTTTTTTTAGCATTCTATTCTTATTTTCATTACAAATTAATAAATTTCACACACTATTTCAACTGTCACATTAGCACTTTTACACTTTACACATTAATATTTAATTATTTACAACATAATTTACCCTAAATGTTGGATAAATTTACACTTTAATACTCCATTTATTATTTTCAATAGTTTATTTCAACATTCTATGCTTTTTTATTGAATTTTTCGACCAATTACCGAAAGTATACCGAACGTCTACCGAATTCAGTAGATATTCAGTGAAACCCGCCCGCCAGGGTAAAAACATGTAAATCCGGATACAGTGCATGTGATAGTTTAATTCTTATAAGAAAAACTTTAAATTTACTGAAGATTTAAAAATGACCAATTAGATAAATATTCTGCATGATTTTTTTTAAAGAACGTCCAAGCGCCTAAACTTTTGGAAGGGCCTTTCGGCAGGACGCGCCTCTGCACATTACGGCGCGTTGATGGCAGTACGGCAACCGTCCTTCATAAAGGACGAAATTTATTTTTGTAAAAAAATATTTAAATTTTATAGAATATTATAATATATTATTTTATACCTTCTCATGTGATGAGAATGTAAAAAACCATTTCCAACAAGATAGGACCAAAAATTAAAATGTAAAAAAGGATCAGACAAGACCAACCGTGTTAAAAAAATTTCATTGATTTTCTAAAATGTTAAAACTTATCAGGGTTCCTACAGAATCTGGAAATCATGGAAATCATGGAAATGGTATGGAATTTTTAAAAGGCTTCTGGAAATCAGGGAAATCATGGAAAAGGCCTGGAATTTTTAAAAGCTTCTAAATTTTTTCAGTTTTCCATTTTTTCTCTTGAACCGAAATTCAAATAATAATAAAGCTAAATGGCATAAAAGAGGAAAAAATGTTGAATTTTAAGAAATTCGATTTTTCGGATTTTTTATAACTTTTAATCATTTCTGATTTTTTACCAAAGGGTAGAGACTATTAAATAAGTAAAGTATTTTCCAAGAGCCCAAAAATAATAAAGCTAAATCCCATAAAAGAGAGGAAAAATGTTGAATTTTAAGAAATTCGGATTTTTGAATTTTTGATAATTTTAGATTTTTTACCAAAGAGTCGAGACTATTTAATAAGTAAAGTACTTTTCAAGAGCCCAAAAATAATGAAGCTAAATACTATCATGAGAAGAAAAACTGTTGAATTTTAAAAAAATCGGTTTTTCGAATTTTTGATCAATTTTGATAAATTTAGAATTTTTACCAAAGGGTGGAGACTATGAAATAAGTAAAGTGTTTTTAAAGAGCCCAAAAATATTGAAATTAGATTTAAAATTCCACTGGAATTTCGTAAAAATTTGACCTGGAAATCATGGAAAAGGTATGGAATTTTAAATTCGGATTTCTGTAGGAATCCTGAACTTTTATGAATATATTTTAGTTACAACATTTTAGAAAATCAATACAAATTTTTTAACCCTGTTGAGCTAGCCTGACCCAAAAACTTGAAAAAAAAAAAGTTTCTATCAAAAAATGTTGTAGAGAAAAGTTGTTTGTATTTTCCTAACCTAAAATAATATAAAGTTAAAAATTTGAAAAAATTGAGTTTTCAGAATTTTGAAACTACTGTAGTTTTTGTATTTTTTAACGAAAATGGCTGGTTAACGAACTTAGCCTTCATTTTTACACTAACTTTAAGAGAGTTAAATTTAAAAACGATCCGATAAGTTTTTCAAAAGTTATCATGGGAACAACATTTTGTGTCTACAGACAGACATACAGACAGACACCATCGCCAAACCATGTTTTTTGGGTTCAGGGGACCCCAAAACGTGAAGTTTTCATAAAATTAGCAAAAGTCAAAATTTGCATAAAATTAATACCTTCTCATATGATGAGAATGTAAAAAATTGTTAATACAATATTTTTAATTTCCAGCCTGTTATCTTTGAATTTTTTGGTTTTGAAGATAATTATTAGGTGTTGGGGACAGTGCTTCTTATTGTAAATATATAATCCTTTCTTAAAAACGAGGTGCGTAAGATCGACTAACTTCAAGTGTAGAACTTTTTCTTGATTGGCTATTTTTTCAAAATCCTTTATTCCTTTATTTTGATTGGATAAAATTCAAAATCCTTTATTTTGATTGGATATAATCGAGACAACATTACTTACTGATGTCAAAGCAGCTAACTTCAAGTGTAGAACTTTCTTCTCATTGGCTGATTTTTGGCTGATTTTATAATGAGTGTTCCTCATTGGCTGAATTTTATAATGATGGTGACCTCACACTTTTAAATTTTCATTTTTCTCTTTTTTAAAATTAAAATTAAAATAAATTAATTAAAATTTATTTATTAACTAAAAGTTAACCAAAAGTAGTTTAAGATAAAAATAATTTTTATTTATGATTTGGTTTGTAATAAATAAAAAATTTTTTAATAATAAAATATATTTAATTTTATGATTCATTTTAGACGCTTCAAAATTGTTGCGCGCGCATCTTCTTTCCCAAACAATTGTTTGTTCGCTACGTAACCTCACCTCAGTGTGAAACGCATAGTTTTTTTTGGTTGGTATGAAAAATTACAAAATATTACAAGTGTCAGCAACTGTCAGCCATTTGCAAAGTGTGACAAGTGTATCGTTTCGATAGGAAGTATTGGCTGTTATTTGCTGAGTGATTTTTTTCTGAAAGTGTTAATTGTGAATTTTGTGGTTTTGTTTTTTTGTACATTTGAAAAAAGTTAAAGTACATTGCATACGTTACGTACGTAAGTATTAAAATTAAAATACATGTAAATACAAATTAAATTTTTTGTTAATATTATTTGTATATATATTTATTAGGAAGAGTTTGTAAATATAATGTGTGAATTATTTGATTTATTAATTTAAAGGATTTAATTAATTTTATTAATTAAAGTTAAAGGTTAAAGTTAAATACATTAATTTAATTAAAGTTAAAGTTTTAAAGTTAAAGTTTAAAGGCTACATTAAATTAATTAAAGTTAAAGTTTAAAGGAATAAAGGACATTTGCCTGTTATTTTGATTTCTAAATGTAGAATATTGATTTTTTAAATTCTGATGTTTGTACATAATTATATTATAGTGGTAATAATTATTATTTAATATTGATTAATATTTGTTTTTTTAAATCTTAATTATTGATTTTTTAACATTTTGTTTTTTAACATTTTGGTAGTTAGTTATTATTTTGGAAAAAACTTTATGAATATTAAAGATGTACTAAAAATAACATGTGATTACGAGATACCAGATACTTGATAAACAGAGATTTAGTCAAGAGGTACTAGATTAACAGATACAAAACAGAAAAATTTACCAAAAATATACTTATATTTAATAATATTAATAATATTAATAGATGAAGATACATTCTTTACATTCTTAATAATCTTTAATAAGAAAGGATAAAATAAAAATTCCAGTTACTGTTAAATGTGACAATAGTAACATTATTTACATGTGTTCTGAATTAATTAATTTTATGAAAAACTATTTTTTAGAAGCGATATCTTTTCAATAAATTGAAAGAAATCATGTCGAACAAAGAAGGAACTGTTAATTTAAGTGTTACAGATTTTAATATTATACTTACTGAAGGAGGAATGTTAAATGATACTCATATTGATGAATTCGAAAAATTATTGAGAAGGGAATCAAATTCTGCTTTTAGCATGCAAAGCACTTTGTATTTTTATACGCTTGAATTTATTAGTCCGATTGAAAAAGGTAAAAAGCATATTCAAATACTTTTTAGTGGACCTATCAGGAAAGGTCATTGGATTTGCACTTATTATGATGGAATGAGACTTTATATTTATGATAGTCTTAATGAAGGATGTTTAAATGAAGATCAAAGGAAATATTTAAGTAGATTATATCCTTTTAAACCTCCAGTAGTTTTCACAACTCTTGATCAACAACCAAACAATAATCTTGCTTGTGGAATATATGCAATAGCATTCGCAACATCGATATTCTTTAATATTATGCCCCACTCTGTCAATTACTATTATTATAACATGAGAAATCATTTAATGTTAATGTTCAAAAACAATCGTTTAAGTAAATTTCCGTCAGTAAGGTCGACTAATATTAGAACTATGACTGTTGAATGTAATTGGGAGTGTCTTCTTAGGAATCGAGCTAGAGAAAAAAGTTTCCAAAATGAAGAAAATAAAATTGTTGACAATAATTTATCATCGTTGAATTCAACCAGCAATGTTTGTAAAAAAATTTTGTTGATAGTTGTTTAGAAGATTTGCCTTTAATTCCAGCAAATGATGTTAATAATATTTCTATTGATTCAAGCAATGGAATGAAAGATACAAGATTAATAATAACTGAGAAGCAAGGAGAAAAAAGAGCTTTGGTAATTTTCCTGAAGAAGAGGAAAAATATAAAATCGTAAAACGTCAAAAAAAAGCTGCTTATCAAAAAAAATATCGACAAAAAAAGCGAGAAAATAATAAAATTGTTCGCTCTGAATCATTGGATTCTAATGAATTCATTAGTGCAGAGCAAACTTTAAATACGAGGCCCCAAAGCACATCTACAGCTTTATCATCAGCAGAAGAAAATATTTCTACTTCTAAAGTTAAAACGTCAATTCGTGACAGAAATGTTGCTTACAAGCGCACCTCTCGACAAAATAAACATACTTCTGTTCAAAAACAAAATCAGTCTGATATTATTTCAAAGTCACATATAGAGATGGGTTATTGTAATGAAATGAACATTACACGTGATCATTCTTATGTAAAACTTTGTGAACATAAAGTTAACAGTGAATTATTTATAAAATCAAAAACTAATGATGATTGTAATGATTCAAGAAATGTTACAAAATATACTAATTTAAAAAATGAAAATCAAGTAAAAAAAAGATCAATAATACGTTCTTTAGAGGAAGAAGAACAACATCAAGTCATGAAACGTCAAAAGAAAGCTGCTTATCAAAGAAAGTTTCGACAAAAAAAACAAGAGAATAATAGAATTCTTAACCCTCAATCACTTCAAACAAAGGACAGTATTATTACAGTGTCAAAATCAAATATAAATTCAGAAAAATCCTCTACAACTGTTACTACATTTTTGGCAAAAGATAATGTAACTGTTACAGCAAATTTAGCAAATACTAATATTTCCGGTCGTCAAAAAAATGTAGCTTATCAAAAAACTCATAGCCAAAAAAAACGGGATTTTGCACAGAATCAAAATTTCTCTGACAGTATTTCAGTCTCGCATATAGAAGAACATTTTGCTGGTGCGATGAACATTTCATATGAGCATTGTAATGCTAAACATTTCCAAGCAGAAAGAGTATCTAATAAAAAAAATTCATTTCATGATTGTTGTAAACATGGCGAAGTCATTCTTGAAGATCTACCTGCTCCTCCACTCATATTACAAAATTTATTTGATGGCACCCACGAATTATCTGGGCATTTTCTTTATAATATACGACCTTACAATAATTCATTTGGTTTTGCTTCTTTCAACGCTAACTTATTTAATATTAACAATAGACGACCAGGACCATATTGTTTCAAAATACATGGTCAGGTTTATTATCAAATGAATACATCTTTGTATGCAAAAAGGAACGATACTTCTTCATTTGGACAGTTATTTATTGTTGATCAAAACGAAGCTTCCGAAATTTGTTGTAAGAATAATGTTCAATTAAACCGAGATATTGTTGATGGAATTGAAACAGCCCTTCGGGATTGTAACCTATTTGCACAGTCCTACCGTATGATGTATGAAAAAATTAAAAAAACAATGACTGAAAATAATGCAGAAATTTAGCCTAAGATGCAATTATTATTTTCATTAAAGCCTGGGATGGATAGTAGACGTTATAATTTACAAAGTGTCAATGAAGTTGCAGCAATTTTTACTACAACTGCTGATGGTGATATTCCAGAATCATATGTTACCGTATATAATAAGAATACAAAAAGTTTACAATATATAAGTTCTATGAATCCCAATGTTGAGCCATGGATATATCCTTTATTTTATCCACATGGAACAAGAAGTTGGGACAAAAATCTGACCTGCGCTAATACAAATAAACGTGTATCAAGAGCTGCATACATCAGGCATATAATGGCTTCTAGGGACAACAATGTATTTTTAAAGGGTGGTAGATTATTTCAGCAATGGATTGTCGACAGTTATGTGAAAATTAAAAAAGTAGGACAAATTTCTGTCGAAATAATCAAAAGAAACTTCGTGCAGATACTTACGAAGGTCTAATTGATCATTTACAAAGAAGAGCTGATGATTCGAACAATGAAGTTGGGAAAATTGTAATACTTCCATCATCTTTCACAGGTTCTCCGAGAAATATGTTACAGCATTACCAAGATGCAATGGCTATTGTGAGAAAATTTGGTAAACCTGATCTTTTTATTACGATGACGTGTAATCCAAACTGGCGTGAAATTAAGGAAAATTTATTACCTAACCAAACTGCCTTTGACAGACCAGATATTGTATCGCGTGTTTTTACCATAAAAAAAGATAAACTTATTAATACTATTGTAAAGGAACAATTATTTGGCGAAGTGATTACTTATGTGTATGTCATTGAATATCAAAAACGTGGATTGCCGCATATGCATTTATTAGTGACTTTGAAACAAAATTATAAAATAACAATACCCGAGATTGTAGACAAATATATTTCGGCAGAAATTCCAAGTCAATCAGAAAATGTTATACTTCATGACATCGTTATGAAAAATATGATTCATGGCCCATGTGGAAATTGGTGTAAAGATAATAATAGTAAATGTTTGAAAGGTTTCCCAAAACAATTCTGTTCTGAGACAATAATGGATGAAAACGGATACCCAACGTATCGTTGCCTTAATACAGGACAATACGATCGCCTAAATGAAGGAACTACAGATAATCAATACGTTATTCCATACAATCCTACATTACTTCAGTTATTTAATTGTCATATTAATGTAGAAGTAGTTTCAAGTATTAAATCCGTAAAATATTTGTATAAATATATTTTTAAGGGACATGATGCTGCTGCTGTAGTAATTACCGATAGTAGTAATAATACAAGTTCTTTAGAATATGATGAAATAAAAAACTTTATTGAAACTCGATATGTTAGTCCTGTTGAAGCATGTGATAGAATATTTGGTAGACCATTACAGAGTAAAAGTCATTCTATTCTCCGATTACCTGTTCATTTAATTAATCGGCATACTGTAACCATTAGTGAAGAAGCAAATGATGATGCTATAAATGAAGCTTTACAGAAACGGACTATGTTATTAGAATATTTCGATTTAAATAGGCGTGATCCACAAGCTAGACAATATACATATGCAGAAATTCCATGTTATTATGTTTTTAAGAAAGAACGTGGTGAAAATGCATTAAAATGGGTGAAGCGTAAAGGGTCATTTAATGTCATTGGACGGATGTATTCAATTTCGCCCAGTCAATCAGAACTGTTTCATCTTAGATTACTTTTAATAGTAGTTAATGGCGCTACAAGTTATGATCATCTGCGAACTGTCAACAATATTGTACATGACATTTTTCGTAGTGCATGTTTAGCATTAGGCCTTATTGAAGATGATGGAGAATGGGAACGTGCTTTGACAGAAGGAGAAGTATGGATGATGCCACAACAATTAAGACGTTTATTTGTGCGTATTTTAATTTATTGCCATCCAGTTCATCCAAACGAACTTTGGGAAAAGTTTAAAGAGGCTATGTCTGAAGATTATCAGAAAAATTATCCATCTAATCAAGCTCATAAAAGAGCATATAATGATATAATTAACTTTCTGTTGCATGAAGGATCAAATATTAGCAATTTTCCTGAAATGATACAGTTAAATGAAATAAGTATTGAAACAGAAAATCAAGCGAACAACGAAATGTCATTGCAGTAACATAAAGAGATTGGTGAAATGCAATATGTGAAACTGAATTCCAAACAGAAGGATATTGTTGATGAAGTATTAAATGTAGTTATTCAAGATAAAAGAATACCATCTTCTTCATGTTATTACATTGATGGACCAGGTGGATCCGGAAAAACTTTGTTTATACAACTTTATACCATTTGTTAAGAAGTAAAGGAAAATGTGTTTGTACTATGGCATTTACAGGCATTGCCGCAATATTACTTCCCCGTGGTAAAACTGTACATAAAACATTTGGGATGCCTGTTCCATTGTTCTATGATTCTACATCAAATATTAAAAGTCAATCTAAGGAAGCTACATTTTTGAAAGAGGTTGATGTCTTTATTTGGGATGAAGCTCCAATGGCGCCAAGATATGCTATGGAATTAATTGATAGAACATTACGCGATTTTATGAATGTTGATATGCCATTTAGTGGAAAAACTATGCTTTTGGGTGGTGATTTTAGACAATTATTGCCTGTTAAAGTTAATGCTACTAGAAGCAAATTAGTTAATTTATCTATTAAATCTAGCACATTATGGAGTCATTTTAAGGTGATATCATTAACAGAAAATATGAGAACTTTACCTGGTAAAAAAGAATTTTCAGAATATTTATTATCAGTTGGAAATGGTACTTTAAATGATAATGATAATAATATACTAGCACCAGAGCAATGTGTAGAAAATGGTGATATCATTCATAAAATATTTGGAGAATTAATTATCAATAATAAAAACGATGATTTAGCAAAAGTAGCAATATTGTCTGCTCGAAATGTTGATGTTGATGAAATTAACAACAAGGTACTCGAACTGTTTGATAATAAAAGTGAGCGAATTTATACAAGTGTTGATAGTACCGAAAATTGTGATAATGGAAGTATAAATGATGCTATTTTACCAGAGTATTTGAATACTTTAAATCCATCAAATTTCCCGCCTTATGAATTACGATTAAGAGCCAATTGTATTGACATGCTACTTCGAAATCTTAGTATTAATGAAGGTTTATGTAATGGAACGCGAATGCAGTTATTAGAACTATCAAACAATCTGCTACGTTGTCGTATTTTAACAGGTGATAAGGTTGGAGATATTGTATTTATAAATCGTATTACGCTGTATTGTGAGGATATTTATCCTTTTACTTTCAAACGACGGCAATTTCCTATAAAATTAGCATTCGCAATAACAATAAATAAAAGCCAAGGACAAACTTTTGACAAGATTGGTGTAGACCTTCGTAAAAATGTATTTAATCATGGGCAAGTATATGTTGCATTTTTACGAGTTAAATCTTGGAAATCATTAATTATATATTTAGGAAATCAAAGACCTAATTTACTAATCAAGAATTATGTTTACACTGAATTATTGAAATAAAAGTAAATATTTTTTCTATAAAAATGTCTGAGTCGTTATATATTTTTTTTCTTAAAAAAGGAGTGTGTCTCACTATGGCTGTCTTTACGCGTAAGACTTTCTTCGACGCTTCTTATTGGTAAATTACGTCATTTTTTTGTAATAAGATTCACACGTAAGATTTCTTTACACGTTTCTTTCTTATCAATTGGTCAAAGACGTTTTAATTTCCTAATTTCAAATAATAGTTCAAACTTCAGATAATTAAGACACTTATTTGTACGTATTTTAATGTACTGCCAACCAGTTCATCCAAATGAACTTTGAAAAAAGTTTAAAGATAATATTTCTCAAGATTATTAACGAAATTTTGCATCCCATGAATCTTATAGAAAAGCATATATTGAAATAAATTATTTTCTTCGAAATGACGGAGTACTTACATTTTTTGTATAATATTTACAGAAACCACACTTATATTTCTTTTTTATAGCAAAAGTAGGAACGATTTTAAGAAACAATAGTAAATTTTTAATTTAATATCCTCTGTTTATGGCTTTTTTTGACAGTAGAGATGTTTTTTTGCTAGCTAAGTGAAAAATAGTTAAAAATTGTTTATTTAGTAACGTTTTTCTTTCATCACTATTTTTTAAAATATAAATTTACTATGGAAGATTTTAAATGTTACAAAATTTAATTAACAAATAGATTACTTTGATTATAAAAAGGTTTTCTATAACTTCATCGTACAAAACTTTTTATAAAATGTGCTATTCTTGAAATATACGCTTTTCTTTAAGCAAAGAAAAGTGTTGTTTTTTTTATCAAAACCATAAACTTTAGAAATGATACATTTAGAAACAGATAAAAACAGAACTAGAATTGTAAAGGTATAAAAAATTGTTTTACGCACAACATAGGCTATTATTTTATTAAATTGAATAATATTTAAAAATTCCTATTATTAGAAACTGTCACTCAAATTGATACCTTAACAAACAAAAGACTGTAATTTAAAGAATAAAAATGCAAGAGAAAAAACGCGCGCGCGGCAGCGCGCGATCGTTCTCGTATAGTAAAATATTATATATTTTGAGTAGTAAAATTTTTAGGCTTGCACAAGGGAGCACTAACGTGTAAGGAGAAAAGAGTATCAAACCCTACCATACCACCATATAGGCCTGTGCGGTAGGCCGAGTGACAAAGAGAAAGGAGGAGAGCCCGCAAAGTAATGTCCCCCACTCCTTTCCCCTTACTCGCTGACTATTGCCGTTTGCAGGCCTGTTTAACTACAAAAACCCCAATATTATATTAGGCCAGTCGGTGAGTGCAAAAAGTGCACATAAGTGCAACCTGAAAAGTCGAAGCAGTTTCTTGTAGTTTGAGGGCCCCAAATAAGTGCCCCATAGTTTGCACCACATTTCCGGTTGCGAAAAATGGTGTAAACAATCGCCAAAGTTCGAAAAACATGGTTTTTCGATGACTGATGCTTCCGGTTAAATGTTAGGGGAAAAAGTTGTGATTAAAAGTTATAGAGCTTGGAAATAGCTTTCAAATGATTGGTCGCAAGTTAAAAAAGCTTAATTAGTTTACTTGCAAATGAATTTAAACCATTAAAAATAGCACTTTTTTAATTGTTTAATAACTTTGTTAATAATTATCGAATTTGTTTCTAACTTCCCAGAAATATTTCCCGTGCGAGGCTGAATAAATCCCAAAAAAATTCAACTTGATCGGGTAAATAGTTTATGCATAATTTCATTTGTTAACTAAAAACATGTAATTTTTCAACGGAATTTCCCCACTTTTGGACCTGCGTATTTAGTTTTTTTTTCTTGGAAAGTACAATTAAGGAGTCTAACTTTAATTCCATTTAAATGGGAAATTGATTTTTTTTATTTAAGTGCATAATAATAGACGTTAAAAAGGGTATGTTTTTTTGACATAAACAAATGGAATAACACGGCTAATTTTCACTTTATTGATTTCGTGTAAAGGGCATTTGATTTCATTTGTTTTCACAAAAATTTTCCAAAAAGAAAATTCGATCTAACTTCAAGAGGTGAAGAGTTAACTTTTTTTTAAAAAAAAATTCCTGACAAGTTAATTATTAATGTTTTTTATTGACATTCGCACCACTTACAGTTTGATACATGGATTTTTTGAAAAAAAATAAACATAAGGTTTTGTGCACTTATTTTTAATTTATAACAAATAAAATAAATGTATCCATTTTTCAACCTCTGAATGGCGGAGTGGGGGTACTCGGAGGAGCGTGATTCTCGCCGCCACAACTGAATTCAGCCGTTCAAATTTGCAAAAATGGTCATAACTTCGTTAATTATTTACCGATTTTTATCTTTCTTTTTTTAATTTGGTGTATTTTTTTACGCTGAATCTAAAAATTATTTTATATGAGTTCAAATTACAATATTTTTAATAATAAAAAAGAAAATTTTTTTAACAACAAATTTTTAATTATTATTTATAATATTTGACAAAAAATTCTTTTCGTACATATAATTCCATTGAATTTAAAATAATATTATGACATAAAAAAATTAAAATTATTTACTTATAAGTGTGTAGCATAGTTGTATTGATAGTTGAACAGGCGTGCATATGTGAACCTGATGCTACACACTTATAAGTAAATAATTTTAATTTTTTTATGTCATAATATTATTTTAAATTCAATGGAATTATATGTGCGAAAAGAATTTTTTGTCAAATATGATAAATAATAATTAAAAATTTGTTGTTAAAAAAATTTTCTTTTTTATTATTAAGAATATTGTAATTTGAACTCATATAAAATCATTTTTGGATTCAGCGTAAAAAAATACACCAAATTAAAAAAAGAAAGATAAAAATCGGTAAATAATTAACGAAGTTATGACCATTTTTGCAAATTTGAACGGCTGAATTCAGTTGTGGCGGCGAGAATTACGCTCCTCTTCGCAAAAGTTAATAACCTATAATGATCGGTGAAAACTATTTTTGAACTTTAAATTAAAAAAAAATTATTTATTTTTTTCTTCAGTTTCCCCTAATGAAAAAAACAAGGAGGGGGCAATAAAACTATTATTTAAATTTAGGTGTTATTTATTTTCTAAATAATATTACTATAACGTGGATTACAAAATTATTTTTTCTACATTTATATTGATGACACAGATAACAGAATATGTTTTACTTTTTTTTGAAAAAAATATTTGAATTAATTTTTTAAAAATAAAAAAAAAATCTTGGAATGTCCAGAAAAATAAAATAAAACAGCCTTCATTTAATTAAATTAAAAGCGATGAAAAAATTTGCTTTTATAATTTAAAAAAAAATTTTTTTATAGGTTTGAAAACCTTCTTAAATTTAAAAATATTTTTTTAATATATTTAAAAATTTTTTTTTTGGTTTTAAAAACCATTTTTGTTAGTAATTTAAAAATCTTTTTTTTTTTAATTTTTAAATTTTTTTTATAGGTTTTAATAAACCTTCCTGGAAATTTTAAATTATTTTTTTTAATTATATTTAAAAATTTTTTATAGGTTTTCGAAACCTTATAAATTATAAATTGTTTTTACTGTTTTATTGGCATATTTAATGTTACATCAAATATAAAATTTAAATTTGAATTTTAATAAATATTTAAAAAGCAATTTTTTCATTGCTTTCAATTTTATTAAATGTAGGCTATTTTTTTTTATTTTTAATTTTTTTTTTATATTAAAATAATTAATTCAAATGTTTAGAAAAAAAAAGTAAAACATATTCTACTTATCTGTGTAATTTACATTTCTATTTTATTGAAATTTTTATTCAATTTCCGGCAATTTTTTTTTATAATTATTTCCTATTTGCCATAATGGTTTTTTTTTATATAAACTATTCTTTTCTTCATTTATTTCATCGATTCTATCCCCTATTTTCGTAATTTCTCGGAAGATTTCTTCTTTTTCCTCATTGTACGCCTTCAGTTCTGAAAAAAAAATTTTATTTTTTTTATAAATCCATTTTTTTAAATAAATTAATTCAATATATAGGGGAGAGTCGGTCAAACCGGCCAGGTGTCAATATCTTCGATATGGCGAAATTGTTAAAAGTGTTATTTAGAAATTTGAAATAACCATGTGTAGTACCTTATTTTTTTAATTTGACAATTTTTACTTTTGTTTGTGCAACGCTGGGAGCAAAAGTTTTTTTTTAGTTTTTTTCTACACTTTTACAAATTTTTTCTTTAGGAATTTTTGAGGAAATCTTGTAATATTTTCAAATATTAGGTCTTGGGTTTTGAAGGTACACACCTCAGGAATATTTACCAACAAAAACTTTGATGAATTTGCAAAGAGTTTCTTTTAAACAAATATTTATTCTCAAAATTAGCCTGTGAGGCAAAGCGGCCATAGGATATTTTCATTGCATTAGAGTTTCAAAAAGATTATTATTAATTAGAATGTTTTTTTCATTAAAATATTTACTTTCAATGACAAATAATTATCTTCCACTGAGAATTAGACCCTTTAATATTGTTTTCCTGATAATTTTAAACATTTTTGTTTTGTTATTAAAAAAAATTATTTATTTAATTAAAATTCAATCCGTACTATTATTTACAGTCTTACAACCATTGTTCACATGATTCTTATGTTTGTTGTTATTGTAGATTATACAAATGCAATATTGTAGATAAAAAACCAAACTGACCGGTTTGCCCCGTGGGGTGGCCGGTTTACCCAAGGGGGTGGGGCAAACCGGCCTGTTTGCAAATTTTTTTAAAGTTGACACAGCAACTAAACAATAAAAGATAAAATTTAGAAATTTCTGTTAATATTTACCGTCCTGCCACCTGAAACTGTGAGCAAAGTACATTCTGGCAGTTTTTACCGTGCTGCCTCTATAATTTTGCATTACAGATTGTAGAGGCAGCACGGTAAAAACTGCCAGAATGTACTTTTCTCACAGTTTCAGGTGGCAGCACGGTAAATATTAACAGAAATTTCTATCCGTGAAGCCATCGAAAAATGAAATCGGTTGATTCGTTTAGTCACAAGAGTCAAAAAACCGTTAGGGGGTTCGGTTTGCCCCACTCTCCCCTATATTAGTATTTCTATTTTATAATTTTTTGAAAAATCAATATACTTACTTTCTAAAAACTGGTCATTTTTTTTTTTTGATATAGGAGAAGGATTTTTCCTCTTCTTTTTCTTTTCTTCGAATTCTGAAAATATTAAAAAAGTTTATTAATATATATTATAAGTGCCTTACACTGAGAAAACTACTTATTTGATTCAAACATATTTTGTTTAAATCAAACTAAAAATATCTTTGCTATACAGTCAAACATATTTAAGTTTATTTGAAATATATCTTTTAGTTCATTTAAACAAATAATATATTTATAATTCAAATATAAGATATGGTTGATTTAACATTATTTATAATCAACTTTAAGTTTCAATAAAACATAAAATTTATAAACATAATTTTTGTTTAAATCAAAACAGAAAGCAGGAGATATTTTCTATATATTGGAATGAAGCTTAGAAACTAATTTCAATTAAACAAAATCACTTAAAATTATTATTATTTATAAAAAGAATGAATTTTGTTAAGAATTTTATTAAAATTCCTCAAAATAATTTATTTATTGGGTACAATTTTATTGAAATCTAAAAAAAGAATTGAATTATTTTAAAAAATTTAATTAACACCTTCCCTGTTTGACAAAATACTCATATATAAGTGGCCCAAAATGTCCAGCAAAATCGGGCCGATGAATTTTTATGAAACTTAGTATACAAGGGTTTTTTGGGGTCGCCAAATTGAATTATAACCTCAAAAAAAATTCAATATGGCGGATAAAATTTTTCAATTTCTAACAGAATATATTTATAATAATTAGTATGCAAGGGTTTCTGAGGTCGCTGAATTCAAATATATACGTCATAAAAAATTAAAAATGTCTGAACCAATATGGTGGACAATAAAAAAATATAAATTTTTTTTTTAAAAATGGAATGTGAAACCTTTGCAGCCTCCACTCGTCTCATTCTGGGGTCATGATTCGTTTCATTAGCTAATTCAAAGGATATAAAATAAAATACAAAATTTGATAAAAATTTGAATAAATTAAAAAAATTACGTCCCTTATTATTAATTCAACATTTTGTAGTTTTTATTTTGAAAGTCAAATTTAATACACATAATTGCAAAAAATCAATTAGTTGAAAAAAATACAATTCTGCTAATTATATTTAACTATGTTCAAAATTTGAAAAAAATTCTCGTAAAAATCTTCAATAATTTAAAAAAATTTTATAAAATTCTTCGAATAAATTAAATTAGTTTAAAAAATTTGGAAAAAATTTTCGGCAAAAATTTCAATTATTTTCATAAATAATAAATTTTTTTTAAGGAATTAAATTATTTTTATAAATAATAATTTAAAATTCTAGAAAAGAATAATTGAATTAAAATGATAAAAATAATTTTTATGAAGTTACAGTAACAATATTCTTATAATGTAAAATAATGATTTTATCTCGGTCATTTGTAATTATTAGAAAAAACGAAGAAATCGATCACTCTGAGTTTGAATTTTGAATTTTTGAATGTCCTGAAACGGTATTTCAATAGTCAAAATTAAAAATTTAATAATTATAAATAAATTAATATAATTAAATTTTGTAGATGAAAAAAAGTATAATTCTGTTAAATTTAAAAGTATAGGAAATTCAAAATAAGGTCAATTGAGTACAAATGTACTGGGATAAACACCTAAATATGAAAAAGGCTCAGCTGACTCAAGGCCAAGGTTAGGAAAGAGAAAAGAAAATTTGATATTTCAAATTTATAAAATTAATTAGAAATTTGAATAAATATTAAAAGGATAAATTATTAAAAATTAACACAATGTTAATTTTCTATTTAAAATGTATATTTTGTTTTTTATAAATAATGTTAATTTTATTAATCAAATTATTTAATTATAATATGTTGGAATAAATAAAGTAAGGGTAAAATTTATATCAATAGATAGATAAAAATTAATAGATATTGTTAACAAAATATACAGTGATGAAAAGTTTATTATTTAAAGAATTATTTAAGTTTAAAGAAATAAAATAAATTCATAGAGAAAAGTGATTGACAGCTATACAATGGTATTGTTCTCGGGATACGTTAGACACGTTGGAGACTAGAGAGAGAGAAAATATAGTTCTGTCTCTACTCGAGGAATTTAAATATTATTAGGGCGACGAATATGACACGCTATGAATTTCCGTCAATAGAGAGAACGATAGCCTCGCGAAACGGAAGTCACGCGGATTTTTCCTATTAACCGGAAAGAAATAAGGACGGGTAGAAAATTCTAGAAGGTTCTAGAAGGTTCGGTAGCGTCCTTTGCAGGGTATATAAACAGCGAAATCAAAGGCTTCGCTCTCTCATTTCTATTCTGACACTCAAAAGGGTAAGCATGTACACTTATCATACAAAAACACTTAAGAATTTTATATACTTGTAATATTCAGGAGTTCGTTGTTTTTCAACTTCCAACCTGTTATTATAAGTTGTAATTATTACAATTACAAATACAATATTATAATCTGGAGATATTCAGGAGTTCGTTGTTTTTCAACTTCCAACCTGTTATTGAAAGTTATAATTATTAACATTTAACCCAAATACACTACAAATCGTAAAAATTATACAAGAATTTGTTGTTTTACAACTAATATCTTGTTAATTACAAAATTATCTTCAAAGTCAAGCCCTGGAATTTAAATTTGAGGAGCTCGTTGAATTCTTTTTAACTTTCAACCTCAGTTTTAATTCCTAAAGGGGTAACAAAAGCAAATCGTTTTTGATAATTTTCGATTTTTTACCAAAGGGTCGAGACTATTTAATAAGTAGGGTAAAGTGCGGATAGATGCCCCCCCAATTCGAAAATTACATCTAAATTCAACAAATATTAATATTTTTAATTGACTATTCGATTTTTACACACTATTACTATTTATCATTAACATATGTAAGGACCAAATACCTACAATAAATAATAAATTAATCAGAACGAAAATTCAAAAGGTCTGTATTTGGCCATATATCCCACCTGGGTGGGTAAGACGCCCCCCGCGGTAAGTTATTATCATTTATTACAACTATTATTATAAAAAATGGAAAACGTCGATCTAATATGTTTCTCTGATTAAATTGAAACAATTAAATAATTGAAAATATTTTCTAACATGTTAAATATCCTCGATTTTTGTAATGAGGAATTTTGTCCAGCAGTTTGAAAATTTTTGGACATTTTCAGCAATCTGAAATTTTTACATTATTATAACTAATAACCCCGGGGTGCCAGCAAGCTGGTACTTTACAGTAAAATTGTTATGGCCAATAGGTATAAAAAAAACTAATAATCCATAAATATAGTTTCTTTCATATTGGAGAACTGAGAAAGGGGGCATCTATCCGCACTTTTCCCTAAAGTATTTTCCAAGAGCCCAAAAATAATAAAGCTGAATCCCATAAAAGAGAGGAAAAAATGTTGAATTTTAAAAAATTCGGTTTTTTGAATTTTTGATAATTTTAGATATTTTACCAAAGATTCAAGACTATTTAATAAGTAAAGTGTTTTCAAAGAGCCCAAAAATAATGAAGCTAAATACTATCAAAGAGAAAAAAAACTGTTGAATTTTAAAAAAATTGGTTTTTCGAATTTTTGATAAATTTTGATAATTTTAGAATTTTTACCAAAGGGTGGAGACCATTAAATAAGTAAAGTGTTTTTAAAGAGCCCAAAAATATTAAAATTAGATTTAAAATTCTATTGGAATTTCGTAAAAATTTGACCTGGAAATCATGGAAAAGGTATGGAATTTTAAATTCGGATTTCTGTAGGAATCCTGAATAAGAGTAATTGACATTTAATATTTTTGTTCCTCACGTTCATTCCTACTGTACTACGCAAACGGTGCAACCTGATATAGTCGGCCATGACTATAGTCATGGCCGTATAGTCTCCACCCTTTGGTAAAAATTCTAAAATTATCAAAATTTATCATAAATTCGAAAAACCGATTTTTTTAAAATTCAACAGTATTTCTTCTCTTTGATAATATTTAGCTTCATTATTTTTTAGCTCTTGGAAAACACTTTACTTATTAAATAGTCTCGAATCTTTGGTAAAAAATCTAAAATTATCAAAAATTCAAAAATCCGAATTTCTTAAAATTCAACATTTTTTCCTCTCTTTTATGGAATTTAGCTTCATTATTTTTGGGCTCTTGGAAAATACTTTACTTATTTAATAGTCTCGACTCTTTGGTAAAAAATGTAAGGGAGAGTCTCCAGTTGTGAGACGGGTTTTATTTTTGACCCGTAAATTTTAAACGGGTAAACAAAATTGTAAATAAAATACACCGTTCGAAAGGTAACAGAAATACGCAACTTTTATTAAAAGAAAGTATAGTGTTTCGTTGAACTCAAAAAAATTTACGATACATTTTCCGAGCACATCGCTTTTTTCAAAAAAAAAAATGTCTCCAGTTGTGAGACACTCATTAAAAATTGCTAAAATTTAATAAGTTTGACATAAAACGTTATGTTTAGTAGAAATAATTAAATATATTAATATATATTATTATATACTAAATAATAATATTTATTCGCCAAAATATGACTATCAAATAAACACAATTTAATAGCTTCAACAAGAGCATTAAAATTGATTTCTTCTGAATCAATTGACTTTTTTCCACTTGACATGCCCAAAAATACTAGAAAAAAAATCAAAACAACATTTAAATAGTATGCCTGCAAAGTCGTATTTTTTATGCTGCCCAGATGGGTGACACCGTCTCACAACTGGTGATATGCTGTGTCTCACACTCAGAAATTGGCGCTATTTTGAAAAAGGAAAATTAAATTATTTTCAACCACAGATTGGAACAATGCAATATTGCATCACAAAATATAAGGAAAACCCTAAAAGAAAATGCATTACATTTACCTTTTCCAATTAATTAACTTGGAAAAAAAGAACTTTGCATTTATTGAAAAAACGCTTTTTAGTCGATTATCACCCTCAGTGTTAGTATTTAACAAAAACAGTTTATATATCCGCTTCGGTGTACACGAAAAAGTTGGCTCTTATAAAAAGAAATGTTTTTATATAAACCAATCGGCTTTTTAATATTGCATGTTAAAAAAAATTGACTGTCTCACAACTGGAGGTGTCTCACAACTGGAGACTCTCCCCTAAAATTATCAAAAATTATCAAATTTCAAAAATCCGAATTTCTAAAAAATTCAACATTTTTTCTCCTCTTTTATGGCATTAGGTTCATTATTTTTGGGCTCTTGGAAAATACTTTACTTATTTAATAGTCTCGACTCTTTGGTAAAAAATCTAAAATTATCGAAAATTATCAAAAATTCAAAAATAAACATAAAACATGAAAATATAATAGCTTTTTTGTCGATATTTTACATTCGAAAGTTTTATTTACATAATGAAATGTAATTGTTAATAATACTTAAATGAGATCTTTCATAAGAATTTGTTTTTTAATAACAGGCTCATAATTTTGAGAAGTTAAATTGACACCTTCTTTCTCCTTATTATTTTTTAAAAAACTATCAATAACTTTTTATCAGCCATCTAATTTTTAAAAATGAAACGTAAACATTTTTTAGTAATTTACTAATAACAACTATCAAAATGGAAAAAATGGATTGTTTTTAGTCATATAAATTTTTTTAATTTAAGAATCCACATAGCCATAATTTTGTACAATAATAAATTATGAGCAATTTAATTCCAATAAAAAAAATTATAATTTTTTTTCTAGATAGATCTTAAATCTTTATAAATGATTTTTTTATTATTGAACAACCGACTTAAAACACTGTATTATTGAAAATACAATTAATATTTTTAAATTTGACATAAAGTTTGTAAACATAATATAATAAATAATCACGTTAAACAAATATTATTTTGGATTTTTAATCAAACAATTTATATAACCAAAAGAATTAAGTTTTCATTGTTAATTGATTTTTTCTATACTTGATGGAACTTTTATAAAGTCAAAAAAGGTATTACTATTAAATTATATAGTGAAAAATTTAGTTTTTAATTTTTTTAAGAAGCTTAAAGAATAATAAAATTAGATACGAAAAATTCGAAACGTTAAAAAGTTGTAATTTAATAAACATCCACTATTAGTAATTATTATAATATATTATAATCACGCGTCCAATAATAAATTTAATTCACTTGGCGGGTTTTTTGAAATCTACGAAATTCACCAAAAAAACTAAAATTCTTGAATTCTGTAAATTTTTTTTACCTTTTTTGGAAAAAAGTAGCATTTAGTAGCTTTTTGACAAAATAAGTAGCAAAAAGTAGGCTTGACCAAAAAAAGTGCACGGAAAGAAAAGGTCTGGGAGAGATATCCATAAAAATATTGTTGAGCAGAATATTGTTGTGTTATCCAATTCAATGGAAAAGACAACTTTCCGAATGGAAGCACATTCCATATTCAATGGATGAGGGAGCCATATTATATTGTTGAATTAAATATGGATGAGACATCCATAAGCATGGTTGGGCTTACAATTCATGCTATGGATTTTCACATATGGCTGCCTCATCCATATAAACTTTGGTTGGGAGATCCACAGTTAGTTCAAAATTTCGATACATGTTGCGCACAATTCATTATCATGGCATCTATTTAAAAATGGTCGTCTCAATTTGTCCGTCGCGTCGGTTTCCTGTTACGTCTATATAATCACGTTGTGAGTTTATTGTGTATAAATAGTGTTATAATTGTTTATTATTTATTATCTTTATTGTCTATTAGTGTTTATGTAAATTCATTTTCAAGAAATATGTGTATAGTATATAAGGAATATTATATGCTCAAATATTGTAGTTGCGTGTATAGTGTAGTGGATAGCGTTAGTGTTTAGTATGCGTTAGGTCTAGGGTTCGTGTCTCCCCCATCGGTTAATAATTTATTTCGTTAATATGCGGTTATTCAATAAGTGGTGTGTATTAATTAACAAAAATGTGTATAAAATATCTCAAGTGACATAGAATTTAATTAATTGAGTGATTCTAATTTTTTTGTTTCCCATTTCCATTACTATGGATCACCCAACCATAGATCTTTTGCTGCTCCAACAATATACAGCCAGCCATAGAATATGGATGCAGCAACCTTAACTATGGATATCCCGTATTTTTCAATATAATATGGCTGTGATATCCATGTATCTGGATGTGTCAACTATTCCTTTTTCTCCGTGATGGAAAAGTGTGTCACTTCGAAGCCTAGCTTCATTATTTTTGGGCTCTTGGAAAAAACTTTACTTATTTAATAGTCTCGACTCTTTGGTAAAAAATCTAAAATTATCGAAAATTATCAAAAATTCAAAAATCCGAATTTCTTAAAATTCAACATTTTTTCCTCTCTTTTATGGCATTTAGCTTCATTATTTTTGGGCTTTTGGAAAATACTTTACTTATTAAATAGTCTCGACTCTTTGGTAAAAAATCTAAAATTATCAAAAAACCAAATTTCTTAAAATTCAACATTTTTTCTTCTCTTTTATGGGATTTAGCTTCATTATTTTTTTGCTTTTGGAAAATACTTTACTTTTTTAATAGTCTCGACTCTTTGGTAAAAAATCTAAAATTATAGAAAATTATCAAAAATCCGAATTTCTTAAATTTTAACATTTTTTCTCCTCTTTTATGGCATTTAGCTTCATTATTTTTGGGCTCTTGGTAAACACTTTACTTATTAAATAGTCTCGAATCTTTGGTAAAAAATCTAAAATTATCAAAAATTCGAAAAAATTCAAAAAACCAAATTTCTTAAAATTCAACATTTTTTCCTCTCTTTTATGGGATTTAGCTTCATTATTTTTGGGCTCTTGGAAAATACTTTACTTATTTAATAGTCTCGACTCTTTGGTAAAAAATCTAAAATTATATAAAATTATCAAAAATCCGAAAAATCGAATTTCTTAAAATTCAATATTTTTTCTTCTCTTTTATGCCATTAAGCTTTGTTATTATTTGAATTTCTATTCAAGAGAAAAAATAGAAAACAGAAAAAATTTAGAAACTTTTAAAAGTTCCAGGCCTTTTCCATTATTTCCCTGATTTCCAGAAGCCTTTTAAAAATTCCATACCATTTCCATGATTTCCAGATTCTGTAGGAACCCTGTTATTGTTTACTATTATATTTATTATTTTTTATTTATTTATTTAACTGGAGTTTACAAATCAAAGAAAAAAATTCATTGAAACCGTAAAAATTCATAAAAATAAACAATTTTTGCAGATTATTAAAGAGATTTGCTTACTCTAAATCACTATTATTTTTATTTTTTTTTATACATTTAGAATTCGGCAATTTTGTCGGGTATGGAGTTACATACCATTAAAATACGCTATAAAATAATAGTAACTTTTGTAGTTTTAAATCTAAAAATTACATTTCTTTTTGCAAATTTAACATAAATACAACTTATTAACTTAATAATATTAATGACAAATAAAATCGCACTAAAAAAGGGAATAAAATTAATGAAAATCAATGAAATTGTAAACTCCAGTTCTAAATAAAAAAAGATTGGGGAAAATATTAAAAAAATATTTTTACACAGATTTTTTAATGGAAATTAGAAAACGACACACTAAAACTTAGTTTTTGAGATGAACTTTCGAATAGAATAAATAAAAAAACGTTTAAAATAAAGTTTGTGCAAAATAAAACATATTAAACTTCATGATTCATGTGTGGAGAAACGACAAATGTGCATTTTTTGAACATTTGCAATTGAATTACAACTTTTGTTTTAATTAAAAAAATTTTTTCGATTATGATATTACTAAAAAACATATTGAAGATTAATTATGCAAAAGTTTGAAGTAGATTAGATAACAATTTTTCAAGTTATTAAATAGGAAACAGAGGGGAAGCAAAAGTGACCACTTAATGAAGAATCACCCATATAGGTATTTTCTATAAATTATTACGAATTATATTATATTATATTAAAAATAATATGAACTACACCAAATTTGTTAGAAGAGTTTAACATTGTTCGGACAATGTTAAACTGTATATTACAGAACTGCATTGCAACAGATGTTTAGACCAATTACACAACAATGTTCATACACAGTTATAGAACAAGGTTAGAACAACAGTTACAGAAAATTTGCGACATTAAAGTTACGTAACTCTTACATCACATTGTGATAGAACTGTGACATAAGCATAATACAGAACTATTCTGTAACTAACTTGTAACTATGTTCTAGAACTCTGTTACAATCAGGTTCTATCACAGATCTATAACTAGTTAGGAACAAATGTTCTATAACACTGTAACCTCACTGTTATAGAATACTTATATAACGTGTTTGCTGGGAAATTTAAAAAAAAACTCCGATAATGTTAAAAAATGAAACTTTATGGAGAACTTTTAAGCAAAATTATGTTGATATTATATTAATTTCATGCAACAAGAAATTAAACAAAATATTAATATTGAGAAATAATTTGTATATAAACATTTTTTTCGGCTTCATTGAATACCTATGTAGAAATGGTGATAGGGTATTGTTGGTGAATTCATTAGCTTACCACGTCTGAAAAAGATTCCGAACTAGAAAAAATAGTTAGTTTCTAGCTGTTTTTGAAGGTCGTTTAGGTGGGGTTTCAATTAAAAGTTTTAGTTTACTTCTTTAGCTTCTAAAAATTAGTATTTCTTAGTTTTACCGATTTATTATAAAATTATTCATTTCTTTTATAAATTATTCAGAAGGGTAACCAGCAAGCATTAAAAAAAAAATTCCTCAATTTCTAAGGTTATTTATGTTTTCATTATATAAGAATTTGGTTACTAACATATGTAACGATAAATTAATATTTAATTATAATAATAAACAATAATTAAAAGTATTTAAGTCGTGTTAGGTTAAAAAATGTCTTTATTCACTCTTATTTAAATAATTTTAATCCATAATAAAATTAGTTTTCGTAATCAAAATTATTATTTAAGTAGAATTTTATAGGGACCCAATTTCTTTTTCTATATTATAGATTTTAGTTGAAATCTAGTGGAGGCCACACTATAGGCAGGGAGAAATAAGGAAATTTCTACACGGGTATGTCAGTGAATGCATTGATGAATAAGTGACTTTTTAACAATATGAGAAAGTGTCCGAGTTTAATGAATTAATGGGGTTGGGACAAGTCACACCCAGAAAGTCTCCCCCGGACAAGTCCTCCCAGGACAAGTCTCCACAGAGACATAACTCCCCATGGGACAAGTCTTCCCATGGACAGCTCCTCCCAGAGGACAAGTCTTCCCAGGGACATCTCTCCCCAAATGTAAATATTAAATGTAAATAATGCCATGAGTGGGCAAGTCTCCCCGGGACATCTCTCCCCATTAAAAAATTGTTTATTAAAACAGTGACAAATTCAAGACAAGTCTCCCCAGGACAAGTCTCCCCGGGACATCTCTCCCCAGTAAAAAATTATTTATTAAAACAGTGCCAAATTCAGGACAAGTCTCCCCAGGACAAGTCTCCCCGGGACATCTCTCCCCAGTAAAAATAATTTATTAAAATCGTGGCAAATTCAGGACCAGTCATCCCAGGACAAGTCTCCCCGGGACATC
Organism: Leptopilina heterotoma; assembly: GCF_015476425.1. Taxonomy (NCBI): domain Eukaryota; kingdom Metazoa; phylum Arthropoda; class Insecta; order Hymenoptera; family Figitidae; genus Leptopilina; species Leptopilina heterotoma. Next base: position 1,134,198 of record NW_025110934.1, read on the forward strand.
TCTCCCCAGTAAAAATAATTTATTAAAATCGTGGCAAATTCAGGACAAGTCTCCCCGGGACATCTCTCCCCAGTAAAAATAATTTATTAAAATCGTGGCAAATTCAGGACAAGTCTCCCCAGGACAAGTCTCCCCGGGACATCTCTCCCCAGTAAAAAATTGTTAATTAAAACAGTGCCAAATTCAGGACAAGTCTCCCCGGGACATCTCTCCCCAGTAAAAAATTGTTTATTAAAACAGTGACAAATTCAAGACAAGTCTCCCCAGGACAAGTCTCCCCGGGACATCTCTCCCCAGTAAAAAATTATTTATTAAAACAGTGCCAAATTCAGGACAAGTCTCCCCAGGACAAGTCTCCCCGGGACATCTCTCCCCAGTAAAAATAATTTATTAAAATCGTGGCAAATTCAGGACAAGTCTCCGCAGGACAAGTCTCCCCGGGACATCTCTCCCCATTAAAAAATTGTTTATTAAAACAGTGACAAATTCAAGACAAGTCTCCCCAGGACAAGTCTCCCCGGGACATCTCTCCCCAGTAAAAATTGTTTATTAAAACAGTGCCAAATTCAGGACAAGTCTCCCCAGGACAACTCTCCCCGGGACATCTCTCCCCAGTAAAAATAATTTATTAAAATCGTGGCAAATTCAGGACAAGTCTCCCCAGGACAAGTCTCCCCGGGACATCTCTCCCCAGTAAAAATAATTTATTAAAATCGTGGCAAATTCAGGACAAGTCTCCCCAGGACAAGTCTCCCCGGGACATCTCTCCCCAGTAAAAAATTGTTTATTAAAACAGTGCCAAATTCAGGACAAGTCTCCCCAGGACAAGTCTCCCCGGGACATCTCTCCCCAGTAAAAATAATTTATTAAAATCGTGGCAAATTCAGGACAAGTCTCCCCAGGACAAGTCTCCCCGGGACATCTCTCCCCAGTAAAAATAATTTATTAAAATCGTGGCAAATTCAGGACAAGTCTCCCCAGGACAAGTCTCCCCGGGACATCTCTCCCCAGTAAAAAATTGTTTATTAACACAGTGACAAATACAGGACAAGTCTCCCCGGGACATCTCTCCCCAGTAAAAATAATTTATTAAAATCGTGGCAAATTCAGGACAAGTCTCCCCAGGACAAGTCGCACCGGGACATCTCTTCCCAGTAAAAAATTGTTTATTAAAACAGTGACAAATTCAGGACAAGTCTCCCCGGGACATCTCTCCCCAGTAAAAATAATTTATTAAAACCGTGCCAAATTCAGGACGTGTCTCCCCGGGACATCTCTCCCCAGTAAAAAATTGTTTATTAAAACAGTGACAAATTCAGGACAAGTCTCCCCGGGACATCTCTTTCCAGTTAAAATAATTTATTAAAACCGTGCCAAATTCAGGACATGTCTCCCCGGGACATCTCTCCCCAGTAAAAATAATTTATTAAGGGGGAAGTCTACTTTGTCAAGGGAAAGAATAGGCCTATTTTTGCGGATTTTTTTTTCTAACAAAATACGACTTCGACATTAAATTAAATCGTCCTATATTATTTATTAAAGTATTTCTAAAAAAAATTTAAGTCTGAATATTCAAAATTGCCGTGGTGGCACTCCTTCAAGCACAATTTTGTCCTTTTTTAGGCGCACTAACCGTGTACATGAAATCTCACGTCTTGGTGATCTAAACCAAAAAAACCAAAATATGGTTGTCATCTACATAGTATTGAATCTCGTCTGATGAAGGATTTTGTTGATATCTTTTTTATTTAACCTATTAACGCCTAAAACCTCAAAAAATTGTGTTTAATTAAAGATTTAATTTCATATACAGAAAATCCTCCGTGCAAGTAACTGAAGTGTTTCTTTATGTTTTCGGGGTCGCTGTACAAGATTCCGGGCTTAGATCTTAAATTTTTTGCAAAGAAAATCAAATATGGCGAATTTTGTGCATCAAATTGCAAAAAAATTAAAAAATTATTTTAAATAATTATTTCTTACTGAAAACATTTGTTTCACACGTATACAAGTGTCACAATTTGGCAAAAACTATTCAACTTTCAAAGTATGCAAAAGTGGAAATTCAAAAACAAAATAGCGGTTCCTAAATGGCGCTAATTTAAGGAAAAAATTATTTAATTCTTTTTATGGTGCACTGATATTTACCATGGCTATGAAATCTAACAGAACATAATGTTTATATGTTTTTGAGGTCGCTCATGATGAATATATAATCGGATTTTCAAAATTCAAAATGGCGGATCCAATATGTCCGCCAAATTTTTTTAAAATTTACTCGATTCGCTTAATTTTTGTTACCCAGGGGTTTTTGGGGTCGCAGATTATGAATCTGCAATTGGATTTTCTAAATACAAAATGGCGGATCCAATATGTCGGACAAAAATTATTTTATCAATTCTATTCGCCTGAAATTTTAAAATGATGACCATCTATTAGGCAGAATAGTCAGAATAAGGCAAAATACAAAGAAAATCCATTAGAAGAACACAATCAAAAAATTGTTGTTCCAAATCTAACTGGCTCAGCTTTGAAAATTTCTTTTAACACTGTTCTATCATAAGACTTAATATTTTTAAACTTAAAACGTGAAAATGTTGATGAAACAATTTGAGATGACAGATAGGAAATCTTCAAGTGCATCTAGTAAATTTAAATAATTTTTGTCCGTCATATTGGATCTGCCATTTTGTATTTTAAAAATACAATTGCAGATTCATAATCAGCGACCTCAAAAACCCTTTGAAATAAGTATCAATCGAATCTAGTAAATTTAAATAATTTTTGTCCGTTTTATTGGATCCGCCATTTTGAATTTTAAAAATCCGATAGCAGATTCATAATCTGCGACCTCAAAAACTCCTGAGTAACAAAATTTAATCCAATCAAGTAAATTTCAAAAAATTTTGTCGGCCATATTTGATCCGCCATTTTTAATTTTGAAAATACGATTATATTCGTCATGAGCGACCTCAAAAACATATAAACACTAAGTTCTGTTAGATTTCATAGCCATGGTAAATATCGGTGCACCATAAAAAATTGAATAATTTTTTCTTTAATTAGCGCCATTTTGGAGCCGCCATTTTATTTTTTTATTTTCGCTTTTGTATATTTTGAAACTTCAATAAGTTTGTGCCAAATTGTGACACATGTATTCGTGTGAAAAAATGTTTTCAGTAAGAAATAATTATTTACATATTTCAATAATTAATCATTATTTCGAGCGACCCCGAAAACATAAAGAAACACTTTAGTTACTTGCCTGAAGCATTTTTAGTATATGAAATTAAATCTTTAATTAAACGCAAAATTTCTGAAGTTTTAGGCGTTAATGGGTTAGTGCACCTAAAAAAGAATAAAATTGCGCTTAAAGGAGTGCCACCACGGCAATTTTAAATATTTAGAATTAAAATTTTTTTTACAAATACTTGAATATATAATACAGGCCGGTTTAATTTAATTTAATGTCGAAGTCGTATTTTGATAGAAAAAAAATCTGCAAAAATCGGCCTATTCTTTTCCTTGTCACAGTAGACTTCCCCCTTAAAAAATAATTTTTACTGGGGAGAGATGTCCCGGGGAGACTTGTCCTGAATTTGACACGATTTTAATAAATTATTTTTACTGGGGAGAGATGTCCCGGGGAGACTTGTCCTGAATTTGGCACTGTTTTAATAAACAATTTTTTACTGGGGAAAGATGTCCCAGGGAGACTTGTCCTGAATGTGGCACTGCTTTAATAAACAATTTTTTACTGGGGAGAGATGTCCCGGGGAGACTTGTCCTGAATTTGCCACGATTTTAATAAATTATTTTTACTGGGGAGAGATGTCCCGGGGAGACTTGTCCTGGGGAGACTTGTCCTGAATTTGGCACTGTTTTAATAAACAATTTTTTACTGGGGAGAGATGTCCCGGGGAGACTTGTCCTGGGGAGACTTGTCCTGAATTTGCCACGATTTTAATAAATTATTTTTACTGGGGAGAGATGTCCCGGGGAGACTTGTCCTGGGGAGACTTGTCCTGAATTTGGCACTGTTTTAATTAACAATTTTTTACTGGGGAGAGATGTCCCGGGGAGACTTGTCCTGAATTTGTCACTGTTTTAATAAACAATTTTTTACTGGGGAGAGATGTCCCGGGGAGACTTGTCCTGGGGAGACTTGTCCTGAATTTGGCACTGTTTTAATTAACAATTTTTTACTGGGGAGAGATGTCCCGGGGAGACTTGTCCTGGGGAGACTTGTCCTGAATTTGCCACGATTTTAATAAATTATTTTTACTGGGGAGAGATGTCCCGGGGAGACTTGTCCTGGGGAGACTTGTCCTGAATTTGCCACGATTTTAATAAATTATTTTTACTGGGGAGAGATGTCCCGGGGAGACTTGTCCTGGGGAGACTTGTCCTGAATTTGTCACTGTTTTAATAAACAATTTTTTACTGGGGAGAGATGTCCCGGGGAGACTTGTCCTGGGGAGACTTGTCCTGAATTTGGCACTGTTTTAATTAACAATTTTTTACTGGGGAGAGATGTCCCGGGGAGACTTGTCCTGGGGAGACTTGTCGTGAATTTGCCACGATTTTAATAAATTATTTTTACTGGGGAGAGATGTCCCGGGGAGACTTGTCCTGGGGAGACTTGTCCTGAATTTGCCACGATTTTAATAAATTATTTTTACTGGGGAGAGATGTCCCGGGGAGACTTGTCCTGGGGAGACTTGTCCTGAATTTGACACGATTTTAATAAATTATTTTTACTGGGGAGAGATATCCCGGGGAGACTTGTCCTGGGGAGACTTGTCCTGAATTTGGCACTGTTTTAATAAACAATTTTTTACTGGGGAGAGATGTCCCGGGGAGACTTGTCCTGGGGAGACTTGTCTTGAATTTGTCACTGTTTTAATAAACAATTTTTTAATGGGGAGAGATGTCCCGGGGAGACTTGTCTACTCATGGCATTATTTACATTTAATATTTACATTTGGGGAGAGATGTCCCTGGGAAGACTTGTCCTCTGGGAGGAGCTGTCCATGGGAAGACTTGTCCCATGGGGAGTTATGTCTCTGTGGAGACTTGTCCGGGGGAGACTTTCTGGGTGTGACTTGTCTCATATTCGAATTAATGAGTTAATACATTAGTGAGTTACGTAAGTGTGAAGTTAATTTACAGAATAAGTGACTTGTAAACTTACTGATTGATTAAATGTGAGACGCATGCTTATTCCCGAAATCTTTTTTGACCAAATAGTTATTTGATATAAAACTACTTAACTTAAAATTCACATAATATGCACATTATTCGACATAAATTTCATTGCACACAGAAACCATTTAACATAAATATCATTTGTCATAGAATTCATTAAACAGAAATATTACGTTACATAAAACTCAGATAACTTAATTCCCATTTGACATAAAAATTATGTAACATAAATTTCTATTGACATAAAAAGCATTTAACATAAATTTCTTTTGACATAAAACTCATTTAACGTAAATTTTATTTGTTATAAAATTCATTTGACATCAATTTCATTTGACATAAATGTCATTTAACGTAATTCTCATTTGACATAAGTATCATTAGACATAAAATTAGCTTGACATACATTTCATATGACGTGAATATCATTTAACATAATTATTATTTAACGTAAAATTAAATTTATATAAATTTCATTTAGCATAAATGCAATTTAACATAATTATCATTTGACATAAAATTTACTTGACATAAATTTCATTCGGTATAAATCCCATTTAACATAATTTTCATTTGATATAAAGTTCATTTGACATAAAAGACATTTAACACAATTCTCATTTGTCATAAAAGTTATTCAATAAAATTCTCATTTGACATAAAAATCATTTTACTCAAATTACATTTTACATAAAAATATCGGCGCCAATTTTAAATGTAACCAATTAGATATTATCAACAATATTGTGATTCGCCAACTTTGAAATTCGCGCCTATATTTCTATGTCAAATGATCTTTATGTAAAATGAAATCTATGACATCTGAATTTTATGTCAAATGAGAATTATGTGTAATGACTTATCCGTCAAATGAAATTGATATCAAGTGAACTTTATGACAAATAAAAATTATGTTAAATGGGATTTATACCAAATGAAATTTATGTCAAGTATATTTTATGTCAAATGATAATTATGTTAAATTGCATTTATGCTAAATGAAATTTATATAAATTTAATTTTACGTTAAATAATAATTATGTTAAATGATATTCACGTCAAATAAAATTTATGTCAAGCTAATTTTATGTCTAATGATATTTATGTCAAATGAGAATTACGTTAAATGACATTTATGTCAAATGAAATTGATGTCAAATGAATTTTATAACAAATAAAATTTACGTTAGATGAGTTTTATGTCAAAAGAAATTTATGTTAAATGCTTTTTATGTCAATAGAAATTTATGTTACATAATTGTTATGTCAAATGGGAATTAAGTTATCTGAGTTTTATGTAACATATTATTTCTGTTTAATGAATTCTATGACAAATGATATTTATGTTAAATGGTTTTTGTGTGCAATGAAATTTATGTCAAATAATGTGCATATTATGTGAATTTTAAGTTAAGTAGTTTTATATCAAATAACTATTTGGTTAAAAAAGATTTCGGGAATAAGCATGCGTCTCTTAAATGTGTGAGTGCATGAGAGATCGAATGTATTAGCGAATAGAAAAATAAGTGTCTATTTTTCTAAGTATCTTATTAACTTCTGAGGTAAGTAAACAACTGATTCAATAAGTATGCAATAGATTAGCTAAGTAATTGTTTTTGTAGAATTTGTAAATGAATTTTACTAAATTTTAAAAAACTATAATTTAAAAAAATGATTGAAATAATTTTTTTAAAAACCCTTGTTATTATGTCTTTAATTTTTATATTCAATTATAATGACAAATTTTACAAAAAAAATATAATGCACTTGGTATTATAAGGTTTATAAAATTTATGAAACATATCATCTACCGGGTCATTTGGAGAGAAAATAATATATCATAAAAAAAATTTTTAAAATAATAAATAATAAAATAATAAACAAAATAAATAAATTATTATTATTTATTTACAAATAATATATAAAAAAATTATATATCTGTGATATCTCAGATATCTGAGATATTAAACCGTAACATCTAGATAATATGCACACTGAAAGAAATGTTTTTGGTATGATAGGAATTTGGTTATGTTTATGAATTTCTGTCAAGTTTTGAGAAACCAAATGTTGTTTTTACCTCAATAGTTAGGTTAAATGAAAAATTTAAAGATGATAAACACTTAACCTATAATTTGTAATATATATGTCAGAATCACACGCACCTATTTTCTGAGCGAACAAAACTAATGTCAAATCTGGTTAAGAGGTTACTGTACTTTACCAATTTTCGTCTAGTTTTAATGGTATGGTTTAAATACCCTAACTGTTGGGCTGTTTCTACTCCAGCAATACTATATGGGTAATATAACTAAAATTATGCCTGTACTTTCCATATTTTTTTTCAGTGCCACATATTTCAATATTTTTCGTGGTTGCCACAAAATCTAGATTTCAAAATTTCAGGCTTTTTCTAGGTTCAAAATATTAAAAATTCCAGTTAAAAATTTAGGAATTATTTGTGATAAAAAAACAAGTATTTTACAAAACAGTGCATTCTTATGTTTATTTTTCTGAAAGTAATACTTTTGATATTCGATTTTTCAATTCCTTTTTTTTTTAAATAATATAGTTTTTTCTATTGAATCTACTTTATTTCATACATACTCAAAAGTAAGAATTTAAGTTGCGCAAAATTAATTTGAAAATATTAAAGCCTTTCTATTTTAAATTTTACTCGGGCCAATATGTAAAATTTGAATATTTATAAAAGAAATAATATTCCTCTTTTTTATAAATAATATATAGAAAAATTAAACATCAAACAATTATCTTTATTTTAATGTGCATTCACATTTTTTTAGAATATTTTTAAAGTATAAAAACATTATTAATCATTATTAATCATCGTGAAGTAATTTTAAGTTAAACTGAAGACAAAATTTAAACATTTTTATCACATGTAAGACGGAGATCAAAAAAATTTTAAAATGCACATAATGATAAAAAAATTTATATTTTCTGGCACTATTTTTAAAAAATTTCTAAGAGTTTGAAAATAACCATAAAAATCTAGTTTTCTTATAGAAGTCCTATTGGAGAGAGTAGAATCCGAGTCTTAGCCCTCTCTATAGAATTCGTCCTTGACGCCACCCCTAGCGTCGAAAACTGTAAACGTTCAGTATCATACATTGAATAAAAAAATGTGTATTCTTGTACACATTTATAGTTTATAATATATAGTTTAATATACATTCTAATATATTTTATTTTTTTGTGTATCTAGAAGGTGTCGGATAATAATTCATAACTTTCATTTTAAAAAAGCCCACAATAACGAAAATACCATACACGGAAAGAAAAAGTCCGTCAACCATTAATGGATTAGTATATTACTTTGAGACGGGACTCTTTTTCCGTTGATGGTTACTTAACTTTACTTAAAAATTGAAAAACTTCATCAAAGTGTAAAAAACGAGTCATAGATTGATTAGAATGCCAGTATGTGACCAATTGTTTTAGATTTAATGCTGAATTGTTATCAATGGCTGTTTGAATGTTTACGAATCATTAGTGAAAAGTTTGTGAAATGTTAGTTGACTCGTATTCTAAATCGGTGCTCTTCATTAGCGCATTGTTGCGCAGTGTACCGATGCGCATTTCCTCCGGTTTCACTATAGTCCATGTGTTTTTGCAGTCTGCTATACATATCCCTATATATACTGTTATGTGTAATGTGAATATTTAACTTAACTAATAATTTGCAGTTGAATTGCGTCTAGAAATTGATCTCGATGAAAATATATTTTCTTTTATATTTCTCGCTAATTAAAAAGTAGTTATTAGTGCAAAATCATTTCTCACAAGTTGTGAAAAATTTTGTTATTTGGTATATAAGAACAGTTCGCTTCTAAACTTAAAGTGTTATAAGTGTGCGTTTCTACGTGTAGTTATTATAAGTGCGAAAATGTGTTGGTCTAAAGCGTCTAAGAGTGTAAATAAAATATCGGAACTGTGCAACGAAAAAAATTTGTTCATTCTGTACCAAATAGTGTCTAAAATTAGGGATAATTCTGAAAGAAGTTGAATTTTTTGAATGCTTTTGATAGTCATCGAAAATTTAATAGACAGTTTTCTAAATTTTAGCAAGCAACTCGTCATTGATTGTGACTCAAAGTATGTTATCCATTCAATGATTTTGTGTCCCGTTTCAAAGTAATATACTAGTCTATTAATGATTGACGGACTTTTTCTTTCCGTGTACTTAAACGTAAAGAATATTTATCAAAGGAACACCCGAAACATACGCTCATGTTTCAACTTTTTCAATTTCGTTACCACCTATCTCTCTCCTTCTGTCCCCCTACTGCGTCGCAACCGAAATTTTACTCTCTATAGAGTCACTCTCTATGTAGTCTCCAGTGTAGTAACAACAAATCTTGACAATCGTAATACTAATAAATATATAAAATCCTATTTTTCACAGTTTTAGTCAATGATTTAAAAAGATCAAATTAATTTAAAGAGGAGATAACATGGAAAATAAAAATTGCATGTTAACATTTTTAAAGAAAAATAACATGTTGAATGACATTTGTCTTAATATCTTTTATTAACCCAAAAAATTCCAGAAATTCGTTCAAATTCCATGCCATGCCATTTCCAGGCTTTCCATACTCTTTTTCAATTCCCATGCTATTTCCAGGTTGTATGGCAACCATGACATTAGCATATTTTCAATTCACTTGTTTAGAAGTTAATTATTATGTAAATAATAACAGTTAATTAATAATAATTATAAGGACAGAAAGTTCGAAATTCCTGCACAGCGCGAAATGATCATCGCGTAGTTTAGGGCTTTCGAACTTTCTGCCCTTATAATGTATACTATTTTTCTTTATATACGGTCGAAAGTACGCTCGTTAATTTATTTTTTAAGAAAATTGCAATCGTGTTTCATTTGACAGCCGGCCATCTTTATTTACTTTTGCTCCTCGCTTTAACGCCTCTATCGAACACTCGTGAATATTATACAAAAATAAAATGTATTTATATTTAAAAAAAGTAAATAATGATTAAGTTATCAAATGAAATAAGTAGCATCGAGCACTGAGAACCTTTTTATTCTACAATTAGGCACGGCATTGATCGACATTTCAAAGTCCCCGCCAACCCTCCACCTTTCCTCTCCAACAAACTATGTAAACAGAGTCTCAACGATCCAGAACTACCAAGACAGGTTCTAGTGTAATTTGAATAATTATTGACTGATTTTTTGCTTTTGAATAAGTAAATTTTACTAATAAATAGTTATATCTACTAATTTATTAGTAAAATTTACTGATTCAAAAGCAAAAAGTGAACATTTTTACAAATTAGAATTTCGAGAGAATATATCATTAATCGTAGAATTTAATAATCTTTTGAATGGTATATTTGTTAATTTTCTGACATTTATATTTTACAAAAAAAAATCGTGATTTAAAGATTAGTATATTTTTTGGACGTGTGAGTGCAGCCGTACAGACAATTCCCGACGGTATTGTATACATTTTTTAAATTGTAACATTTTCAATTTTTAATATATTCAAATTCCTCAGAATTTCAGACATAAGTTGTTGATCAAAAATAATTTTTAATTAATTTAAATGAAAAACACACAAAACCTATAATTTTTTGCTTCTCATGCATTTGCATATTCTATAATATTTTTCTTATTAGGATAAGTAGGGGAGAGTAGGCTGAGGCGCATGAAAAGTCTCCAATTTTTATTTTCCGAATCTTTATTTTATCGAAATTCTTTTCATCTGATAAGAATTAATTATAATTTCTTTTAATCGAAAGAATAATTGTCAAAAACATTTTTTTTTGAATGACTAATCAACAGAATGTTTAATACTGCGAAAGAAAATTTTTTATAATCTTCAAATAACTGAATTATCATTTCTAAAAATTATTATTTTTTATATTTCTTATTTACACTAATATTTTTATTTTCGAAATGTCAATTTTGATAAATATTATTTTATAGATTTGTTAATAATTATAATAATTATATTCCCGAATTATTATTCAATATAATTCAAATATTACCGAATTACCAATTCTTAAAAAATTTATTGTTCCTAATAATATTTCTTTATAATGTGTAAATGTTCTATATTTTAAAGTCTCTAAATTTTATTTTATCGAAATATCATTTGTTATAAAACTCTTTTCTTATAAATGTTTTTCAAAATAATTTTAACTTTTTCGAATAAACATAATTACTCATAATTTTCTTTACTCCTAATCATTCTTCTTTATAATTACTACATTTTCTAACTTGTATTTCTTCTAACTATAACTTTACCGAATTGTCACTTCTCATAATTATTATTACATCGAAATATTATTTTTCAAAATTTTTGTAATAACTAATAATTTTTTATACAAATTTTTTTATTGTATAATAACCAGTTTTTATAATTTTATTTTATTCGAATAATTATTTCGTATAATTTTTTTCTTACCGAAATTATATTTTAAATAATTTTTTTTAACCGATTTTTTATTTTTCCTAATATTCATTTATTCAAATAATTTTTTTTCATAATTTCTATATTTCCTAATTCGTATTTTACATAACATACATTTTTTCTAAGATTTAAATTCTCTAATTTTTTATTTTCCTAACCTATAAATGACACAAGAAGACTAGAGACAGGAGGGCTAACTCGGCTGTTTTCTCACTCACAGCAGTGAGTCAGTATTAGGTGGGTTCTGAAGGCGTAGTTAGATTGCGCCAAATATCTTGTTTTCGGTTCTGCACATCTCAACACTCTTACATTATATATTTGAATACGTGACACGCGTGTGTGAGTGGAAGTGCAGAATCAAAACACGATACTTGGCGCAATCTAACCACGCCTTCATAATCCCCCTATATTTGTCCTACCCCCACTACTGCAGTTAGTCCTCCTGTCTCTAGTCTTCTTGAAATGACATAATAAGAATTGCACCGAATAGTTATTTCACATACAGAGTATCCGGTTTCGATGTTTCCCATCTCTGAAGAATATGGCGCCAAATTTGAAAAAATTTTATTATTTTATTATTTAAAAATTATTAATTATTACAAATATCGTTTAAAACAATTAAATATCATTAGGGAAACTGTTTTAAACAATATTTGTAATAATTAATAATTTTTAAATAATAAAATAATAAAATTTTTTCAAATTTGGCGCCATATTCTTCAGAGATGGGAAACATCGAAACCGGATACTCTGTATGTGAAATAACTATTCGGTGCAATTCTTATTATGTCATTTATAGGTTAGGAAAATAAAAAATTAGAGAATTTAAATCTTAGAAAAAATGTATGTTATGTAAAATACGAATTAGGAAATATAGAAATTATGAAAAAAAATTATTTGAATAAATGAATATTAGGAAAAATAAAAAATCGGTTAAAAAAAATTATTTAAAATATAATTTCGGTAAGAAAAAAATTATACGAAATAATTATTCGAATAAAATAAAATTATAAAAACTGGTTATTATACAATAAAAAAATTTGTATAAAAAATTATATATATAATATAATTATATATATTCTTAATATAATTAAGAATTGGTAATTCGGTAATATTTGAATTATATTGAATAATAATTCGGGAATATAATTATTATAATTATTAACAAATCTATAAAATAATATCTATCAAAATTGACATTTCGAAAATAAAAATATTAGTGTAAATAAGAAATATAAAAAATAATAATTTTTAGAAATGATAATTCAGTTATTTGAAGATTATAAAAAATTTTCTTTCGCAGTATTAAACATTTTGTTGATTAGTCATTCAAAAAAAAATGTTTTTGACAATTATTCTTTCGATTAAAAGAAATTATAATTAATTCTTATTAGATGAAAAGAATTTCGATAAAATAAAGATTCGGAAAATAAAAATTGAAGACTTTTCATGCGCCTCGAGTAGGCTACATTGAACCAGCGTCAACAGTGAACCACTTTAATTTTCTAAGAAATGACTAAGTGGAATTTTTCTTATTTAATATATAAATTAGTATTACCGAAAGCGACTACGTCCAAAAATTTCGAGCACGTAGGTTTATTATTTACAAAGAAAAACGAAAAAAACTGTTTTTCACGTACAAATCAAAAAATTTTGTGGAAATATAATGAATTTTTTTTATTGAAATAGCAAGTTTTAAAAATTAGTAAACTTGTGATTTATGCCGCTTAGGGTGTCAACTTCAATATTCCGATGTGATAAAGAATTTTAAGTCTTCCATAAATTTATTATAAACAATTTTTGTTTTGAATGTCATGTGAATACAGTGAGTGCGGCATCATTGAACCACCCGAATTTACAGCGTATTTTCAGTTTCAAGAGTGGTAGCCCTAACTACAAAAGTTGTCTGCTCTATTGACCAATAAGAAAAATGCTAGTAGTCATGCGCAATTAAGGTTATAGAAATTATACATTGTAGTAGAACTTTAAAATTTTGCGCCATAATATTTATTTTGAGGTTAGGAAATTTGATCAGCATGGCTCTCAACTTGATAAAATTAAACTGTCACTTCTGCTACAAAACCTGACATCGAAATATATTAATATCCTATATTAACAAATAACAACTATTTAACAACAGTTTTCTATTTTTTTGGGTGGAAAATAAGATTTATTACAATGTGTAAGTGGAATGTGGAAATATTATTTTCGAAGTAAGTTGTAGTGTTTTATTAGATGTGGTTCAATGTAGACACACATCCTTCAAAATAAGAAAAGTGTAGCTGGTTAGAAAAAAATTAAATTTCATTATTTAATCATAATAATTTGTGTTTGTAATGTGTGTATTAACTAAAGGAGTACTTCAGTTTTATTTTCATACAAAAACCTGATCAAAATTTGTAAAATTTAATTAGTTCTTCGACTTTAGAAAATACCCGGTTCAATGTAGCCTACCCTCCCCTATTGTGTTAAATCTAACAAATAAATAATAGGTTTCGTTTGTGATACATTTAACTCAATATTATTTAATCGGTATTTAATAGCTCTGTACCGTCTGGTAGACGAAGACTACTTTCCCTTACGGGACTATCTTGGGCACTGCCCAAAATTAATTAAGACACGTAAAACAATAGGGTAAGTGTGGGTATTCCTGCGAGTGACACAATTATTGCGATATTTAAAGAATTATTATTTTCATTTTGAAATATACGCCTAATTTTTTCAAAATAATTACAAAAATTATTTTGAATCTTACTTGGTAGAATATAGCTCATAAAAATGTACATTCCGACAATTATTAATTAATTTATTTAAATTTGAAATATATTATGACAGAATTCTATGAAATTATCAAATATGGCAGTCATGAATGCATATTAAAAACCGTTGATATATTCAATATTTACTATAGTATACACGTTTCAGTGTTACTAATCAAAGAAGTACACTTCATTATTTGAAAAATATATTAATTTACCCATCTATTATTGATTTTCAATTAATAATACTTAAAACTATATTAGTATCAGAATTTTTACTGCATGTTAGTATTATTGTGATTTTTAAATACGTTTACTGCGCAACGCATACTAAACATAACCTCTATTTTGACAACCAGCGCGTTGTGCGACACGTGATTTTCTGCAATAATGCTCGCACAATAATTGGTGTTTCCTTCATAAATGTCACACAATATTATTCGCGAGTCAACAATAATACATGTGTTGACAATTAGTTTTGAATTTACTTTTTTAACTACAAATAAGTAACGAAATTTGATTGAGTTTAATGATTTGGAAAATATAGTAATTGAACTTTAATTTGTAATTGAAAAAACTGCATTTCATTTTTTCGTAAACTTAGACGAGCTTCGCAAAGTTAACCTACACTAAAAATTCGCAGAAATACCCACACTTACCCTATTACAAAAAAGTAGTTTTAAAAATGTTGTCATAAAATAAAAGTAAACGAAACATTAGCAAAATTATTCATATTTAATATTATTAAATAATTTTAAAAATATTGCCAAAAAGAACTATAGATTTTGTATTAAGAATGAAACGCCTTATATTGGCTTATTAGTTATCAGAAAAATAAATTTGGAAAGGGGAAGCGCCTGCATGGTGGGGGGTCAGTTTTCCTTGCTTTGCGCTCTCCAGCTGCTCGCGTGCCTAAACCTGTATCTACATAAGGAAAAAAAGTGAGAAACGCGCGACGCTAACGCGAAACGCGAGAAAAATACATGACAATTTTTTGCGTTTCGCGTCTGCGTCATGCGTTTCTCATTTTTTTTTTTGGTTTTTTGTGCTGCCTCTACATTGCGGAAAGAAATTGATAAATGCGCGACGTAGATCAGGTTGGCCGCAAGATTGACTTTATCAATTTCCTTGACATTTTACTGACATAACAACGAATTTTCCTGACAAAAATTTTTTTGTTTACCCAATGGGAAATTGCCAATGCTCACCATTGGCTAAATAATGAACCAATATTGGCTGCCAACAGTTTTTTCTTGGTCAAACATTGGCAACCAATATTGGGCTATTATTGCCAGAGCGTTCTGGTACAAAAGGTCCAAATCAAAAGATCCAAACCAAAAGATCCAAAAAATTAAAAATCCAAAAGGGCAAAAACTCCAAACAAAAAAAATATATTTTCTATTGTTTTTATTTCATTTTTTTTAATTTAAAAATTCAAAAAGTTAAAAAGTGCAAAAAAATATATGTTTTATTGTTTTTATTGCTTCCTTATAAAACCCATTTTTTAAAATTGCTTTACGATTTTTTAAAAAAAAGTTATGTATATTTGAAATTTTTTTATTTAGACAAATGTAGGTATAAAGAAGTTCAAAATGGCATTTTATTTCAAATCTACATAACTTTTTTTTCAAAAAACGTAAAGCAATTTTGAAAAATGGGTTTTAAAGCTTAGATATAGTACTATACGATGCAATTTCGCAAATTGAAAAAAAATTTTGATTAACCAAAAAAAATTCCGAAAAGTGGCCAAAATAGCCATTTTTTGGCTATTTAAGTCAATATTACAAGAAATCCTGACGTGATAGGCTATTTTGGAAATCGGATTCTACGTTAAATGATATACATTTGAAAGTTTTAATAAATTACACAAATGATATCTCGTAAATCGAAAAAGATTTTTTTAACTTTTTTAATCTTAAATTAAAGATGAGACTTAAATGATGACATCTATTTAAGTTTCAAATTTTATCTGAATTTTTTAAAAAATATGCAAGAGTTTAAAAAATTGTTACACAAATTTTTATTTTTTAATTGTTTAAAAAAAATGTTTGTTTGCTAGAATCTTTGTGTAATTTACTATACTAAAATCAAATGGTATACTTGTTAATTTTTTTTACTTTTTTTTTACAGAGAAATGGTGATTTAAAGATTGGTATGTTTTTGGGCAGGTGTCAGTAATTTCCGACGGTAGTGCGTCACGAAAGTGTCCCGTTTATAGCTGTTTCGAGGATAGATAGACGCATGCTGATTCCACACTTATCCATTCGCTCCGCTTTTCTGTGGCGCTTAGCGTGAGACAGAAAAAGATATGCTGATTCCACACTTACCCAGCGCTCCGCTTTTCCGTGGCGCTTCGCGTGAGACAGAAAAAGATAGAAATAGTCTCTGTCTTTTTCTATCTAACGCAAAGCGCCACGGAAAAACGGAACGCTGGGTAAGTGTGGAATCAGCAGCAAAGCTAACGCCACGGAGTAATAATAAGGAGACTGTACTACCAGTGAGATTCCGTGCCAAATGTCTGGCTTGATTCGTTGAATTTCCAGGGGGGCCGCAAGATTGACTTTATCAATTTCCCTGACATTTTACTGACATAACAACGAATTTTTCTGACAAAAATTTTTTTGTTTAGAGCAAAAAATGTATTGCATGACCGTCTTAATTCTTTTAATTGCCCTGACAAAAAATTTTCCCTGACTTTACTGACATGTGGCCACCCTGATTTCTTAAAATAACGCGCATGCGCAGTTTGCAACAATCTTCGTCACCCTTGAAAGAACGATGAGAGAGATCATTATTTTGACGTGCGAGTTAGAAAGTGTGGTTATGTTTTATTGTTGACAACATCAACTATACGGGAAAATCAAGATTTAAATAAGAAAAAATATTAATTAACAAACTGCAAAGAGAAGAGTAAGTACAATATATTATAATATTAATAAATTGTAATATAGGTGTGAGTAGATATTAATAAAAAGATTATTTTTGTCAAACCGGAGTATTTCTTTTCTTTGTATAATAAAGTGAATGAATACAATATAATATAATGCTATAATCGCTATAATGCTAATATAATTAATATCTACTCACACATTTCCTATATTACAATTTATTAATATTATGTAATACTATAATATATATTGTCAACAATAAAACATAACCACACTTTCTAACTCACACGTCAAAATAATAATCTCTCTCATCGTTCTTTCAAGAGTGACGAAGATAGTTGCAAACTGAGAATGCACGTTATTTTAAGAAATTCAATTAACCAAACCAGAAATCTGGCACCAGTTTGATTAGGGGATACATTGGAGTACAGTCTCCTTATTATTACTCCGTGGCTAACGCAGACGCGACGCTTCTCAATGCTTATGCTGATTCCACACTTACCCAGCGCTCCGCTTTTCCATGGCGCTTTGCGTGATATAGAAAAAGACAGAGACTATCTCTATCTTTTTCTGTCTCACGCGAAGCGCCACGAAAAAGCGGAGCGACTGGGTAAGTGTGGAATCAGCATCAACCAAATGGGAATGCGTTGCGTTTGCGCCAGCTTTGCGTCTATCTATTCTGGAAACAGCTTATAGCATCTTAGATCGAAGTGTGGATTTCCCATTAGATAATGGGTCAGGCTGAGTGCAAATATAGCGAACCTATATCTTCATCTCTCTCACACTCATGGCCTAGTTACAAAACGCAACGCAAAACGGTGCCATGAGACTGCACCCTTAGTTATTATTTACGTGTGTATGTTAGTATGTTTTTAACTGGAGTGAATCTATTCAAGAAAGTAGTTTTAGTGATAAGGAGTAAGAGAAAGAGTGATTGAAAGAATGTGTGAGAGGTTAAATCTATGAACGAATCAGTGAATAAGTATGTAAGAGAGTGACTGACTGAGAGATTGGGATATTCAAATAAGTTGCAAACGAAATTATTCAGGATTAATTTGTATTACTTACTTTCGTTGAAATGCAACGAATGCTCTCGTTTCCCGAGGAAGAAGACAGCACTTCCTGCAAAGCTCTAGTTATCTTGCACTCCCGATCCATCACAATTTCGAAAATTGATAATCAAAATTAAAACAATACACACAAAAACACTGTAGTCTTGAAATTTACACAGTGTTTTTTGTGGTTTTAAAAAGTAAAATTGTTTCTTAAAAGAAAGTTTATTAAAGAAAGTAATTACTAAAAACACCAGACTTAAAATAATATGCACAAAATCACCGTAGTCTTGCAATATTTACATATTTTTTTTTGTGATTTTAAAAAGTAAAATTGTTTCTTAAAAGAAAGTTTATTAAAGAAAGTAATTACTAAGAACGCCAAAATTAATAAAATATTCACAAAAACACTGTAGTCTTGTAATTTACACTAAGTGTTTTTTGTGATTTTAAAAGGTAAAATTGTTTCTTAACAGAAAGTTTATTAAAGAAAGTAATTACTAAAAACACCAAAATTAATAAAATATGCACAAAAACACTGTAGTCTTGTAATTTATACAAAGTGTTTTTTGTGGTTTTAAAAAGTAAAATTGTTTCTTAAAAGAAAGTAATTACTAAAAACACCAGAATTAAATTAATATGCACAAAAACACTGTAGTCTTGCAATTTACACAAAGTGTTTTTTGTGATTTTAAAAAATAAAATTTTTTTTCAAGAAAATTGATTAACAAAAACACCACAATTTGTTATAATAACGATTGCAAAGTGTTCTTGATTTATTTCGCGCTTATTTATATATTTCTTTAATGAAAATATATTAAAAAATAATCCTGATTCTCAAAACGTGTCACCTCTGTAAGCGTCAGAATCGGAGTGGCCGAAATATGGAGACGCTGCGCCAAAGTGGTCATTTTTCTAGAACAATTTAACATAGCGTTTGCGCAGCTTGGGCCCACGTCAGCATACGTAGTAGACGCGGGGCTCATGCTTATTCCCCAAATTTCAATTTCCTAATGTTCAAACCATCAAAACTCCTATCATCGAAACTTCATTTCGCATAATTTTCAGTTTTCGAAATTTCATTCAATATAATTTTTAATTTATCGATTTATTCTTTATCCTATTATTTAAATAGTCGAATTGTTTTTTAATATATTTTTTAACATTTTGAAAATTTTTTTGACATACAGTTTGTTTTTGCGAATGACTCTTTGTCATAATTATTAATCCTCCGAATTAACATTTGACATAATTTTCAAACCTTTGAAATATTATGTTACATAAATTTCATTTATCGACATTTTATTTGTCATAATTTTCATTTAATCGAATTATCAAGTGTCATAAAGCCCCTTTACTGGAATTCAAATATTCGAAATTTCATATTTAAGAAATTCCATTTACCGAAATTTTATTTGTCTTATAATGTTCATTACTCGAATTTTCAATATGTTTGAAAATTATGTCAAATGGAATTTCGGACAAATAAATTTTATGTTAAATGGTTATTCGAATAAATGAAAATTATGATAAATAAAATTTCTATAAATTAAAATTTCTGAAATATGACATTTCGTAGATTTAAAGGTTATGTCTCATGAGAATTCGAGTAAATGCGTTTTATGTCACTTGATAATTCGAGTAATGAACATTATGACAAATAAAATTTCGATAAATGAAAGTTATGTAATATAATATTTCGAAGGTTTGAAAATTATGTCAAATGGCAATTCGGCGGATTAATAATTATGACAAATAGTCATTCGGAAAAATAAAATGTATGTCAAAAAAATTTTCGACATATTAAAAATTATATTAAAAACAATTCGACTATTTTAATAATAGGGTAAAAAATAAATTGATAAATTTAAAATTATGTTTAATGAAATTTCGAAAACTGAAAATTATACGAAATGATGTTTTGATGATAAGAATTTCGATGTTTTGAACATTAGGAAATTGAAATATGAGGAATAATCAATCATGCGCCCCATGAAATCTACGGGAATTTCTGGTACAATTCTTATAGAAATTGTAATAATTGCTAAAAATTTTATTAAAATAATTTCCTACCACTTTTCAGAACGAATTTTGTACAAAATTCTAGATATTTCTTAGTGAATATCTCAGAAATAATTTTATGTAAAAATGTCGTTATTATTTCGGTAGTAATTCCACATGTAATAAATGCTGAAAATTTTTTTAAAATAATTTTCATAACGCGGTGCAAAAAAAGGGCACTTTTTTGTACCTTGTTATGAAAAATATCGTTCGTAACTAGTGCTAGCAGTTGCCAATTTTTGAATGAGCACTTTTTTTGGAACAAACTGTTTGTTTCAAAAAAAGTGCTCATTCAAAAATTGACAATTGCTCGCACTCGTTACAAAATATACTATTTCCAATGCTTTTCTGCAAGAATTTTGTACCGAATCATTATACGCGTGATTCCTACCCTGTTCAAAAAATTTGATAGAAATGGAAAGAAAAAAATTTCTTTCCATTTCAATCCTGTTTCTGAATCAAAAATTTTCAACAATTACAATCAGTTTCTATCACATAATTTTAACAGAAAGTCTATCCAAATCAATACTTTGTCTATCCGAAAATTGTCCCATGCGTTGTCCCACTGATTTCGAAGAAAGTCCTATCAAATTCTATCAAAATTGATTATTAAAAATTGTTTCCAATCCAATAAGTTTTATTGATTTAAATTTTATCAAATCCTGTATCGAAAAATAACAAAAAGTTCTTTCCCATTGTATCCGATTGAAAACATAGTTTTAAAAAAAAATTTGTGGAAAAAATAATAAAAGATTCTTATGACCATTAGTAACATTATATTCTTAGCACACTCCAAACATACAAACATTCTAAATTAAACTGGAGGAATTAAATTAAAACTTGTACCCTATGGGAATCGAACCCCGCACCTATGACCTATCTATCTAAACGCTTGACGACCGCGGCTATCGAATCGACGTGAGAAATATTTTTCGACCTGTCTATATAAACTGCAACTTTGAAAAACGTAAGTTTATGTAAAATATTATAATTTTTGTAAGTACCTACCTAAAAAAATACAAGCAGAAATTAAAATATTTATAGAGATTTGCAATATATGCTATTATGTTAAAAGTATTATTTAAATATTTAATACATTTTTGCTCAAATGTCATTTGACCGCTTTGTAATTTTTTGCAAATATTTGCAAAAAATAACATTAAGCGAAATAAAAAACAGAAAATTCGTAAAAATTAAAATTCGCAAAATGACTGGGTCAGGCCAGCTCAACTGTGTTAAAAAAATTTCAATGATTTTCTAAAATATTAAAACTTTTATGAAACTCTGTAGTTCACAACAAAACAATAAAACACTTTTAATCGTTTTTTAAAATTTTTGTTATTTTTTGCATTAACAAAATATTACAAACTTTAAAAAAAATTAATAACTCAAAAGTCGTTTACCATAAATTAATAAAATTTACACTGATTACACAAAATTGTTCACTCTTTTAAAAGAAAATATTTGCATGATTGTAAATTTAAAAATTCCCTATTTTTAATAACAATTTTATAAACAATTTGAATTATTTTTGTGTTCTCTACCCCTCCAAATGCAATAAAACTCATAGGAAGTATACTCAGTAGTCTTTTCTTGAAGCTCCTAATAAACAATTTTGGTATTTTCAATTTGGAATGTACCTAACGAATTTTTTATTAAAAACGCGCGTCCACTCCACAATGGGAAAAATTTGATTGTCGTGGAAAATTCAGTCTAGAAGTTACAAATATTATTTGTTTTTAATAAATTTTTTTAAATGAAAGTTTATAAAATTGTGCACCAATCAGATTAAATCTGATATCTTAACTTTAAAAAATATTATTGCTACGCATTTGTTAACTAATATTTTGGAAATTTTTTCCTCTTTTGTTCATATATGTTGTTAAATAAAAAATATTTGTTAACAGTTTTCAAAATTCTACCGCCACAGATCGGTGCGCAATTTTACAAACTTTCATTTAAAAAAAAATTATTAAAAACAAATAATATTTGTGACCTCTATAGACTGAATTTTCCACAACAATCAACTTTTTCCCACTATGGAGTTGGCGCGCGTTTTTAATAAAAAAATTCGTTACGTACATTGGGAGCGTTCACAAATGATGTCACGTTTTTGGGGGGAGGGGGGTCTCCACTAAACGTGACACAATGAATTTTTACATATGAAATTGCATGAAATTGAGAAAATTTTTTAACACAGTTTAGCCGGTCTGACCCTACTATTGGCAAAATTACAAATAGCAACTGTAACAAATTCATAAAAATATCAATTCCAGAAATGCAAATTTGCAAAAATAAAATTTGCAAAACATCAATTAGCAGAAATAATGATTCATAACAGAGCAGTTTTGCAAAAAAGAAAAAATAACAATTAGCAAAAGTATCTAACAATTTGTAAAACTGTCAACTGCGAAGAATGCAAGTTTGCAAAAATAACAAATTTGCAAAATAACAGTTTAGTAAAATAAATATTTGTAAAAATGTAAATTTGCAATAATAATTTTTTGCAAAAATAACTATTGGCGAAAATGACAATTTTATGAATTCCAATTCGCGATTAATCAAACTCTTTAAATTCCAAATAGAATGCATCCCCGAATAAAATTAAACCAAGATGACATTATTCAAGATCCAAACTCAAGCTTGTTGATTTTTAATTTGACATGAAAAGTGAAATTTCATGTGGAAGGAATTTAATAGGTGTTCCATCAAAACTCATAGATAGAAAGTTATAAGACGTTTCAGATAATAGGATTTGGTAGAAAATGTATCCAAATCTTTGATAGAGAAATATAGTATTTTCATGTTGAAAGAATTTGATAGGTATTCAATCAAAACTCATAGATAGAAAATTATAAGATTTTTCGACTCATAGAATTTGATAGAATTTGTATCCAAATCTTGGATAGAGAAATATTAAATTTTCATTTGGAAAGAATTTGATAGGTATTCAATCAAAACTCATGGATAGAAAACTATAAGAATTTTCGTCTCATAAAATTTGATAGAATTTGTATCCAAATCTTGGATAGAGAAATATTAAATTTTCATTTGGAAAGAATTTGATAGGTATTCAATCAAAACTCATGGATAGAAAACTATAAGAATTTTCGACTCATAAAATTTGATAGAATTTGTATCCAAATCTTGGATAGAGAAATATTAAATTTTCATTTGGAAAGAATTTGATAGGTATTCAATCAAAACTCATGGATAGAAAATTATAAGATTTTTCGATTCATAGAATTTGATAGAATTTGTATCCAAACTCTTGATAGTAAAATATTGAATTTTAGTATATTATTAACTTTGATAGATAATACATCAAAACTTATGATAGGAATGGATTTAATTTTCTACTTTGGATAGAAGTGGATTGGATTTTTAATATTTGATTAAATTGGATTCGAATTTCAAGGATTGAAGGAAGAAAATTCTATCAAATCCTATCCATTTTAATAATTTTTTTAAACAGGGTAGAAAAATTCGTTCGGAAAAGTGGTCGAAAATTATTTTTAAAAATTTGTATTTTCAATTTTTTTCTTTTATGGGCCGTACACATAATACGTCACGCGAACAGGGGGGGGGTTCAAGACATTTGTGACGACCTATAGAAAGACAGTGTGTGACATGAGGGGGTCTAAAATTGTCAAAAATCGCGACGTATTATGGTACGGCCCATTAAATTAAAAAAAAATAATTGAATTTGGGAGGAATTACTTGTGAAAATTTGAGAAATATCTAAATTTCATACGGTTTTTCATTGAAATAATTCTTGTGAAAAAATAATAAGAGTAAGTTTTTAAATTTTTGTTTAACATTTTGGAACTCGCGCTTTTTTTTCGTAACTCGTCTCCGGCGCCCTCACCTACGACCTCGCCTATGACTCGTTACGAAAACTTAGCGCTCGTTCCAAAAAGGCCGCTAGTTCACACTTGTTACGCAATGTACTAAATTTCCAGTGGTTAAAAATGAAGTAAATCTAAAAATAATTAATTATGAGAATGGAAATTTAATGAAATAAGTACCAGTTTTTTTTTAAAATTCTCCAAATTTTGACAATAGCGAAGGTTCCAACATTTTTTTTTGTCTTCTTTATAACTTAATAAATCAATTGTTAATACAAAATGTTTATTTCCAGCCGGTCTTCTTAGACTTTTTTGGGTTAGAAGTTATAGTAGGTTTTTAACTTTTTCGAAATTTCTTACAATTTTTTTCGTAAACAAATTAAAAAAAATTAAAATTAAATTAATTAATTTAATTATATTAAATAATTAAATTAATTAAAATTAATAAATTAATTAATGTAATTAAAATTAAATAAATAACAAAATTTTTATTTAGAGCTGGTCTTCTTTGATTTTATTGGTTTTAAAATTTTGATATGAAACGGTGAGAAAATATCTTTTTCACCGTTCATTATAGGTTATTAGAATTTGCAAAGGTTCTAACAATTTTTTTTGTATTCTTTGTAACTAAATAAACAAATTGTTTATACAATATTTTTAATTTCCAGCCTATCATCTTTGACTTTTTTGGTTTTGAAGATAATTATTAGGTGTTGGGGACAGTGCTTCTTATTGTAAACTAGCTGTCGTACCCGTCTTCGACGGGTTGTAGTTTCTGATAATGCACTTAACAGTGTATCTACCAACCTAGAAAACCGAAAAATAGCCGGGAATTTGATTTGACAGGGAAAAAATAATAATTAGTTACTATTGTCTATTTCATTAGGAAGATAATACCATTTGAAACAGTGACCGACTTTTTATTATCAAATTAGTTATTTTTAACTAATTCAAATACAGAAAACAATATTTCTCAATTTGTAGTACTTCAATCAATATAATGTATTAAAATCAATCTAAAATTTCCTCCAGTTTTTTGAGTTATAGTACAGTCTAATTCGAACTAATTGTATAGCAAGTAGATCCAGTTTTTCTCGGTTACATTAAATTCCCTGATATTTTACGTCTTTTCTGGTTGGTAGACACCCTGTTAAATGTATTATTAAAAAACACCCGTCGAATAAACCAGGAAAAATTTGGACAAAACCGGAAAATGTTTTAAACCAAAATAAACACCGTGTTTAACTTTTGTCTTTACATTGATCAAGATATCTCTAAAAGTTAAATCAGAGAGCCCACAAATACTATTGAATTAAGCTTCATAGCAATTGGTATCAAGATAATTTTTTCAATTTTTTGATATTCAAAACATTTTTATACTTACATCTTCGTTATAAGAAAGTATTTTTGAAAAATTATGCTAAAATGTGACTAAATAACATGTAATATTCAATTATATAAAGTTTAAAAGCTATCCATTGAAAAATGTAAAATTTAGAAATTTTCGATTTTTTAAAAATATTTTTATATTTCCATTTTAGTTACAAAGTATTATTTTTTGCAAAACTATGCTAAAATGTTAATAAATAACATGTAATACTCAACTATAGAAAGTTTAGAAGCAATCCATAAAAAAATATAAAATTTAGAAATTATTTGTGTTAAATAAATTCATTTATTAGAGTCAAGTATTTATTTAATTAATCCAATTAAGATTTATTTGATTTAACTAAATAAAATTATTTAAACGAAATAAATTTTTATTAGATCGAAATAAAAACTTTTAAATAAGATATTATATTACTATTAGGTATTAACGTAACTTACAATCATAGCCTTATCCGATTAAAAAATATTAACTTGAACGAAAGTTATGACATTTTTCCAAAAAATTCGAAAAATCAAAAAAATGCAAATTTTTTATCTTTTGTAAAATAAATGCAAAACTATCATTAGCTAACTTTTTCAGATAAATAAAACCCATTTCTACAATAAAATTTTTAAAAAAGACGTATTTTGAAATTTTTTTTCGTTTTTTTAGATCAACTTTTTTCTAAGAAAATAGTGATTTTTAATCTTTAAGCAAGCTTTTCAGGAAAAGTTATTAAAGTTTTTTATTTAAAGATCAGTATGTAAAGTAAGAAATTTGCTACATTAAACAAAAATAATTAAGCTAAATGCCATAAAAAAGAAGAAAAAATGTTAAATTTTAAGAAATTCGGTTTTTTGAATTTTTGCTAATTTTCCATAATTTTAGATTTTTTACCGAAGGGTGGAGACTATTAAATATAAGTAAAATATTTTTGAAGAGTACAAAAATAATGAAGCTTAATGATATAAAAGAGAAGAAAAAAATGTTAAATTTTAAGAAATTCGGTTTCTCGAATTTTTAAAAAATTTTTGATTTTTTGCTAAAGGGTGGAGACTATTCAAATAGTATAATTATACTACCGAAATAGCTAATGGTTACTAATTATTAATTTTCCCGTGAAATTAAATTCCCGGGTATTTTTGATTTTCCAGATTGGTAGAAACATTGTTAAATGTATTGGTAGAAACTAAAACCCGTCGAAGACGGGTACGACAGCTAGTGCTATATATTATCAAAATTTTTAAAATTCAAAATTAATCTTTTGAAATAATTATTGTCATCAATTTTACTTAAATTTGATACAGGGTTAATTTTAGTATTTTTTATTACAATTTAGTCATCAGAATGAAATTTGAGTTTTTCATTTTTTGATCATTAATTAATATAATATAATAGCAATTTTGAATTCTGTGCAATATACTGACAAAAGTCTCATATTAATTATATGGATATTGTTAATATTCTGACCTAATAGAATTTTTTTAAGAAAGTAAACTTATGATTTCAACAACAAATTTTTATTGTTGACCTAAGAAATACAACCGTATAAAAATTAATTACAAAAAAATTTCAATTTTTAAACTTTTAATTTTTTAATTTTTCAATATTTAAATCTAACACTTTTTATTTGTTATTCAAAATTTTATTATTCTGACGATTAAATCTTAATAAGAAACACTAAAATTAACCCTGTACCAAGTTTAAGTACAATTCACTAAAGTATATGAAAAAACTAAAAATTTCGAATTTTCGAATTTTTGAAAAAATGGCATAACTTTCGTCCATATTAATATTTTTTTATCTACTATCGCTAGGATTTTAAGTTAGGCTAATGCCTAAAAGACTGCCAAGTTTCACTTCAAACGATCGAACCGTTTTTCCGTGATACGCGGTCGAAAATTTGCGGACATACATACACACATACACACATAATATTCTTAATAGTATTTTCGCATTCCTTAGAGTGTAAAAATAAGGAATATAATAGAAATTTTGAATTCTATGCAATGTACAGACAAAAGTCTGATTTTATTAATAAGGATATATATAATACTTATAGTGGTTTTTAGTAGTAAAATTTTTAGGCTGGCACAAGGGAGCACTTAGCGTGTAAGGGGAAAAGAGTATCAAACCCTACCATGCCACCATATTGGCTTGTGCGGCAGGCCGAGTGACAAATCACCTTGCTGGCTCTCCTCGCCAGCAAGGTGATGTCTGCCACTCCTTTAGGCCCGTTGCACACTGGCCGATTTGTGTCGGCCGACAAAAATTTTTCAGTTAACTGAAGAAGAGCATGGGCGCTTGCACACTGGCCGATTTTAAAACGACACGACAAAATGTCGTTTGGTTGTCGTCCAAATCGACTGGAATGGACGACAGTCGGTGAATGTCGGCGATGCAGTCGCGCATTGAAATCAATGGTTGCTTGCACACTGGACGACAATTTGTCGTCCGTCGTCGGTAGTTTTTCAGAATTAAGTATTAGAATAATGAAAATTAAACCATTTTTTTAGAACAACAATCAAAGAAAATGAAATAAATTAATTTGTTAAATATGATTTATTTAAATAATGAAATTAACTAATTATTTATTTTTTAATATCTTTTATTTAAACAATTTAATTAATTAAAAAAATTATTTTTATTTACATAATTTGATTCAATTAATTTATTAAATATTTTTTACTAAAACAATTGTTCAATTAATGTAATTAATTAATGTAATTATGTAATTAATGTAAAATTAATTAATAGTATTAAGTATTATAATTATTATTATATTAAGATAGTCGAAAGACGAAGGGTCGGGCGACAAAAATCGTCCAGCGTGCAAACCTCGCTCGACCGACATTCTGTCGACCGACAAAAAGTCGGCCGACACGAATCTTACTTGCTGACAGCTCCTGTGTGCAGGCCTGAAATTTTACGACTAAAAACACAATATTATTATGTTTTCTATAGGGGAAACACGGTTCCCAACACTTAATACACTTAATTTTACAGTAACCATACTGAAACAGTGAAAACGCTATTTTCTCACCGTTTTATATAAAAACTGCAAAACCAAAAAAGTTTAAGAACAATAACTGTAAATAAAAACTTTTGTACAAACAAGTAGTTTCTTTAGCCTTAAAAAATACAAAAAAATTGTTAGAACCTTCGCTGAAGTAAAAATTTTGAGAATTTACAAAAAAAAAATTGTTCAGAACGGTAAAAACTAAAATCGGAAAAATTCCAAAGCTAAAAAAGTCAAAGAAGACTGGCTGGAAATTAAAAATTGTGTATTAACAACAGAAAAAACAAAATCGAGAAAAAAGAATTGTCGTCGTAGGAAAACGGGGCTCTGTATAGAGAGTAGAGTAGGGAAATACCCGGGGACGAAATTACGGCGCCAAGCATACAATAAGGACGAGTTACTCGTCTAAAAGAAAATCGCTCGCCATAGCTCATTAGTGCGAGAGAGAGACTTTTGCGTTGTCACCATTCATTACAAGTTAATGCACTTTGCAGAGGTAAACACTATTTTATTTGTATTTTTTATAAGTAAATAAACATATTGTTAATACAAGATTTTTAACTCCCAGCCGGTCTTCTTTGACTTTTTTGGTTTTGAAGTTTTGATATGAAACGGTGAGAAAATAGCTTCTTCACCGTTCATTATAGATTATGAACTTTTGCAAAGGTTATAATAATTTGTTTTGCATTCTTTATAACAAAATAAACAAATTGTTATTACAAAATTTTTAACTTTCAGCCGGTCTTTTTTGACTTTTTAAATTTTGAAAATTGACAAATTGGAATTTTTTCCGTTTAGAAGCAGTTTTTTTGAAAATTCTCAAAAATTTGACCTCGCCGAAGGTTCCCAAATTTTCTTTTTATTCTTTATAACAAAATAAACAAATTGTTATTACAAAATTTGTAATTTCCAGCCGGTCTTCTTTGACTATTTTGGTTTCGAAGTTTTGATATGAAACGGTGAGAAAATAGCTTCTTCACCGTTCATTATAGATTATGAACTTTTGCAAAGGTTATAATAATTTGTTTTGCATTCTTTATAACAAAATAAACAAATTGTTATTACAAAATTTTCAATTTCCTGCCGGTCTTTTTTGACTTTTTAAATTTTGAAAATTGACAAAATTTCAGTTTTTACCGTTTAGAAGCAGTTTTTTTGAAAATTCTCAAAATTTTGTCCTTGCCGAAGGTTCTCAAATTTTTTTTGCATTCTTTATAACAAAATAAACAAATTGTTATTACAAAATTTTTAATTTCCAGCCGGTCTTCTTTGACTTTTTTAATTTTGAAAATTGGCAAATTGGAATTTTTTCCGTTTAGAAGCAGTTTTTTTGAAAATTCTCAAAAATTTGACCTCGCCGAAGGTTCCCAAATTTTTTTTTTATTTTTTATAACAAAATAAACAAATTGTTATTACAAAATTTTTAACTTCCAGCCGGTCTTCTTTGACTTTTTTAATTTTGAAAATTGACAAATTGGAATTTTTTCCGTTTAGAAGCAGTTTTTTTGAAAATTCTCAAAATTTTGACCTCGCCGAAGGTTCTCAAATTTTTTTTTTATTCTTTATAACAAAATAAACAAATTGTTATTACAAAATTTTTAACTTTCAGCCGGTCTTTTTTGACTTTTTAAATTTTGAAAATTGACAAAATTTCAGTTTTTACCGTTTAGAAGCAGTTTTTTTGAAAATTCTCAAAAATTTGACCTCGCCGAAGGTTCCCAAATTTTCTTTTTATTCTTTATAACAAAATAAACAAATTGTTATTACAAAATTTGTAATTTCCAGCCGGTCTTCTTTGACTATTTTGGTTTCGAAGTTTTGATATGAAACGGTGAGAAAATAGCTTCTTCACCGTTCATTATAGATTATGAACTTTTGCAAAGGTTATAATAATTTGTTTTGCATTCTTTATAACAAAATAAACAAATTGTTATTACAAAATTTTCAATTTCCTGCCGGTCTTTTTTGACTTTTTAAATTTTGAAAATTGACAAAATTTCAGTTTTTACCGTTTAGAAGCAGTTTTTTTGAAAATTCTCAAAATTTTGTCCTTGCCGAAGGTTCTCAAATTTTTGTTGCATTCTTTATAACAAAATAAACAAATTGTTATTACAAAATTTTTAATTTCCAGCCGGTCTTCTTTGACTTTTTTAATTTTGAAAATTGGCAAATTGGAATTTTTTCCGTTTAGAAGCAGTTTTTTTAAAAATTCTCAAAAATTTGACCTCGCCGAAGGTTCCCAAATTTTTTTTTTATTTTTTATAACAAAATAAACAAATTGTTATTACAAAATTTTTAACTTCCAGCCGGTCTTCTTTGACTTTTTTAATTTTGAAAATTGACAAATTGGAATTTTTTCCGTTTAGAAGCAGTTTTTTTGAAAATTCTCAAAATTTTGACCTCGCCGAAGGTTCTCAAATTTTTTTTTTATTCTTTATAACAAAATAAACAAATTGTTATTACAAAATTTTTAACTTTCAGCCGGTCTTTTTTGACTTTTTAAATTTTGAAAATTGACAAAATTTCAGTTTTTACCGTTTAGAAGCAGTTTTTTTGAAAATTCTCAAAAATTTGACCTCGCCGAAGGTTCCCAAATTTTCTTTTTATTCTTTATAACAAAATAAACAAATTGTTATTACAAAATTTGTAATTTCCAGCCGGTCTTCTTTGACTATTTTGGTTTCGAAGTTTTGATATGAAACGGTGAGAAAATAGCTTCTTCACCGTTCATTATAGATTATGAACTTTTGCAAAGGTTATAATAATTTGTTTTGCATTCTTTATAACAAAATAAACAAATTGTTATTACAAAATTTTCAATTTCCTGCCGGTCTTTTTTGACTTTTTAAATTTTGAAAATTGACAAAATTTCAGTTTTTACCGTTTAGAAGCAGTTTTTTTGAAAATTCTCAAAATTTTGTCCTTGCCGAAGGTTCTCAAATTTTTTTTGCATTCTTTATAACAAAATAAACAAATTGTTATTACAAAATTTTTAATTTCCAGCCGGTCTTCTTTGACTTTTTTAATTTTGAAAATTGGCAAATTGGAATTTTTTCCGTTTAGAAGCAGTTTTTTTGAAAATTCTCAAAAATTTGACCTCGCCGAAGGTTCCCAAATTTTTTTTTTTATTTTTTATAACAAAATAAACAAATTGTTATTACAAAATTTTTAACTTCCAGCCGGTCTTCTTTGACTTTTTTAATTTTGAAAATTGACAAATTGGAATTTTTTCCGTTTAGAAGCAGTTTTTTTGAAAATTCTCAAAATTTTGACCTCGCCGAAGGTTCTCAAATTTTTTTTTTATTCTTTATAACAAAATAAACAAATTGTTATTACAAAATTTTTAACTTTCAGCCGGTCTTTTTTGACTTTTTAAATTTTGAAAATTGACAAAATTTCAGTTTTTACCGTTTAGAAGCAGTTTTTTTGAAAATTCTCAAAATTTTGACCTCGCCGAAGGTTCTCAAATTTTTTTTTTTATTCTTTATAACAAAATAAACAAATTGTTATTTCAAAATTTTTAACTTTCAGCCGGTCTTCTTTGACTATTTTGGTTTCGAAGTTTTGATATAAAACGGTGAGAAAATAGCTTGTTCACCGTTCATTATAGGTTATGAACTTTTGCAAAGGTTCTAATATTTTTTTTTGTATTCTTTATAAGTAAATAAACAAATTGTTGATACAAAATTTTTAATTTCCAGCAGGACTTCTTTGACTTTTTTAATTTTGAAAATTGACAATTTGGAATTTTTACCGTTTAGAAGCAGTTTTTTTGAAAATTCTCAAAATTTTGACCTCGCTGAAGGTTCTCAAATTTTTTTTTTCTTTATAACAAAATAAACAAATTGTTATTACAAAATTTTTAACTTTCAGCCGGTCTTCTTTGACTATTTTGGTTTCGAAGTTTTGATATGAAACGGTGAGAAAATAGCTTTTTCACCGTTCATTATAGGTTATGAACTTTTGCAAAGGTTCTAATAATTTTTTTTGTATTCTTTATAACAAAATAAACAAATTGTTATTACAAAATTTTCAATTTCCAGCCGGTCTTTTTTAACTTTTTAAATTTTAAAAATTGACAAAATTTCAGTTTTTACCGTTTAGAAGCAGTTTTTTTGAAAATTGTCAAAATTTTGACCTTGTCGAAGGTTCTTAAATTTTTTTTTTCTTTATAACAAAATAAACAAATTGTTATTACAAAATTTTCAATTTCCAGCCGGTCTTTTTTAACTTTTTAAATTTTGAAAATTGACAAAATTTCAGTTTTTACCGTTTAGAAGCAGTTTTTTTGAAAATTGTCAAAATTTTGACCTTGCCGAAGGTTCTCAAATTTTTTTTTCTTTATAACAAAATAAACAAATTGTTATTACAAAATTTTTAATTTCCAGTCGGTCATCTTTGATAGTGAATTATTATAAAACATGTAGATATCGATTGCTTCGAGTCGAAGACTCGGAGTGATAGATTTCCTCATATCTTATAACAATTTTTTTTAAATTGTTTAATTTTAAATAGGTAATAATAATCATTTAATATTTATTTTAAAAAAAGTAATAAAATATTTTTCTGAGTAATAATTTTTAAACTGAATCTAAATATTCTTTAGAGTAAATGAAAAGTAAGAATTTTGTCTGGAATTTAAGGGAAAGTTAGGGAAAAATAAAATAAAATTTTTTTTGTCATCAAATGTTGTTTTAAAAACCTGAAAAAGTTACGTTTTTTAACCTGGAAAACCTGGAAAAGTCAGGGAATTTCAAATGAACAAAAGCGTGGCAACCCTGGTTAAATAAATTTTAAAAAATGTGTTATGTATTTGATCCCGTTGCATTTGTGAATTCTCTGAATTTGCAATAATACATATATCATTTTTCAGGTTAGGGATATTTGTTTACTAAATTGAAATCTTTTACTGCTATGGTTATTTCCACTTCAAATATATCTTTTATGTATTTTAATAACAATGCGTACAGAATATTGTTTAATACTGTACTATTAAAATGTGAAATGAGCTTAGTATACAAACACTCATAACCTCAAAATGTTTATTTAATCACGTATACCAATTATTTATATTTATTTAAAAGTACTATCTACCTATACAATTGAATTAAATATATAACACTCACTTTATTTTGACACATGATAACAACAGTTTTTCATGTTCATAATATAAGTAAAATTTATAAAAGGGGAAACCATTTTTTTTTCATAATAATAACATTGTGTCGTCTGTTTGTTTTCCCTCTAATTATTTGACGTCATACTCAAACTCGAAATATTTTGATGTATGTAGTGAAACATTCTGATTATGGATTTTACTTAATAGTTATTATGCTCTGTTCATTTTTAAATGAACGCATGCCTACTCAAGAAGTCAAGAATGCTATCTATCTACCCATCACTGTTTAGCCTTTCTTGTGTTTATAGTAGTGCTTGCGAGAAGAAAATATACTAAATTTGTTTAAATAACATTGCTACGCACGAAATGGATTTAGAAGAATTAATTATTGTATCTGTACAAGAACACACATGTTTGTACGATTTAGAATCACCTGATTATAAAAATAAAACAAAAAAATATTCAATTTGGAAAAGCATTGCCCATCGAGTCAGCAGAATGTTTAACAAGCCGTTTACAGGTATGTATTATGTGAATTCAAATTTCCCAACAAATAAAACAGTCTCTTAAAGTTTATTTTATGTATAATATATATTTACTTAAGTCTTTTGATATTTATATTTTATTACAGCTCAGAAAGTTAAGAATAAGTGGAAATATTTAAAACAAAAATATACAGAAGAGCAAAAAAAAACAACAATTTACGTTCCTTCAGGCTCAGCAGCTATCAATACCTCTAGTAATTGGAAGTATTTTACTTTAATGATGTTTATGAGAAAGTTTGTGAAACATCGAAAGTAAGAATGAAAAAATTTGTTATGCCTGTCTTATTGCTGTAATAGAAGTCAATGTTTTGTTTAAATATAATTAATTTTCAATAATTTTGTTTAATAGAACTGACAGCTCATTTAAAAGAAACAAAAATCAAAATGATGACGATAGCAATGATAGTGATGATAGCGACGATAGCGACGATAGCGACGAAGATGACGTCGATAATAATAATGATGATATTGAAGATGGTTCAACTTTTGAAGGTATAATTTCGATTTGTCTACAAAATAAGTACCAATCCGAAAATGACAAGTTTTGTTAAATGTCATTGGCACTTTTGACTCCCTACAATAATTTAAACTACTTAAAAGAAAATATTGCCTTTTCAAAACTTACACTATACAATAATAATAATAATAGTAAATATGCCTTTCAGTTGATGACGAAGATTCAGGAGAAAATAAAGTGCAGACGATGGATCCCAAAACACAAGATTATTTATCAATCATTAAAGATGTTTGGCTTCAAGTTCCTCAGCACAATAAAATAAAATGCTTCAGTAAAATAATGAAGATTATTGAAGAGAAAAAAAATTAATATTGAGAAAATTCTTCTCCGAAATTCAATAATTGTCAACTTTCAAAAATTTTAATAAAAATCTTGGCAAAATTTCAATTATATTCAAAAATTTCCCTGAATTATACTATTTTAATCAAATTCTTTAAAAGAATTCAACTATTTAACATTTTTTTAATAAAATTGTACACAAATATTTAATTATATTCGTAAATAATAAAATTTCCATAAAAGTTTAATTATTTACAAATTTTGTTATAAATTGAATTCTTTTATAAATAATAAACTCATTGCAGAATTTCAATTATTTTTAATACAATTTTAAACAAATTCCTCGAAAAATGTAATTATTCTTAAAAATTTTATTAAAATTCGTCAAAACAATTCAGTTTTTTAAAAATTTATAGATAAAATTCTTTATGAGAATTCAATTTCAACAAGCATTCAATTGTTCAATAAATAATTTACTTTTGCATTTAAATAATTGAACTCTCGTAGAATTTTCAAATAAAAATTACTTAAACATGAAATTTAAATTATAAAATAATTGAATATTTAAAGAATTTTACAATAAAAAAGAATTCGTAAATACAGTGAAGACTCCATGATCCAGACTAATGGATCCAGGTACCTATTTGAATAGTCGAAAATACGGATAATAAAAAAATACAAATAAAACAAATTTTCGATTTATAATTTTATGTATTTATTTGCATATAAATTTAAATAAGATTGAAACGAAATGAAATTCTTAACCCTTTGAGGACCAAATTCTTTCTTAAAAAATCGTTATTTTTGATTATTAAGGGGATGTAAAAGTCGAGTTAATAAAGAAAAGTTTATGTTGCCTGAAAGCAACACTGGTCCTCAAAGGGTTAAAGTCAACATTAGTAAATGTTCAGTTAGAAATAATTCAAAAGATTTACATAAAAATTTTCTTAAAATCATTAAAATACTTAAAAACGCAACATTTATTGTGAAAATTCTAAATTTACAGTATTAAATGCTTATAATCTTTAAAATTTTTTAAAAATGCATTTGAAATTTGTCCGGATAATCGAAAATCTGGATAATGGAATCTCTACTGTAAATGTAATAGAAGATTTTTTTGAGTATCTGATAATTTAATTTAATCTGGATAATGGAATCTCTAATGTAAATGTAATAGAAGATTTTTTTGAGTATCTGATAATTTTGAGAGTAAATCAGAATATTATTTATGATCAGGGAAAAAGTCAAAATTTTGTCTTAAAATCAGAGAAAAGTCTGGGAAAAACAAAATTAAATTTTTGTGACAACCCTGAGTTAAAATAAATACATTATTGTTATCAATTTTAATAAAATTCTTTTTAGAAAAAATTAAAACATATTTTACAAAATTCTTTCGAGCAATTGAATTATTTTCAAAAGTTTTTGGGACATTTTTGTCAAGAATTCAATTATTTTCACAAACAATAAAATTTTTCACTGAAATTTAAATATTTTCAATATCTATATTTTTAAAAAAATCCTCAAAAGAATTCGATTTTTAAAACAAAAAATTAATCAAATTGTTAACAAAAATTGCCTCAATTTAACTATTTTTTATTTATGTAAATAAGTTCCTATATAGGGCTAAGGAGGCCTAATTTTCGATGAAAATAAATTAAAATGCAGAGTCATAATTGTATTAATTACATTTACACAATTGTTTATAATAAACAAACATAATATATTACATTATTTTTATCATACACTATACTTACCAGATGTAATTTCATTAATTTAAATAATACCTGCAGCTTTAAACAAACTTCTAAAACAATGAGTTCATATTTTAAAACTGTCGTGCCTCGACAGTTGGCAACACGTACGTTTGTGACGTCAGCGCGTACACGTCCACGTCTGCGTTCGCGTATACGTCACCTAATGTAGACTCTACTTTAGGGTGATCGCATGGCGCGGCCCTTTTCGTTCATTGAACGTTGGTATCTTCAAGTACATCATTTCTTAATGATAATTTTTATTTAATTAATATAGAGAAAAAGATTTAAATAATTTTAAATATCTCTTAAACGGAAATAGAAAAAAATTAGTGAAGTATATTGTCAATTAACTTTTTACACAAACATTTTATTAAGATTATTATCTAGCAGGCAGCTTAAAAACCATGGTAACATTATTCGTTTATTTACAGTACTTAACACTTCTGCAAAGACATTAAGCTTTACACAAGAAGGATTAAGGGTAAATCCGATTCCAACAAAACCTACCAAAAATAAGAAAACAATTTCAAATGCAAAGCAACTACGTAAGTAAAAATTTCCTTAGATAATTAATATTTTTAATAATGTAATAGTAAGTAATAATCAAATATTATTTCTTAATTAAGTGTTTATTCTATATTTTTAATTGTTTAATAAACTTTGTATTTAAAGTCGAGATTTTATCTAAAATCTAAGAATTTTTAGCTATTAATTTATATATCAATCATATTTCAGAAGACAATTCTAAACACAAACCCGAAGTAGAATATGCAAACTCTTTCCCATCTCTCACATTTGCCAAAACAACAAGGTATTAGAAATTAATATATAAAATTCTTGTTAAAATTTGTTTTTAAAAATAAAAAAATTAATAATTTATTAAAAAACATTTTACTAGGTTCATCAGATGAAACATTATTCCACAGATGATAAAACTGAAGAGGAAGAAGACAATTCCGAAAATATATTAAATAAAACAAAAAATTCCAATGGTAAACGAAGTTAGTATTTACATACAGTGAAAATTTTAAATGTATTTTAATTATTATTACAATAATATAATTTACTTAAATTTTGAATTCAGGTGATGCTCAAAACAATAAAAATTCAATAATGGGAAAATCTAAAGACAGAATGAATAGCAGAAAAAATCTCAAACTACTTTCAACTAAAAGGAAGAAAGACTTTAAAGATGAAACTGAAAAATTAAATGATCCAAAAAGTATAACATCGCAATCTAATAAGGAACCGAAAAGTAAATTTCAATAACTTTTTTAAACTATCATTTACTGTTTTCAAAGTTTGGTATTGAATATCTTTTTAATTAATTGTTTTAGGACGAAATATTCTCGAACAAATGGACCAAAATTTGAATATTTTTACGCCCAATATCTCTTCCAAAGAACAAGGTACATATAATAAATATATTCTTAGAGTTTCAACAGACTACAGTTGATTCTATATTTCATCTTTAAATTTTCTTTATATTTTACAGAAAATCCTTTACTCCTTCAGTCTAGGATGCTAAAAGCAATGCATATATTACACATTGATCATTTGGAAATGTCTCGACAGTTAAGAGACATGCAGTCAATGTTAGTAGCAAATGGGTCCAATATCAATCTGCCTTCTACTGTTGCGGAGAAATATAAATTGGAATTGCCATTTTCAACATTGGAAGAATTTCACGCAATGGAAGAAAAATTGAAGTCCGATAAAATATTTAGGCAAGAGTTTGTAAGTACAGCACACTTATTATTATTATTATTCTAGAAACAAAATATGATATAATTATTCGATACAATCGAAGTGGAAATATTTTTTTCCTTAAATTTTTAATTTGTATAAATAATATATTTTACTATTTCTAGACAATGTTAATAAACTTGGTAGCAAACTTATACTCACAAAAATATTTCAGACTTTTTTCAAACAGTAAAACAGTACTTCAAATTAAATATATGTTTTTATGGTTTATAAAATTAATGGACTAATATAAATAATTCGTATTTTTTTAATTACTTTTTTGTAGAAGCAGACATTAAGCTACTTAGTTGATAAAAACAATGTACTATCTCGAACTTTCATCAACATTTTAAAAAATGTACTTTTCACGAGATGTAATTCTTCTGTTTAATGCATCAAAAAAAACAATTACAAAAGAGCAAGTTTTTAATAAAACTGAATTTTATAAGTGCATGTTCGGTAAGACTTAAATAATTATTTTTATCTTTCATTTAAGAAACTTTTTATAAACTAATTTTATAATTAGAATAAATGTAATCTAATAGTACCAAAAATTTTTCACCTTTTATTACCAAAAAAATGGAATTAGATAATGAACCCAAAATAACCGAAAAAGAATTTCTTCGAATTCTTTGCCCCGTCATTACGAATGCCGTAGATTGGGATGGGCACCGTAATTCTAGACCAAAAAAAGTTAATATAGAAGATCTGGAAGTTATTGTCGTAGCCCAAAATGCTGAAGTTAATTAAAGATCTACATAAATAATATATATAATGAATAAAAAAAAGTATATTTATATATATATATAAATAATTAATAACATTAAAAAATAAATACTTATATAAATTTGAAAGTTTTTTAAACGATGGAGTTTTTATTTTAAATTTAATTACTAATATTTTAATAAAATACTAAATTTTGAAAAGATCTAAGTTTACTGTATGTACCTAGATTTACAATATACTCGCTGGACAGTTAAACTATATAGCAACTAGTCGATAAAATCGTTACATTTCTGGACAGATTCTGTACAGTATATCTATCTCGTGCCAGTATAGTATCTAGAGAAACTAGACAGATTTGTTACAGTGCCATGACTATTTTCCACATGGGTACAGTAACAACATTCTTATATTATTATATAAAATAATGATTTTATTACTCAGTCATCTTTAATTACTAAAAAAGGAAGAAAATTCTTCACGTTTTATAATAATATTTTCTTTCAAGCTATTATTGAGTTTGAAAGTTTTGAAATATTTTTTTCTATGAAAAAATAATAATGATTAAAAAAGAAATAACGTTATTGATATTTTCGAATACTTTTACAATTAAAGAAATTCTTAAATAAATGTACCAAATGAAATTATTTTTTTGAGTATTTAATCATTTTTACTGTGAATCAGAATATTCTTTAGGGTAAGAAAACAAAAATTTTGTCTGGAAATCAGGAAAAAGTCAGGGAAAAAGAAAAGTAAAAAAAAAAAAAAATGTTTAGAAAAAAAAAATGAAAAATGTTTAGAATAGTGAAATTTTTCAAGAAATTCGATTAAAATTGTATTAAAAATAATTAATACTGCCAACAGTTTTATTATTTCTTAAAATGATTAAATATTGAGAAAAAACTTTAAAAATATTTGTAAATATTTGAATTCCTGTAACATTTTTATTATTAATGAAAATAATTAAATGTTTGCGTACAATTTTATTAAAATTGGTTTTGAATAATAAATTCTTTTGGGTAATTTTATTAAAATAGTAGATATTAAAAATCATTGAAATGAAGAAAATTTTTGAATATAATTGAAATTTTACCAAGAATTTTATTAAAGTTTTTATCAAATAAAATTGTTTATATTGTGGCCTTGGGTCCACCCAAGGCAACAATATAAACAATTTTATTTGACAAAAATTATGGTCCTGAAAACACTCTACGTTATTAAAGTTTTTAAAAATAATTGAATTTTGAAGAAGAATTTTATTGTTTACAAAGATTGTTGAAATTTTTACGAGAATTTTAAACAATTTTTGAATATTATAGAATTATACAGGGCGCGAAGTAAGTCAGTATTTTCCGTAAAAGTCAGGAAAATTTTGTCAGGTCCGTAAAAGTCAGTAATTTTTTGTGAGAGTCCGTATAAGGAAATTTTTAAATAATTATTTTTGCTATTTATTAAAGCCAAACTTTATTTACTATTAGTGTTTTTAAAATAAAAATTTCTAAACTTTGCGATAGTAAAAAAATTTTTTCAAAAAATAATATTATTTATGAAAAAATTTAGTTTGAAAGATAACCTTTTAAATATCTCAAAACACGTCATCTCCGATTTTTTTTATACTTATGTCAAAATAAAACTTAAATATTCTAGTATTATTCCCTGTAAATATTATAATGGAAAATTCAGTGGGATTTGAGAAATTATTTAATTTTTACAAAGATTTCAGAGGTTTTAACCTCTGAAATCTGAAGATTTGAAAAAAACAAATTTCGCTCGGTACATGCATTATAACCTCTGATATCTTTGTAAAATTTAATTAATTTCTTAAATTCCCTTGAATTGTCCATTATAATATCCACAAGGAATAAAACTAGAATATTTAAGCTTTATTTTGACATAAGTTTAAAGAAATCGGAGGTGACGTGTTTTGAGATATTCAAAAGTTTATCTTTCAAAACAAATTTTTTTCATAAGTATCACATAATATTCACATTCTTTTAAAAAAAATGTTTACTATCGTAAAGTTAAGAAATTTTTCTTTTAAAAACACTATAGTAGTAAATAAAGTTTGCCTTTAATAAATAGGGGAAATAATCATTTAAAAATTGCCTTACAATAGCAATTTTTTGTGAAGAGGGTCGTTTTGAAATGGAATGCCTCTTATATTCTTTTTTAATGACAATTATTTGCTGAAAGTAATATAGTTTTATTGAAGAGAGGATGATGTTAAGTTTTTTCTTTTTCATATAATAATCTATAAGATTCGCATAAATAATTTCTTTTTATTCTGAATATTATTAGCGACAGTATTTTCAAAGGCTCATCTCGCTTCGCGCCCTAAATTATAGAAATTGAGAATAAAAAATTTTAGAAAATAAGAAAAAAATGTTTTGTCTTCTTTTTGATAATTTTAAAAAATAAATATATATATACATATAAAATATAAATACATATGTATTGATATTGCAGGGTAAACAAAACATCACTGATACCGATGATGAAAATAAAAAAAAGGAGATATCTGCCCCAATCACTGAGGACAAAACCGACAAAACTCCAAATGACAAGGGAGATAATCAGCAGGTAGTAAGGGAACGTTCATAAACTACGTAGCACATCAAGGGGGAGGGGGGGTCAAACTATTGTCTACCATAAGATGAAAAAATGGCGCTAATACATGTAATTGCGTCTACGTGAGGGGAGCGGGTTAAAATTTCAAAAAAATTGGTCTACGTAGTTTATGAACGTTCCCTAAAACAAGAATTTTGTGCCAAACCGTGATTTTATTTTAACAAAAAAGAAGATTTATAATATTAATTTGTTTTTAAAAAATCGCTTTTATTTCAGTTTTTATAGATAATTATACCGTTCTCTAAATTTTAATTAGTTAAAAATAATTAATTTCACAGTAATAAATCTGGATGTAAATAAATTTGAAAAAAATTATCAAATTAATAACAATTTTGTGAAATTCAATTGAAAAAAATCAAATGTGTTAAAGAATTTCATTAACTTTTAAACAAATAAAATTTTGAAAGTATTTCAATTTAATAATTGATATAAGTAATTGAATTTCATAAAGAGTAACATTCTTATGTATTCATGTGTTTCTTAATGCGAAGATTAATAATTAAAATTGTTATTAGTTAATTCAAAAAAATTTACACACATAACATTTTTAAATAAAATTGAATTTTCGCAAATTTTTTTGAAAATTCTGCAAAATAAGATTTTTGTAATTTTTTAATTCTATTATTTCAAGATAATTGAATTCTTATAAACAAATAATTGGAAATTCTTGACGTAATTATAATTTAAATGATATTATTACAGAATAAACAAAACCTCACTGATTTTAATGATGGAGATGATGCGGAGGAGACAGCATCTGTATTATCGACTGGGGACAAATCTCCAAACGGCAAAAAGGATAGTCAGCAGGTAGTAAACATTATGATAATAATAATACCAATAAATAATTAATAACTATTCTAAGGGTGTCTATTAACCGGGAATTTAATTTGACCGGTAAAATCCAGGAATAAACAAAGAATTTAATGCCAAACCGAGATTTTTTTTACCAAATTAAAAAAAGATTTATAATTTTAATTAGTTTTTAAAAAATCGCTTTTATTTTAATTTTTATAGATAACTTACCGTTCTGTAAATTTGAATTAGTTAAAAATAATTAATTTGACAGTAAAAAATCAGGATGAAAATAAATTTGGAAAAAATTATCCAATTAATAAGAATTTTGTGAAATTCAATTAAAAAAAATCAAATTTGTTAAATAATTTCATTAACTTTTTAACAAACAAAATTTTGAAAGTATTTCAATTTAATAATTGATATAAGTAATTAAATCTAATAAAGAGTAACATTCTTATGTATTGTTACGTCCGTAACCTATTACTCTATAAATTATATTACTAATGTATGTGTGTTGTATTTACCTTATATATTTTTAACTCTTATAATCTATATTTTAATTATTGCATTATATTCAGTATATTTCTCTATTAAAATATTGTAATTATCATTTATACAATTTCTGTATTAGTATTATATTTAATACATTTTTCTATTTTAATATTGTATTCTATTGTCATATATTATTTGCATATTGATTACTATACAAATGTACACTATGTATTTTGAAACTGTAACAATCCAAGAAAGGAAAGTAATACTATTACTCATGTAAAAAGAATAACGATGAAGCGACAATTCGACAACCTTCTAAAAACGTAGGCCGGACGAAAGAAAGTAAAAGCAGCAAACCCCGAGAAGTTTAGGTGAACAACAAACGCCGAGAAACTTAACGAAAGGGCGATACGTACAATCTCCCGGAGGAAATATCAACAACGCATAGAGAAATTCTTTCGCTATTAACTAGCACAAGGAGAAACAAATTTTAGCACGTGTACAATTTTTCGGCATCATTACAGTTATGAAAATCTAATATAAAAAGAGCAAGCAGTTTCATTCAGCAGAGAGTAATAATTTGAAAGCCAACCTTATAACATCTTCAGTACAGAGAGTAATAATTTGAAAGCCAACCTTATAACATCTTCAGTACAGAGAGTAATAATTTGAAAGCCAACCTCATAACATCTTCAGTAGAGAGAGTAATTTTTTGGGAATCAACCTGTACACATCGTAAAACCATCGCTCTAGTATAAAGAGTATATCATCAACGAGTGAATTATATCTTCAAGTTTTTATTTTTGAAACGAAGTTCGAATCACTGATTTAAAGTACAACTTAATAATTTCCAAAAATATATTAAATTGGAAATAAACCCAAGTATCAACGAAAGTATAATATTGAAACGCAGTTCCAAGTTTCAACAAATCTTTTATTGAAGTATTACACATTTCGAACCATCGAAATTTGTTCAAGAGGCGACAACTGTCTGGAAGAAAGCAGATATTTTCAAAATACAATACACTATCTCATTAGTGTAAACAAGAGGATCAACACTCAACCATTAAGGACAACTGTCACAGCCCCAGTGCGTCTAGCCCTCAACACCATTAGAGATCGGACAAGCAGATACAACCACCAGTTCAAACAACACCAGTAATCGTTATTCTTTAAAAGTAAGATTTTCTAAACTCA
Organism: Leptopilina heterotoma; assembly: GCF_015476425.1. Taxonomy (NCBI): domain Eukaryota; kingdom Metazoa; phylum Arthropoda; class Insecta; order Hymenoptera; family Figitidae; genus Leptopilina; species Leptopilina heterotoma. The sequence goes on from NW_025110934.1 coordinate 1,178,658, forward strand.
ATTATACTCATTGTATTTTGTCAATTCTTTTCTTTCTTGTTGGTTTTTAAATAAATTATTCTCTCAGTACATTTAGTAGGCTCATTGACTTATCCTCATCCCAAATTAGATTCATTTATGAAACTAATTTAAAACGAGGAACGTTAGGAATATTTAAAAAGGTTTCTTGTTGTTTTCGACGTAACAGAAGCCCTTTTAAATTTTGGTGCATCGGCCCGGGAAAATTATAAAGTCGATCAGCCACTATTTTGTCAAATTTTTAATAAAATTCGAAAATTTTAATTAATATAATTTTTAAATTAATAAAATAATTAAATAAAATAAATCAATGAGTATACCAATTGTGAAAAAAAGGAAAAATTTTTTAGTAATAAATAATAATAACAAATAGTATCAACATACATTAAAAAAAATATAATCAGTAACATTTAATAAGAAAAATAGATTTTTTAATTTGGTACATTTTATGCTAATTGATAATATAATACAAGATTTAAGTCGCAAGGTGCATTCATAAATATACATCATAAATTGGTATTGATGAATAGAGGTTCAAGTCCACTTAACTTTTTCAAGTCGCACGGTGCATTTATTGGTTTAATTCTGTATTAATATTAATAAATAGAGGTTCGAGTCCTCTTAACTTATAATTATTAAAGTTGCAAGGTGCATTCATCAAATTAAATCCTGTGTTATATTACTGAATAGAGGTTCGAGTCCTCTAGACTTATGGAATTTTTTGTCTTGTATTTGAATCATTTTTTATATTTGATTGTGCTAAAACAAAATTTGTTTTGTTCATTTAATTGTGATTTGTTATTATTATTAAATATTTGAATATATTTTAATATACTGAAGCAATATAAAAATATTAACCACAAAAGAGAAGTGTATTTTATATTGAAGAGACAAGATTGACAATTTTACAATTATTACGTATATTATAAATTTTGATAATATGACATTTTTTAATGTCTTCTTCGAATAAAAATACTACCGATTCCTCACATTTAACTCGTTTTCAAATAAAAAATAATCCAGATTTAGAATTGAATTCGGGAATTCCTAATTATAAAACAAAACCATCAACAAGTACACTCAGATATTCTAAAGAAAACTCTAATCCCTTAGAATTACAGAAACAGTTTGACTCAGGCTATATTTATTCTCAACTTTTTGATACTGACGATAATTCTTTCGACAGTAACAGTAACGATAGTGAAAATACCATTACAGAAAAAACCTTAGTTGAACAAAATTCAAATAAAAGCTTAAATAAACCTTTAACTGACGAAATTGAGACAAACGATAACTCTGAAAATAATTCTCTCGATAACACTAGAGATAATAATAACTTTGAAGAAAACATGGCTCTTCCAAATAATCAGCAAGTGTCATTACGCGACGCTTTAGAAACAATACCAATGTTTGACGGAAAAAACATACCACTATCTGTATTTATTGAAAGTTGTTTAGAAGCAAAATCTATGCTTCCTGATAATGCACAAGTACAAACAAATTGAGTAAAATTAATTAGGAGTCGAATTTCGGGTGAAGCAAGAAGAATTATAATAGGAAATAATTTTAATACAGTAGAACAGTTAACAGAAAGGTTAAAACAAATTTACGCGCCAGCAAAATCTGTATATCAGTTACAAGGAGAACTAGGAGCAATATATATGTGGGAACACGAAAATGTAATTTCTTATGGGTCAAGAATCGCAGAAGCAGCAGAAAGAATATTAGACGCGCACAGAATTAGCAATGAAAATAGAGTAGATAAACCATTTAAAGCAAGTTTAGATAAAACAACTGTTGATTGTTTTTCGCGAGGACTTAGACCAGAAATTGAAATACGAATTGGAACAGCAGATACATTTCAAGAGATAGTTAATAAAGCAGTAGAAATAGAAAGAAGATTGTTATCACACCGCGAACTAAGAAAAAGTGAGCATAATACTGAATATAATTCTCATCTTAAAAATAATAAAGACTTTGCTAAAACAACAAAAATTAATATCGCTCAAGATAATATAATAACTTGTTTAGTTTGTGGAAAGAAAGGTCATTTTGCAGTAAACTGTTTTCAACTTAATAAATTGATAGGACCAAGACGAGAAAACTCTTCTTACCCAGGACCACGACAAAATTTTTCAAACCAAAATCAGAATCGATTTAACAATCAAAATCCAATGTTTAATAGATTTCAAAGTCAAAACTTTTACAAAAATCAACAACGAAATTTTTTTCAAGAACCAAGAACTACCAATACAACAAACTTCGCAAGTAGAAATCAAAGTATAATGTGTAATCATTGCAAAAAGTTAGGACACATTTCCACTAATTGTAGGAAAAAGATGTGGGATGATAACAATAAACAACAACAAACAAATTCACAAACACAAAATCAGGAAAACTCCAAAATTCCTCTTCAGTAGGGTGCTCTGAGGAGGAATTAAGAAGAAATTACTATGCATCCAGAAACATCAATTTAGCAAAAACTAATACAATTCCATATATTCGAATTGACACTAAAGAGTTAAAAGTTCCAACAACAATGATGATTGACACAGGAGCAGGACCAAATCTGTTAAAAATTCGCGCATTAAATTCTGATATAAAAATTGATGAAAATAAATGTCTTAAATTAACAGGAATTAACGATCACGCAGTTTATACTTTAGGACAAGTAGAAATTAATATTTTCGGAATTCCAACAACTTTTAACCTTTTATCTAATGAAGTTCCAATTGAACATGACGGTATACTAGGAACAGAATTTTTTGTCAAAAATAAAGTAAAAATTAATTACGAAGAAGGACATCTAGAAATCAATAAACAAAAATTTAATTTTGATTTAAAAAATTATTTTTCAATACCAGCAAGATCAATCTATAATATTCATGTAAAAATTTTAAATAAAGATAAAAAAGAAGGTTATATTCCAAGACTAAAAGTAAAAGATGGTGTCTACTTAGGTGATGCAGTAGTTTCAAACATGGAAGGCTTAGCTTATTTAAAAGCAATTAATACCCTAAATGAATCAATAGACATACCAATTTTTGAAGTAAACTTAGAAGATTTTGATGAAGTAAAACAAGAAACTCAAATAAACAAATCTGATATTAAAAGTGAAGACTCATCAATTCAAAAAATCATTGATGTATTTTCAAAAAATGTTAAATCAGAAAATGTTTTCAACATTACAGGCAACGATAGAGTTGAAGAAATAAAAAAATTACTTCGTCTCGACCATTTAAATAAAGAAGAATTACAACACATGATGAATTTAGTAAAAAATTATTCAGATAGATTCCATATACCTGGAGAATATTTAGAAGGGACTGACCTAATAAAGCACAGAATTATAACTACCGACGATACACCGATCGTAACTAAACAATATAGATTTCCGCCTGTCCATAAAGAAGAAATGACACGTCAAGTGAACGAATTATTGAAACAGAAAATTATTAAACACTCCGACTCACCATACAATACACCGATATGGATAGTACCCAAAAAAGATGATTCACAGGGAAATAAAAAATGGAGATTAGTTTTGGATTTTAGGAAACTCAACGAACGAACAGTAGGTCAATTTTACCCACTCCCTAATATTACGGACCTACTTGACCAACTAGGTAATGCTCAATATTTTTCAGTCTTTGACTTGGCGTCAGGTTTCCATCAAATAAAAATGGATCCTAGAGATTCTTATAAGACAGCTTTTTCAACGCCATTTGGACACTATGAATTTGATAGAATGCCTTTTGGATTGAAAAATTCACCAAGCACATTCCAAAAACTTATTGACCAAGTATTGTTGGGTTTACAAGGATCAGAACTATTTGTTTATTTAGACGACATTGTGATTTATGCAGACACCTTAGAAGAACATGAAGAAAAATTCTCGAAACTTATGGAACGACTACGTTTTGCTAATTTAAAACTCCAGCCAGATAAATGTGAATTTTTGAGGTTAGAAGTAGGATACTTAGGACACATAATTGATAAAAATGGGGTACGACCTGACCCGAAAAAAGTAGAAGCTGTTTAAAAATTTCCACTACCCAAAAATGTAAAAAATATAAAACAATTTTTAGGACTAGCAGGATATTATCGTAAATTTATAGACGGTTTTTCAAAAATAGCAAATCCTTTGAATCAACTTTTAAGAAAAGATGTACCCTTTTTTTGGACTGATAAACAACAAATAGCTTTCGATACGCTAAAGAATAAACTCTGTGAGGAACCGCTATTAAAAAGACCAGACTTCTCACAACCATTTATACTTACAACGGATGCTTCAGGTTTTGCAATAGGAGGTATATTATCACAAGGTATAATCGGCAAGGATCAACCAGTCGCTTATACATCACGAACATTAAGCGAATGTGAAAGAAAATATGACACCTATGAAAAGGAAGCATTAGCAATCATTTACAGTGTGCAACATTTTCGACCATATCTTTATGGAAGAAAATTTACGTTAGTTACGGATCACAAACCATTAGTTTGGTTTCAAAATTCAAAAGATCCTTGCTCAAGAGTAACAAGATGGAAGCTGAAACTAGCTGAGTACGATTTTCATGTTGTCTACAAAGCAGGCAAAACCAATGTTAATGCTGATGCCTTATCCAGAAACCCAGTCGAAGATATTATTGAAGAAAAAATCCAAGGAATAAAAGAAGAAGAAATTGAAAAAACCCAGGAAAATCAGGAAAACATAATGAAATGTGTGCAAGAAAAAATTAAAGAATATATACATTGTGTAGCAAACGAAAATAAAAACTATATGAATTCGGAGATAATAAAAAATCTCCATGATATTGAAAGAATATTTGAAGATAATAAATCCTATGAAAATTCGGATATATTAAGAACTTTTCGATCTATTAAAAAAATATTTGAGGACAATGAATCCTACATGAATTTTGAGATAAAGAAAAGTCTCCAATCTATTGAAAGAATATTTAAGGACAATGCATCCTATTTGAATTTGGAGATAAGAAAAAGTCTCCCATATATGGAAAAAATAATTATTGACAATGAATGCTACATGAATTCGGAGATAATAAAAATTCTCCAAAGTATTAAAAGAAATTATTGTACAAGTGACGAAACTTGTAACGTTATAACCAGAAATCAAAGAAAAATACAAGAAAATGATAATCAAGAAAACAAAAATGAAGAAATCCAAGAATTTGAAAATGAAATAATAAATGCACATAAAACAAAGAAACGAGGTAGACCGAAGAAACAAAGCACACGTTTGAATACCTCCTTTTCCAAGAAGAGAAGGGGAAGACCAAAACAGGTTTATTAAACAAAAATCAAAATTGAAGAAACACGAAGAAATAGATCAAGGCTACGAAAATTCCAATTCTGAAGTATCATCTGAAGAAGAAGATAATTTAGTAGAGAACGAAGATTGTGAAAATTTAAATGTAAAACAAGAAAGATATATTATCGACTGTAGAGACCAATTACCAATGCGTAGAGACAACCTAACCTACTTTCTTTCAGTCAATGGAGATCCTCGAGATAATGGCTCCAGATCACTTGCCAAACGTGAGAAATTGCCAAATTTTGGTAAACTTCAATTAGGTATAGCAGAAAAAAAAGAGAGGTATATATTACCATATCGCTCTCCTTATAGAAAATGAAATAAAAGAAAATTTATCTGATACAATAAAAAGAATTAAAACTACAATTATTTCAATGAAAAATTTATGCGAAGAATTAAAATTAAAAAGCATAAGTATTGCAAAGACAGCCCAAATAAATAATATAACTTGGGACGAAATCCTGTCAATGATAAAGTTAATTTTTGAAAATTCATTTGTAAAAGTTGTTGTATGCAGTGGACATACAAAATATCCCACAAAAGAAGAATATATGCAGTTAATTGAAGAAGCTCATTCAAGTTCAGTTGGAGGACATAAAGGTGTAACCAAAACTTATGGAAGAATACGACAAAATTATTAAATTGGGAAAATATGAAAAATAATATTCAAAAATATATACAAAGTTGCCTCCAATGTCAATTAAAAAAATTAGTTAGAGTAAAAACAAAAGACCCAATGATTAACCAGGTACAGCATTCGAGAAAATAGCAATGGACATCGTTGGACCATTACCAAAAACTAAAAATGGGAGTGAATATATATTAACAATACAAGATAATTTAACTAAATATTCATTAGCAATTGCACTTCCAAATCATCAAGCAAGTACAATAGCTGATGCATTTATTAAAAAATTTATTTGTATTTTTGGATCACCCAAAGGAGTATTAACAGAACAGGGGACAGATTTTTTAAGTAATTTAATGAGAAGATTAGCAAAAAGATTTAGAATACGACAATTTAAAACAACCGCTTTTCATCCCCAGTCTAACGGTTCAATCGAAAGATCTCATCACGTTTTAGGAGAATATTTAAAACAATTTATCAATAAAAATGAAGAATGGGATGATTGGTTAGAATTAGCCATGTTCTCATATAATACAAGCATTCATGAAGGCACCAAATGCACCCCGTACGAGTTAATTTTTGGAAAATTAGCGCGATTGCCATCAAGCGATCCACCACTTGAACATGAAAAATTGGAGACTTACGATCAATATTTAACAGACTTAATAACGAGACTTCATGAAATGAGAAACATTGCTAGAGAAAACTTGATTCTAGCAAAAGAAAAGTCAAAATTTTATTACGATAGAAATTGTAATCCACAAAATCTTAAACTCGGTGATGAAGTATTTCTACTACACGGAGGAAAAATTCATAAATTTGCAAATCAATATACAGGACCACATAAAATATTAGAAATTTTAAATAAAGGAAACGTTAAAATACAAGTTAAAAATAAACAAAAAATAGTACAAACAAACAGACTTAAACTATCACGAATTAAACAAGAGTAATAAAACTGGATTATTTTTTTTATAAAAATAACTATTTGTATAAAATTATTCCTAGTTTTATGTTTCAGAAAAGGACTAAAAAATTGAGTTATTTTTACTGAATTCAATTTTTATAACTGATAAACAAAATTTTTAATTATATTTTTTCACTATAATAATAATCTAATTGAAAAAAATACTTCTTTAAAAAAAATTCGCAAATTTAAATTAAATTTTTATAAAATTTCGACAATTTTTTTTTAATTTGTAATGACTTTATCTTAGATCTTAAGCACAATTCTACATACTTATTTTGCACTAAAAGAAATTGAAACTCAATTTTTTCACACAGTAAATTAAACTTTGTTACTTATTTTATACCAATTTATTGAAGAAGAAACTAAAAATGTCATTATTCAAAATTCTATTATCAAAATAAAATTATTTAAAATTCGTTCTCAACACATATTAAATTATGTCCAAATGTAGCATGAGAACAAAAGAAAACTGCATAAATGTAACAACTAAAAGCAACAAAATATAAGAAATAAAGACACATTTTAAAAATTGTTAAATCTGAAATATAAAATGCGTCTTAAATATAAAAATTTAATATTTTCCATCTGTAAAATTAAAAGTACAAAATTTTGTTTCAGAAATGTAAAAGAAAAATATTGTATTCTATTGTCATATATTATTTGCATATTGATTACTATACAAATGTACACTATGTATTTTGAAACTGTAACAATCCAAGAAAGGAAAGTAATACTATTACTCATGTAAAAAGAATAACGATGAAGCGACAATTCGACAACCTTCTAAAAACGTAGGCCGGACGAAAGAAAGTAAAAGCAGCAAACCCCGAGAAGTTTAGGTGAACAACAAACGCCGAGAAACTTAACGAAAGGGCGATACGTACAATCTCCCGGAGGAAATATCAACAACGCATAGAGAAATTCTTTCGCTATTAACTAGCACAAGGAGAAACAAATTTTAGCAAGTGTACAATTTTTCGGCATCATTACAGTTATGAAAATCTAATATAAAAAGAGCAAGCAGTTTCATTCAGCAGAGAGTAATAATTTGAAAGCCAACCTTATAACATCTTCAGTACAGAGAGTAATAATTTGAAAGCCAACCTTATAACATCTTCAGTACAGAGAGTAATAATTTGAAAGCCAACCTCATAACATCTTCAGTAGAGAGAGTAATTTTTTGGGAATCAACCTGTACACATCGTAAAACCATCGCTCTAGTATAAAGAGTATATCATCAACGAGTGAATTATATCTTCAAGTTTTTATTTTTGAAACGAAGTTCGAATCACTGATTTAAAGTACAACTTAATAATTTCCAAAAATATATTAAATTGGAAATAAACCCAAGTATCAACGAAAGTATAATATTGAAACGCAGTTCCAAGTTTCAACAAATCTTTTATTGAAGTATTACACATTTCGAACCATCGAAATTTGTTCAAGAGGCGACAACTGTCTGGAAGAAAGCAGATATTTTCAAAATACAATACACTATCTCATTAGTGTAAACAAGAGGATCAACACTCAACCATTAAGGACAACTGTCACAGCCCCAGTGCGTCTAGCCCTCAACACCATTAGAGATCGGACAAGCAGATACAACCACCAGTTCAAACAACACCAGTAATCGTTATTCTTTAAAAGTAAGATTTTCTAAACTCAATTATACTCATTGTATTTTGTCAATTCTTTTCTTTCTTGTTGGTTTTTAAATAAATTATTCTCTGAGTACATTTAGTAGGCTCATTGACTTATCCTCATCCCAAATTAGATTCATTTATGAAACTAATTTAAAACAAGGAACGTTAGGAATATTTAAAAAGGTTTCTTGTTGTTTTTGACGTAACAGTATTCATGTTTCTTAATGCGGAGATTAATAATTAAAATTGTTATTAGTTAATTTAAAAAGATATACACACATAACATTTTTTAATAAAATTGAATTTTTACAAAATTTTTTTTAAATTCTGCAAAATAAGATTTTTGTAATTTTTCGACTCTATTATTTCAAGATAACTGAATTTTTATAAACAAATAATTCGAAATTCTTGACGTAATTATAATTGTAATGATATTATTACAGAATAAAGAAAACCTCACTGATTTTAATGATGGAGATGATGCAGAGGAGACAGCATCTGCATTATCGACTGGGGACAAATCTCCAAACGGCAAAAATAATAGTCAGCAGGTAGTAAACATTATGATAATAATAATACCAATAAATATCAATAAATAATTAATAACTATTCTAAGGGTGTCTATTAACCGGGAATTTAATTTGACCGGTAAAGTCCAGGAAAAAACCAAGAATTTAATGCCAAACCGGGAATTTTTTTACCAAATTAAAAAAAGATTTATAATTTTAATTTGTTTTTAAAAAATCGCATTTATTTTAATTTTTATAGATAACATACCGTTCTCTAAATTTGAATTAGTTAAAAATAATTAATTTGACAGTAAAAAATCAGTCACTGATTGAAATATAGGATGTAAATAAACTTGAAAAAAATTATCCAATCAATAAAAATTTTATGAAATTCAATTGAAAAACAATTAAATTTGTTAAAGAATTTCATTAAAAAGTTTTGAAAAAACGAATTTTCAAATTATTAAATTAATTAAAATTTTATTTTTAAAAATTTCTTCACAATATATATTCAATTACTTTCATAAATAGTAAAACTCGTAGCAAAAATTCAATAATAATTATTTTTTAGAAAAAAATTCTTCCTCAGAATTTTCGAAACTAAAATTATCTTTCTAAATAATTAAATTGTTCTCCACAATTTAATTATTTTCAAAAATTTTAATTAAATTTTACGCAAACAGTTAATTATTTTAATAAATATCTAATAATATTCTTTGGAAGGATTCAATTACTTATATAATTAGTAAAATCGATGTCTTCATGTTTTATTACAATTAAAGATGACCGAGTGATAAAATCATTATTTTATATTATAAGACTTTATAAAAAAAATTGGCAAGTAATTGAATTTTGCAGAATAATTTTGATATTTACAAAAATAATTGAAATTTTAAGAATTTTAAAAAATTTTCCAAAATAATTGAATATCTGTGAAGAATTTTCATACTTTTGAAGATAACTGCATTTTGAAAAGAATTTTATCAGAACTTTTGAAAATAATTAAATTTCCAGGATGAATTTTATTATTTATGAAGATAAATAAAATTTTGACGAGGAATTTTAAAAAAAATTTGAAAATAATAGAATTTCTAGGATGAATTTTTTTATTTATAAAGATAATTGAAATTTTGACAAGAATTTTATTATTACTAGCGACATGTACCTCACTCGCTAACGCTCGTTCGGTTGTATTTAAACTCATTTGTTTTTACTTATTTATTTTTATTTCTTTGAACTAAGTAAATATTTACTGGACATAAATATTTTAATTTATGGTATCAAATAAATAGTTATTTGAACCAAATACAAATTACTTAAGTCAATTAAATGGAATAATTTGATCTAATAAATATTGCTTTAAATCAATTATGAAAATTATTGGATTCAATAATGCATATTATTATTAGATTTTCACGGCAGCAAATGCTGACTGAGTATAGAAAAATTGTTCACGACGCTCTTTGCCAACATTGCTTTTTTGACATAAACTTGAAAAAAATTATAAAAAATGTTTATGAATGTTTATAAACATAAATTTATTGAATAAAATTAATATTTTACTTTTCAGTTATTCATTTTTTATTTTTATTTAATTTAATAATAATTTAACATAATTGTCTAATTTTATAAATAATAAATTATTTAAACAAATTAAAATTATAAACAAAATTTAAACTTTAATGTCAACAATAATTTGGTTCTTATTAAAATACTATTATACTTCTAACTATGAATAAAAAATTATTAAAAATTACCACTTGTAAAATGTTAAATGCAATAAGTAAAGTTATTTAATTCTATTATTAAAAATTTAGTTTTTTATTACCGTCAACCGGGACTATTTTGTGCACCAAATAGCTTTTTTTTATTTAAAGATTTATTTAAATTCAGAATTAAGAGAATAAAGAAAATCAACTTTTGATGTATGTTGTGGACATCCTTCTGAAGGTTTCCTATAAATTTTGCAAAGAAAAAAATTTTTTTGTCTTAGTTATAGTCATTGAAAGTCGTGCACACAATAACTCCCGGGATGGGGCTATTCTGTGCATCGAACTTTGTTTTTCTATAATGTTGCGTAAACAATTTTTTTAATCGTTTCTGCTTTATGAAATCTTTTGTGTATATATTTGAGAGTAAATTAAAAAAAGAATGACCTAGTAAAATTTTTTTTGTAGATATATTGTACAAAAAATGTAAAATAAAGCACTAAACTTTTGCTAAAATCTGGATTTACTAAAAGTTAACAATCTTTCTTTAAATTGTATATTACGCAGATATTAAATAACATTTTCTTCTTTTTTAATATATATTTTATAATAATATACTAATATAATTATAAAATGATCGTTTAAACACTTATAAATAACTTTAAAACATCATTTCAATAGGAGCTTTTTTAATGGTTTTGAATGATATTTTTAAATAACTTGAAATAAATATTTTTAAGGTTAAATAGATAAGAATTTAATATCTAATATGATTTTCAAGTTATTTTAAGAGAAACGAGAAAATAGTTTTAAAACTAATTTTAAAAACTTATAAATATTAATTAATGTTCATTTTTTGAGGTTGCGTTGTGCACCGGTAGAGCTTTTAATCGTTTTAATGATTTTAATTAACGTATTTACAGTTTTTTGACAGAAAAGTAAGACAAAAATGTATAAAAATGATAAACAGAATCTTCTTTACTTACTAAATAAAATATTTATGAAAAATATTTTATTTTTTTAAGTGCACAAAATAGCCCCATGGAATCCTGGTTTTTCAGTTTTTTCCACTTTTCTCTTAAAATAATGAATAAAAAGTTAGCGCATTACGTATGTATCATCACAACACAATTGAAAACAAATATCTAACTCAGTTTATGAGATACATAAAAACTCTAGAAGATCTGGTATAATTTTTCCGAACTTTCAAAATTTTTGACACAAATTTTCCGTTTTTAGGAATTTTTTTCTCTTAATTGCCAAAGAATTAAATAATAACATTTAGTGCTCTCTATTGTCATGTAATAAAACTTTCATTTCACAAAATAGCAGATTAAAATAATTCATTTTAATAATTTTTTTCATTAAAAAACTCGCGTGCACAAAATAGCCCCCGGATGCACAAAATAGCCCCAGTTGACGGTATTTCTAACGTATCTTTTTTTTCTCATCTTTGATTCAAAAATTGTAAGTCTAAATGATACTGAGATGTTAAGGCAATGTTTCACCGTAATATTAATATAGTATTCCAAGGTAATGTTGAATGAATATTAAGGGAATATTCCCTGAAAATATTCCAAAATTTCATACTTTGAAAAAATTTGACTTTTTTTCTCTTTATCTTCTTTTTTTTAGTAAAAACGAATTCAATGGTATTTTCAACATATTAAATATTAGCTGGGAACATTCCCTCAACATCACCCTGGAATATTCCATTAATATTACGGTGGAACATTCCTTCAACATCATCCTGGAATATTACTTCGATATTACCATGGAACATTCCCTAAATGTTATCTTGGAATATTCCTGTGCGGCAGACATTTTAATATTACTTTAAGATCTTTAGAACATTCCACTGGAATATTCCCAATATGAAATGCATTATTCCCTTCAATTTAAGGTACTACTACACATTAGAATTTAAAAAAATTTTATTTTTTTTATTGTATTTTTTAACTCCTTATGGCTTTAGAAAACACCTCCTAAAGTATTTAAAACCAATTGTAAAAAATAAAAGTAAATTTTTCAAAAAATATTCAATTAATGTAAAAAGTCATTGACAAATTAAGTAAGGCTTTAAGGGGATGGTGGGGTCCAGCTTTTTGTTACGACCAGTAGAAACATTGGTACTAATGTATGTAACAGTGTCTGAAATAAAAAAAATGGTGGTGTTTCAATTTGCAAAAGAATTTTAGGTAATTTATGGATGGCCTCTAACGATACATATAAGTTTAAACGCGTTTTTCTCAAAATAACGTTTTCTCAAATTGCGGATAGTTTATCTCTGAATCTACTAAACCGATTTTAATAAATAATAACTCGTTTTGTTTGTTAGCATGTCCTGTGTGAGAATTTACCAGAAAATGGTCAAAAAATTAAAAAAAGACATTTTTGCAGACTAGAAAAATACTGAAAAACCTAGTGTATTTTGACAAAAATTATTCAAACATCTGCTATTTTTTTATTTTAGTCCATTTTTCATTAATGGTGGTAGATTTCTACACGGAGAAAAATGAAAAAATGATTTATGCAGTCAGTGTAGTACTCCTTTATAGAATAATATGTGACAGGTACACACTATAGTATTAGAAGTTTCATAGCTAAACACTTTGGGACTCAACACAAGTTATTCCATTCATCAGCTTAAACAAGACTGTTTATATAGTCTAAGAGGGAATAAGAGTATACAAAATTGGAATGAGAAATTACTTTCTCACGTAATTGTTAAAAGAACGCGGCAGTGTACAAAACACAAGTCAATAATAGAAGCGAATATTGAACAACTAGTACTCAGTCCAGTTCTTTCGAAAAATGAACGCCGCGTGCACATAAAGTAGATACCTACTCGAAAACCACAAGTTATTCTCTCTCTCTCACACTAATGGTCGTTCACTTATTTTACCGTTTCACTTAGAGCAAGTTTCACCAACTTCCGATTAAAAGTTAATCAATGATTAAAGACAGTTTAAAGGCTTCTGATTGGTTAATTGAGGATTTAATCATTGATTAACTTTTAATTGGTGTTGGTGAATTCGGCCCTTACTCTTACTACTCTCAACTATTATGCAGTGCAATTAAGTTAATTAAATTATTGAATATTGCTGTGAGAATAATTAATTATACATGTCATTCAAGGTCAATTCACTATTTTGTACACGTAAAAAAAAGAATAATCACATTTACCATGAAGAGTCTTAAACTTGAAAAAAGTTAAGAAAAAATTAATGTTTTTTATTTATTTATTATTAAATTCTAATAACCGTATCAAATTTAAACTAGTTGACAATATTATTTATTCAATATTATGAATATTGTTGACATTCATACTTACATTAATTACAAAGTAAAATCGACGCATATTCTTATTTATTTCATTGGTAAGGGATGTTTCTTAAATAGGAAATTTCCCCCATCGAGATAAACTGTCCGCAATTGGATACACTGTTAAAAATGTTCTGAATATTCCGATAAAATTCAGACACAAATGTAACAAAATTTTCCAAATGATGGTACTGAAAGCATTTATATGTTACATTTGCTTGAAATTTACTACACGTTTCTTATGATTTCTAAATGTTACTCAAAATTCAAAATTTTTAGTAAAAATCCTTATGAGTAACGGAATTCTAACTTCAGTCAAACTAAAATCAGTAACTAGTTAAGGAAATTTAATGAAATGTAACTGAAAATTTGGGAATAGTTTTAAAAAGTATAAAGAGTAACTGAAAATTACGAAACTGTAACAAAATTTTCAGTTACCACAGCTGAATTAAGATGCGCACAATTACTTTCGCGCCGCTTGGGTCTGTTGCAGGAAATACATAACTGAAAATGCCCTTCGAAAAAGTGGTTGTGCGTAGAAAATGTTTCATTGTATAAAGTTATTTAAATAAGTAAAAAAGTGTTATAAATTATTTTTAAAGTTTCATAAGTGATCATTCTTGGGATTAAAAAGTTGAAGCATATTTCCACATATAAAAAGTATGTACAAAATCTATTTTTATTCATGCTCCATTACACGTATTAGATATTTTTGAAGAAAAATCGTCCTGCAAAATGGAATGTCCATGCTAGGAACCAGTACCGTAACTATGATGAGCTTATTGATATTCAGAGCAATCAAAGTTGTGATACTTTTGATACTTTATTAATAAATGAATGATTAATATTATTTGATTGAATAAATAGTTTTGTGCATAAAAAGTAAGAAATAAATATTATTTATATTATTTACTAGTTGTTTTTTGATCAAATTTATTTATAAACCATAAATAAATAATTTTTAAACAATAACATTATTATTAAATATTTTTAAGTTTAAATAATTTTTTACTGAAAATCTAGTGGGATAGAAAAAATTGTGAGACAAACTTAGAAATAATGAAGTTATACATATTAAATTGTACTTTGTATTTTAATGTAAATTATGTTCGCTATCACTGATGAGTGTCATTAAAATTTATTGTTTCAGTTTTGTTCAGTTCTGATTATTAAGCAATATGTAACATTTGAGTTACATATTATTGTTTAATAATCAAAACTGGAAAAAGCGGTAGCAAAATTTTTAGGAAAAATAAAAAAATTCAAGCTATGACATGTTATGAAATATTATGAAACTAAAAAAAAATTTCGGAAAGGAGCAACAGCAAGTTTAAGCTGTAACGTGATACAAAAATTTAATTATTTTTAAAAATTTATGCTGTAATGCTTTTAATATTCAATTATTATCAAAAATTTTAACTTAAATTCATTTTGAAATAAATTTTTATAAAAAAATTCTACGAGAACTCAATTATTTAAATACAAAAATAAATATAATTTATTGAATTTTCATAAAATTTAATTATTATAAGGAACTTAATCAAAATTTATTAAAATTGAATTCTTTTGAAGAATTTTAATAAAATTTCCAAGAATTAATTGCATTTTTCGAATCTGTAACATATTTTTCAATAAGGTATGTAACGGAAGTATTATTGTATTGCGTGTTCCAGAAATTTACGAAATTGTAACATAATTTCGAAAATAAGCAACTGAAGTTTTCTGCAGTTACGTGTTCCAGAAATTTACGAAACTGTAACAAAATTTCCAAAATAAGCAACTGAAGTTTTATGCAGTTACGTGTTCCAGAAATTTACGAAACTGTAACAAAATTTCCAAAATAAGCAACTGAAGTTTTATGCAGTTACGTGTTTCGTAAAATTACGAAACTGTAACAAAATTTTCAGTGACTTGTGATTAAAGATTTATGCAGTCACATGGTTCTGAAAATTATGAAATGTTTCAAAGTTTTACGTAAAACGTAACTGCAGAAAACTTCAGTTGCTTTTTTCTGAAAATTCCAACAAAAATTTCTAACAGTGTAACTAACTTTTTGGAGTTTCAATCTGAATGCTGTCTGCAGATTATGAAATTAAATAAAAATTAAAAACAAACCATTATTTTTATTCTCCAAATATGTACTAATATAGGCAAAAAAGTATTTTAAATATTTATAATAAGAGACCTAAAAAAAAATTTTTTTAATTTGGTCTTTTAAGAGCCTTCTAAAGTGTAGTAGTACCTTAAGGTTATATTCCGTGCTACTTGGGTACTTTGTAATTTGATAGTGTTTAGGGTCCTAAATAAGTGTGCCAAAAAGTTTTACAAAATTTTTAATATTTTGCAAGATATTTGCAAGAGAGCGTTCATAAATGATGTCACGTTTTTTGGGCGAGGGTGGAGGGTCTCTACTAAACGTGACACAATGTATTTTTACATGTGAAATTGCATGAAATTGCGTGAGAGGGGAGGGGGGTATATAAAATCCCGAAAAATTGCGTGACATCATTTGTAAACGCTCCCCAATCAAATAATTTCAACACTTTTTTTAGGAATTTTTATCTCGTAAAGTATATAAAAATGCTGTTTTATTAATTTTTTTGAGAAATGTTTTTTTTAAATTTTTACTGCACTATTCTTACGCACATCACCGTCACCAATATTGTTACAATATGTATTGTAACAATATTGTTACGACTTTGTCTAGACTTTGGGTTTTTGCAAGTCTAGACAATATAGTTGTATAATAATATAAATTTTTCTTTCTAAACCAGAGTTTGAACATTTACAAAATTAAAACCTCCCAGTGTGCACGTTCTAGAACTGTTCTAGAACAGTTAATGGAAATAAAGAACAGTTCTGGAACGGTTCCAGAATTGTTCCAGTACGTGTACACTGGGTTATAGTGGTTAGAAAATGTAAAAAATTATTAATATTTATAAGAATAAAAATTATTTTATTTAAAATCATTGTGTAATAAGACAAAAATTAAGAAGTGACATTTTAAAAAAATGTCATTGTACATTATACGAAATGTTATTTTTACGTATTCTCTTACAAAATCTTTCATTTTCGTCCGCTATACTGGATTCAGTTAAAAAGTACTAAAATATCAGTCATTCTTCACTGATTGTCATTTTATTATGTTTTTTATTATTATTGTAAATTTCTGTCAAACAAATAATTTTACTGAAAATCAGCAGAAAATTACACTTACAGAAATCTCAGTCATTTTTCACTGATTATCCATTTAAATATTATTGTTAATTTATATCAAACAAATAAATAAGTAAATACACAAAATTAAAAAATTCAACAACTTATATTATCAATCGTTTATTAAATCTATATATGTGATTTGTGTATATGTATGATTTTATATCTGCATATGAGTCAGTATACATGTGTATGTAATTTATGTATATGTGTGAGCATACATGTACATGTGATTAGTGTATATGTGTGGGTGATTTGCGCGCATGCTTGATATTTATAGAACACTACTGCGCATGCGTAACATTGATAGAACACTACTGTGCATTCCTGACATTGATAGAACACTACTGCGCATGCCTAACATTGATAGGACACTACTGCGCATGCCTAATATTGCTAGAACACTACTGCGCATGCATAACATTGATAGGATACTACTGCGCATGCCTAACATTGATAGGATACTACTGCGCATGCCTAACATTCGTAGAACACTACTGCGCATGTCTAACATTCGTATAACACTACTACGCATGCCTAACATTGGTAGAACACTACTGCGCATGCCTAACATTCATAGAACACTACTGCGCATGCCTAACATTCGTAGAACACTACTGCGCATGCCTAACTTTAATAGAACACTACTGCGCATGCCTAACTTTGGTAGAACACTACTGCGCATGCCTAACATTCGTAGAACACTACTGCGCATGCCTAACATTGATAGGATACCACTGCGCATGCCTAACATTGATAGGATACTACTGCGCATGCCTAACATTCGTAGAACACTACTGCGCATGTCTAACATTCGTATAACACTACTACGCATGCCTAACATTCGTAGAACACTACTGCGCATGTCTAACATTCGTATAACACTACTACGCATGCCTAACATTGGTAGAACACTACTGCGCATGCCTAACATTCATAGAACACTACTGCGCATGCCTAACTTTGGTAGAACACTACTGCGCATGCCTAACATTCGTAGAACACTACTGCGCATGCCTAACATTGATAGGATACTACTGCGCATGCGTGACATGACATGTACATATATGTGTTTAGAGTATATGTGTAACATACATGGGTATATGTTTTTTGGACATGTGTGTGAGTGAAGTATTCTAATAGATGTTAGACAGATAGAAAGAGGTGTGAGTCGGTCGGTCGGTCGGTCGGTCGGTCGTACATTAACTTAATATAATATAGAGGATTTTTACAAATAATTAAATTTCAGAGAAGAATTTTTTTATTTATGAAGATAATTGAAATCTTGAACAGATTTTTTTAAAAATATTTAAAAATAATTGAATTTTGCAGAAGAATTTTCTTACTTTTGAAGATAATTGAATTTTGTAAAGAATGTTATCGAGAATATTTGAGCGGATGGGAAGAAGAACTCACCGAGCGCGAGACCGTAAGGGATAATATCAGTCAGGTAGCAGTGAGCGCCTCTGGGCCACACACTACTACCTGACTGGAACTATCCTTTATGGTCTCGCGCTCAGCGAGTTCTTCTTCCCATCCGCTCATTTGAATTTGAAAAAAAAATTGAATATAATTGAATTTCTGCGAAGAATTTTAATACTTATGAAAATAATTGAATTTCAGAGAAGAATTTTATTATTTATAAACATAATTGAAATTCTGACAAGAATTTTATTATTATTTTTACAAATAATTTTATTTCAGAGAAGAATTTTATTATTTATAAAGATAATTAAAATTTTGACAAGAATTTTATTATTATTTTTACAAATAATTCAATTTCAGAGAAGAATTTTATTATTTATAAAGATAATTGAAATTTTGAACAGATTTCTTTAAAAATGTTTGAAAGTAAGTATTAGAGTTTTATCAGAACTTTTGAAAATAGTTAAATTTCCATAATGAATTTTATTATTTATAAAATTTTGACGAGAAATTAAAAAAAAAATTTGAATATAGTTGAATTTCTGCGAAGAATTTTATTACTTATTAAAATAATTGAATTTCAGAGAAGAATTTTATTATTTATAAAGATAATTTACATTTTAAAGAGAATTTTTAAAAAAAATGTTAAAAATACCTAATTAAAAATCCGAGCCCTGAATGTGTTTAATTCAATTAACTTTAAAATCTTTAATTAAAATTCCTTGAGTGAATTAAATTATTTTATAATATTGTAATAAAATTCAAATTGTAAAAAGAATTTAATTACTTTACTAATTAATAAATAATATTTTATTAATGAATAAATGTGGACGTCCACATGAAAAGGGCCCATATTGTCGGTTCTAGTTCTCGAGATAATCGCAATTTAGTAATTTTGGAGCAAAATCTTAATTTTTGTTTACTTTTTATTATCAATCTACATGTGTTGACAAGTCGAATCATGCGGTTTTTATTAATTTATCGATAATTTAACTGTTTGATTTCATTGGTTCTTTAGAAAAATGAAAAGGGCTCATTTTGTCGGTCATTTGCAAAATTAATCCGTATTTTAAAAATGGAGGTGTGGAAAAATTTAAAACCTCTTAATTTTTCATCTTTAAGGTGTCCTGGACTGTAAACAATTCTTATCTGATTAACTTCCCAGAAGAACAAGAGATATTGATGTTAGAGTCTTTTTTTCGTAATTATCGAAATGAAAATTTGGATATTTCGTCAATTTTTTCATAATAGAGACTGTCAAAAAATTTTTAATAAGTTTAATATCTATTCTTTTTCTTCAAATGACACAATAAAATTGTACCTAATCATAAATCTTGTAAAAAAATGGTTTCTTAATAGAAAAACTGTCCTTTTTAGAAAAGGGCTCATATTGTCAGTTTTTCGTATTTTCAAAATTAAGAGGGGGGATGGTTTTAAAAATTTTAAACTTATTGGTTTTTGATCTTTTAGGTACCCTGGACTGTAAACAATTCTTATCTGAATAACTTCCCAGAAGAACCAGAGATATTGATGTTAGAATCTTTGTTTTCGTAATTGTCGAAATGAAAATTTGGATATTGCGTCAATTTTTTTATAATAGAGACTGTCAAAAAACTTTAAATAAGTTTAATTTCGATTATTTTTCTTCAAATGACACAATAAAATTGCACCCAATCATTTATCTTGTAAAAAAATTGTTTTTTAATAGAAAAACTGTCCTTTTTAGAAAAGGGCCCATATTGTCGGTTTTTAAATTAATTAATTAATTAAGGGGAGGGGGTGGTTCTAAAAATTTAAAACCTGTTGGTTTTTTATCTTCAAGGTGCCCTGAACTGGAAACAATTCTTATCTGAATAACTTCTAAGAAAAACCAGAGATACAACAATTAGTTGGTATCGCAATCTTTAATTCCGTTTTTCTCGAAATGAGGTTTTTAGCGTTCTAAACTTTGAAATTACGTAACTCAGCGAATTTTTAACCAAAATAGTTCTAAGACCACTTAAAATTTTCCAAATTTTGCCAGGAATACGCCCATATAGATAACTCCAATAGTGCAAAAATGGGCCCTTTTCATGTGGACGTCCACAAATAAAGAAACTACATTGTTGTAAAAAAATACAAAGAAATTCTTTAAAAGATAGACTTTATGTAGGTACTACAGCTGTGCAAAAGAATTCGAACCGAACTGTTCGAATTTTTTTGCCTAGTTTGAATGTCGAAAATTCGACATTCTAGTTAGCTTAGACCGAATGTCGAATATTCGACATTCAAGTTACTACAAAATTCGAACCAAACCGAGTTTTGTTCAGTTTTGGAACGCTCAAATGTCGAATTCTAAAATTCGACATTTCAGTCGCCCAGTTCGAATGTCGAAAAACCGACATTCGAGTTAGCCTAGTTCGAATGTCGAATATTCGACATTCGAGTTAGCCTAGTTCTAATGTCGAATATTCGACATATCGGCTCCCAAAAACCGAACAAAACTCGGTTCTGTTCGAATTTTGCACAGCTCTAGTAGGTACATACTAATTGTTAATTACTTTAAATGAAATAAAAAATTTTTGGGTAA